>NC_134208.1:34965000-35590000 GCF_965140235.1 Caretta caretta
AGAAAAAGGCTGCGAGCCCTGATCTAAATTGGTGTGTTTAAGTGTTTTCTTTTTGTGGATTTTGCCATCCGTTTTTATAAAGCTTGTCTTAAACTGGTGACCTTGCAGGGGTTTGTTCCCCCCTTGTTATAAAAAAAATCCCCACACACAAGAAAACAAAAGATCTTCTCGCCAGGTGGATTTTATTTTTTTTAAAGCTCTTCCAGTTCTACTGATTACCTGAATTTAAATGATTGACACTATCCTTTTAATGTTAAAAAACAAGGATATTGCATACATTAAGCAGAAGCAATTAGCATACTTCTGTAACCACTTGCCTTTTTCATTGCTCAGTCCTTGCATATGCATGTTTGCAAGCCTTGAGGCAACAGAAGGTTTGTCAGGAAGAGTAATGAAGAGGAAAGGAAATTGAAAGCAAATGACAAAATTGGGGGCGAGGGGAAGGACTGAGCAGAGGGATAAAATCAGAAAAGGTTTACAGCGAGGATATGCAGAGGTAATGTCATTAGAATGACAACATGTAAGCTACTTTGGTTTGTTGTGGTTTCTCTCAGCCTCTTGCAGGAGGTAGATTTAATGGAATAACATCAACACCCTTTATTTCAAACAAACCAGTCCCTGAAGTGCAGTTCAAATTCTTCTAACTTCCCTACTCTGATGTTTAGTAGAAAATAGACTCAGTTTAGTCTGGAAATTCTTGTTGCTAACTCCAGAATCAACACAAAAGTCTTTTATAAGGGAGGCTGTAAGTGCATGGGGCCCTAAACAAGGTTGTGGTATTTCCATCATAAAGTTTAGTCAAGTTCATGACACTAAACAGTACCACAACTAAGGAGAAACCCTTATCAGAAGGTCTCTGCACAAACACAAAGCATTTGCTCTCAAGAGTCACTCATGATTTTCAGTCAATTGTGTGTACAAGGCATGTGTTATCGTTTTCTCTGTTTAGCAAATATAATAGCTAAAATAGACTGGTTTGTTTACCATGTGCAGGGATTAAACTTTTCTTTCTCTTGGGACCTAATTTAAAGGTCTGTTTTTCATTCTGTTCTCCATTTACTCATGTTTTGAATAGTAAACTGAAGAAATTCATAAAATGTCTGATTGTGAATTAAAATCCTCCCTTCATCACTACACTGCTCTTGCAGTGACGAATAGGAAACCTAAGTTTGGGGATAAATTCAGGGTTTTTACTCTGCTATTGTGGAGGTGGAAAACATCACTGGGGTAATTCACTCAGTCCCACCTTGCTAATGCAACACTCTCTTGCAGCTGATCACTCTCAGAGGAGGCTATTTACTCACTCTTGTATGGAAAAGATATGAGACAAAAAACAAGAGAAAATGAAAATTACAGTTACAACTCCCTCAGCTCTCCCCATCTTACCCTCCTCCCTTCTCCCCCCTCCCCCCAAAAAAGAGGTTCTTCAGTGACTCCTATTTAGTTTCATTGATGGATTTTATGTGACTGCAATGCAATGAGACTTAGATATGGCATAGGCCAGGTGCCAGCCTTATGCAGGGCCCTCAATCTTTATACTCTCTGAGACTGCCAACAAAATGGGCCAGTGAGTCCCATCGGTGGTGGTAGTTTTTGTGAAGTGGTGTCACAACCCAGAAACCATGCTCCTCAATTCAGGTTTCTTAACAACTCCCCACGGTCAAGACAAGAGGCAAAAATAACTGAAAGGACAATTTGCTCCTTAGAATGGAAACTGAAATGTTTAGTAAAATTACAGCTTCTGGAGAAGAGAGGATGACTTAGATTTACAAAGGTCAGTGCTGGATCATCTCACCATTCTCAGAGCAAAACGAAACTTTGGCAAGCTACATGCTCAGTGTGTGAAGATAGAAATCTGTATTATCAAGTGTGAAGATTCAGTGTGCCTAAGGGGTGTAGAATTACATATGCCTTACCTGAGGTGCCATTCCAGAAATTCTTAGGAAACAGTAGGGGGGGTCAATACCACTTGCTACACTAATTGACATTAATTATTACTGACTTCTGAATTCTTTAAAAATGTTTCTTCTAGAAAATTTGTTCCATTGTGCCTGGTATTTATTGTAACTTAGTCCTGTGACATTTTGTGATTGTTGTACAAGCACTTTAGACAGATATGAGTTTTGGAAACAAGAGGGGGATGTTTTCATAGGCTGCATTAAAAAGGGAAAAGCTAAGACTGACAAGTACGTACTAAATATTAATACTTTGTGCTACTATTGTACCTTTCACCTGATGACTTCAACATACCTTGTAAACATGAATGAATGAAGTGCAGAAATATTCCTTGTGAAGTAGGTTATATGGAGACCACTTCACCCAGCACTGGAATGCCACCACTTCCTGGGATGGGAAGTAGCTTCTATATAACAGTACGCAGAAGCACAGCATGGTATTTTTAAAGAGGGAAGAAGAACACTCCCAAATTGAAACGTCAGAGGAATTTAGTTGAACGGAATATAAATTACATAAATTTGGTGTTAACACTCTAATTCTTGCAAAATGCCAGGAAGTCTTTAATGACAAGTGGCCAGCCCCAAGGCAGTGATCCCAGGACAAGTGGATCAATGGAAGTTCTGATTAAAACTGTATTTAATGAAGTGTAATAATATACGTGAAACTCAGGGCTTGGCTAAACTTGTGAGTTAGAGTGCATTAAAGGAGCGCACTAGCTCACTACCCGTCCACACTGGCAAGGCACATAGAGCGCTCTGACTCTGCGGCTGGTCTGCTCCTGGTACTACACCTCATCAAGTGGAATAATGTTTTGTGCACCCCCACTGGAGCGTCGCGGCGCCACTGTGGACGCCCTGGTCTGTTGGTGTGCTCTGATCAGCCTCCAGAAGTGTCCCACAATGCCTGTTCTAGCCACTCTGGTCATCACTTTGAACTCTACTGCCCTGCCCTCAGGTGACCAACCGTCAGACCTGCCCTTTAAATTCTTTGGGAATTTTGAAAATCCCCTTCCTGTTTGCTCAGCCAGGCATGGAGTGCTCTCAGCAAATCTTTCCAGGTGACTATGCCTCCATGCGCCGGGCAATCTCCAGTATGGAGCAATGGCGAGGTGCTGGACCTCATCAGTGTTTGCGGGGAGGAAGCTGTCCAATCCCAGATGTGCTCCAGCTGAAGGAATTACGATTCCTTCAGGCAGATATCAGGGGACATGATGGAAAGGGGCCACGACTGGGACTGCAATGCAGGGTTAAAGCGAAGGAGCTGCGGAATGCCTACCACAAAGCCTGCGAGGCAAACAGCCCCTCCAGTGCTGCCCCTGAGACCTGCTGTGTCAAGGTTCCTCCCCCACTCTGAACTCTAGGGTACAGATGTGGGGACCTGCATGAAAAACCTCCTAAGCTTATCTTTACCAGCTTAGGTCAAAACTTCCCCAAGGTACAAAATATTACACCCGTTATCCTTGGAATGGCCGCTACCACCACCAAACTAATACTGGTTACTGGGGAAGAGCTGTTTGGACGCGTCTTTCCCCCCAAAATACTTCCCAAAACCTTGCACCCCACTTCCTGGACAAGGTTTGGTAAAAAGCCTCACCAATTTGCCTAGGTGACTACAGACCCAGACCCTTGGATCTTAAGAACAATGAACAATCCTCCCAACACTTGCACCCCCCCTTTCCTGGGAAATGTTGGATAAAAAGCCTCACCAATTTGCATAGGTGACCACAGACCCAAACCCTTGGATCTGAGAACAATGAAAAAGCATTCAGTTTTTTACAAGAAGACTTTTAATAAAAATAGCAGTAAATAGAAATAAAGAAATCCCCCCTGTAAAATCAGGATGGTAGATATCTTACAGGGTAATTAGATTCAAAAACATAGAGAACCCCTCTAGGCAAAACCTTAAGTTGCAAAAAAGATACACAGACAGAAATAGTTATTCTATTCAGCACAATTCTTTTCTCAGCCATTTAAAGAAATCATAATCTAACACATACCTAGCTAGATTACTTACTAAAAGTCTAAGACTCCATTCCTGGTCTATCCCCGGCAGAAACCAGCATATAGACAGACACGCAGACCCCTTGTTTCTCTCCCTCCTCCCAGCTTTTGAAAGTATCTTGTCTCCTCATTGGTCATTTTGGTCAGGTGCCAGCGAGGTTACCTTTAGCTTCTTAACCCTTTACAGGTGAGAGGAGCTTTCCCCTGGCCAGGAGGGATTTCAAAGAGGTTTACCCTTCCCTTTATATTTATGACACGCCCCCCAAATCTCAGCTAGGGTGAAACACTGGCTGGGATTTCTTCCTGGAGCTCTAGGAAAAACAGAGTTAATAAGACACATGCATCTCTAAATATACTACCAAGTACATAAAGACTAACAATATTTTCCACATCTCAAGGACGATTTTAACCAGTTGATTCTGGGAAACTTTCACGGGAGAGTGCATCAGCCACTTTGTTAGAAGCTCCTGAGATGTGTTGGATGTCGAAATCAAAATCTTGGAGAGCTAAACTCCACCGAAGAAGTTTTTTGTTAGTTTCCTTGACGGTGTGAAGCCACTTCAGTGCAGCATGGTCGGTTTGCAGGTGGAAACGCCGTCCCCAAACATATGGGCGTAGCTTTTCCAGAGCGTAGACAATGGCGTAACATTCTTTTTCAGTGACTGACCAGTTGCTTTCCCTCTCAGACAGTTTTTTGCTGAGAAACACTACAGGGTGGAATTCTTGATCAGGTCCTTTCTGCATTAAAACTGCTCCCACACCATGCTCGGACGCATCTGTGGTTACTAGGAACGGTTTGTCAAAGTCTGGGGCCCTTAGTACAGGGTCAGACATGAGTGTCGCTTTAAGCTTGTTAAAGGCCTTCTGACACTTTCCGGTCCACTGAACAGCATTTGGCTGTTTCTTTTTGGTTAGGTCTGTCAGTGGGGCAGCGATTTGGCTGTAGTGCGGTACAAAACGTCTGTAATAACCGGCCAAGCCTAAGAAGGATTGAACCTGTTTCTTTGACTTTGGGACAGGCCACTTTTGGATAGCATCCACTTTGGCCTGTAGGGGGCTGATAGTTCCTTGACCCACCTGGTGTCCAAGGTAAGTCACTCTGTTTGGGCCTATTTGACACTTCTTAGCCTTAACAGTTAGTCCTGCCTCCCTTATGCGCTCAAGGACTTTTTGTAGATGTTCCAGGTGGTCTGCCCAGGAATCCGAAAATATGGCCACGTCGTCAAGGTAGGCGACTGCATATTCTCCTAATCCCGCTAGGAGACCATCTACAAGTCTTTGGAAAGTGGCGGGTGCATTTCGCAGCCCGAAAGGGAGTACATTAAATTCATACAGCCCGAGATGTGTGATGAAGGCTGACCTTTCCTTGGCAGATTCATCTAGCGGTACCTGCCAGTACCCCTTGGTTAAGTCCAAGGTAGAGATGAACTGGGCCCGTCCCAGTTTCTCTAATAGTTCATCTGTGCGTGGCATTGGATAGTTGTCTGGGCGAGTTACAGCATTTAGCTTACGGTAGTCCACGCAAAAACGTATTTCCCCATCTGGTTTGGGAACTAGAACCACTGGAGATGCCCATGCACTTTCAGAGGGGCGGATTACCCCCATCTGTAACATATCCTGGATCTCCCGTTCTATAGCAGTTTTAGCTTGAGGAGACACCCGGTAAGGTTGGACCCTAATTGGGTGAGCATTACCTGTGTCAATGGAGTGGTATGCCCGTTCAGTCAGTCCTGGGGTGGCTGAGAACGTTGGCGCGTAGCTAGTGCGCAGCTCCTGGATCTGCTGTCGCTGCATACGCCCAAGGGTCATGGAGAGGTTCACCTCTTCCACACCACCAGCACATTTCCCTTCATAGTAGACACCTTTGGGCCACTCAGCGTCATCTCCTCCCTGGGCTGTAAACTGACAAACCTTTAATTCTCTGGAATAAAAGGGCTTTAGAGAATTAATATGGTACACCTTAGGCTTTCGGTTGGAGGTGGGGAATGCTATGAGATAATTAACAGCTCCCAGGCGCTCCTGGACCGTGAATGGCCCTTCCCACGATGCTTCCATTTTATGGGCCTGGAGCGCCTTTAAGACCATGACCTGGTCTCCTACTTTGAAGGAACGCTCTCTGGCATCTTTATCATACCAGGCTTTTTGCTCTTTTTGAGCATCCTGTAAGTTTTCTCTAGCAAGGGCTAAAGAGGTTCGGAGGGTGTTTTGTAGGTTGGTTACAAAGTCCAGAATGTTAGTTCCTGGAGACGGTGTAAATCCCTCCCATTGCTGCTTCACCAACTGCAATGGCCCCTTAACCTCACGGCCATATACAAGTTCAAATGGGGAAAACCCTAAACTGGGATGTGGTACAGCTCTGTAGGCAAAGAGCAACTGCTGCAACACTAGGTCCCAATCATTGGAGTGCTCATTTACGAATTTACGTATCATGGCCCCCAAAGTTCCATTAAACTTCTCCACCATGCCATTTGTTTGATGATGGTAAGGAGTGGCAACCAAGTGATTTACCCCATGAGCTTCCCAAAGGTTTTTCATAGTTCCTGCCAGGAAATTAGTCCCTGCATCGGTGAGGATGTCGGAGGGCCAACCTACCCTGGCAAAAATGTCTGCTAGTGCCTGGCACACACTTTTAGCCCTGGTGTTGCTTAGAGCTACTGCTTCCGGCCATCGGGTGGCAAAATCCATGAAAGTCAGTATGTACTGCTTTCCTCTGGGTGTCTTTTTCGGAAAAGGACCCAGAATATCCACAGCTACTCGCTGAAATGGAACTTCAATGATGGGGAGTGGCTGGAGAGGGGCTTTGACCTGGTCTTGGGGTTTTCCCACTCTTTGGCACACCTCACAAGACTGGACATAGGTAGAAACATCCTTGCCCATTCCCTCCCAGTGGAATGACCCCCCCAAACGGTCTTTGGTCCTGTTCACCCCAGCATGGCCACTAGGGTGATCATGGGCTAAGCTCAAGAGCTTGGCCCGGTATTTAGTTGGAACTACCAACTGTCTCTGAGGATGCCAGTCTTCCTGGTGTCCACCAGAAAGAGTTTCCTTGTATAAAAGTCCTCTTTCTACAACAAACCTGGATCGATTAGAAGAGCTGAGAGGCGGTGGGTTGCTCCGTGCCGCCGTCCAAGCTCTCTGGAGGCTTTCATCTGCTTCCTGTTCAGTCTGGAACTGTTCCCTTGATGCTGGAGACATCAGTTCCTCATGGGATTGTGGACCTAGGCTTGGTCCCTCTGGAAGCGATATAGGGGATGGAGCTGTTTCTGTTGACTGTGAACCGCTCTCCGCTGGTGCACTATGTTGGGATTCAGGCTCCGGCTGAGCCTCTTGGGTCGGGTTATCGGCTGCTGCCAGTTCAGGTTCAGTGGGGCTCTCCGTTGTTGAGGTTGCAAGTACTGGATTCAGTGCTGACACAGGGTCTGGTGTTGGTTGTTCGGCTGGTTCCGGTTCTGGGACTGGTTCCGTCTGGGTCTCTGGGACTGGATCCACTACTGCTGTTGCAGACATTGGCCTGGGGTCCAGGTCCATCACCTCTGACTGGGTCCTGATAGAAGTTTCCGGAACAGAGCTAGGCCTCACGGCTTGTTTAGCCTGGCTGCGGGTGACCATTCCCACCCTCTTGGCCTGCTTCACATGATTGGCCAAGTCTTCCCCCAACAGCATGGGGATGGGATAATCATCATAGACTGCAAAAGTCCACATTCCTGACCAGCCCTTGTACTGGACAGGCAACTTGGCTGTAGGCAAATTGAAAGAGTTGGACTTGAAGGGTTGAATCGTCACTTGGATCTCTGGGTTGACTAAATTGGGGTCCACTAAGGAAGCATGGATAGCTGACACTTGTGCTCCGGTGTCCCTCCACGCGGTGACCTTCTTCCCGCCCACACTCACAGTTTCCCTCCGCTCCAAGGGTATCTGGGCGGTATCTGGGCCTGTGGACCTCTGGTGTGATTCCGGTGCAATGAACTGTAATCTGTTGGGGTTCTTGGGGCAGTTGGCCTTTACATGCCCCAGCTCGTTACACTTAAAACATCGTCCAGCTGACGGGTCACTGGGGCGAGGAGGGTTGCTGGAGAACGGGGTGGTGGGACGATAAGGGGTCTGGAGGGTTCTTTGGGAGGTAGGTGGGGCTTTGGGCGGCCCCCGGTAATAGGGTGTGGTCTGGGGTGGTCCCTTCTGGTCTCCGCTCCAACTGCGACCAGTTTTCTTCTCTGCCACCTCCACCCATCTGGCTCCAATCTCTCCTGCCTCAATTACAGTTTTGGGTTTCCCATCTAGGATGTATCTTTCGATTTCCTCAGGAACACCCTCTAAGAATTGTTCCATTTGCATTAGGAAGGGCAAATTTACTGGAGAGTCAACACTTGCTCCTGATATCCAGGCATCCCAATGTTTCACAATGTGGTAGGCATGTCGGGTAAATGACATGTCTGGTTTCCACCTTAGGGCTCTGAACCTCCGACGAGACTGCTCGGGTGTTATCCCCATTCTGAGTCTCGCCTTGGATTTAAACAGTTCATACTTGTTCATGTGTTCTTTAGGCATTTCAGCTGCCACCTCAGCTAAGGGTCCACTGAGCTGCGGCCTCAGCTCTACCATGTATTGGTCAGTAGAGATGTTGTACCCAAGGCAGGCCCTTTCAAAGTTTTCTAAGAAGGCCTCAGTATCATCACCTGCCTTGTAGGTGGGGAACTTTCTGGGATGGGAAGTGGTACCTGGAGAAGGATTGCTAGGGTTTGTTGGTATATTCTGCTGGGCCTTTATCCTCTCCACCTCCTCCACATGCTTCCTCTCTTTTTCCTTCTCCTCCTCCACATGCTTCCTCTCTTTTTCCTTCTCCTCCTCCACATGCTTCCTTGCCTCCATTTCCCTCTTGTGGGCAGCCTCCTGTACCTCCTTCTTCAGCTGCATGAGTTCTATCTGTCTTTCATGTTCCCTTTGTCTTTCCTCAGCCTGAAATTTGGCTAATTCCAGCTGTAGTTGAGCTGAGGATTTGGTCATTCTAACCTCTCTGTTTTTAACTAACTTTACACCTGAGGTTTAGAAATAAACAAACAAAACTTGGCTGTAAAATTTTGCTGTGCTGCAATAGAATACCTATTCTCTGATAGTGATTGTCAGCCTACAGAAAAAGACAATTCCCTTGTCTCTGCTCTGGGCCCAAATTAAAGCAAAAAACCTCCAACTACTTGGAAACCTGCTTACCCAGCCCAAAGAAAAAGCAAATGGGTAGAACACACACCCCCTATTTACTTTTAGGAAGAAAAGAAAAAAAAAACCTCTGGATTGGAAGATTTCCCTGCAGGAGTTAAGTACCCTGCCTCCAGGCAAAAAAAATCTGCAATTCACAAGATAATCCCCTTTTGTCTCTGCTTGGCCACAAAGCAGAGAGAAACCAAGCTGCTTTCAGTTTCAAAGCTGCTTTCTGGACTTTCTTTCCAAAGAAAAAAAAATTTTCCTTTTTAAAATCTGTATTTCTAGTTCAAAAAATCTCAACTGGATCTCAAATGATTTCAGGTTAATCCCATCACTGTGCCACCATGTCAAGGTTCCTCCCCCACTCTGAACTCTAGGGTACAGATGTGGGGACCTGCATGAAAAACCTCCTAAGCTTATCTTTACCAGCTTAGGTCAAAACTTCCCCAAGGTACAAAATATTACACCCGTTATCCTTGGAATGGCCGCTACCACCACCAAACTAATACTGGTTACTGGGGAAGAGCTGTTTGGACGCGTCTTTCCCCCCAAAATACTTCCCAAAACCTTGCACCCCACTTCCTGGACAAGGTTTGGTAAAAAGCCTCACCAATTTGCCTAGGTGACTACAGACCCAGACCCTTGGATCTTAAGAACAATGAACAATCCTCCCAACACTTGCACCCCCCCTTTCCTGGGAAATGTTGGATAAAAAGCCTCACCAATTTGCATAGGTGACCACAGACCCAAACCCTTGGATCTGAGAACAATGAAAAAGCATTCAGTTTTTTACAAGATGACTTTTAATAAAAATAGCAGTAAATAGAAATAAAGAAATCCCCCCTGTAAAATCAGGATGGTAGATATCTTACAGGGTAATTAGATTCAAAAACATAGAGAACCCCTCTAGGCAAAACCTTAAGTTGCAAAAAAGATACACAGACAGAAATAGTTATTCTATTCAGCACAATTCTTTTCTCAGCCATTTAAAGAAATCATAATCTAACACATACCTAGCTAGATTACTTACTAAAAGTTCTAAGACTCCATTCCTGTTCTGTCTCTGGCAAGAGCAGCACACAGACAGACACAAACACTTTGTTTGTCTCCCTCCTCCCAGCTTTTGAAAGTATCTTGTCTCCTCATTGGTCATTTTGGTCAGGTGCCAGCAAGGTTACCTTTAGCTTCTTAACCCTTTACAGGTGAGAGGAGCTTTCCCCTGGCCAGGAGGGATTTCAAAGGGGTTTACCCTTCCCTTTATATTTATGACATGCTGTTTCTACAAAAAGCTGGACGCGATACTTGGGAGCGACCCCACCTCCACTCCAAGTACCACTATGACACTTCAGAGCCCAGTTCAACAAGGCAGGAGGAGGAGGAGCAAAGTGGGAGCAAGGGTCCTGAGGTGGAGGAAGACACCCCGGAATCCCTAGATGCATGCAGCCAGGAGCTGTTCTCAAGCCAGGAGGAAGGTAACCAGCCATGGCGGCCAGTGCTTGGGGAAGGACAAACACCAGAGGAGGTTCCCCGGTAAGCGGCTTTTATTTTGGAAAGGAAGTTATTCTGTGCGGGTTCTTGGGGCGAGGGGGGTTAGGGCTGCACGCATGCCTAGATGCAGAATAGGGCGTTCACGTGCTCTCTCACATCGCGGTAATTGGCCTCTGTGATCTCTTCAAAGATCTCATCCAGAACGTGGGCAATGTGCTTGTGCAGGTTTCTCGGGAGAGCCATTGTGGTCCTTGTCCCAGTAAGGCTAACTGTCCGCGCCACGGTGCCGTGAGGGGCGGGAAGACCATTGCTGCACACAGGCAAGCTGCATATGGGCCAGGGCGGAAGCCGCATTACAGTAGAATGCTTCCTCCCTTGCTTCCCAGGTCACCCTCAGCAGCAAGATATCTTCCAGGACGAACTCCTGTGGAAAATGTGGGGACAGTGTTCAGTACAGGGGTCCCCTGCCTCTGTTGGCTCTCCCCAAGGCACAGAGACCCAGAGGACAGTACAGCTGTGAAACAATCAGTCACACTTGACCCTGTGCTTACTCACCATTTTGGGGCTCCCGGGGGTTGTGTGCGCTCGCTTTGGGATGGGCAAATTATGCTATTGTGTAGACAGTGCTTGCCCTTAGGTATGGGGGAATCATTGCTCTGTCTGGTGTGATCAATGCTGCCTCTGTTAAGTGGTGCATTTTGCCTTTAAAGATGCAACCTTGAGATCTCAGCCTTCTGTGTTATCACCGGCCAAAAGACTCCAAAGAATCAAAAAGAGGCCATGTAGAAGCAAGGAAGACATGTTGTATGAAGTAATGCAGCATTCAAGTAGTGAAAAATCAAAAAGTGAGGAGTGGCAGGACAGTGAAAGGAGGATCCACCAGCAGAATGAGGCGTGCCGGCACAAAAGCGCGGTGCTCTGGCAGCAAAGCATGGATCGGCTGATAAGCTTAATGGAGCGCCAAGCATACTCTATCCAGGCACTTGTAGCCATGCAGGCGGAGCACGACTGCACCCACCTTCTCCACAGCCCTTGTCCCAAAACTCTTTCCTTTGTGCCCCCATATCACCTCCAACCCACTTTCCCCAACATCCGGGTTCTTACTGCCAGCAAGAACATGTGTAGCTTACTTCCAACATGTGTAGCTTCACCACCCAACTCTGAAAACTACGACCCTTACCCACTGCACTCAACCCGCATCACCATGCAGGATAGCCATCCTGAAGTGCAGCACTCATTGCACAGCACTCCAGATAGGAAGGCTGAGTATGATAACAGGACATACACAAATCTGTGATTGTACCATTCCCCACCCCACCCCTTGCCCTTTCTGTTTCCCAAGCAGTTGTTTCTTTTCAATGAATGAATTTTCTTTTCAATAAATGGATTTTTTTGGCTTTGAAAACATTCTTTATTATTACATGAAGTAAAAGATACCTTAGCCCAAGAAAGAAACAGGCACTGCAAGTCAGCGTAGCAAACACAGATTCCTACTAACATTGGAACCATTGCACTTCACTCCCGTGCAGGGCACCAGACATTACTGGTGGCTTTCAGCCTCAAATTGCTCCCTCAAGGCATCCCTAATCCTTGCAGCCCCACGCTGGGCCCCTCTAATAGCCCTGCTCTCTGGCTGTTCAAATTCAACCTCCCAGTGTTGAACCTCTGAGTTCCATGCCTGAGTGAATCATTCACCCTTCCCTTCACAAATGTTATGGAGGGTACAGCATGTGGATATAATTGCGGGGATGTGGTCATCAGCCAGGTCCAGTTTCCCACACAGAGAGCACCAGCGGCCCTTTAAATGGTCAAAAGCACACTCCACAGTCATTCTGCACCAGCTCAGCCTGTTGTTGAACTGCTCCTTGCTGCTGTCAGGGCTCCCTGTGTAGGGTTTCATGAGCCACAGCATTAAAGGGTAAGCAGGGTCTCCAAGGATCACAATCGGCATTTCGACTCCCCCTAGAGTGATCTTCTGGTCTGGGAAAAAAGTCCCGGCTTGCAGCTTCCTGAACAGGCCAGCATTGTGAAAGATGCGTGCATCATGCACCTTTCCAGGCCAGCCTGCGTTAATGTCAATGAAATGTCCACGGTGATCTACAAGCACCTGGAAAACCATAGAGAAATACCCCTTCCAATTAACGTACTTGGAGGCTAGGTGGGCTGGTTCCAGAATTGGAATATGCGTGCTATCTATCACCCCTCTGCAGTTAGGGAAACCCATTTGTGCAAAGCCACCCACAATGTCATGCACTTTACCCAGAGTCATGGTTCTTCCGAGCAGGATGAAATTAATGGCCCTGAAAACTTACATCAACACGATTCCAATGGTCGACTTTCCCACTCCAAACTGGTTAGCAACTGATCTGTAGCTGTCTGGAGTTGCCAGGTTCCTGATTGCAATAGCCACCAGCTTCTCCACCGTCTGGGCAGCTCTCAATCTTGTGTCCTTGCGCCGCAGGGTGGGGCCGAGCTCCTCACACAGTCCCATTAAAGGTGCTTTTCTCATCCGAAAGTTCTGCAGCCACTGCTCGTCATCCCAGACATGCATCACGATGTGATCCCACCATCCAGTGCTTGTTTCCCAAGCCCAAAAGAGGCATTCCACGGTGGTGAGTGTTAGGGGGCTTGTTCCTTCACCCACTTCCTTCCCTGGTCCGTCTCGCATGAACAGAGAGCTACAATACCTGAAGTCCAAAAGGTGCAAACAATTCGATGTTTATTGGGATGAACTTCCAGCAAGCATGATTCCAGTTTCCTTCCTTAGTATCCCCCTTCCCAGCTCTGACACCACAGAGGCTTACCTGCGTCCCTGTTCCCATTTCCCCCTTTAGCTAGACATGATTCCAATTTCCCCACCCCCATTCCTCCCTTTAGCAAAACATGATTCCAATTTCCCCACCCACATTCCCTGTTCCCATTTCCCACCCACACACACACTCACTTCCTGATTGACTGCAGACTATGTAGTAAAACTTGAGTTCTCCTTAGCTATAACTTAACCAATCATTTTCCTGAAATTTAACTAACCAATCCTAACATATTGTAACATGATTATGTAACCAATTATATCCCACCACCTTAATTAGTTTACACCCAGCAAAATTAATTATACAGCAGACAGGAACAATCACAGAACCAGACAGAGATTATACAGACAAACAATAGCAAAGTGGGAACTATAATGACAAAACAATACAGAAGTGAGGATTTCACATCCCAGCTATTGATAAATGAGTTCTTGCCAGACAGGATGCTATCAAACTAAGTTTCCTTTTACATCTTCTAGGCACTTCCCTTTCTCTGGAGGCGATAGGCATTATCAGGACAGGATTGTATTCCTAACAGCCCAATAGCACCTTCTTTCAATGTGACTAATTTGAAATGTGAGGATGTGACTGGTCGCTTCCCAGCTTATGGCTGCCTCTGTCGCTTAGCCAAAGACCTTAGCCTAAGAACAGGGCCTCAGACTGTCACAGTGAGAGAAGGCCCTTACACCAGCAGACAGTGATTTTGATTCTTTCTTTTATACCTCTATAACTAGCTAAGTGATAAGAATACATCTAAATTCTTAGAGTATAGGCCTTTACAGACAGGCCTGAATATCTATATCCTAACTCCACCCCTTTTTTTTCCTTTTTCTTTTGGGATCCTCCTGCCCAGGTATCCCTGGAAAAGCATAGGACATATGGCAACACATTTCCTGATAGGGCCAGGCATCAAGGTGGAAGGTGTCGATATTCCATTTGTCCCGCTGCCCCTTGTGTAGTATAGTGCCCTGCACCTTCTCTCGTACGGGCATACCAGACCTATTCCAATTAATGTTCCAGACTTCCCATTAGTGTGGGCCCGAGAAGGTTGGGTCCGGGTTGTCTAGTACACTGCAGGGTTTGGAGGACTTATTACATTACTTATAGGTTATCTCCATATGCAACGTAATACAAGTACAGTTAACAATACAAAATCCACAGCAACACCGAGTCCTGACCACTGTAGTATGGTCCAACATCCGAGACACTCCCAAAACACTGCCTCTCCTCCTTCGACAGGTTCATGATCTTATGTGTCCAGTTGCTGGCAGTTGCAACAAGCTGCCCCTGCAGGTTTTGCATGCTTTTGTCCATATCATAAGTCCATTGAATGTTCACAGAGAAATAGGATATTGTCCAAACCAGCTTGACCACTTGGTATGGAATCAGGCAGCAGGCGCTGATTTGATTATTCACAGCAATAAGATTCACATATCCATTTGTGCACCAAAGTCCAGATAGCAGCGTATAGATGTGTGTAGTTTGGTTATGGGCTGGTGTAATTGTGCCCCCAGTAATATGTACATTCCCAGAAAAACACCTTATACATAGAACACCCAATTGTCCACCCCTTGCATAGGCCATTGATTCTGCTCCTCCATAGTCATAGGAGAAGGGCACATCCAAACTTCTTCTGTTGATTTACACTATTTTACACACTCCTCCATTGATTCCCAGTGAGCTCCTCCCCTTCTCATTTTTTCCATAGGGCTTGTGGGGACCACCTTAGTTGCCATTCCATTTCCAGGTACCATGGTAGCTATTACACAGGTGCTGACCGCCTAGTTGAGCATTTTGCATTCCCATACTCATCTCCCACCCTGCCCTCACAGGTCAGCCTTTTGAAGCCATCCCCCACCCATGTCATGAGGTTTTCTGTTAATTAAATCACAACAATGCTAGCAAGACGACAAACACCACAGACAAACACAAGACACAGATCCATGGTATTGTGGGTTATTTTTCCTGCTGGTGCCAGCTTGCTTGTAGAGTGTCTGAAAAACAAAAGAAACAATTTCCACCCCCATGGTGGGGACAGATTATTGCTTAATAATAATAACACCACTTTCTTTTACAAATTTCCTTGCTAATTGCAGTAAAAACAGAAGAATTACCTCCAGGCTGTCCTTATTTTGTTCTATAGTCAGGCTAGTGAATTACCCCACTCACTGGTCATTTATGAAATTCATGAGGTGGTGTACCTCAGTTTCCCCTCTTGTATAACAGACCAAGTTTGCAGTAGTTTCTCTGCTGTACAAAGCTTTAAGTTTATTCTCAGGTAATAGCTGAGACACAGCTTCAGATTTTAGCACTGTACACACACACACCTTAAGGTTAAGGCCTGTCCCCCTTATTTTCAGGCTTGACTTGTTTTTTCAGCTCCCTTTCCTGGAGGGCCATAATCTGAGTCTTCTAGTAGCTTGTTTGCTGACCAGATGTATTCATTATTTGCAGCTCCTTTGTGCCCATCATCTAGGTAATTTGCATTTACCCAGAGGCTTACTAGCTTGCTTTTGGATCCAAAGCTATTAGCAGCTCAGAGACCCTCTTAAAAGGGAAACATTCCACTTCCACTAGAGTTCTGATTACTTTCCACTTTCATCTCTTGCTCCAAAACACAGAGATCTGAAAAAGAAAGCACAACCTATTGGGGCCCCTTTTGGAGCCCTAATAGGATTTTAATTAAGTACCATGTTTTGTTTGCATTTCTTTTACCCCTTCTCCAATATACACTGCGCACGTCCTGGGAAAATGGACATTCCTTCCATAGTTTAACCTCCATGACATTATATTAGCCATATTAATTTTACACAAGGTGAAACTGCCTTCCCCATGCCCATAAAGTTTTCATACACACCCATTTTCCCTCAGAACAGCTGTAAAGGCTTCTGGGGATGGAAGCATAGTGGTGCTAGTAGCCACTCTACCTGACACCCTTGGATAATTTAATTACCAAGCTTCCATCCAATGTGACTGCACAGAGTTGCACATACAGTTACATTTATATAACTGGGTTATATCATTGAACA
The DNA here is from genome assembly GCF_965140235.1 of Caretta caretta. Taxonomy (NCBI): domain Eukaryota; kingdom Metazoa; phylum Chordata; order Testudines; family Cheloniidae; genus Caretta; species Caretta caretta. Next base: position 34,981,480 of record NC_134208.1, read on the forward strand.
AAAACTTCCTTCTTGTAACACCACAACTGTTACTCTTTTAACATCTTCACAACCATTACCTTTTACCATTTCCACAACTCCCAAATGTTTACTTTCTTCCAAACCCTGTATTATCAATTTTTGCAAAAGCTATTTGTAACTTTTCATTCAATTCTTTAAATCACTTACTCCTACATTTAGTTCTTTAAGGTAGTGCAATTTGTCTGTAACAGCTCAGCCACCAAATACAATTATTGCCACACAGCTGTCTTCACCTGTGCTGTCTTTACCTTGAGACTGCTCAAAGAGGCAGTAAAACATTTGTCTCCATGGATGCCCATGGATCTTTTACTCCAAAAATTCCAGTGGAATACAGCAAACCTCCATCATACTTTGTCCAAAATAACCAAAAACATCTCACATAAGTATCCAAAGTACCCTCCATTAAAACTTCAGAAAAACAAAAGAGTGTGGAAAGGCAGGGGGAAAGAGGTGGAAAGAAACCAATTAAGCCGTTCAGGTCAGTTTAAAGTATAAGCTACCAGCAGCAAATTAAGTAAACCGAGAAAAAGAAGAAGGAAAAGAAGAAAAGGATATAGTTAGCTCTGAGCCAAGAGTAGGCTCCCTGGGTTGAAACAGTTGGGAACCCTTATCCCCAGGTTCTCATTCTGGCTCTGGGACAAGAGTGGGGGTTGTTACCTGCTCCTGCAAACCCTGCCATTTTGCACTTTGAAACTTTTTTTTTTCTTCCCCTTCTTTCTCTCCACTCCCCCAGGACCAAGTCCCAGCTCCAGTCTCTAAAGGTAGTCTGTTAACTCTGCTTTTGACTTTAAACCCCGTTGTGCCAAATCATCTTTAACCACCCCTAACTAATTTACAACCCTTCAGCAGCCCTTGCTGAAGCAGCACCAAACTTGAAAGATTACTGGCAGCTTCCCATAATGCTGCCCTTACTTCAAACCTCTCACAAGCAGACTGAAGTGCCTCCTTTCCCTGGGAGGCATTCAGTCCCCATGGGCAGGGACCTTCTTCCACTACCCATATACCAAGGAGGGTGGGCTCCTCAGCCACCCCCCATCCCTCTGGGTCCCCTAACAGTACTTCCTCCATTTCCTTTTTTAATCTCATCCCAGGTTGACCCCTGCACCTGGTATGGGCCCTGGTTCTTCCTTATCCATTTATCCAAAAAATCCTTTACCCTGGCTTGCTAGAACCCGCAACTACCATCAAGAGAGTTCGCTATACCCCCTCCAAGCAGCTGCGCGGACTGTTGGGGAGAGGGACTTACAGGCTGCCACTCACCTATCCAATGCAATGCATCCAAGTGAGTCACTAGCACCAAGATGTTAGGGGGGTTATTCCTTCACCCACTTCCTTCCCTGGTCCTTCTCACATGAACAGAGAGCAACAATACCTGAAGTACAAAGGTGCAAACAATTCGATGTTTATTGGGGTGAACTTCCAGCAAGCATGATTCCAGTTTCCTTCCTTAGTGTTCCCCTTCCCAGCTCTGACACCACAGAGCCTTAGCTGTGTCCCTGTTCCCATTTCCCCCGTTAGCCAAACATAATTCCAATTTCCCTACCCCCATTCCCTGTTCCCATTTCCCACACCACACACACACACACTCACTTCCTGATTGACTGCAGACTATATAGTAAAACTTGAGTTCTGCTTATCTGTACCTTGACCAATCATTTTCCTGAAATTTAACTAACCAATCCTAACATATTGTAACATGATTATGTAACCAATTATATCCCACCACCTTAATTAGTTTACACCCAGCAAAATTAATTATACAGCAGACAGGAACAATCAGCTTTGTTTGAGTTTGAGTGGGAGTTTGAAAGGGGAGTTTGTCTTGTGGTGCTTGTGTGGGGTTTGTTTTTGCTGTGGGTGGTGGTGTTTGGGTGTGGTTTGTGTTTCCCTGATTAACAGGATTTAGGTGGGAAGGCTATGACAGATTCAGAGGTGGCAGTGGGAGTGACCCATGTAGCAGATGACACAATGAAGATGACTGGATGTGGAAGCTGTGGTATGTACATGATCCTGGAGGGGGCACCTGGTAAGAGTTTTGTCTGCATGAAATGCCGTCTGATAGAGCTGATGGAGGAAAAGATTAGAGGTTTGGAGATGCAGGTGGAAAGTCTGGTAGAGTTTAGGAAGGGGTTTGAGCAGATTATGGAGCAAAGACATGAGGTATCTGAAGGGAAAAGCTCAGACTTGCAGATGGAAGCAGGACTAGGGAATTCTGAGGGGAGACTGGGTGAGGAAAGTGGTCAGTGGAAGCATGTGACTAAAAGAACTAGGCAGAGGAAAAGACGGGCTAGTGAAGGAGAAATAGAGCTTCAGAATAGGTTTGCAGAGTTGGCAAATGACGAAGGGGCTCAGCAGGTAGTCACTGAAGGTGACAGGGCAAGGAAGAAGAGAAGAGCGGTTAGTCCTATAGGAAAAGGGGAAGAGTTAATGGAGATTACACCAAATATGAGCCCCAGGAGGATACAGGATGGGTTAAAAAGGATTACAAGGGAGAATGGGAATGGAAAGAACTTGCACCCAGAGGGAACAGGGGATAGACTGGAGAATAGCACCGTCACTAGGAAAAGGCAGGTCTATGTGATTGGGGACTCTTTACTGAGAAGAATAGATAGGCCTGTAACCAGAGCTGATCCAGAAAATAGGAGGGTGTGCTGTCTTCCAGGTGCTAAGATACGGGATGTAGACCTGAGGTTGAAAAGGATTCTAAAGGGAGCGGGAAAGAATCCCCTAATTATCCTTCATGTGGGAACAAATGATACGGCTAGATTCTCGCTGGAAAGTATTAAGGGAGACTATGCTAGGTTGGGGAGGACGCTTAAGGAAATTGAGGCTCAGGTGATCTTTAGTGGGATTCTGCCTGTTCCTAGAGAAGGGCAACAAAGGTGTGACAAGATTATGACTATCAATAGATGGCTTAGGCAGTGGTGCTATAAGGAGGGCTTTGGGATGTATGGTCATTGGGAGGCATTCATGGATAGAGGACAGTTCTCTCGGGATGGACTTCATCTGAGTAGGGAAGGAAATAGACTTCTAGGATGGAGGTTGGCACAACTGATTAAGAGAGCTTTAAACTAGGAATTTGGGGGAGATGGTTGGGAGATGTCCAGGTAATCTCCACGCCAGAATTTAGCATAGAGTGGAAAGAAAATGAAGTAAGAGTGGATACAGCTGTAGGTAGGAGGAAGGGCAGTGTAGATACAAGTCTAATAGGTTATACTGGTAGTAAAATAACCGTGCCTAATAGGGTACAGAATGTGAGTGAGGCCAAACAGCAAAAATTAAGATGTTTGTACACTAATGCAAGGAGCCTAGGTAATAAAATGGAGGAACTAGAGTTACTGGTGCAGGAAGTGAAACCAGATATTATAGGTATAACAGAGACCTGGTGGAATAGTAGTCATGACTGGGCTACAGGTATTGAAGGGTATGTGCTGTTTAGGAAAGACCGAAATAAAGGTAAAGGCGGTGGAGTAGCACTGTATATCAGTGATGAGATAGAATGTAAAGAAATAAGAAGCGATGAAATGGATATGACTGAGTCTGTCTGGGCAACAATTAAATTGGGGAAGAAAACTATTAGAGCCTCCCCTGGGATAGTGCTTGGGGTGTGCTATAGACCGCCGGGATCTAATTTGGATATGGATAGAGCCCTTTTTAATGTTTTTAATAAAGTAAATACTAATGGAAACTGTGTGATCATGGGAGACTTTAACTTCCCAGATATAGACTGGAGGACGAGTGCTAGTAATAATAATAGGGCTCAGATTTTCCTAGATGCGATAGCTGATGGATTCCTTCAGCAAGTAGTTGCTGAACCGACTAGAGGGGATGCCATTTTAGATTTGGTCTTGGTGAGTAATGAGGACCTCATAGAGGAAATGGTTGTAGGGGATAATCTTGGCTCAAGTGATCATGAGCTAATTCAGTTCAAACTGAATGGAAGGATTAACAAAAATAAATCTGCAACTAGGATTTTTGATTTCAAAAGGGCTGACTTTCAAAAATTAAGGAAATTAGTTAGGGAAGTGGATTGGACTGAAGAATTTATGGGTTTAAAGGTAGAGGAGGCCTGGGATTATTTTAAATTAAAGCTGCAGAAGCTATCGGAAGCCTGCATCCCAAGAAAGGGGAAAAAATTCATAGGCAGGAGTTGTAGACCAATCTGGATGAGCAAGCATCTTAGAGAGGTAATTAAGAAAAAGCAGAAAGCATATAGGGAGTGGAAGAAGGGAGGGATCAGTAAGGAAAGCTACCTTATTGAGGTCAGAATATGTAGGGATAAAGTGAGACAGGCTAAAAGTCAAGTAGAGTTGGACCTTGCAAAGGGAATTAAAACCAATAGTAAAAGGTTCTATAGTCATATAAATAGGAAGAAAACAAAGAAAGAAGAAGTGGGACCGCTAAAAACTGAGGATGGAGTGGAGGTCAAGGATAATCTAGGCATGGCCCAATATCTAAACAAATACTTTGCCTCAGTCTTTAATAAGACTAAAGAGGATCTTAGGGATAATGGTAGCATGATAAATGGGAATGAGGATATGGAGGTAGACATCACCATATCTGAGGTAGAAGCGAAACTCAAACAGCTTAATGGGACTAAATCGGGGGGCCCAGATAATCTTCATCCAAGAATATTAAAAGAATTGGCACAAGAAATTGCAAGCCCATTAGCAAGAATTTTTAATGAATCTGTAAACTCAGGGGTTGTACCGTATGATTGGAGAATTGCTAACATAGTTCCTATTTTTAAGAAAGGGAAAAAAAGTGATCCAAGTAATTATAGGCCTGTTAGTTTGACATCTGTAGTATGCAAGGTCTTGGAAAAAATTTTGAAGGAGAAGGTAGTTAAGGACATTGAAGTCAATGGTAAATGGGACAAAATACAACATGGTTTTACAAAAGGTAGATCGTGCCAAACCAACCTGATCTCCTTCTTTGAGAGAGTAACAGATTTTTTAGATAAAGGAAACGCAGTGGATCTAATTTACTTAGATTTTAGTAAGGCGTTTGATACTGTGCCACATGGGGAATTATTAGTTAAATTGGATAAGATGGGCATCAATAGGAAAATTGAAAGGTGGATAGGGAATTGGTTAAAGGGGAGACTACAACGGGTCCTACTGAAAGGTGAACTGTCAAGTTGGAGGGAGGTTACCAGTGGAGTTCCTCAAGGATCAGTTTTGGGACCAATCTTATTTAATCTTTTTATTACTGACCTGGGCACAAAAAGTGGGAATGTGCTAATAAAGTTTGCAGATGATACAAAGCTGGGAGGTATTGCTAATTTAGAGAAGGACAGGGATACCCTACAGGAGGATCTGGATGACCTTGTAAACTGGAGTAATAGGAATAGGATGAAATTTAATAGTGAGAAGTGTAAGGTCATGCATTTAGGGATTAATAACAAGAATTTTAGTTATAAGCTAGGGACGCATCAACTAGAAGTAACGGAGGAGGAAAAGGACCTTGGAGTATTGGTTGATCATAGGATGACTATGAGCTGCCAATGTGATATGGCTGTGAAAAAAGCTAATGTCATCTTGGGATGCATCAGGAGAGGTATTTCCAGTAGGGATAAGGAGGTTTTAGTACCATTATATAAGGCACTGGTGAGACCTCACCTGGAATACTGTGTGCAGTTCTGGTCTCCCATGTTTAAGAAGGATGAATTCAAACTGGAACAGGTACAGAGAAGGGCTACTGGGATGATCCGAGGAATGGAAAACTTGCCTTATGAAAGGAGACTCAGGGAGCTTGGCTTGTTTAGCCTAACTAAAAGAAGGTTGAGGGGAGATATGATTGCTCTCTATAAATATATCAGAGGGATAAATACCAGAGAGGGAGAGGAATTATTTAAACTCAGTACCAATGTGGACACAAGAACAAATGGATATAAACTGGCCACTAGGAAATTTAGATTAGAAATTAGACGAAGGTTTCTAACCATCAGAGGAGTGAAGTTTTGGAATAGCCTTCCGAGGGAAGTAGTGGGGGCAAAAGATCTATCTTGCTTTAAGATTAAACTCGATAAGTTTATGGAGGAGATGGTATGATGGGATAACATGGTTTTGGTAATTAAATATTCATGGTAAATAGGCCCAATGGCCTGTGATGGGTTTTTAGATGGGGTAAGATCCAAGTTACCCGGGAAAGAATTTTCTGTAGTATCTGGCTGATGAATCTTGCCCATATGCTCAGGGTTTAGCTGATCGCCATAATTGGGGTCGGGAAGGAATTTTCCTCCAGGGCAGACTGGAAGGCCCTGGAGGTTTTTCGCCTTCCTCTGTAGCATGGGGCACGGGTCACTTGCTGGAGGATTCTCTGCTCCTTGAGGTCTTCAAACTACAATTTGAGGACTTCAATAGCACAGATATAGGTGTGAGGTCTTTTTTAGGAGTGGTGGGTGAAATTCTGTGGCCTGCATTGTGCAGGAGGTCAGACTAGATGATCATAATGGTCCCTTCTGGCCTAAATATCTATGAATCTATGAATCACAGAACCAGACAGAGATTATACAGACAAACAATAGCAAAGTGGGAACTATAATGACAAAACAATACAGAAGTGAGGATTTCACATCCCAGCTATTGATAAATGAGTTCTTGCCAGACAGGATGCTATCAAACTAAGTTTCCTTTTACATCTTCTAGGCACTTCCCTTTCTCTGGAGGCGATAGGCATTATCAGGACAGGATTGTATTCCTAACAGCCCAATAGCACCTTCTTTCAATGTGACTAATTTGAAATGTGAGGATGTGACTGGTCGCTTCCCAGCTTACGGCTGCCTCTGCTGCTTAACCAAAGGCCTTAGCCTAAGCACAGGGCCTCAGACTGTCACAGTAAGAGAAGGACCTTGCACTGGCAGACAGTGATTTTGATTCTTTCTTTTATACCTCTATAACTAGCTAAATGATAAGAATACACCTAGATTCTTAAGTATAAGAATCTATTTGGCAAATTGGTCAAAATTCTAGTAAAAACTGAATTATCAGACACATAGATGAACAGAATGTGTTGGGAAAGAGTCAACATAGTTTTGTAAAGAGAAATCATGCCTCACTGATCTATTTTAATTCTCCAAGGGTATCAACAAGCATGTGAAAAAAGGTGATCCAATGGATATGATGTACTTGGACTTTCAGAAAGCTTTTGACAAAGTCCCTCACCAAAGGCTCTTAAGCAAAGTAAAGAGTCATGGGATATGAGGGAAGGTCCTCTCATGGATCAGCAACTGGTTAAAAAATAGGAAACAAAGGGTAGGAATAAATAGTCCGTTTTCACAATAGAAAGTGGTACTTAGCAGGGTCCCCGAAAGGTCTGCACTGGGATCAGTGCCGTTCAATACATCACAAATGATCTGGAAAAGAGGCTGAAGGGTGAAGTTGCAAAGTTTACAGATGATCCTAAATTACTTAAGAAAGTTAAATCCAAAACTGACTGGGAACAGTTACAAAGAGATCTCACAAAACTGTGAGACTGGGCAATGAAATGAAAGATGAAATTCAATGTTGGTAGTATATGCACATTGAAAAACAGAATCCCAGCTATACATACAAAGTGATGGGATTTAAATTATCTGTTACCATTCAAGAAAGAGACCCTGGAGTCACAGTTCTCTGAAAACATCTCTTCGCTGTGCAGCAACAGTCAAAAAAAGCTAACAGAATGTTAGGAACCATTAGGAAAGGGATAGGTAATAAAGCAGTAAATATTATAATGCCACTATATAAATCCATATATTACTACATCTTGAACACTGAGTGCAGTTTTGGTTGCCTCACCTGAAAAAAGATATATTAGAATTAGAAAAGGTTAAAAGCCGAGCAAGAAAAATGATTAGGAGTATGGAACATCTTCCAAATGAGGAGAGATTAAAAAACGTAGGATTGTTCATTTTAGAACAGAGACGACTAAGTGGGGGATATGATAGAGGGCTAAAATCATGAATGATGTGGAGAAAATTAATAGGGAAGTGTTATTTACCTCTTCACATAACACAAGAACCAAGGATCATCCAGTGAAATTAATTGGCAGCACATTTAAAATATACATAAAGAAGTACTTCTTTACACTATGCACAGTCAACCTGTGGAACTCACTGCTTGCGAAGGCCAAAAGTATAACTGGCCTTCGCAAGCATGCCCTGGTAATGATTTCCAAGACAGAATTAGATATGTGTATGGATGATAGGTCATCAATGGCTATTTGACAAGATTATAAAGGATGCAACAGCATGCTCTGGGTGTTCCTAAACCCCCAACTCTTATTTGAAATGCTGCCAGAAGCTGGGACTGGATGACAGGGAATGGATCACTTGATAATTGTCCTATTCTGTTCATTCCTTCTGATGCATCTGGCACTGAAGACAGAATACTGAGTTAGATGGACCATTAGTCTGACCTTGTATGGCCTGGCCATTCTTATAGTGTTCTGTTCTTAATAGTTATTCAGGTCAATTTCCCCCTGTAGACAAGTTCCCATGGGCTGTAGGATAAGCCAATGCAAATATTGTATTCAATGTAGCCGTTTGACTTCTATTGACTAAGACTGGAAAGGAGAAAACTCTGCATGTGACTTTGGATGTTGCAGGGTCTTTTCTTCACTCCAACAGCAGGAATTTATGGTTTCATGTCTTACTTTTGGTGACTGTTAAAAGAAAAATACTAAAACAATAATTGAGAGCTGGATATCTAGATGGATAACATGCTCAATAGGGATGTAATGATAATCTTGTCACTGCAAGGTCTCTGGGGCAGGGACTCTTTTACTATGTTTGTACAATACCTAACACAACAGGACTTCTATTGGGTCTTGTAGTACAAATGCAGAATGATAACTTCTGAACCTAATACAGTTTCAAAGGCAATAGATAAATATTTTACATATTAGTGAAAGGTGTAATATGGGGTGTAATATGACAACCATTTAACAGAGTGTAAGCTGTCTGAATGACCCAGAAGAATAAACATTCATAGTCAGCAATGTCTTCTCCTCAAAGGTTAGTGTTTATAATAAGAAAACACATAAAATAATATTGTCAGAAAGTAAATAGGAAAAACTCCCCTATTTGGCCTTCAATCTCAATTTACAAGCTCTGGACATAGAGCCTCACCTTTCTGAAGGCATTCTTGCTAAGTAGCCACTGTGACAGGCCTTCCCTACAGCACATGCGCAACGCGAGGTGGGGGAAACAGAGTTTAAATTAAATGCTTTGTTTATTGGGGACCTGGGAGGGCCCCATGCATCCTGGAAACATGCTGTACATCAAGTGAATTTTCCATTTGAAACTACAGATGAATTTGAGCTAAATAGAAACTTTGATTCTGTAAATTCTTGCACAGAGATCAGCAGAGAATACAAGCATGGGCACAGGCTATGTGTACACGCAAGTAAGGTTTTGCACTAGGAACCATATTTTTAAAGCAATTTGAGCCCCTGAAGATGCAAATAGGTAACTAATGGGATTTTCAAAAGCACTCAGGAGCCTAACGTGTTAGGCCCCTTCCCCACCTGATGTCTGTCTTGTCTCACCTAGATTGTAAGCTCTTTGGAGTAACTCTATGTTTGAAGAGTGCTTACACAATGGGGCCCCATTCTTGGTTGGCCCTTAAGCACTATCATAGGAAACATGATTAACATCAGTCATAACCCTGATTGAAATCAATGAAAGTTGGGGGTGTAGGTGCTTTTGAAAATCCCTTTAGACACCTGTTTGTATATTTAGACACTTAATTGCCTTTTACGTAGACACTTAATTACAGTCTCTACGTAAAAGAATAAATGGACACAAATCAGATGTCAAGAATTATAACATTCATAAACCAGTCGGAGAACACTTCAATCTCTCTGGTCACGCAATCACAGACATGAAGGTCGCTATCTTAAAACAAAAAAACTTCAAATCCAGACTCCAGCGAGAAACTGCTGAATTGGAATTCATTTGCAAATTGGATACTATTAATTTAGGCTTAAATAGAGACTGGGAGTGGCTAAGTCATTATGCAAGGTAGCCTGTTTCTTCTTGTTTTTTCCTACCCCCCCCCCCCCCAGATGTTCTGGTTTAACTTGGATTTAAACTTGGAGAGTGGTCAGTTTAGATGAGCTATTACCAGCAGGAGAGTGAGTTTGTGTGTGTATGGGGGTGGGGGGGATGTGAGAAAACCTTGATCTATGCAGGAAATAGCCCTACTTGATTATGTAAAGAGTTGTCACTTTGGATGGGCTAGCACCAGCAGGAGAGTGAATTTGTGTGGGGGGTGGAGGGTGAGAAAACCTGGATTTGTGCTGGAAATGGCCCACCTGTTGATCACTTTAGATAAGCTATTACCAGCAGGACAGTGGGGTGGGAGGAGGTATTGTTTCATATTCTCTGTGTGTATATAAAGTCTGCTGCAGTTTCCACGGTAAACATCTGATGAAGTGAGCTGTAGCTCACGAAAGCTCATGCTCAAATAAATTGGTTAGTCTCTAAGGTGCCACAAGTACTCCTTTTCTTTTTGCGAATACAGACTAACACGGCTGTTCCTCTGAAACCTTAATTACCTTTATAAATGTGACCCTAGATATAGTCCTCCCCCACTGAGCTGAATCAAGTCACACCCCTTACCTGCACCCTCCCCTATCGTTAAAAGTGCAGGGTGAAAAAGGAATGTGTATGCAGATAGCATGTATGTCTGAGGGGAGACTGACTTAAATAGAATCCTCAGCATTCAGATGAGTCACTGAGTTACATGCTTCTGGTTTTGGCCTTATTCCTGCTACTGGGAAGATATAACTTGGCAGCCAGGCCTCTTATTAATGCAGGATCATGTTCCTCTGCACTGCCTGTCTTGCTGATCACTTTACATGCTTCACACCTACACTGTGCAGGACCAGCCTAAGAATGTAATTACCTTAGTTGGAAACCAGAGCTAGCCCCTTCAATCTTTGAAAGACTGCCATGGGATCTTTAACAAGCACCAGAATCATAGAATCATAGAATATCAGAGTTGGAAGGGACCTCAGGAGGTCATCTAGTCCAACCCCCTGCTCAAAGCAGGACCAATCCCCAATTAAATCATCCCAGCCAGGGCTTTGTCAAGCCTGACCTTAAAAACCTCTAAGGAAGGAGATTCTACCACCTCCCTAGGTAACGCATTCCAGTGTTTCACCACCCTCCTAGTGAAAAAGTTTTTCCTAATATCCAACCTAAACCTCCCTCACTGCAACTTGAGACCATTACTCCTTGTCCTGTCCTCTTCTACCACTGAGAATAGTCTAGAACCATCCTCTCTGGAACCACCTCTCAGGTAGTTGAAAGCAGCTATCAAATCCCCCCTCATTCTTCTTTTCTGCAGACTAAACAATCCCAGTTCCCTCAGCCTCTCCTCATAAGTCATGTGTTCCAGACCCCTAATCATTTTTGTTGCCCTTTGCTGGACTCTCTCCAATTTATCCACATCCTTCTTGTAGTGTGGGGCCCAAAACTGGACACAGTACTCCAGATGAGGCCTCACCAATGTCGAATAGAGGAGGACGATCACGTCCCTCGATCTGCTCACTATGCCCCTACTTATACATCCCAAAATGCCATTGGCCTTCCTGGCAACAAGGGCACACTGCTGACTCATATACAGCTTCTCGTCCACTGTCACCCCTAGGTCCTTTTCCGCAGAACTTCTGCCTAGCCATTCGGTCCCTAGTCTGCAGCTGTGCATCGGGTTCTTCCGTCCTAAGTGCAGGACCCTGCACTTATCCTTATTGAACCTCATCAGATTTCTTTTGGCCCAATCCTCCAATTTGTCTAGGTCCCTCTGTATCCTATCCCTGCCCTCCAGCGTATCTACCACTCCTCCTAGTTTAGTATCATCCACAAATTTGCTGAGAGTGCAATCCACACCATCCTCCAGATCATTTATGAAGATATTGAACAAAACCGGCTCCAGGACCGACCCCTGGGGCACTCCACTTGACACCGACTGCCAACTAGACATGGAGCCATTGATCACTACCTGTTGAGCCTGACAATCTAGCCAACTTTCTACCCACCTTATAGTGCATTCATCCAGCCCATACTTCTTTAACTTGCTGACAAGAATACTGTGGGAGACCGTGTCAAAGGCTTTGCTAAAGTCAAGAAACAATACATCCACTGCTTTCCCTTCATCCACAGAACCAGTAATCTCATCATAGAAGGCGATTAGATTAGTCAGGCATGACCTTTCTTTGGTGAATCCATGCTGACTGTTCCTGATCACTTTCCTCTCATGTAAGTGCTTCAGGATTGATACTTTGAGGACCTGCTCCATGATTTTTCCGGGGACTGAGGTGAGGCTGACTGGCCTGTAGTTCCCAGGATCCTCCTTCTTCCCTTTTTTAAAAATTGGCACTACATTAGCCTTTTTCCAGTCATCCGGGACTTCCCCCGTTCGCCACGAGTTTTCAAAGATAATGGCCAATGGCTCTGCAATCACAGCCGCCAATTCCTTTAGCACTCTCGGATGCAACTCGTCCGGATGCATCGGATGCATCCGATGAAGTGAGCTGTAGCTTACGAAAGCTTATGCTCAAATAAATTGTTAGTCTCTAAGGTGCCACAAGTACTCCTTTTCATTTACCCAAAGTGACTCACTCGAAGGCCCCTTTTCACTGGCAGAACAGTGTCATGGGGTTTTAATGTAAATAAGCTTCAGGGCGAAAGAGAAGAGCACCCAAATTACCACACTGCTTCCTGTACTATACATAGGTATAGTAGTTCTGCTGATCCACAAATATCTGGAGGGTCTAAACACCAAGGAGAGAGGAATTGGTTTGGTTGGACCAAAGGGATATTACTAGCAGTAAAGATGGAGGGGGGCAGCCAGGCCAAATTTCAGTGAGTGGCACTGCAACCTGGTGCACTGTATAGCAACACCACCCATATTTGGCCCAGCCACCGCTCTGTCCGGCTAGAGGGCCGGCAGGGTGAAATGGTGCTGTGACCTGGCACACAGGGAGTCTGTTTCCATATAGTGGAGTTTAGGGTAGTCCAGCAAAAACTCAGCTCCTGGTGGCACTGGTTCATATGCTGTGTGGGTAAGAGAGAGGGGAGACTTACTGGCTGAGGAGAGCCAGGGTCCTTGTGTGCGGCAAGGGGAGATTCTGGTGTGGGAGGGAAGGTATGAGCTGGGACAAGAATGGGGTCCCTACTGAGGGAGGGCCATGTCCAGAATTTCTCACCCCCCCCAAAAAATAGACTTGGTGCCACGGACCCCTGGGGAGGGAGGAGTATTCTGCGCTGCAGAAGGAGTGCAGCAATCAGTATGTTCAATCTACATACTGGGGAGTTCCAGGAGGAATTCCTTCTGGGGCTGTCTAATGGCCCCATCCTGAAAGGTGAACTGTATTTAAATAGCACAATGGATTCCTGGTGTGCTCTGCATGCTCACAAAAATGCAAATGCAAAATGCACAAAACAGGTACTTTTACATGATAATGGTTACTTTCCTGCATATACAATTATCTGTTTCAGAGTAACAGCCGTGTTAGTCTGTATTCGCAAAAAGAAAAGGAGTACTTGTGGCACCTTAGAGACTAACCAGTTTACTGAGCATGAGCTTTCGTGAGCTACAGCTCACTTCATCGGATGCATACCGTGGAAACTGCAGCAGACTTTATATACACACAGAGATCATAAAACAATACCTCCTCCCACCCCACTGTCCTGCTGGTAATAGCTTATCTAAAGTGATCATCAAGGTGGGCCATTTCCTGCACAAATCCAGGTTCTCTCACCCCCTCACCCCCCTCCAAAAACACACACACACAAACTCACTCTCCTGCTGGTAATAGCTCATCCAAAGTGACCACTCTCCCTACAATGTGCATGATAATCAAGGTGGGCCATGTCCAGCACAAATCCAGGCTTTCTCACCCCCCCCCCCCTTTTTTTTCCCCCGGGGACACACACACACACACAAACTCACTCTCCTGCTGGCAATAGCTCATCCAAACTGACCACTCTCCAAGTTTAAATCCAAGTTTAACCAGAACGTCTGGGGGCGGGCGGGGGGTAGGAAAAAACAAGGGGAAATAGGCTACCTTGCATAATGACTTAGCCACTCCCAGTCTCTATTTAAGCCTAAATTAATAACAATAATAACAATTATCTGTGTGTCAATTGTAAACACTCTTGGTGTTTGCTTCATTCAGGCATCTAAACTGAGACCAAGAGATCATTTCCAGTCTGTTTCCAGCTGATTAGCAAATGGGAAAACAATTTTCTGGAAAAACATAATTGGAAATTTGTTTAATTTTTCAGGTATTTTTCTGCGTTTTCTTGCCAAATACTTTTGAAACATTTCAAAATTTCATTTCTGCCTTTCTCTCCCACACCTTCTTCCCTCCCCACTGCCCCTTTGCCACTGAGTAAAATACTCACTGTAGCAGTGAAGTACAGAGGGTAGAAATGTTTTAATGAAAAATGTCTTTTCAACCCAAAATTTTTGGTTTTCAAAAATTGAAAATTTTGATTGAGAAGTGAATTTTTTGTTTAGTTGAAAAAACAACCAAAAAAAAAAAACACAAAAAAACCCACAAAAAACAACAGCAATTTAAAAAATCCTGCAAAAATGGCATTTTTAACAGCTCTGCCAAGTGATTTGACCCATGTTTTAATTTTATAATAATTTTAAAATTATACACATATTTATTATTTCAGAAAGGTGGTCAAGAAATCTAATATCCGCTTGCTCCCTATTCCAGTAGGGATGTATGGTTGATGTTATGTTAATTGAAAAAAGGAATGTTGTAACATTATTTAAAGCAGGGTCTGATGATATGTGGGATGCAAGGATGTTGTGAGACCCAAATGGAAAGAGTTGTATGTTTTTAAGTTAATTATATGCTGAATGCCCCTCTTGGCTTAGTTATTAGGGGCATTCAGAACATAATTACAATCTTGATAGCTTGTTACTTTAGTGTTTGCAGGTCACATTAGGGATAATACACTTTTATAATCATCTGCAATTAGTATAGTGAATTGGGTTTCAAGACTGCCTTCAGTAATTCCCTGCTACATTTATCTATTTTCAGACACAAAGTTTGGTTACTATGAAAAGAAAATATAATCTTTGCCATTTGCGCTGATATGGGGAGAAATGGTTTTAAAATACATTTTTTTTCTTTAAGTGATACTTTAAAATGTAATCTTTTGGTCACGTCAGGGCTAAGAAGTTTAGTTTGAAAATTCATCTCTCAGGATGTCCCAGCATTTCCTTATTCACTTCTTCCAGCATCCAGAAAATCATAGCACTCTTATACCTTCCTGGTATAGCTGCCAACTTCAAACTAAGGACCACCTTCTGCCAATGCAATCCTAGTAACTTCAGTGGTAAAGTCAAGGCAGAATTTGGCCTTACTGGACCAGTGTCCAGATATAGATTCATAGATCCTAAGGCCAGTTGGGACCACTGTGATCCTCTATTATAACACAGGCCATGGAACTTCCCTCCAAAATTCTTCTAGCATATCTTGTAAGAAACATGGAATCTTGACCTTAGAATGGCCAGTGATGAAGAATCCACCATAACCCTTGATAAATTGTTGCAATGGTTAATTGCCCTCACTGTTAAAGATTTACACCTTATTTCCATTTTGTCTAGCTTCAACTTTCAGCCATTGGATTATGTTATACCTTTCTTTACTAGACTGAAGAGCAAATTATCAAATATTTGTTCCCAATATAGGTACTTATAGATGGTAATCAAGTCACACCTTATCCTTCTCTTTGTTAAGCTATGTAGATTGAGCTCCTTCAGTCTATGACAATAAAAGCATATTTTTAAACCATTTAATTATTTTCATGGCTCTTCTCCAAACCCTCTCCAGTTTTATCAACATCCTTCTTGTATTGTGGACACCAGAACTGGACCCAGTATTCCAGCAGTGATGGCACCAGTGCCAATTACAAAGGTAAAACAACCTTTCTACTACTCCTCAAGATTTCCCTGTTTATGCATCCAGCAATTGCATTAGCTCATGTTCAGCTGATGTTCCACCCCCAAATCTTTTCCAGAGTCCTTGCTTCCCAGGATACAATCCTCCATCCTGTAAATATGGCCTACATTCTCTGTTCCTTACATTTAGCTATATTAAAATGCATTATTTGCTTGAACTCAACTTACCAAGCCATCCAGATCACTCTTTATCAGTGACCTGTCCTCTTCATTATTTTCCATGTCCCCAATTTTCCACATCCTGCAAACTTTCAGTGAGCATGTTTTGTTTTCTTCCAGGTCATTGGTAAAAATATTTGCATAGGGCTAAGAGCTGATCCCTGTGCAACTTCACTAAACATAAACCTGCTCAATGATTATTACATTGACTGTGAAGAGTTACAAAGGGATCTCACACTGGGTGAGTAGGCAACAAAATCACAGATGAAATTCAATGTTGATAAGTGCAAAGTAATACACATTGGAAAACATAATGCCAACTATAAATAAAAAATGTCTAAATTTGCTGTTACGACTCAAAGATCTTGGGGTCATTCTGGATAATTCTCTGAAAACAACTTCTCAATGTGAAGTGACAATCAAAAATGCTAACAGAATGTTAGGAACCATTAGGAAAGAGATAGGTAGTAAGACAGAAAATATCATAATGCCACTATATAAATTTATGGTACGCCCACACCTTGAATATTGTGTGCAGTTCTGGTCGCCCCATTTAAAAAAAAAGATATATTAAAATTAGAAAAAATACAGAGAAGGGTAAGAAAAATTATTAGGAGTATGGAACAGATTCCATATGAGGAGAGATTAAACAGACTGACTGTTCATCTTAGAAAAGAGATGACTAAGTGGGGATATGATAGAGGTCTATAAAATCATGAATGGTGTGGAGAAAGTGAATAAGGAAGTGTTATTTTCTCCTCATAACACAGGAAGTAGGGGTCACCAAATGAAATTAATAGGCAGCAGGTTTAAAAACAAACATAAGGAAGTACTTCTTCACACAACGCGCAGTCAAACTGTAGAACAAATTACTGCGGGAAGTAGTGAAGACCAGAAGTATTGCTGGGTTCAAAAAAGAATTAGATAAATTCATGGAGGATAGGTCCAATAGTGGCTATTAGCCAAGATAGTTAGGGACAGAACCCCACACTGTTGGTGTCCCTAAATGTCTGATTGCCAAAAGTTAGCATTGGGCAACAGGGGATATATCACTCAATAAATTGCCCTGTTCTGTTTATTCCCTCTGAAGCACTTGACTACTGTTGGAAGACAGGATACTGGGCTAGATGGACCGTTGGTCTGACTCAGTATGGCCATTCTCAGGTTCTTACAGACTACCAATTAGCTAGCTTTTAATCCATTTAATGTATGCCATCTTAATTTTATGTTCTAGGATTTTTTAAATCAAAATGTCATGCAGTTCCAAGTCCAATGCCTTACAGAAGTCTAAGCATTATATCAACACTATTATCTTTATCAACCAAACTTGTAATCTCATATAATGTATGTGGAATGTACATTGGGATGTTTCTGCATAGATTCCATGTACATGTATCTTCAGGTGAAAAAATGCTAAATTTTGAAGTTTTCTATTTTGCATGGTTATTATTGTTTCAATTTGTTTTACTGTTGCTCCTTGGAGTCCCAGTTATGGAGTGTACAAGCCTCACTCTGGGCAGGAAGGTGTTAAGGAGTTGCTGTGGGGTAGAATAGCTCTGCCCTGCCACACTGCCAGGGTATTTCAGGCATGGAAGATGGTCCTTAAAAGAGACGAGCACAGGGCAGGGTATGGTATGGCACCAAGGTGGGTCATGCAACTGTTACTTGCCAAGGCCACCCCTGAGGAAAGTGGGCCATACCCTGAATGGCCATTTTGGACACTTATGAAATGACTTGTTGGAGAGTGCTAAATGAGCCATATAGCCCCACAGAGCTTACAGTTTATGAGTGAGACAAGAGTTAACAGATGGAGACAGACAGAGGGGAGTAATGAGATAATAGTGGTCAGCAAGATAGGCACACTAGCAGCCTAACCATGGTCAATATTTTATAGGAGTCATGGCAAAGAAGAGTTTGGAGAAGGATATTGAAGGAGGATAATGACTGTGTAGCTTTGTGGATGTTTATGGGGAGCTCCTTCCAAGTGTAAGGGGCAGTATGTGTGAGAGAGTACAAAGGTGCTTATTTTTAAACTTATCAAGTGAGCAATGGATGCGGGCATCATGGGGAAGCAGGAGACAACCTCTTGATAGTGAATGAGAGATGAGAGATATGGTGGGGGATAGGCCATGAATGGCCTTTGAAGTGAGGGCAAAGAGCTTACATTTGATGTGGTAGGGAAGGGAGTCAGTGGAAGGATGTAACGAGGTGGCATGGTCAAAGCAACAGGCTAGGTAAATGATCTTTGCAGCAGTATTCTTAGTGGATATGACTAGGGCAAGATTGCAACTGCCAAGGCCAGAGAGAAGGACATTACAGTAATTGAGATGTGAGATGATAAGAGCTTGGATGAGAGGTTAGCTGTGTGGATAAATAGGCAAGGCCATATCTTAGAGATGTTATGCAGAAAGACTCTGCAAGATTTAAACATAGCCTGGATGTGAGGACATAGAAAAATTGAAGCTGGTGTCAGGTTACAGGCCTGAATGACAGGCAGGAATGGTGGTGATAAAGGAGGAAGGGTTGTCTTATTGTTTTGGTAAACTGTTCTCCCCACTGTTTGGGGACCACAAGGTGAAACTGAGTGGTTTGGGCTGAATTTCACTTCTGTGATACTAAGTTCATTCAAATCTGAAATTCAAACTGAAAATATGATGTTTTAAAAATATGTTTGCAGCATTTTAAAACTGAAAAGTTTATCTAACTCCTTTTCAAAAATAGACATTTACCAAAAACCATCTTAATCTGAAAATTGTTTTTTAGTAATCATACTCTTTGATAATGATCTTGATTTAAAAAAAGAGATGAAAATATCAAATGTGTCATAGAAAATCTTTCAAAAAATTGAAAATTTTAAGAATGTCACTTTTATTTTTTTAACAAAGTCTCTTTTATAAAGTTGGTTTTGTGAAGAATAAAATGTTTTAGTAAAAAAACATTTTGACCAGCTCTAATCTGGCACTAGTAGAAAGTCATACTAAACACCACTTCCTTGAGAAACACTGGCATTAGCACTGCTATGGTAAATTTCAGAGGAACAGCCGTGTTAGTCTGTATTCGCAAAAAGAAAAGGAGTACTTGTGGCACCTTAGAGACTAACCAATTTATTTGAGCATAAGCTTTCGTGAGCTACAGCTCACTTCATCGGATGCATACTGTGGAACCTGCAGAAGACATTATATATACAGAGACCATGAAACAATACCTCCTCCCACCCCACTCTCCAGCTGGTAACAGCTTATCTAAAAAAGAAAAGGAGTACTTGTGGCACCTTAGAGACTAACCAATTTATTTGAGCATGAGCTTTCGTGAGCTACAGCTCACTTCATCAGATGTTTACCGTGGAAACTGCAGCAGACTGCAGTTTCCACGGTAAACATCTGATGAAGTGAGCTGTAGCTCACGAAAGCTCATGCTCAAATAAATTGGTTAGTCTCTAAGGTGCCACAAGTACTCCTTTTCTTTTTTAGATAAGCTGTTACCAGCAGGAGAGTGGGGTGGGAGGAGGTATTGTTTCATGGTCTCTGTATATATAATGTCTTCTGCAGGTTCCACAGTATGCATCCGATGAAGTGAGCTGTAGCTCACGAAAGCTTATGCTCAAATAAATTGGTTAGTCTCTAAGGTGCCACAAGTACTCCTTTTCTTTTTGCTATGGTAAAGTATCTTGAAACAGTTCTACCATAAGGCATGTGTCCAGCCTTGTAATTTTGCTTTAGTCCCACTCAGGCCAGTGATTGTGGTCAATCACCATTTC
The DNA here is from genome assembly GCF_965140235.1 of Caretta caretta. Classification (NCBI taxonomy): domain Eukaryota; kingdom Metazoa; phylum Chordata; order Testudines; family Cheloniidae; genus Caretta; species Caretta caretta. The sequence continues at coordinate 35,001,391 of NC_134208.1, forward strand.
AAAGTCTCTGTACAAATAGGGCTGCAGTTTCTGTACTTTTACCTTTGGAGAATGTATTCCTTCTCCAAAGTGGCACAGGCTTCTTCCCTAGGAAGTAATTTTCCATTGATGTTCCTCCTACTTTTATTCAGATGCTGGAGAACTGCTCCAAAATGGATTTGAATAGTCTGAGGGAAGTAAAAGGGACTGGCAGCTTTCAGAGGCCATTTGTGGAAGGGAAGTGGGAGAAGAAAAAAGACATCAAAGCTCTGATCCTGTTAGATGCTGAGTGATTCCCATTCATAGATGTTCAGTCTGTCTATCTAAGTATTTAGATGGTCCTGTGATGGGGTATATAAATCCTAAGTGGGCTTGTGTGGGGTTAATGGGTGCCCGAGAACCCAGTTAGCCCACTTTGCTGTACCTGGAGGGTGTGTTGGGTGCAAAGTAGTATCAGACCCCACTGGGGAGGAGCTCAGTGGTTTCCATAAAGGAAGGAGCTCAGAGAAGCTTCAGTGGAGAAAGGAAACCTGGAGATGAGGAGGCCTTGTACCCACTTCTAAGGAGAAGGCCCAGAGGAGAGGCAGGGTAGAACTTCTCCAGAGTGGAGAGGCTAAATGTTGGGGAGGAAGAGCAGAATAAGCTGCAGGAGCTAGGATTAACTTCTGTGATGGGCCCTTAGAGAGGTGGATAGGACTTGAGGGATATGGCCCTGTCGGTTGGTGACCTGACAACAGGACAAAGGACAAAAGGGAATTGGAAGAGAGACTGAAACCTCAAATGCATAGGGGTGGGAGTGAGTTGGTGTTATCATATTGTTTGTCACACACTGAAGAGACTGGGACTGAGGTAGGATCGCAGATGTGTCAGAAGACTTCTTTGTTTACTACCTGTGTTTTTAATACTGGTTAAAGACATTTTTTTAGAATGCCAAGGACATGGATGCCCCAGAAGGGGTGTGTAAACCACACATCTTTTGGGTGCGGTGCTCTGTCCCATCTAGTGGCACCGAGACCACCTAGAGAGAGAGAGATTAATGAGTCAGCTCTACAGCCTTAGCTAACAGGCATATGGCTTTTAGCTCATGCAGTAGAGGCTTATGCACTAAGCTCCTGAGGTCCCAAGTTCAATTGTGCCTGCCAACGACTGGGGTCTATCAGCATTATAGGTGGAACTGCAGAAGGACCAGATCAGAGGGCCAAGTACTCCCTTACATGAGACTGATGACTGTGACATAAGAAAGTGCTCTGGGATCATGATGAGGTCCATTGCAGGCCCCCATTATGGTAGTATATGAAACCTGACCTTCGTAAATTAATTTACCCTCATGTCATTCGTGTGAGGTAGGGAAATACTATTGTCCCCAGATTACAAATGAGGAACAGAAGCCTGGATTCACAAAAAAGGCTTATGTGCCTAACTGCCATTTTAGGCATCTAAATTCCAGAATCAGGCCCCCCTGGGATTCACAAGGCACTTGCTCAGCAGCCCCGAACCCTGTAGGCACCTAAAAATCACTCGGTGCCTACATTTTTGGAGTAAAAGTTCCCTGGCTGGATGTTTATATTTCTGCCTCTGAGCATGTGCAGTGCAGCCCTACACCAGGCATCTAGATGTTTAAGCCTCAGTGTGATGCATGAATCAAGGGAAAATAGGTATATCTCTACCTAACCCACCTGTGGGGCCCATTCCAGTAGGCATATTCAGACCTCACCTACTGGATCAGGCCTTTACACAAAATGGCAGGAGGGAGGGGAGGGACAAAAGTGGAACTAGTCTTGGCAGAATTCTATTTTTTTTTTCATAATTTTGACAGATTTTTAAGCATTTATTTTTCTTGATTTACACGGTATTTAATAACATGGCAGACACTGAGATTCCAAAAATTCAAAGATTTAAAACTATTGAAACAATTTGCCAAAATAATATGTCAAATATACACAGAAAATAACCTTAAATCAAACTCTAATTTCTCAAATGGCATTTTTCTTATTTTACCTGTCTGTAAATTCCAATTATTATTGATGGGAATATTTTTCTATCAGTTTGTGTATATATGGTGAAATCAATTGTCAGAGGGATAGCTGTGTTAGTCTGTATCCACAAAGCCAACAAGGAGTCTGGTGGCACCTTAAAGACTAACAGATTTATTAGGGCATAAGCTTTCATGGGTAAAAAAACCCCACTTCTTCAGATGCATGGAGTGAAAATTACAGATACAGGCATAAATATCCTGGCACATGAAGAGAAGGGAGTTACTTTACAAGTGGAGAACCAGTGCTGACAAGGCCAATTCAGTCAGGGTGGATGTGGTCCACTCCCAATAATTGATGAGGAGGTGTCAATACCAAGAGAGGGAAAATTGCTTTTGTAGTGAGCCAGCCACTGCCAGTCCCTATTCAAGCCCAAATGGTGTTAAGTTTGCAAATGAATTGGAGCTCTGCAGTTTCTCTTTGAAGTCTGTTTTTAAAGTTTTTTTGTTGAAGTATGGCTGCTTTTAAATCTGTTATAGAATGTCCAGGGAGACTGAAGTGTTCTCCTACTGGCTTTTGTATGTTACCATTCCTAATGTCTTATTTGTGTCCATTTATTCTTTTACGTAGAGACTGTCCGGTGTGGCCAATGTACATGGCAGAGGAGCATTGCTGGCACATGATGGCATATATCACATTAGTAGATGTGCAGGTGAATGAGCCCCTGATGGTGTGGCTGGTGTGGTTGGGTACTATGATGGTGTCGCTAGAGTAGATATGGGGACAGAGTAGACAACGGGGATCAGGGATTGTTTCAGGGATTGGTTCCTGGGTTAGTGTTTCTGTGGTGTGGTGTGAAGTTGCTGGTGAGTATTTGCTTCAGGTTGGGTGACTGTCTGTAAGCAAGGCCTGGCCTGTCTCCCAAGATCTGTGAGAGTGAGGGATCGTTTTCCAGGATAGGTTGTAGATCATTGATGATATGCTGGAGAGGTTTTAGCTGGGGGCTGTGCGCAATGGCCAGTGGCGTTCTGTTATTTTCCTTGTTGGGCCTGTCCTGTAGAAGGGGACTTCTGGGTACCTGTCTCACTCTGTCAATCTTTCGTCACTTCCCCAGGTGGGTATTGTAGTTTTAAGAATGCTTAATAAAGATCTTGTAAGTAGAAAAGGAGTTCTTGTGGCACCTTAGAGACTAACCAATTTATTTGAGCATAAGCTTTCGTGAGCTACAGCTCACTTCATCAGATGCATACTGTGCAAAGTGTAGAAGATCTTATTATATACACACAAAAAGCATGAAAAAATACCTCCTCCCACCCCACTCTCCTGCTGGTAATAGCTTATCTAAAGTGATCACTCTCCTTACAATGTGTATGATAATCAAGTTGGGCCATTTCCAGCACAAATCCAGGTTTTTGTCTCTGTCTGAGGGATTGGAGAAAATAAATAAATCTGTTAGTCTTTAAGGTGCCACTGGATTCCTCGTTTTGGTGAAATCAATGTTTACTGACAAATTTAATCCCTCCAAGCCTACTCACAACTTTTATTCCAGTGGTTAGGGTAATCACCTGGGATGCGGGAGACCCCTGGTTCAAGTCCCCCTTTCACCGAGAGGGTAAGGAATTTGAACAGGGATCTGCCACTTCTCAGTTGAGTGCCCAAACCACTTGGCTGTGGGATATTCTGATGGGGAGGGGGCACTTTCTCAGTCTCCTCTTGGAGCCGTTGCACTCTGGATTAACTCATGAAAGAATTATAGAAATGTAAGGCTTGAAGGGACCTTGAGAAGTCATCAAGTCCAGTCCCGTGCACTGCAGCACAACCGAGTAAACCTAAACCATCCTTGACAGGCATTTGTTCAAACTGTTTTTAAAAACTTCCAATGATGGAGATTCCACAGCCTCCCTTGAAGCCTATTCCAGATCTTAATTTATATTTCCTAATATTTTACCTAATGTCCATTGCTGCAGATTAAACCCCTTATTTCTTGTTCTACCATCAGTAGACACAGAGAACAGTTGATATCATCTTCTTTAAAATAGCTCTTAACAAACTTATCTGGTCTCCAATCAGTCTTCTTTTCTCAAGACTAACTGCCCATTTTTAACCTTTCCTCAGAGGTCAGGTTTTCTGAAACTTTTATCATTTTTGTTGCTCTCTTCTGTATTCTCTAATTTGTCCACATCTTTCCTAAAGTGTGGCACCCAAAGTCGGACACAGTATTCAAGATGAGCCACACCAGTACCAAGTAGAGTGGGACAATTACCTTCCTTGTCTTACATATGTCACTCCTGTTAACAAACCTATAATGCGACACTCACCTCTTGAGTGCCTCTGAAAGGCTGGGTGTGGTATCACGGTCCTCTTCTCACTCCTAGTGCCCCTTGCAGACTGCTGATCAACTTTGGAGGGTATTCAGTGGCTTGGCCCTCCAGCCATGTCAAAAAATCCAAATGAACCCCTTCTGGGGTATTAAAGAGTCCAGCAAATCAACAGTCTCTTTGCTCTTGCTAGGGTCTTCAGCCCAGCTCTGGGCCCTTTACATTTAGCCCAGTGTTCAGGCTCCCAAATAAGTTCTGTCCCCTTTTGGAATTTAGATCACTTTACCTATGGCAGCAGGGGAACCCAGGCCCACCCACTATTCCGAGTTCCAGTCCAGGGATCCTATAAACAGCAGCCACATGCTGCTTATTTCAATCCCTCAACTGCTATTTCCCTGGACCTCTTCTGACCAGGCGTGCAGGCCCTTTTGTCTACAGCCCTATCTCCAGTCCAGTGTCCTCAGGTTCCTCTCTCTGCAGCCCCAGCTATGTAATGTAAACAGGCCTCTCAGAGTAGAGTTATTGTGTTATAATTTGAAATACATCTCAGAGTCACCCCATCCCAAAACCACCAACCAACATTTAGTAATGGTCTGTGACAGTGATGGTGTAATTTACTGAGCAGATGCAAGCTGGGAGGAGGATTGAAGGGCAGTTACATCATAAAAAGTATGACAAAAAGTTATTTAATGGTAGCCAAGATAATACAACTGGTTGTCAAAAAAATAACATAATTGGGATTTTATTTAAATTGGAACAAATGGAACTTGGATTCCACCTCCTTACAATAATATTAAATAGATGAAGAATATATATTTAAATTGAATATGTACACACACACTATAACTTACTAAGGGCTTGTCTCCACTTACCATGGATCAACGCTGCAGCGATCGATCCACTGAGGGTCGATTTAGCAGGTCTAGTGAAAACCCACTAAATTGACCGCTGATCGCTCTCCTGTTGACTCTGCTACTCCACCAAAACCAGAAACATAAGGTATGTTGTCTCCAGCTAGATTATTCATGTAGCTGGAGTTGCAAACTTAGGTCAACTTAGCTCTGTAGTGGAGACCTGCCCTAAGTGTACTTAACTAAATATAACCCTCTAAATAAAGAAACGTATCTATATCTCTGTATGTATGGGCTACTATCTTATAGGTTATTTTGTTTTAGTAAAGGTTCTCCTTTCCCCAGATCTCTCACTGGATACTGTCTAGCACCCAAATCAGTCTTTGAGCCTCAAACGCCTCTCATGACTTCCTGAAGAGATGGACTTGACTCCAGTGGTGCTCGCCTTTAGGGCTGCACACTAGACCAGATCCACTGGATATAAAGGATCTTGCTTTCTCCTGTTCTGGATCTCAGGGATTACATTAATTAATGAAAAGAGATGACCAGAACTGTTGCTCAGAAACAAACAGGAACGGATGCTGAGTAACACGCCATCAAACATGGACTGATGTGACCAGCGAATTGTAAACTGCTGGGACCCTCTCCTGCCCAATCTCAACTCCCCCATTTGCTCTCCATCCTTTGGGCCACCCTCTCCACATTTCACCAACACTCCCAGACTGTCTCTCCATCATTCCCCTCTTCTCTTCCAACTGTCACTGCCCCTCCCCCTGAAGGGAGGGGCCACCTCCTCACACGTTCATAGAGGCAGGGGCCACCTCCACTTCAAAGAACGACAGCACATTCACCTTGAACACACACTAATTCACATAACCTCACACAGGGTTCAGTCCCTGTACCATATTTCCGTTAAGTTTAGCTAGCCATAGCTCTGTCTGAATGCTGGGCTCCTGGGGCCAGAGAGAAGCCCCCTTCTTCACTCCTCTGGGTCCAGCCAGGGACTGACCTGCTAAGACCAGACAGTTCCTTTTATCTGCACCAGCAGGGGCCTGATTGGCTGTTGCTAGCCTCTCTAGCCCTGGAGGACGAAGTTTGTAACTTCCAGAATGACCACTCTGGAGAGTCCTCTCTACTTGGGCCTTGAGGACCCACAATTGCTGCTCTTTTCCTCTCAGCTCACTGCTTCATAGGGCAAAGTGTAGTAGGGTGTAATAGGACCGCAGGTTCAGCAGGGAGCCACAAAAAACAAATACACCTCATCACAACACCCCAGAATAATACAGTAACTCCTCACTGAATGTTGTAGTTATGTTCCTGAAAAATGCTACTTTAAGTGAAACTTTGTTAAACGAATCCAATTTCTCCATAAGAATTAATGTAAATAGTGGGGGTTAGGTTCCAAGGAAAAAATTTTCACAGAGAAAAGACATTCTACATATATATATACACACAGTATAAGTTTTGAATAATTTAATACTGTACATATTAATGATGATATTGAATCTTGGTTGAGGTGGTGGAGTGATGGGTGGAAGAGGGTGGGATATGTCCCAGGGAATGCCTTACTGCTAAATGATGAACTAGCGCTTGGCTGAGCCCTCAAGGGTTAACACGTTGTTAATGTAGCCTCACACTCTACAAGGCAGCACAAATGAAGGGAGGAAACACAATATGCATGGCAGTGGTTGCAAACATTCCCTGTGGAAACTGAACATGATGATGATGAACCCACACTATCCCACTGGAGCACACCACTCCACTTTCCAAAGTGCAGGGGGAAAGGGGGGGTGCATGTGTGTGTGAGATAGAGACACACATCATGTGTGTGTGAGAGAGAGAGAGACAGAAAGACAGAGACACACACCGTGTGTGTGTGTGTGTGTGTATGAGACGTGCATTGACCCTTTAAGTACACTGACCCCACTCTAAGTACACTGCCTTTTTAAGTAGATCCACAAGTTGAGACAGCAGCTGCTGCCAGCAAGCTCCCTCCTTCCTGAGCCTTGTCGTGTCCCCCCCTGCTCTGTGGAGATGGGGTACAGGAGTGGGGGGCAGGAGTGGGTGGAGGTGGACACACTGACATTGGCACCCCTCTTCCCCTCCACCCCCTGCACAGCAAGTAGGAGGCTCCTGGGCAGAGGGCAGGAGCAGCAGATGGCAGTGAGGGGTGGGACACCTGAACTGCCCTGCAACTGATAGCCTGCTGGCAGCTGCTGAACCGGGAACTTAGGGGAGCTGATGGGGGGGCTGCCGGCCCACCCTGGTTCCAAGCCCCCACCAGCTAGCTGCAATGGGCTGCTCTTCCTGCAAGCAGTGGACAAAGCAGGCAGCTGCCAAACAACGTTATAAGGGAGCATTGCACAACTTTAAATGAGCATGTTCCCTAACTGATCAGCAATGTAACAACAAAACAATGTTAACCGGGACGACGTTAAGTGAGGAGTTACTGTATTAGCCTTTTTTGCAATTGCATCACATTGTTGACTTATATTCTATTTATGATCCACTATAACCCCTGTATACTTTTCAGCAGCACGACCACCTAAACATTAATTCTCCATTTTGTAGCTGGGCATTTGATTTCTTTTTTCCTTCCTAGTGAAGTACTTTGCATTTGTCATTATTGAATTTCATCTTATTGAATTCAGACCAATTATTCAATTTATCAGGGTCGTTTTGAGTTTTAATCCTGTCCTCCATAGTGCTTGCAACCCCTCCCAACTTGGTGTCATCTACAGATTTTATAAGCATACTCTCCACTCCATTATCCATGTCATTAATAAATATATTAAATAGTACCAGACCCAGGACTGACCTCTGTGGGATCCCACTAGATATGCCCTCCCAATTTGACAGTGAATCATTGATAACTACTCCTTGAGTATGGTCTTTCAACCAGTTGTGTACCCACCTTATAGTAATTTCATCATGGGGTGAGGGAAGGAGAGAAAGTATGAAAATGACTGACTCTGTTCCCTGTTGGTTAAAGCACTCACCTAGGAGGTGAGAAATGCAGTATCAGTCCACCTGCTCCAATGGCTTTTTTTTTTTTTAAATCTCAGGCTTTGTGAATCCCAGTGACTTTCTTGGTGCCTAAAAGTTAGGTGTGGTGATTATCACCAAAGCTAAGTTTCTTTGTGAATCTAGCCCTGAGAGACTAAGGACTAGATTTTTTTTTAAAGGTATTAAGGTGCCTAAAAATGCAGATAGGTGGCACCTAGGTCCAAAGAGACTTGCCCAAAGCCAACTGCTGTCAAGGGTGGATATGTTTCCTACAATAGGCAAGGCTCAATTTTAAGGCCAACAGCAGGCTGGTTTCAAGATTGGGCCTTGAGTGAACTTTTTCTGTTATTATAATGTCCAATATATATGAAAATGAAATATGATTTAAAAAGAGGGATTTTTTCCCCTACATATGTTCAGCATTTGCCAGCACCTGAAGTATATGGATATCCTGCTGGAAAAGGGCCATAAAGTCATCTCCCGTTAAAAGCTATAGAAAGTCATCCAAGTACCAAAGAGAAATTTTCCATTTTTTTTTCTTTTTATGCTTGGGTTGGACTGCCTCCATATAAAGTTGACAGGATTGTAACCTGCATAGAAGTGTCAAAATGCTTTAATTAAAAGCTTGTTTTTTAAATGAAGCTGCTACATTGTATTTTTTTCCACTAATTACAGAATACTTCTCTGTGAACATGAGGATATGATTAGCTGGAGTGAAAGATATAAATGTGAGATGAGAAACACACTAGAGGGTCCCCAAAGACTGGGATGAATGCATGAACTAATGCTGATGAGGCTCAAATCAAATTTGACCATCTCTTTCGTTTTTACACTTATTCATTTTTAAGATGGAGTCACTTGTTTCTTTTTCAAAGTTTCACCCATTTACTATATTCCCTATTTTTAGCTACATCTGCCTAAATCATCCCTGGCATTTCATTTAGAAAACATATTCTTCACTTCCTCTCCTAACCTGTTGTGTCGTGTTGTTATAAGATGTTGAAATAGCTGCCATCACATTCCATCCTACAGGGGGTTGCATTTCAGTGCCAGGGGGAAGCTGTGTATATGAGATCCTTTGCGACAAAAGGTATTGTATCTATTTTAGGGTTTTGTACTGGCAGCCATAACCATGGTGTCTGAGCACCTCCTGGTTAACTAGATCAGCATAATATGGTTCCTGGGAGATCACTGGCAAGTTGCAATGCTGTTATTTATTATTAAAGCAGACACTGATAAATAGCAATATTAACTGGGCATGGGATTCTTTCAGATTGTCATATACAAACTCGTTCATGTAGGATCTGGTTCAAAGCCCACTGAAGTCAATATGAGTCTTTCAATTGACTTTGAATCAGGCCCCTAATTTTTTTTCTTCCTAGCTATTAGGGTATTTGTCATCTAAATCAAAAGTCCCTAGTCTTAGTTGCTTGATGTACAATCACCTTCGTTTTTTAAGCTTTGGCTGTCAGATTCCAAGTTTGCAGGCCTTCAGGGCTTGTTGCACAGCCTTCCTTGTTTTTTTTTCTGAGGTGAGTTGATCTGGGATGAGTGGGATAAAGGGGAAGGGCTCAGACATGATGGAAATAAATCTAAATATATGTATGTAAATATATGTAATCACATTAATAAATGCTGCTTGATAAATTTTTATTCATATATTTTGAATGAAAAGTCAAGCGGTTAAAGTGATTTATGCAAATTGACTCCAGAGGGGTTTTGGTAAGGTAGGTGACTGGGGGAATTGGTAATAGTATGAGTCATTCTGAAGTTGATAGGAAAATAAAGCTCACAGAACACAAGCTGCATAATTTTCAGAGTTTAAATTAAACAATTGACAATTAAATCCAGTTTATGGGGGGGAGGAAGGGAAATCAGAGATCGATAGACCTGTTTATGCATTTGTGTTTTATGACCCTGAAAATAAAACCTGTTCAAAATGTGAGTTTCTGAAATATAAAGTCTTACAGACTTTTTTTTCTAAAAAAAAAATCAACATTTCACATCTTCCGTTCAAAACTGCCACGTCATTCAGTAAAACTGAAATGCTGAACTGTGATTTAATAATTACAGGGTTGACATATGAAAACATATGTTTGTAATAGATAAACTACTATGAACAGACTACTTGAAACTTTTTTTTATGATTATGAGGGGATGTCCACCCCACACAGGATTGGAAGGGGTTAAAATGGCCAAGCTGGCCAATTAACTCCCCAGGCTGCACCTGGAAGGGAGCCAGGGAGCAGGGAACTAATTGACTGTGGGTAGGCTCACCTGTGCAGGAACCGGGTGGGGCCTATAAAGCCTGGAAGCTGGCTACAGATATGGGGGTGTTGTAGGAGTTTCAGGCTGGCTGGGGCCACTCTCTGAGTGGAGGGAGTTGGAAGGCTGGCAAACCCAGATTGAGGGGAAGCCTGATAAGTAGGAAGAAGCTCAGAGAATCAGCACTAAGGGATAGGCCTCTGCAGACCTTGGCTACTCGTTATTGGGTCCCTGGACTGGAACCCACTATAGAGGGTTGGTCTGGGTCTGGATCTGGGTCTGGATCCCCTACCAGCCACTTGGAAATGCCAGCCCAACAGTGGGTCTGGAGGGACTTTGAATTCCATGGAAGGGGAGGACCTTAGTGACCTGGCCAAAGGGCCAAGCCATGAAGAGGAGATTGCTGTTGCTGGAGTCAGAGTTGGCTTCAGGGTGAGACTGTATGGGAGAAAACACTGCTGGAGGGGGAACACAATGCTTGGCAAAGCTAATTCCCAGGATGGTCAGCAGGAGGCGCTGCTAGCAGTGAGTGAGCCCTCTGACTGATGAATTGTTTTTTGTTTTTTTTGTTTTTTTAAAGTGGGTTTAGAAAAAGAAGTTAGAAGACTTTAGGTAACTAAGATTATACAGGGTATAATAAAAAGTAAAACTGATCAGTCTCTCCTTTTTATTCTCTCCCATATCTGAACAAAATTTTGCATGATGGAACTAATTGGTAAATAAAAATATATACCTCTTTGTAGAGTGTCTGATGAGCTTATGGAACTCACTGCTACATGAAGTTATAAAGATACATGCTGCAGCTGAATTTAAAAGAGGATGCATTATTTTATGATCAATAGCAATGGGCCATATTCCACGGCCCTTAATGGAGCAAAAATCTGGTTGACATTAATGGGAGCCTTACTCTTTTAAGGGCCCAAGTGTAATTATTCATGCAGAGAATGCCAGTGAAGGGGAGCCAAAGTAAGTGGAGATGAGGCCAGGAATATGGATAGAGGGGAACCTTCCTGGCATGCCCACCTTTCCCTGGGAGTTCACTGATGTTATCCTGTGACTGCTATTGTACTAAAAAAGCCTGGGTGGTGCTCTACAAACCCACGTAAAGAGACATGGTCCCCTACCTCAAAGAGCCTACAATCTAATTTTAGATGTGACACAATAAGAGGATGATAAAACAGGGGTGGGAGGAAGGGAAGGAAGAGTAAGGAAGCATAGGATTGAAAGGGACCTTCTGGGTCATCAATTCCAGTCCCTTGCTATTGCAATCAACCCTGTCCTATAATCCCATTCATAAAGTTCTCAAGCTCCATTTTAAAACTATTTTGGTTTTTTTTTGTCCCTTTTCTCTCCCCTTCCTCCCTTCCCCCCTGCAATTTGAAGGCTGTTTTAATTTGTTGCTTGCTTTTTTGGAATTAACTCATTTCTTCTAGATGATGCAGAAAAAGCTTTGTTTTAAGGAGAGAGATAAATGAGGAGATGGTGGTGACTTGGCAAATAAGAACTGGGAGAACATTCTATGCACCCAGGGCAGCCTGGGAAAATGTATGAAGATGGATGTAGGTAGGAGACTGTTACAAAAGGGACCTTAAGGCTAGTGTCACTTACAGAATGAATGGAGTAGGGGAGAAATGTGGTAGAAGACAAGGTCAAAGTTGTAGGTGGGGATGAAATTGTACATGGCCTTGACCAGGAGATCAAGAAATCTGAACTTGAGAGGCAGGGGAATGAAGAGCCAGAAAAGACATTCAAAGAGGGCTGTCTTGGTCTGAAATGACAGACAAGGAGGATGATTAAATTATAAGCAGACTTTCTATCTTTTTATCTGGAGTCTAACAATTACATAAGCGTAAGTGAGCAAGCTTTTCCGGGTGAGGCTAACATGTGAATTGCTGACAAATAGACTAGTGTTTCCAGTATGTTTGTTTTTTTTTAATAAAATTGCTCCCATTAGAAGGGTCAGAACCAAAAGCAAACAATGAAACAAGCTAATTTGGAAGAAGATTATTTGACTTGCAGATTTTTCTACTGCAAAACAAAAATGTTATAAATTTTGAATTTTGTCAGATCACCCTGAGTAAACACATCCTTCAAGAATAGTTACCTTCTTCATGGTCAGTCCATCACAGATGGAATACATTAATTGGAGCACCTTAAAAAACAAACAAAAAAACAGTCAGATACAACAAATTATATCGACATCCTTATATTGAATTGTGAGTGGAGAGAGATTCGTTTTTTAAAAAGTCACATGGTAAAAATTGTAGATGCCTTATTCCCCCATTCAAAAAAATTGAGCAATTTTATGTTTTGACAAGTGGAATTATTGTATCTTGCTGAAAAGAAATCCTCGTGTTAGATCCCAGGGCCCTTTCCCTATTACATAATGCAGAGAAACATGCAGAAACTATACAGTTATTTTTAAATACAAAATTTAGAAAGATTTAATGTAGTTTGGATGGAATTGGAGAGCATGAAAAGCTCACCATGTCTGAAAGGTCTAATTATTTTTAACCTAGCTTGCAACCAGGGGATTTGGAACAGGAGCTAAAAGACTGAAAATACAGAACCCCATTGTAAAAAATGTAGACAAATTCCCTGTGATTTCTCATGGAATTGATGTCTACAAAAACTAGCAGTGATGTCACACCATTATTTTCCTATTCTTAACCAGGAACAGATCTGGACCATGAAGGATCTCACTAGAGGGAAGCAGGAAAAGAAACAGAGTAACACAGGGCGTATTTTGGGATGAGGCGGAACACTTGGCTGAAATGCTGTGCAAGAGCTGACTGAATTAGATATGGGGCTAGCTGTGATCAGTTAAAATGGGCTGGTTAGACTTATTCTTGGAAAACGTCTACTGCATAATATGGCTACTTCAAAAAAAACATATCTGTTAAACTGGAATGTTCCTGAAAGGTTTTGCTTTGCAGGGCCAAAGACTGAGGTCCTGATCTTGTTTTCAGTCAGCCCTTATTCAGGCAAACTCATGTTGACCTGAAGTGCTTTGTAAAAACCAAAGACTGGACCTTGTTCACACTGGACACCTCCTCCACTTTGTAGCTAGGCATTATTGCAATCCTTGCAGGCTTTTGCATAGAAGACCTGCTCCTAGAATGTGTGCCCATGCACTTGCATCCCCCTTGTCCCCACATGCACGCAAGTGCTCCAGGAAGCACCATGCTTCCCTGACTTCTTGCTGGCATAATGCACATTCCCACTGTCCCAAGGGTCTCCAATGCCTAAAAGGCACAATTGAGCTCCCAGTAATGGACCTTAGGAATAGGATCAGGCCCTATTTTGTAAGGATTTTTTTTTAACTAAATTGTATGTATGGATCAGAAACAGTCCTTTATTATTTCCTTCCAAAAAACCCCCTGCTTTTAAAGAAAATACACAAATGGAAGATGTTTGATCTATGCCTTAATCTTGCTTTGTGGCACAATGGCTTGACGCTCTCTTGACCAATATGTTCTATTATTATTATTATTTTTCTGTTGTACAAAAGGCTATCCTTACGTGGGCAACTTTCCACACTAATAATGGTGGCTTCATGCTTGGTTGCCAGGTGGCCAATATCTGCAGCTTTTCGTGGGATCACTCCTTGGCCTTGCATTTGAAGGTCACCAAATAAAGATGAATCGGTTGAAACAATTTTAAAATAGAAAGGCACTTGTAGAGCAATGTGCTTCACTTGAACTTGCATCAAAGATCCAAGCTTCAATGCTTCCTCTTTTAGGGCCTGAAAATCATTGAAAAAAAAATTGTCAGAATAGCAAGTTTTAAACACACCTGCCCTATTGATGAATTGTGTGGCCATCAGCAATTTGACTCTAGTACAACCAATGCCAACATTTTGAAGTCACCTTCTTCCACTCCTTTCCTCTCCCAAGTTAACCAAGTTGTGGAAGTTTTTCCACATAATGGAAAATTCCATATGTTTAACTTTTGAGTGAAAAATAAATTCCAGCAACTTAAATATCATGTCCCATCCTGCATTTTTCTTGTTTTCTCTTCTCATTCATTCTTTTCCCCACCCCTCCTTTTAATCTATACCATTATTCTTCTGTCTTGTGTATTGCTTTCATTGATAAAATTTTGTTGTTTCATAGGCCAGTACAATGCTCCCTCTGTATCTTGTGTTATGTCCCTACCACTTTTCTCATGGTTTCTGTCTTCTGGCCAATTCCCTTCCCTTTATGATGATCTCTCTTTTTTCTTTTCCCTCCTCCCTTGGTGGTTTCTCCCTCTATCTGAAGACTGTAAGCATCTGAGTTAGAGTGCTTTATTTATAGGTATGCCTAGCCCTGCTGTTACTTCTGCAGACATGAATATTGGCAGTGGGCTGAATAACTTACTCATTGCACACTCAGAACTATCATTTGAATTCACTGGGAGTTTTAAGTGTACATGGAATCCTGCATCAGGCCCAGACTACTATGGACTGCTTCCCGAGAAAATATTTTTTAGGGCCAGACAGTGACAGGTAGGCACAGCCTATTGTAATGGACAGTACAGAGCCTCAGAATTCCTCCTGGAGTTATGCATGAGGGAGAATAATCTGACAGTCCTTTAAAGGTTATACCATATGCCTTTCCTGAGAAGCACACCTTTTTGTCCAAGTTTCTAAACATCCGATGAAGTGAGCTCTAGCTCACGAAAGCTCATGCTCAAATAAATTGGTTAGTCTCTAAGGTGCCACAAGTCCTCCTTTTCTTTTTGCGAATACAGACTAACACGGCTGTCACTCTGAAACCTCCCCAGAGAGAGCATCTCAATAGTAGCCCCAGATTTCTTCCAGTGCAGGAGCTGCAATTATGGCTTGTATATGTGCAACTCTTGCTCTCAGTAATTTGACAGTAAAGATTACACCCAGAACGATTCATCCCACCTGTTCCAACATATATTCTCCCGTAGAACCCTTTTTAATCAGCATTCTTGAGACATTACCTTTTAACCCTGAAACATTTACCATATTGTGACTTGTTTTGATTCGTTTGTCAAACCTCCCCGTTTGTCAAAAGGAAAGATGTGATGAGTGCGAGTGGCAGATGGTCAAATATGGTGTCATCTAGTCTCAGTTGTGCATTTTTCAATGTTAGAGGGCCAAATAAAGTTATACATTTTAAAAGTGGAAAAGTAGCTGCTGGAGAACACAATAAAGGAGAACAGCATTCTAGAAACCTAAATGGGACAATAAGAGAAGCAAGGAGCTTATAATATACTCCACTCCCAATCTCCTTATAGGCCTGTTGTGATAACTGTGCCTACAAATTTACTCTAAGTATGAGCAACTTTAAAAAGTATGTGTAAGTTCATAAAATGTCACAATGAACTATAACAAATCTTGATTTGAAAAGATAAGAGAGACAGATTGACTTAGTCTAAATGAGGGCCTACTGATGCAACTCAAGGACTGTTGGAATCATGCTTGGTAAAAACAAGATGTGGAACTGGAAATTAATGAACCAAATTAACATATGTTAGGCCCAGTGATGAGCTGCCAAATCTTAAGAACTGGTTCCCGGAGGGTTCTTCAGTTGCTCTGTGGCACTTTGGCGGCACTGAAGGACCCACTGTCGAAGATCTGGAGCGAGTGAAGGGCCTGCTGCCAAAGTGCCGCCAAAGACCCGGAGAAAAATTAAAATGGGATTCTTGGCCGGGGAGCCTCCCCAGCCGGGAGCTCAAGCAGGCCAGACAGGGACGGTCCTGCAGGCCATATGTGGCCCTTGGGCTGGAGTTTGCCCACCCTTTTAACAACCAGTTCTAAACTGGCTTCAAAATTTAACAACTGGTTCATGCGAACCAGTGTGAACTGGCTCCAGCTCACCACTGATTAGGCCTAATTGGTGAACAAATAATAAGGGGATGGGCTAGTCCACTCATCACTCTCTTTTTGGGTCCTTAAAAAGAGACTTTTTGGGAAAAGGTGGAAGAACAGATGGAGTCTGCTGGAGCAAGCTTCATGGCCATGGCTGCCACCCTCACCATCTCCTGGGACCCTAGGCCCTATTCGTCCTAATCCTGAGGACTGTCCTGACCAGGCCAGAGGGATGGACTTCAATGACATCACCAACCCTACAAGCTCCAGCTGAATCACAAACACCACCTGACTTGAAACTGGATCAGACTTTAACAGCAGCTCCTGCTCATCTCAACTAACTCTTCTACCCCAAAGGAGAGTGTAACGATGCTGGTTCTGGTGGGACCCAACTGAGAGTGCCAATTCAGGACAAATTGCTGAAAGTAGGGCAGTTATAGCCCAAGGCTGGGTTTTTTCCACCTCTAAGGCAAACCAAGCCAGCCAGTCAGAGAGGGCTTTGGTTTTAACCCATTGGCTAACCACAAGTCACACAAGCAATTCCCTTAGACACTCCAGTTTCCCATTATCACCACCAGTGCCACTCGTTATGGGGACAAATGGTTATGAAAACCAATACCCCAGTAAAAGAAAAAAGGTTCTCTCAATCCCAAAGGACCAAGCCCCAGACCCAGGTAAATATACAAATCAGATCTTACCCACAAACCACGCTGTTGCCAATCCTTTAGAATCTAAAGTCTGAAGGTTTATTCATAAAAGGGAAAAGATATAGATGAGAGCTAGAGTTGGTTAAATGGAATCAATTACATACAGTAATGGCAAAGGTCTTGGTTTAGGCTTGTAGCAGTGGTGGAATAAACTGCAGGTTCAAATCAAGTCTATGGCGTACATCCACAGCTGGGATGGGTCATCAGTCCTATGTGTAGCACTTCCGTTTGTAGCAAAGTCCCTCCAGAGGTATGAAGCAGGACTGAAGACAAGACGGAGGAGCAGCCTTTTATAGTCTCTTGCCATGTGGTCTCTGCTTTATTTGTCCCAAAGACAAGCTGTCCATCACACGGCATGGAAAAACCTCAGTTCTGTCCATATGCTTGTCCCTGCATACCTTGCTGAGTCACAAGGTGTATCTGGTTTCAGAGTAACAGCCATGTTAGTCTGTATTCGCAAAAAGAAAAGGAGTACTTGTGGCACCTTAGAGACTAACCAATTTATTTGAGCATAAGCTTTCGTGAGCTACAGCTCACTTCATCAGATAGGAATTTTTTCTTTTCCTTTAAAAATATTTCCAAAATTATCTTGAAAGGTTGTCCATCACAAAGAGAAGCCTGCTAGACTCTCATGTCTTTTCAGGACCCGCTACAAATACAGGACTCTATTTAAAGGAATTCAGTGCTTATGAAAAGTGCTTGACACTTCTCCTGACTGAATCCCTTTGTCTAGCAACAGAACAGGTACCAACAGTTCAAGATCCCCTTACACTGCCCCGGCCAAGGTGACTCAATTCTATAATGCAGGGACCCACTCTGGAGATGAGGGACAGTTCTGTATCCATAGCCATCCAAACTTCGGCCTCTCTTCTGAGGTTGCCAGCCCCAGTGAGATTTTTATTGGGGTTTTGACACCTGTCAGGCTGGAATGGGAGAGAGACTGAGGAATTCATTTCATGGCGATTCTCACATATTGTGAAGTAGCGTCATTTACAGTTGGGCTGCATTTGTGTCACTGACTTAGAGATGAAAGCTCTGTAACATGTTACCTATTGTAAGAGTCATCTGTTCTCCAGCAAGGTGTCTCTTACAAGGCATCTGATTCCTGGCTCTACTCCTGTTAATGTCAGTTTTTGGAACCGAAGGGGTATTCAGAGGGAATATCTACCTGGGGAATTTTTCCATCTTCTGATACATCTGCAGGTAGTGGATATCTGCAGTATTTTTATGGACTAACTTAATTATCTATATAAAGTTGTCAACTGATCTTGTGTAATCCAAACTTCTATGCTAGAGTAGTTGAATGTGGGGTGGTAGGCAGGGCCGGCTCCAGCTTGGGGCGGCAAAAGAAAAAGAAAAAAACCCCGATTGAGCTGCCGCCAAAGTGCCACCGAAGTGGAAGGGAGGGAACGAAGGGCTCGCCGCCGAATTGCCACCAAAGACCTGGACGTGCCACCCCAATAACTGATGGAGTGACGCCCCTTTCTATTGGCCGCCCCAGGCACCTGCTTCCTTCGCTGGAGCCGGTCCTGGTAGTGGGGAAAATCTGAAGGGAAGGTGATATGATCCCTATGTATATGGCACAGAGTGTGCAAAGATCATTCAGATCTGTCTGGATGAAAGACATTGCTGTATGTAACTTATCCTGTTACTAACAGCAATGATAAGGAGGATTTTCAGTTGCTCACCATTCTTGTCCTTCCATTTTCCTCTCATTGGTTGGTGGTCAGGCTTAGGTTTTCTATTGACTTGACTTGAGTAGGGATAATCCCAATTTAGCTGTTTCCAGTTTGTTTGGATTTTCAGATGTATAATAAAATACAACATTGCTCTAATTAAAATACTAAATGCAGTTGGAAGAATACTAATTCCACAGTTATAACTTGTTTTTAAATCTATTATAAAAGAACATTAAATGCTGCCATAATGTGTCCCCTTATAGTCTATTTAAACATATCCCAGATAATGATGGGTTTAGTGTCCTCATGATTATTAATTAGGAAGAATCCTGTTACATTATTTAGGAGAGGTTCTTGGCAGTTGTTATGTAGAGGTAGATTGAAGCACCAGATGTTTTGCCCTGTTATTTTTGGCCATTAGGATTTTTATAAACAAGGGGCTACTATGAAACACAATACTGCTGCTCAGATCTCTGTACTGGTTTCCTTTTCGCTTAGGGGTGCCTTTTCAAAATGTTGATGACTTTTATCTTTAAGGCCCTGAATAGTTGGGAACTCACTTAACTGCTTCGGTGAGGAAAGGGAAGAGGTGGCCATTCGGATATCACGTGCTCTTGCTGGTGATTCCTAGGGGAGAGTTCTCAATGGTCAGTAGCAGAGCATTGGCAGGAGAGGACCCCAAGCTTTGAAGTAGTTCCTCTTGGTGGGCCACAAGCAATGGTGCTGGAACTAGGGGTGCTACTGCACCCCCTGGCTTGAAGTAGTAAACACCAAATGCATGGTTTCTATTAGCACCTCCACTATTAAAATTGTTCCAGCACCCCTGACCACAAGAGCCTGCATTTGGTAAGCTTTGGGGCTGTGATATTTCAGCACCTAGCTACGGTGGTAACTGATGCTCTGTTAGACAGAATAAAGGGTCTGGCCCATCTATGCTTACTCTTCCTTTTGCAGCCTGCAGATCTTTGGCTGATTCTGTGCTGGCCCAGCTTCTGTTGTAGATTAGGGTAGTCACAGGGCTATTCTAAACTATCCTGGCTTCCAAAAGCCTGTAGGAGCTATTCTATCAGCCAGCAATCACTAGGGCATTAGAAAAGTCTCACCTATTATAAGTGTTATCTATTCTCCAGCAAGGTGTCTCTTACAAGGAGCAATTTGACTATGGCTCTGCTTCTATTAATGTCAGGTTTTGGAACTGAAGGGGTATTCAGAGAGAATATCTACCTGGGGAATTTTTCCATCTTCTGACACATTTACGTCTGCAGGAAGTAGAGATCCGTAGTACTTTTATGGACAAACTGATCTTGTGTGATTCAGACTTCTATAATAGAAGTGGCTGAACTTAGGGTGGAGGGTGAATTTGAAGAGAGGGCGATTTGATTCCTATGTTTCAGAGTGGTAGCCGTGTTAGTCTGTATCAGGAAAAATAATGAGGAGTCCTTGTGGCACCTTAGAGACTATGTGTAATGCACAGAGTTTGCAAAGGGCAACGAAAAAGTGATGTGCCCAGGAGGGTATTAGGAAAGGTTGGTGTAGGAGTCACTATGGTTGTCTGTGTCAGCTGAGGATCCCCTCTATGCTGTGACTAGTTACACCAAGTTTAAGTGTGCTTTGTGTGGGAGACAATAATACAGCCCCAGACTGAGTCCCCATGCCACATGAGAAGAGGAAGACTTGTATGTGGAGGGTCTACTCCATGCATTTGTCTCAGGGTGGGGGTGTGTCTAGGGCAGGGATGGTCTGGACAGTGTTCTCGATACCCATATGGAAGTGGAAGAACTGTCTAATGTTTATCTAAATACTATCTGAGAGCATCAATTACACCTTTAAAGTTATTGAGACTGGGACCAGAATAGAATCTAGCTGCAGGGGAAAAAAATGTTTGCATTTGGTGTACAAATAGTACAACTTTTTCCTTGGACATGGCACTATAGAAGAAACTACCATCCTCATGATGTGCTTCATATATCTAGCTATTTTATTAGCTTGAAATTTAAGGACTCTCCTCCTCAAAGAGGAGTGACCCCAACCCAAATATAATGACATGGACATGTGGAATCTTTCTCACCTGGAGTTTTTTAAAATTTGAATGTCTGTGGGTATGCTGTTAAATGCTATGTCTACTCCTCGTTTTCTATTTAGTCAGAGAACTCCCCCTTCATTCACTGCAATGACCTCATCTGCAGATGCTCCATGTGAAACCACTAGCAATTGCATAAAAACGTAAATGATGTATTTCATTTTGTCTCTCTACAGCTGATTTGTTTACTTTCCATGGTTGTGTCATTGCCTTGGTAGCCCTCATTCATTTTAAATAAATGCGAATAAACTTGGGTCTGAGTCTACAGAAAATTTGTAACAAAGTTTTCAGACAACTTCCCAACTGCTGCCCCCAAATGAAGCTTGCCAGTAATTCAGTACTGCATTTAATACTGCTTGATGCAGAGACATGCTGTAGTATTCTTTGCAGTGTAAGGGACAAATCCTGTTCCCAGTGAAGTCAATAGCAGGATTCTCATTAACGTCAGTAGCAACAAGATTTGGCCCTATGTTAATCAGCAATTTAGTCGTGTACTACTCAGAATCTGTCATGGGTTTTTTCCTGAGTAGCAAATATCTAGCAGCTTTGTTTGTTACATCACTGGTAAGTGAGGATGTTGGATCAAGCAGTTTTAGCAGGCATTTGGGAATCAAAATTCCCTTTTCAGCTGCTTTGTACTACAATCTGTAAACACCAGCATAACTGGTTTAAACTGGGTTTGTGACTGCTTTGCATCACTGGATGAATACAGACCCAAATTCTTATTCTCTTCTGCCACTGGCTCACTCAATGGTCTTGGGTAAAAAGAGGGATAAATGTACGTATTTATGCTCATTCTTTTTGTTTCCAGCTGATAAGCCTGAGGTGGCAGTGCTGTTATCAATTAAATAGAATTCAGCATGCTTCAAGGCACTCTGTCTTCACAAAGAATTTGAACGAAATTGAAAGTCTCCTCCTCCTTATCATAGTTACAGTTCAGATTTTTATCTTGCATAACATGGACAGTCAAACAGGAAACATCAGGTATTTTCTAGAATGATCTTTATTCTGTCCCCTCCCGTATGAGGCTTTCAAAGGATAGTTGCAATGTATAGTATAAGGATTACTTATCTGGAGAGGACACTGTGACTGAGCTCCCTTTTGTACATCTGACCTTTCTGTGGGGCATAATGTGGTCTCCCAAATATAGTGCCCAAGTTTCAATTGGTGGAAATCAGCATTTCAGATGATAGAGCTATGTCAGTTTACACCAACTGAGGATCTGACCTACAGGTTTTTTAAATTTTGTTTAGTGGCACCAATACTCCAGGATACCATCATAAATATAAAGTTTTTTAGTGATGTGTCTACTAAAGCATCTGGCAAGTTCCCCCAGAATTAAGACTGACCCTACTGGGATGGTCATTCTGGTGGGCAAAGGGGAGAATTACACTGATGTATATTTGTAAATAATTATTCATAAGTTATCATAAGAGGTTTCAGAGTGGTAGCCATGTTAGTCTGTATCAGCAAAAAACAACAAGGAGTCCTTGTGGCACCTTAGATACTAACAAATGTATTTGGGCATAAGCTTTTGTGGGATGAAGTGGGTTCTAGCCCACAAAAGCTTATGCCCAAATAAATTTGTTACTCTCTAAGGTGCCACAAGGACTCCTTGTTGTTTTATCATAAGAGCAAATTCTCCAGTGGTTATGGTAAAGTATTTCAGCAATTTAAAAAATCTGACTCAGGGTAGAATTCTTACATGATTTAGCTGACGGTATTCATTCATACCTGGAAATCAAATATGTGCATGGGGAGCGCCACCTTTCGCTATAGGAAAGCTGATCACGTGGTGACAGCTGGAATATGCATAGTGCATTTGCTAGGAAAATAGTGGCCCTTTAGTGACAAGATTTCATTTATATCACCTAAAGAAGAATAACAAAATGTGTGTTTTATGTTTGCTTAACAGATCACTCACCATCTTAGATAACAAGAACCCTTTATGCTGACAGAGGGAAAAGGAATGTTAGCCAGGACACTTTGGTTATCCTCTACTTGTTTCAAAATTTGCCATGAGATCTTCAATTCCTATCTGGACAATAACCCAGGGAAGGCAGAAGAGAACTTGGGCAGAGGGGACAGCTCTATCCAAAGATTTCAGAACTTCCCCCCTTAATACTCAACATTGAGCATGAGACCAATAAGTATACATATTGGGCTCAAGTCCCATGAGCAGTGAAAGGCAATCCCCAAAACTGGAGCTGGCTGGGAAACTGAATTTCAGTTCCACATATTCTTGTGTTCAAAATTTTTTTTCATCCTGATTTGGGACAAAAATGCTAAAATCTTACAATAGTTTATTTCAGAAACACCAAAAGTGGGGTTTCCAAAGTGAAATATGCTTCCTATGATCCCCAGCTGGCAGGCCGCAGAAGAACAGCGGTCCTGGAAGACTGGGGTCTCCAGCAGCCTGCCAGGTGGGCTGCAGGAAGGTTGGGCAGGAAATTAGGCAGGTTTTGAAACCAGTCTGGCAGGCTGTGTTCTGTCCAAAGTTTATTTGAAATCAAACTATTTCAGCAAAATGTTCTTGATGTCAGTGAACTGGCAAATTCTGATGGAAAAAATGGATTGCTGGAATTTTCCAAGTAGCTCTACTCAAAATAAGGCTGATTAGATACAGCTCTCCCTGGTTTCCTGTACCTTCCCTCCACTCCAGTGTTTTAGAAGAGGATATGAAGCCTTGCCAGCAAGTTCCTGCTGTCTGCCATTGTCTTAAGCAGGTTCTGGTGCCCTCCTCTAGCTAGTACAGGAAGATTTCATACATTCATTTCCATCTCTTGAGCAGGTGCTTTCTTGGGAGGGTGTGGGGAGAAAGGGAAGGAAGACTATGCATGGTGCCTGGAAACTAAGAATGTGTGATATTTAAGGTAGTATGCTATGTAGGCTTGGGTGCCCCAACCAGGGAAATCTCAAAGGAGCCAACAGTGGGTTGATAAATCCTGGCACAAAAGAAGGAAAGAAGAATCCAGGTACCACCTAACAAAGGAACTGACCCAAATGAAGATCATGAGTGGCAGTTTTGACACAAAGTAGTTTCAGACAAGGAAATCAGAAATCAAAACAATGAGCTGGAAAATGGAAAGAGATAGCATGTGTCAAGTTGCCAAGAGCTTTTTCTTTATGTGAAGGTAGCTGCTGCTGACTAAGGCATTGTATTCAGGAGTGGGTTGTAGACATTTTCAATAGTCTCAATGCATTTGCTGGACAGTATTTCCATTTAAAATGGAGGTATGTGTCAATAAGGATTTTAAGGAACAGAAAAAGGCCATCCATCCAACCTTGCCTGCTTTCCTTTAATGTAGCTTAATTCTACTTCCTTTTTAAAACTATGCTCCTAAATCCTTTCCTTCTCCAGGGAAGAGGAAGACGAAAAACCAAAATAACAAAAAAGCCATGTTTCTCTTGAACTCATGTATATTCTTTGCTCTAATCATCTTTCCTAGTAAGTTATTCCATATGTTTGTTACCCTTGTTACAGAATAGCTCAGCCTGACTTCCCTAGCTATTCTTAGTTTCTTTTTTGTTTGAGATACTTTTCAGTCCTTTCCTAATTCAGAATGTGTCTATTCAGTCACATAGCAAAGTCTCTCTTCCTCAATGACAATAAATCTAACACTTAACTTTTCATCATAAGTTAGATTATTGAAACAAGTGGCTTAGTGTGGAGTTAGATAGGGAAGAGCTAATATTTTGGTCCTTTATTTATGTTTTAATTTCTGTGAATGTAGCTAGTGCTCTGGATGGGTATATATATATATATATTTTTAAATACAGGCACAGGCAGGTTGTGCTTTATCAGACCTATGCAGTGTGATCATATTTATTTAGAATGTTAGCCCTTTATCCAGGGTAAAGCCAGTGTATGTTGATACCTTCAGCACAGAGTGTTTCCAGCTGGTGACACGGAATAGCCTCCATTTCCTCATGTGTAACACTCACCAGTTGTTTTCCCCCCACCTCCTCTGCATTTTGTTTTTGCTGCTGGAAGGATGTGGGTGATGATTGATAGAGCATGTCCAATTGGCTCTGTTTGTCCATGCTGGCCTGCTTTGTGCACACTGAGGTCAGTGGTGTATTTGTAGGTAACCGTCCAAGGAAAACACCTCACAGCAGGCAAAAATGCTAACTAAGCAAAACAAACTCAGGAATGTGATCATCTGCTTAGCAACGTTTTCAGCAGACTTTTCCATCACAGTAAAGTTGCAGTCTGGCTATAGAAATTTAGAAGTGAACTCATAAGTACAGCTATACTGGGTCAGACCAAAGGTCCATCTAGCCCAGGATCCTGTCTTCTGACAGTGGCCAATGCCAGGTGCCCCAGAGGGAATACACAGAACAGGCAATCACCAAGTGATCCATCCACTGTCGCCCTTTCCTAGCTTCTGGCAAACAGAGGCTAGGGACACCATCCCTGCCCATCCTGGCTAATAGCCATTGATGGACCTATCCTCCATGAATATATCTACTTCTTTTTTGAACTCTGGTATAGTCTTGGTGAAGGCCAAGACTATACAGATGGGTGGCAGGGGGGACGCGGGCCCACCCACTCCACTGTGTCCTAGCCCAGGGCCCTACCAGCAGCAGAGGACCCCCTGCTATGTCAGTGGGGCTCCTGGCCACAACACACTGACATTGGCTCTGCAAGTTTTGCAGCCTGACTAGGGTCGGCTGCCCCTGGGCTATTTCCTACCTCCCCCTCTATAAGTACCTGGGTCTGGCTGGCATCCTCCAAGGGGTCACACACCATGGGCTCCTCGGGGTAACTGGCAATTGGTTGGCTTGGTGGCTCCTCGGGGTAACTGGCGAACGGCAAGCTTGGCAGTGTCTCTGGGCTCGAGCTAGCATCAGACATTGGCTGGTCTGGCCAGTCCTCAGGTCGGCTGCCGATCACCGTGGTCTCCCGGCTGGGAGCTCCACCACATGAGTCTGGCCTCTCCGGTAGCTGTGTTTCAACTGAGCTCTGGGGGTCTGGCTTATATACTTCCGGTCCTGCGCCTTGACCTCTGAGGGGCAGGTGCAGGGTTTGCTAGTTCCGCCCACTTTGGCCTCCAGAGAGGCTTATCCCTCTCCGGGGTGGCGGGGAACCAGACCGCCTCGCTACAGTGACCCTTAATTCTTGGGTTAGAGTAAATAACACTTCCTTATTTACTTTTTCCACTCCAGTCATGATTTTACAGACCTCTATCATATCCTCCCTTAGTCATTTCTTTTGCAAGCAGAAAAGTCCCATTCTTATTAATTTCTCCTCATGTGGTATCCATTCCATACCCCGAAGTACTCAAATACCTGAGACAGCTTCAACTATGTTGTAGAGTTAGTTTCTTTGAGCATGTTGGGTTGGAGAGACAGGGGGAGGAGGAGTTTTATCTTAAAAATGTCAGGAATCGGATGTAAGTAAATATTACAATCCAAAAAAAACAAATTTTGTACCATAAAAATTCTATTTTTACAGTTTAAAAGGCTACATTTTTGTACCTAAGCTGAAAGCAAAATTCCCCCCTCTGATCTGTTCAGTGGACCATATTGCATTTTTCATGCTTGATTCTCAGAGAATCTGACATTAATGGGAATGCTGCCTGGCCTGTGGTCCAAATTCAATAGCAATCTGTATTGTGGATTGGAGAGGTGAATTTTGCCCCAAATATCCTAAAATTCTAACGGTGGCCTAGACTGTCCCTTGGTCTTGAATAGGTGCATAGGGAGGCAGGTATGCAAATCCCTTCTGCTTTTATCCTCTGTGAGAGCAAAGGACCCTTGTGCCTGAGGGTGCACAGGGAATTGCTTCTCCTGGGATTCCTGGGTCACTAATCTTCAAAGGTGACAGTGGGAAGGAAGAAAGGCCATGGTCACTTCTCCCTTTTGCACCAGTTGATAGAATTGGCTGGGCACACAGAGCCAGATTAATCTTTTGTGGTTCCTGAGGCCCTGCCTGTCGCTTGCATGGGGAGGAGGGAGCAGAGAAGAGTGAGCAGCAGGCAGGGCCTTGGTGGCAGGGAAGAAAGAGGCTGAAAAGGGGCATGGCCACAGTCCAGGTGCCAGGGCCTCTTCTGAGTATAGGCCTGGTGCCACAGTGCCTTTTGTGCCATTGTAAACCTGGTACTGGCCACAAAGGTGCAGAAACTAGAGTGCTCGGAGTGCGGCTTGAAGTGGTTTACATCATATCCAGATTTCAGAGTAACAGCCGTGTTAGTCTGTATTCGCAAAAAGAAAAGGAGTACTTGTGGCACCTTAGAGACTAACCAATTTATTTGAGCATAAGCTTTCGTAAGCTACAGCTCACTTCATCAGATGCATACTGTGGAAAGTGTAGAAGATCTTTTTACACATGCAAAGCATGAAAAAATACATCCCCCCACCCCACTCTCCTGCTGGTAATAGCTTATCTAAAGTGATCACTCTCCTTACAATGTGTATGATAATCAAGGATGAAGTGAGCTGTAGCTCATGAAAGCTTATGCTCAAATAAATTGGTTAGTCTCTAAGGTGCCACAAGTACTCCTTTTCTTTTTGTGAATACTAACATGGCTGTTACTCTGAAACCTGTCATTGTAAGGAGAGTGATCACTTTAGATAAGCTATTACCAGCAGGAGAGTGGGGTAGGGGGAGGTATTTTTTCATGCTTTGTGTGTATAAAAAGAACTTCTACACTTTCCACAGTATGCATCCGATGAAGTGAGCTGTAGCTCATGAAAGCTTATGCTCAAATAAATTGATCATATCCAGAGTTTACAGTGTAGTTCAATGGCTCTCAGCACCCTCACTAAACAAACTGTTCCAGAACCACTGGCAGGCCATGTTGTTCTAATGAATTATTTCCTTGAACGGAAGATGAGGAGTAAGGGGGAAGCACATGGGAAGGTAATTACATGTAAAGATCTGATACACAAAGTTGCACTGTGGGCAGCCCCCCAAGTAGGTCCACTGTTGCAATGTGTACTGGAAGTGCCCAGAAAGTGACATGTAAAGTGCAGATAACATATTATGAGATGTATTTTTCCATGTATCTGATATCACAACATGCGTTGTATTCTCTGCAAGCTGCCTCTCCTTGCACTGTCCGCTTCCCTTTCCCCTGTCTGAGTGTAATGTCACACTGCCCCATCTGCAAAGGTCTTAGGGAGAGTTCAGCTATGGCCTCACAGCTTGCTGCCGTTGCAGCAGATCACACTCACATTTGCATTTGGTTCAGTTGTCTTGTATTTGGTTTGATTTCACATGGTGATTGGGAAATAGTGACACTGACCTACCTGCAAGAATTTTATGAGGAATACTTTTCTCTTATAGTCCATAAACATTCTAACAAGTAAAAGTCGATGGGCGAAGAACACTTTTTTCCCCTAAGAACACTTTGGATGTATAAAATTTTGTCCTAGTCATACAGCCCCTTTCATCCCATCCCCCACCTTTCCTGATCAGACATGCTTGTGAAATGTAGTGATCAAGAAAAAGCAGGTGTTGGTCCGGGGGGGAATCACCCTAGTTCTAAGGGAACTCTGCCATACTTACACAGACAACGCTGTGAACAATAGTTCAGGGCAGGAGACACCATGTATCCTCACCTCTCCAGTTCAGCTATCACAGTTATTGTCAGTTAATTGCTGAAGTTCTTACTCAAGAAAAACTCATCTGAACGCCGTGGCAAAACTGCTTCAGGCAGTGGGAGTCAGGCTCAGTGGGATTATGTGATGGGCTGGTACGAGGGCTGGTGCAAGGGAAGAAAGTAATCTTCCCCACTCTTGTGTGGTGTAGCTCCGGGCTGCCCCATATTCAGGCATGAGCACTACAGCACAATCTAACCCTTCTTACCAACTACAATATTCCAAGCTACCACAAACTGAGGGTTGCTTAACTCTTACGTTCATGAGCACTTACCAGATAAGTCCCACTGACCCCTAATGTCCAGCCCTGGCTGGGATGATTTAATTGGGGATGGGTCCTGCTTTTGAGCAGGGGGTTGGACTAGATGTCCTCCTGAGGTCCCTTCCAACCCTGATATTCTATGATTCTATGATCCCCAGATCAGAGGTAGTCTCCTACTCTTTTGCTACTGACTCTGAGGTGGCTGGCTAGCATTTGCCAATGAACACCTGGAGTTATAGAAAAGTTTGTCATCCAAGCAGGGTTTTTTTAACTACATTATTTTTGGTCCTAGAGCTGGAAGTGCTGTGGTGCTACAGTAGCCAGGTCTGCTGCCCCTAGATAAGAAAGAAGTGGATCAAATTTGCATTCTTACATGTGCAGATTAGATGTCCTAGGTGGGTTTTTCTGCTTGGCCTTGTTTTTTAAAGACTTTCCTGAAATACTTGGCAGGTGAATAAAAAGGATGTTTCCGACTGCAAATAAATAGCAGGAAACGTAACACAATGCAGTGATTTATTATTCAAGGATACACCGGGTTCTACCTTGTTTACAAAAATAGAGATAAAAGCATCTACATTCTAGTGAGTTTTCTCTGAAGATATGTTGCAGATGTCATTACTCTTCTACTTCAGTGGGTTTCTCTCTCTCCTCAGCTGTGTGAGGTGCAACCAGCCTAATTCCCTCCCTCCTTTCACATACACCCACGCGTGTGCTCATACCCACCCAGGCATGCACATGTGAGAACCTGCCTTTCATTATAATGGCAAGCACGATGGAGGCAAGAGTGTAAGAAAAGGAGAGAAGCTGAGATTTATGGTGTCAGACAGCCTGTGTGAATGAATGGGCACGCCTGAATGTAACCAGTCTCAAACAGAGTATCACTTTACTAGTGAAAAGAGCACTGTAGTTATACAAAGAATGTACATCTCCTTGCAATGTATTTTATTTTTGACTATCTTCTTATATTTACCTGTGGCATATTGCATAATTTACATTGGACATGAATATGTACATGCTGAAACATACATACCATAGCCTTAACAAAAATAAAACGTGTTAACCTATGGGTGCTTTATCTACATAATGGTTGTAGGATTGGATGCAGTCGCAGGGTGACTGGCCCCATGTATTTTTCCTGTACTTTTATCTCCATTCGCTCAGTCTGTATATACATCTATATAAGTGCTGGCATTGTAGGGTAATTACAGGCTTACACTAGGCTGCCACTAAAAAAGAGTGTGTACTGTTAACATGGGAAAACCAAATTAATATTCCCTTCTTCTTTGTCCTCTTCATCCTACTATAGCCACTGCTAACCTGAATCCTGATAGTCTCCTCTTTCTCCTTCTCCACCCTGTACGTAGATGGACATAGAATTCCATATTGTCATCCCATTGTCATCCAAGACCTGTCCTATACTAGCAAAGAAATGCCAGATTCTTTTTCAGATGTATAGCTGTAGGAGAAGGAAGTCTACACCACAGTGTTTTTGTTTGATGGAAGAATTAGAACAGAAGCTTGGATGGAAAATTATTCAAATGAAACAATTCAATAGTAAGTGATTTCACATGTGGGTGTTGGATGTGTATTTTATCATAAGAGGAGTCATTTGCATAGAAGGAAGTTTGGCTACTGCCTGTGTGTGCAAAAATAAGAAAATACCATGGTTATATGGAAGCCAGTACCTGAAGGGAAGAAATCCCCACTTGCTTATAGAAAACAAAGTGGCCTTTAAAATGTCAGCTTTCTATTAGTCATACGGAGACCTTTCCACTTAACCTAGTCATGTGTTAGCCAGGGAACTTAAGGTAAGTCATTGTATAACAAAATAAAGGCACCCATTCCCATAATCATTTTAGGCATCATATTTAACTAATTAAACATATTACCAGGAGTAAATCAATCCCTGCTGCAACTCCATTGTAGCCAACTTGCAATTCTGTTTATACTCAAGTCAAAGTTTAGAATATGGTCATTTTCCCACATGGCTTGATCATTCTGAACACACATCCCTAATTTGAAAAAATGAAAGTTTGGCATTTCTAACTTGATACTTCATTTTGTTTTAATTGTAACTACAAATTAAAAAGGGATATGCAGACTTCAGATCGGTCTTAGACTTCATTAATATGATGGAGATAATGAGCTCTGCCAGTTTAGCACTGGCTCTCTGTTTGGCGTTTTCTTGTGCTTTAACACTCGGTGATTTGCATCAAAATACTTCAGAAATTATCATTCTAATAGGACAACTGAAACCATGATCTTCCATGTAGCCAATCTGTGTCCTTAAAGATAGGATAGCTTGTTCTTTAGCTGACTTAATCACTCTTACAGGAATGCAAATCATGGAATTGTGCTCAGTTCTCACTACAAAAACGTAAACCCTAATCTGGTGAAGTGCTAAGCACATCTGGGGAGTTATTTATTTATGTAGGGCCTTTGTTAGGGACTCCCTCGCTGTATTTATCAGAGTACCTCACAAACACTGAATTAATCCTCCAACACTCCGCAAAGGCCGGGAAGTGGAATTTCTATCTTACAGGCGCGAACTGAGGCACAGAAACTTTGCTCAAGGTTACACAATGATTCTCTGGCAGGGCTGAAAACTGAACACCGCTCTCCTGAGTGTTCTCAAAGGATTAGGCACCTGATATACAAGCCTCTCAGTTATAAAGCTTAAACTCACTCTTAGAGAGGTCTCTGTTTAACACTGAGGTGTCTCAGGAATCAGAGCAGTTAATTATGTTGAGGACAGGAAACCAGTGTTACCTCTGCTGCTGTGATGGGGTGATAACTTCAGGGGCTTCAAGAATTGGGGGTGGGTGAGATGGAAAGTTGTAGCACTATCCCTGCTTCAGCCTCCTTCCTGCAGCTGTGTCTAGAGTGGGGGTAGGTGACAGGGACTATCCCGGAGGGCGGGGTGGGTTGGGGGTGTTTCATTGGTGGCCAGGAAGGGATCAGGACGCACCGTGCTCTGCACACAGCCCCTGGCTGCTGCTCCTTCCTGTCCAGACAGTGGGGGGATAGGGTTTGGCACTGACAAGGCAGTTTTAGGAGCTCTGGGCCAGCTGGCCTGCCTCGCAGTGGTCCCTGTAAGCCTGGGGGAGACACCCCTGCACTGGCTAGCAAGGCTGTGAAAAGTTGAGCCTGGGGGGGTGAGCGATAACTGCCCCTCCCCTGTCCCATAGCAAATGATGCCCCTGGTTGACTTTTGTGATTGATATGCAAAGCAGGGAACTACAACTCCTCCCATGAGTCCTCTCCCCATTGCACTTCTTTCCCCTGGCTGGGTAAGGGGAAGAACCAGGAATTGGCTGCACTCTCTCTGGTGCATGCGGTCGCCACATGGAAGCCAGGAGCAGCTGCATGGCAAGTAGGGAACTGGAGCAAAGTTGGCAGAAGGAACAGATGCAGAGCTCCATGTGGAACAGGCTGTGACAGCTGGACATTACAGCTGGGTGCAGGAATGTGTGGGACTTATACGGGAGCGGGAGCAGCAGCTGGGTGGAGAGCCAGTGCAGAGGGGCCCCAGTGAGAGACATTAACTGAGCCTGGTCTGACAACCTGCCAGCTCCTGTTTGCTTGAATAGACACTGGACTAAAGAGAGGCCACTAAGCCTGAAGAGCCGTGACTCTGAATTGAACTGCCCTGGGGGCCCAAACAAGAGCAGCTATTGCTCACTCTGAACTGACTGGAGTACTGTCATGGATGGTTATAAACTGTTCAGGAAGGACAGGCAGGGCAGAAAAGGTGGGGGAGTAGCACTGTATGTAAGGGAGCAGTATGACTGCTCAGAGCTCCGGTACGAAACTGCAGAAAAACCTGAGTGTCTCTGGATTAAGTTTAGAAGTGTGTGCAACAAGAGTGATGTAGTGGTGGGAGTCTGCTATAGACCACCGGACCAGGGGGATGAGGTGGATGAGGCTTTCTTCCGGCAACTCGCAGAAGCTACTAGATCGCACGCCCTGGTTCTGATGGGTGACTTTAATTTTCCTGATATCTGCTGGGAGAGCAATACAGCGGTGCACAGACAATCCAGGAAGTTTTTGGAAAATGTAGGGGACAATTTCCTGGTGCAAGTGCTACAGGAGCCAACTATGGGGGGGGAGGAGCTTTTCTTGACCTGCTGCTCACAAACCGGGAAGAATTAGAGTGGGAAGCAAAAGTGGATGGGAATCTGGGAGGCAGTGACCATGAGTTGGTTGAGTTCAGGATCCTGGCACAGGGAAGAAAGGTAAGCAGCAGGATATGGACCCTGGACTTCAGAAAAGCAGACTTCGACTCCCTCAGGGAACGGATGGGTAGGATCCCCTGGGGGACTAACATGAAGGGGAAAGGAGTCCAGGAGAGCTGGCTGTATTTCAAGGAATCCCTGTTGAGGTTACAGGGACAAACCATCCCGATGTGTTGAAAGAATAGTAAATATGGCAGGCGACAAGCTTGGCTTAACGGTGAAATCCTAGCGGATCTTAAACATAAAAAAGAAGCTTACAAGAAGTGGAAGGTTGGACATATGACCAGGGAAGAGTATAAAAATATTGCTCAGGCATGTAGGAATGAAATCAGGAGGGCCAAATCGCACCTGGAGCTGCAGCTAGCAAGAGATGTCAAGAGAAACAAGAAGGGTTTCTTCAGGTATGTTGGCAACAAGAAGAAAGCCAAGGAAAGTATGGGCCCCTTACTGAATGAGGGAGGCAACCTAGTGACAGAGGATGTGGAAAAAGCTAATGTACTCAATGCTTTTTTTGCCTCTGTCTTCACTAACAAGGTCAGCTCCCAGACTGCTGTGCTGGGCATCACAACATGGGGAGTAGATGGCCAGCCCTCTGTGGAGAAAGAGGTGGTTAGGGACTATTTAGAAAAACTGGACGTGCACAAGTCCATGGGGCCGGACGCGTTGCATCTGAGAGTGCTAAAGGAATTGGCGGCTGTGATTGCAGAGCCATTGGCCATTATCTTTGAAAACTCGTGGCGAACGGGGGAAGTCCCAGATGACTGGAAAAAGGCTAATGTAGTGCCCATCTTTAAAAAAGGAAAGAAGGAGGATCCTGGGAACTACAGGCCAGTCAGCCTCACCTCAGTCCCCGGAAAGAGCAGGTCCTCAAAGAATCAATCCTGAAGCACTTACATGAGAGGAAAGTGATCAGGAACAGTCAGCATGGATTCACCAAAGAAAGATCATGCCTGACTAATCTAATCGCCTTCTATGATGAGATTACTGGTTCTGTGGATGAAGGGAAAGCAGTGGATGTATTGTTTCTTGACTTTAGCAAAGCTTTTGACACGGTCTCCCATAGTATTCTTGTCAGCAAGTTAAAGAAGTATGGGCTGGATGAATGCACTATAAGGTGGGTAGAAAGTTGGCTAGGTTGTCGGGCTCAACGGGTAGTGATCAATGGCTCCATGTCTAGTTGGCAGTCGGTGTCAAGTGGAGTGCCCCAGGGGTCAGTCCTGGGGCCGGTTTTGTTCAATATCTTCATAAATGATCTGGAGGATGGTGTGGATTGCACTCTCAGCAAATTTGCAGATGATACTAAACTAGGAGGAGTGGTAGATACGCTGGAGGGCAGGGGGGCAGGGATAGGATACAGAGGGACCTAGACAAATTGGAAGATTGGGCCAAAAGAAATCTGATGAGGTTCAATAAGGATAAGTGCAGAGTCCTGCACTTAGGACGGAAGAACCCAATGCACAGCTACAGACTAGGGACCGAATGGCTAGGCAGCAGTTCTTCGGAAAAGGACCTAGGGGTGACAGTGGACGAGAAGCTGGATATGAGTCAGCAGTGTGCCCTTGTTGCCAAGAAGGCCAATGGCATTTTGGGATGTATAAGTAGGGGCATAGCGAGCAGATCGAGAGACATGATCGTCCCCCTCTATTCGACATTGGTGAGGCCTCATCTGGAGTACTGTGTCCAGTTTTGGGTCCCACACTACAAGAAGGATGTGGATAAATTGGAGAGAGTCCAGCGAAAGGCAACAAAAATGATTAGGGGACTGGAACACATGACTTATGAGGAGAGGCTGAGGGAACTGGGATGGTTAGTCTGCAGAAGAGAATAATGAGGGGGGATTTGATAGCTGCTTTCAACTACCTGAGAGGTGGTTCCAGAGAGGGTGGTTCTAAACTATTCTCAGTGGTAGAAGAGGACAGGACAAGGAGTAATGGTCTCAAGTTGCAGTGGGGGAGGTTTAGGTTCGATATTAGGAAAAACTTTTTCACTAGGAGGGTGGTGAAACACTGGAATGCGTTACCTAGGGAGGTGGTAGAATCTCCTTCCTTAGAAGTTTTTAAGGTCAGGCTTGACAAAGCCCTGGCTGGGATGATTTAATTGGGGATTGGTCCTGCTTTGAGCAGGGGGTTGGACTAGATGACCTCCTGAGGTCCCTTCCAACCCTGATATTCTATGATTCTATGAACGCTAACTGTGTAAGAACGAGTCTACACTACAAAATTAAGTCAACCTAAGTTATGTCCAAGTACCGCCATCGCAGTAATTAAATCACTTTTGCCTGTCCATACTAAGTTCCTTGTATCGGTGTACATCCTGCATTGATGCAGACTGCAGTGCACTGTGGGTAGCTATCCCACTATGCAGCTTGCCACCATGTAGCTCATGGTGTTTTGGGAATGGTTTGCAATGCCTCATGGGGACAAACAAGTTGTGCAAGTGTAACACTGACAGACCTCGGTCGTCGGCGGGTGGGATGGAACCAAAGACCTCTGGAGCTTAGTGCATGAGCCTCTACCACATGAGCTAAAAGCCAATTGGCTGTTAGCTAAGACTGTAGAGCAGACTCATTTTCTCTCTCTCTAAGTGGTCTCAGTGCCACTAGATGGGACAGAGCACCACACCCAGAATGTGTGTGGGTTACACAAGGGTGACTGGGACATTGTTTCAACATCCGATGACGCCGTTTTCTGCATCCCATAATTAGGGCCCTACAAAATTCACAGCCATGAAAAATGAGTTCTGGACCGTGAAATCTGGTCTCCTCTGTGAAATCTGGTCTTTTGTGTACTTTCACCCTATACTATACAGATTTCATGGGGAAACCAGTGTTTCTCAATTTTGCGGGTCCTGACCTAAAAGGGCATTACAGGGGGTTTGCAGTATTGCCACCCTTACTCCTGCTCTGCCTTCAGAGCTGGGTGGCCGGACAGTGGCAGCTGTTGGGTGGGCATCCAGCTCTGAAGGCAGCACCCGACCAGCAGCAGCAGAATAGGAATAAGGGTGGCAATACCATACTGTGCAACCCTTCTGCACTGCTTCCTTCAGAGTTGGGTCAGGACTCCTACACCTACAATACCATGAAATTTCAGATTTAAATATCTGAAATCATGACATTTACAATTTTTAAAATCCTACAATCATGAAATTGACCAAAATGGACCATGAATTTACTAAGGCCCTACCCATAATGATTCATGCCTCTTTTCAAAAGCCCCACAAACCTGCTTGTCCACCATCTTGGTGTGAAGCATGGATCCTGCAGAGTTTTGCACTATTGTGGTGAGCATTGTGAGCACAGTGCAACTGATCCTGCAATATTTGCAGAGCTAGCAGAGGAGCTGTGAGAAACATGGTGATTCCTTGGGTAACTTGCTGTGGGACATAGAAAGAAACAATTCAAGGTGGCTGTTTGGCACTCCTGGAGCAGCTGCAGACAGCGGGGTGCTGATTCTGTGTCTGAGACACAAGGACTGACTGGTGGGATCACATCGTTATGCAATTTTGGGATGACAAGCAGTGGCTTCAGAACTTTTGGATGTGCAAGGCCACATTCCTGGAAGTGTGTGCAGAGCTGGGGCGAGCTCTCTGGTGCAGTGACACCAAAATGAGACCTGCACTGATAGTGGAGAAGCGAGTGACGATCACTGGAAACTAGCAATGCCAGATGGCTACCGATCAGTCAGGAATCAATTTGAAATTGGGGAAATCCACTGTGCTGGTTGCTGTGGTGCAAGTGTGTAGGGCCACTAATTGCATCTTGCTATGAAGGCTCTGGGCAATGTGCAGGGGTCAGTAACCTTCAGCCCCTGGCCCATCAGGGTAATCTGCTGGCAGGACCTGAGACATTTTGTTTACATTGACTGTCCGCAGGCATGGCCCCCCACAGCTCCCAGAGGCTGTGGTTCACCATTCCTGGCCAACAGGAGCTGCTGGAAGTGGCGGGCCGCAGGCTGGCCGCCACTTCCCACAGCTCCCGTTGGCCAAGAACAGTGAACTGCAGTGTTACCAGCTTTGCCTGTTACTTTGGGGTACGCTAATTTATTAGGGTTACTCTTCTGGGTGGGGGGGCTCTGTAATTCTATCCATGTACTGCTTGTGTCACTTGAGTTCTCATACAGAGCTCTACTTCTCCCTACTGCAAGTTCCCTCCCAACAGAGCTAACTTGCAGGACCTACATTCCCCAGGGATGGGTTCTTCTAGCTCAAGAATTGAACAACACCACACACTAACAGAGCGCGTCTGAGAGGACTGGGTTAATCAGCACTCCCAAGCTGACCCCGTGATAGGCCCTTGGACTCAGCAGGCTGGGTTGAACAGCAGCTCCAAGCTGTCACCCTCATGCCATGGGCACCACACCAGAATAGAGTACACCTGAGCAGGCTGGGTCAAGCAGCACTTCCAAGCTGCCACCCTCATATGTCCCAGGTTCAGCACATCCCTATCCCCACTTTCACGTTACAATTGTTCTGGTAATAACCCACTTGAAGAGCAAACCCCACAGGATTTTTGGGTGCTGCAGGGACCTTTTAGCTTAGGTACAAGAGGAACTGCTGCACAATAAATAAGGAAACCAAAAAACACCCACGAGGGGGGGAGAGAGAGGATGGGGGGAGAGGGAGGGAGAGAGAGAACCAGCTTAATCATGAAAGTTATTTATTGCGAGGTAATAACCATAGGGAAGCCAAACAAAACAGTTACAATAAATTTAACTTAAATTTGATAAAAGTCGAGTTTAGAAAACTATAACTAATCACACAAGTCAGGCTCAGAAGGCTATACCTAGAGAGAGCTGGGTTCTCACCACTCCATGAAGCTTGAATTGATCGGGGATCCCAAGTGGTGGTGGTAGCTGAGGGTCCAGAGTGCTGGAGACAGGCAGAGCCCCCAGCACGATCAGTCAGGAGAAAATGAAGTCTCCCTTCATCTGCCTTTTCATAAGTCTTTCTTCTAATCGGTTTTGGTTCAAGCAGAGGCTGGGGTGGTGGGGGGGGGAGGTCTTTCATGAGTCAGACAGGCTGGGTATTGTGCCTTGGTTCCCCAAGAACACAGAGCCGCTAGATAACAGTGACCACTGGGAGCTGCGGGGGGCTGTACCCGTGGATAGTTAACCTAAACAAAATGTCTCATGGTCCACCAGCGGATTACCCTGATGGGCTGCGTGCCAAAGGTTGCCTACTCCTGACATAGTGGATGGTTTTGCAGCAATGGGATTCCCAAACTGCAGTAAGGGGATTGATGGCATGTGTATCCCTATTGTGACAATGTGGTCTTGTGCCGAAGAGTACATTAACAGAAAGGGCTACCTTTCTATGGTATTGTGAGCACTGGTGGATCACTGGGGATGTTTTACCAGCAGTGCAGATGGTCAAGGAAGGTGCATGACACAAGCATCTTCAAGAACACAGGCCTGTTCAGAAAGTTGAAAGCAAGGACTCTTTCCAGACCAGAGGATTCCCACTGCTGATGTTGAAATGCCAATAGTGATCCCTAGATAACCAGCCTACCCCTTAGTCCCATGGTTTATGAATCTTTAGAATGGCCACCTTGACATCAGCAAGGAACAGTTCAACTACAGACTCTGCAGATGCAGAATGACAGTTGAATATGGCTTTGGCCATTTGAAAGGCTACTGGAACTGTCTAATCATGAAATTAGACCCTCAGTGGGGGGAGGGGGGGACATCCCCACGGTTCTAGCTGTCTGCTGTGTGCTTCATAATATCTGTGAAGCAAAGGAAGGACGTTTTCTACCAGGGTGGAGGTGGAATAGTTGTCTGCTGATTTTGAGCAGCTAGATACCAGTGTACGCACCCTGGTATGGACCTTGTAATGAGTGTTGTGTAGTAATACACCATTGGAAATGCACCTGTTGCTATTATCTGTGAATGATGTGAGCTCCAGCCAGTGTATGTTGTGAATTAATAAAGTTGAATTAAGTTTCCACAAATAGACTTTTATTCCAAATGCATGCAAACTGACATTTATAAATGACTGAAACTTTATAAATACAGGGAAAAGAACCATTGAAAGGAAAGAACAGCTCCTTCCATTTCACAGACACCTACACTAACTTGTGAGAGACATGATTGGTGTATGTATGGTTGTGATTGCCTGTGCTCTCCTCTGGGGTGGAGTGGTAGGAGTAGTGCAGTGGCCACAGACATCACGAGGAGAGAATATGTGTGTGTGCGAGGGTTGGGGGTGGGGAGGTACCAGACTGCCAGGCTCTATGGGCTGCAGAGGGAGGCAAGCATGGGTCTGTTGAACCTGAAGGTCAAGAAGAGTCTCCAGCACGTCTGTTTCTTGCTTGGGAAGTGCTAGCATCTCCTGTGGCACGTGTCTTTCCTTTTCCTTTGCTTTTCTCCTCTCTATCCCTGTCCATGCTGTCTGTGAGGGTGATCCTCCAAGCCCTGCGCTTGGTATCTGAAGCACCGGAGGCTTGCAGGATCTCTTGGAACATGCCATCCCATGTCCTATTCCTTCTCCTCCCAATCTGGCTGAGCTGCTCCGCGGGTATGGATGAAGAGATCTTCCCAGCCACATTTCCATCTGCAAAAGAGACACTCAATTCACAGAGATACTGTTGTATGCACAAGATATATGGAAACTTGGTTTACTGAACTCACTCCTCTTGATCCACACAACTTACAAGCACTACATTCTCACTTCTCCTTGGGATTCAGAGAGCACAGCAGCAGTCCCAGTCATGGTGAGTGCCACCTGGAGGTGGGAAGGGCCAATTTGGGACAATAAGGGTAGGGTAGCTCATGGGCATGAATATAAACAGATAGGGCAATTGAATTGAATACTGGCACCATTTTCCACAGGCAGTAGTAATTTTAGTTCATATTTTACTCCTGAGAGTAACAGAGGCCTAAAGGGAACAGCTCCTGTATGCATCCTTCTAGAGAGCAGGTCTGTATGCTGCTAGCTTGTGCACTGCAATGGTGCCTGCTGAAGTAATTGCTGAGTGGCGTGGGAAAGTGTCCTACTGTTTCAGAAGAAATAAGGCTGCCTTCCACACAACCTTCTGCAGAGGACTGGAGACTACCTCAGGAAAGTTTCCTCAAGATCCATATAGAGGGCACATGGGACATCCCAGTGCACATAAACTGTTCTGCAGGGCTCCCTTTGCCTAACTACATGGGCATGAGAAGCAGATAATGACTCTACCTCCATTGGTTATTTCACTACCTCTTCTAGTATGATTAAAACACTGTAAATGAACAGATGTGTCCTTGTAATATCAAAGCAAACTGCATACTCACCAGAGACTCAATTGTGCTAGAGTGTAGGGACTTTCTCGACTCAGAAAACAGGTCTCCCTGTTTGTCCCCCATACTTCTCCTCTCTCATCCAACACCACCTCCCACTGTTCACTCTGTTGGCCTGTGACTCCAGCTCCCCTGAAGTATCCATGGGGCTCTTATGGGTGGTAGTGGTGTCCCTGCCAAGGATTACATCCAGCTCATTGTAAAAGCAGCATGTCTGTAGCTCCGCATCACAGCAACTGTTAGCTGCCCTTGCCTTCTGGTATGCCTGTCACGGCTCCTTGGCTTTCCTTCTTGTAGCTTTTCTTCCCCATGCTCCGAGCGATCTGCTCATAGGTATCAACGTTTCTATGGCTGGACTAGAGCTGTGTTTGCACAGCCTCTTCTCCCCTCAGACCCAGGAGATCCACCGCTCCAGGCAGGAGCGCATTTGCAGCATGGAGCTGCCATGGTCAGCTGAGCAGTTGCTAGGTGAACTCTCCACACCAAGTAAACAGGAAATGGAATTTCAAAAATTTGTGGGGCTTTAAAAGAGGAAGGATGTGTACCTGGCCATTGGGCAGTGGAGTTCAAAACTGTGACCAGAGCAATCACAGTGAGGCATTGTGGGGCAACTCCTGGAGGCCACTAAAGTAGATGTAAGTAAGTGTCTACACTGAAACTGTGTCAACCTAAGCACTACACACCTCAAAGAAGTGGAGTTATTAAGTCAGCACAGTGTGTGAGTTACATCGGCGGAAGCAACATTTTAGTATAGATGCTTATGGTGTTGGGTTGATGTAAGCTGCCTTGCGTCGACCTAACTCTGTAATGTAGACCAGGCCTAAGCCTCTGTATTTTGCAACCTTTCCTGCCAGCCCCAGTAAAATACCCTTTCCCTTAATCATGTGTATGAGCGGTTACTGGGACTAACTGGGGCTAGTGACTACAAGTCCAGCTGCTGAAGCACCTATAGTCCTTGCCTCAAGGTCATGGTACACCTGGCATGTTACTGCCATCCTAAGGGCCTGGGGTACAGAGTAGCCCCAATACGGGTTAGATCATGAGTTACTGAGCAAGGAACAAAAACAACAAGAAGTACTTGTGGCACCTTAGAGCCTAACAAATTTATTTGGGCATAAGCTTTCATGGGCTAAAACCACTTCATCAGATGAATGGAGTCCATGATGCATCCATGCATCTGATGAAGTGGGTTTTAGCTCATGAAAACTTATGCCCAAATAAATTTGTTAGGCTCTAAGGTGCGACAAGTACTCCTCGTTGTTTTTTCTGATATAGACTAACTCAGCTACCACTCTGAAACCGGAGCAAGGAACAGCGTGTTTGAGCTTCCTTTGGACCAGGTTGGGAGGCAGATTTAAGCCAAGTCACAATCTGGCCCTAAAGGAAACCATTTTTAGAAGATATTTGTGAAGCTTGACTCTGACTCTCCTCGGGAGCTATTGGGTTCTCAGCAATCGTGAAAATCTACCCCCCTCTATAACCACCCACACATGTAATTGTAATGTGCTGTCTATATCCATGAGTACCCAATTTACACACCTATATCTGTGGAAAAAAAATTTTTGTCCAGCACTTGTGATCTTATCATGTCTTGATATTTGGTGTGAGCTTTTATTAAAGCCCCAGTTCCAGGCATGTGATTATGTAGTAATCTCAACTTTCATATATTTTTTTTAACAAGTCTCTGCTTCTCATGGTTGCAGAGAAGATGGAAAAAGCCAACCCTAGAAGTTCTCAAAAAAAAAGATAGATACACACATGACTTTTGGGGGGCATGACTCTATCTATTTTTTTAAAATGTTTGGATTGGCAAAACTGATAACAAAACATACTAATATTTGCACGTTCAACTCTTACAATCTGATATTTTTATCATCTATGGTTTAATAGATCTGTAATCTTTGTGCGGTATCTGTGTGGATCTGATTTGCTTCCTTTGAAATTAATGGGAGTTTTGTCAGTCATTTCTGAAGGCAACAGAATTGAGCTAGAACCAGCTACTTATTCTGCTTTTAGTTACATCCACTCAACCTCACTGATTTGTACTGCTGTGCAAATTGTTACTGCAGCTTAGTGTCTATTCCATTGTAACTAAGGAATACATCCTTAATAGGTATATTTTTCTCCTGTTTGTTTCATATCTTTGTTTTGAGAGAAACAAAACGTGTTTTAAAAATCAAATTCTCATGGGATGGGAAAACTATTTCCCACCCAGCTCTACTGAGCAATAATAATTCATTTTTGTGAAGCTCTTTCACTAACTGGAAAACACCAGCGTTTCCTTCATGAACTCCGGATTTACCAAAAGCCTATTTAAAAAAGTCAGGCTATGTTTGAATGTTAGGACTGCAAATAGCTTCACAAATCATTCATGGGCCTGATTTTCAGAGGGGTTGAGTGCTTGCAAATCTCGTCAGCCATATTTGGAGTTGTGAGTGTTCGACACAACGTAAAATCAGGCCCTAAACTCATTTCTTCTACCCCTATAATTTAAAGGTTAAATTCGATTTTAAATATTACTTGAACATACTTTATCCCCACAGAGGAGAGACATCAACTGGGGGGAAGATAGAAAATGTGTCCTCATACACGATAGGAGGTGAGGAGTTAAAATACCATATGCCTCTGTAGTAGTCACTATGAACTGATGGAGAAGCAGTTTTTTTCCCTGGAATATTTGAAACTAAATTAAGAGAATTGAAAGGGACTAAAATAAAGGAACCCAAAGGTTTAGTTTCCCCTTGTCTGCTAAGCTATTGCCTTCATAAATCAAAACTAGCCCTCAGATGAATAGGCTGCACTTCTGTTGGTTGTTTGCAAAGCAGTTATGGGGCCATGGCAAACCAAACAACATGATCATTGTTTCAGCCAGACCCAGTGCCTTTAGGCTTATCCCCTGCTGCCTCTTGGAGCTCTCTGGTCAGAGAAGCAAAAGTGAGGGGAAATGTATAGTCTGACTGCTTTATTTTCCCTCACCCACTCATCCCTGAGTAACTCAATTGTGATGATTAGGGGTGCTACTTTGTTAGGGCAGTTTTTAGGAAAAGTCACACATGGCAGGTGGGATCTTGGTGCAAAAAGGGCAAATGTCATGGAAAAAGAGGGTTTTTAAAAAGTCAGAAACATTAGGCATTCTTTTGAGCTTAAAAGGACCCTCGGGGTTTTTTGTTTTGCATTTACATTTTTAGTGCAATGGGTCATAGCAACAGGAACTGTGACACCTTTATAGACTTGTTATAACATCAGCATGGTGCTTTAGATACTAAAATAAGAGCTGTTGTGGCCAGATTAGATAGTCATTGCACCCAAATTTTCCTCTTTGTAAACTCAAGCTGAGCACAACTTTTCTTTACTTTATTTACTTTGGTGCAAGGAAAAGGGGAAAATTCATGACTTTGCCATGAAGAATTAAAGCTCTTATTATGGCCCCAATCCTACACCCACCTGCTGGGATTATTGTGTTCTCTGGTAAAGGCCTGTAGGGCTCCACTGGAGCTCATGGTAGCAGACCTCATTGCATGATAGGAGAATATGAATCCACGGGCTTAAGAACATAACAGCAATACTGGGTCAGAACAAAGGTCCATCTAGCTCAGTATCCTGTCTTCCAACAGTGGCCAATTCCAGGTGTCCCAGAGGGAATGAACAGAACAGGTCATCATCAAGTGATCCATCCCCTGTCACCCATTCCCAGCTTCTGTCAAACAGAAGCTAGGAATTTCATCCCTGCCCATCCTGGCTAATAG
Source organism: Caretta caretta (assembly GCF_965140235.1). Classification (NCBI taxonomy): domain Eukaryota; kingdom Metazoa; phylum Chordata; order Testudines; family Cheloniidae; genus Caretta; species Caretta caretta. The sequence continues at coordinate 35,045,195 of NC_134208.1, forward strand.
CCATTGATGGACCTATCCTCCATGAATTTATCTAGTTCTTTTTTGAACCCTGTTATAGTCTTGGCCTTCACAACATCCTCTGGCAAAGAGTTCCACAGATTGACTGAGCACTGTGTGAAGAAATACTTCCTTTTGTTTGTTTTAAACCTGCTGCCTATTAATTTCATTTGGTGGCCCCTAGTTCTTATGTTATGGGAAGGAGTAAATAACACTTCCTGATTTACTTTCTCCACACCAGTTGTCATTTTATAGACCTCTACCATATCTCTTTTCCAAGCTGAAAAGTCCCAATCTTATTAATCTCTCCTCATATGGCAGCCGTTCCATCCCCCTAATAATTTCTGTTGCCCTTTTCTGAGCCTTTTACAATTCCAATATATCTTTATCTTCTCCTTTGTGTTGCCAGTATTATTGTTGAGCTCTTGCTGTGGATTTACTTTGAATCTAGTAAGATGCTCCCTGATGTTTGTTCAACAGTTTATCATCACAGCCACTGATTATCACACGAGTTCCAACATCTCAAACTGTAGATATTAAACAAATTAGAAAATTATTGGATCCATGGCTCTTCTTGCTCCCCCTCTACACTGGCATCCCTCACAAAAATGCAGCCTTAATTATAATCTCATTTGCCTTGGTTGCCTTCTCCTTGTTAGTGCAGTTCTCTTTTTGGAGGCACTATATCCAAAACAAGTAAACTGGTATCAAAACCAAAAATGGTTCTAACAATCCTTCAGGTTCAATTCAGGTTCCTTTCAGCCATTCAGTAAAACGGGTGTGGTGGAGTGTGATGCACTTTCCAGCAATGTGTGATATACTGGAGGAGGCAGTGGTATCAATTTTATTTAAAGTACAAATATAGAATAAAGTCCTAGGAGCAAATTCTGTTCATTTGCCCTGCTCTAAATACAGAGCTAATGCCATGGACTTCTACAGCATTTCTGTGGATTTTCAACTAGAGTAAGTGGTGACACATTTAGGCCTTTAATAATAGTATGTTTATACCTGTAAAGTGTTTATTCCATACCCTGTACCAGTACATTGGACTATATGTCTTCTGCTTACTAATGTACAGAACAGCATTTTCTCTCGTCAAATTCCATTACTTGAACAAAACTGAAACTCTAAAGATGTTCCCAGCCACTCACAAACACAATGAAGAGAGAACTCATTCTCTCTTTGCCTATTAAAGTCTGAGTCATGTGAAGTGTCATACTGTTGGGTTAGGTTTCATGTGAGATAATAAGGGTATGTCTACACTACGAAATTTGGTCAATTTTGTAGAAGTTGCTTTTTAGAAATCGATTTTATACAGTCAATTGCGTATGTCCCCACTAAGCGCATTAAGTCGGTGGAGTGTTTCCTCACTACCGTGGTTAGCATTGATTTACAGAGCGGTGCACTGTGGGTAGCTATCCCATTGGAATTCTGAGTTAAGCTCCCAGTGCCTGATGGGGCAGAAACATTGTCAGAGGTGGTTTAGGGTACATGTCATCACTCACCCCTCCCTGCATGAAAGCAACGGCAGACAACTGTTTCATGCCTTTTTTTCCTGGGTTACCTGTGCAGACGCCATGCCACAGCAAGCATGGAGCCCACTTGGAGATTCAGTCCTGCCTGGAATATCATGCGAGCGGGAGGCTTCTGCCTTAGGCTGCTTTCCCAGCCAGCAGCACCGCGTGGTCGCACTTACCCCTTGCTCCCATGGCTCATGAAGCCTGGACAGTCGTAAGGAGCAGTTCAGCAGTGCAGAATGGTCTTGCGTGGTAGAATGTGCCTTTGGATGATTAAAAGCTCGCTGGTGCTGTTTGCTGACTAGGTCAGACCTCAGCGCAACCAACATTCCCATTGTTATTGCTGCTTGCTGTGTGCTCCATAATATCTGTGAGAGTAAGGGGGAGACGTTTATGGTGGGGTGGAAGGTTGAGGGAAATCGCCTGGCTCAAAATTTTGAACAGCCAGACACCAGGGCTATTAGAAGAGCACAGCAATGTGTGCTGCACATCAGAGAGGCTTTGAAAACCAGTTTCATGACTGGCCAGGCTTCGGTGTGACAGTTGTGTATGTTTCTCCTTGATGCAAACCCACCCCCTTTGTTGATTTTAATTCTCTGTAAGCCAGCCACCCTCCCCTCTTCAAAATAAAGTAACCATTGTTTTGAAACCTTTCTTTCTTTCTTTCTAATTAATTAATTAATTAACTTTAAAAAATGAGATAATGGACAAGGTAGCCTGGGCGGGGTGGGGGAGGAGGGAAGGACAAACCACATTGCTTATTATAGCCACATTAAAAATCAAACTGCTTGAATGACAGCCTTCTATTGCTTGGGCCATCCTCTGGAGTGGAGTGGCTGGGTGCTTGGGAGCCTCCCCACCTGCGTTCTTGGGCATCTGGGTGAGGAGGCTATGGAACATGGCGGGAGGGGAGGCGGTTATACAGTGGATGCAGCGGGGGTCTGTGCTCTTGTTGGCTTTCCTGCAGCTCCAACAGGTGCTTCATCATGTCCGTTTGCTCCCCCATTAGCCTCAATATTGTGTCCTGCCTCCGCTCTCACTTAATTCTTTCCTGGCCTCTGCCACTGAATGCCTCCATGCATTAAGCTGTGCCCTATCAGTGTGGGAGGACTGCATGAGCTCAGAAAACATGTCATCGCTAGTGCGTTTTTTTTCGCCTTCTAATCTATGATAACCTCAGGGACAGAGATGATAGGGGAAGCGTAGAAACATACTACACTCTACAATTCTGGGGGGACTGCATGGTCACCTGTGCTGCTGAGTTCGCTATGCTGACCAAACAGGACATGAAATTCAAAAGTTCCCGGGGCTTTTCCTGTGTACCTGGCTAGTGCATCGGAGTTCAAAGTGCTGTCCAGAGTGGTCACAATGGAGCACTCTGAGATAGCTCCCAGAGGCAAATACCATCGATTTACGTCCACACTACCCCAAATTCAACCCAACAAGGTCGATTTTAGCGCTGCTACTCCTCGTCAGGGAGGAGTACAGAAGTCGATTTTAAGAGCTCTTTAGGTTGACAGAACGGGGTTGGTTGTATGATCAGTCATTCTTAAATCGACCTAATGCTGCTAACTTCCACCCCATAGTGTAGACCAGGACTAATATCACCTGTGTGGCATGCAAACATACATTTCAAAACCTTTTTTCCACTGACTTGTATACTTCACCTGGGTAGTTTTATTCCCTTGTGGCCTCCCCCCACCTCCCAAATGTATTGTTCAGTAAAAATGTGAGATTCACATCTCCAGGAGTCTGAATTAGTCAACAAAACAGACAAAAGCTCAGGCACTGGGTGGTGCAAGCTTCCCTGACCTCCTGAGCTGGGGTGGAATGTTCCTGCTCATTCAGAGGTGCAACCTAATGCCCATTAAGTGCAGTGGAAAGTCTCACATTGACTTGACTGGGAGTTAGATCAACCTTCCAGCCCTTGGCCACTCTACTAGGATGTAGTTGTGGGGTCTGTGGTGTGAACTGACACCACTAAACTTATTTCACTTAGGTCACTAGTCCTCCTCAGCTGCTAATACACACAGGGACTGATTCGCCCCTGGGGCTGAGCTGTACTTGGGCGACTGTCACACTGCTTTTAGCAGCTCACCAAAACTGCACTTCTCAACTAAGTGATGGAGTTTGGCTCTGGCAGACCTCCATTCAGCCGTGTACCTACCTCTTTCCCTCCCACAATTTGCCCCTGATGGAAATGGGGGTGGGAGAAAGCTAGTGCTCCAGACAGCCATGTGGGTTCTTTCACCTTATGTACCAGGGGAACTCTCCGCTGGCCCTCTCAGGCATCAACATAGTCACTGTGTGGCACTGGAGTCTGAATGGCACAAAGTGGGTGTAGCAGACTGGAGAATCCAGCCCATTATCAATAGCTACCAGTGGTGGGTTACTGCACAGGCCCCATGCCCAGGGGCCCCAGCCAATTTGGTGGCCCCCTCAGGATTGCTAGCACTCTGGCCTTGCTCCTCCTCTTCTCCCTGAGGCCTTGCCCCCAGACAGTCCAGAAGCCAGAGCTCGACTGGTGGTGTGCATATTTCTGCCCCACACGGAGCTGGCCTGAGCCCTCCTTTTTCCCCCACATGGGGCTTGCCCAAGCCCTGCCACTCCTCCCTCCTAGCCCTAGAGTGACCAGGTGTCCAGTTTTCGACCAGAACACTTGGTCGAAAAGGGACCCTGGTGGCTCCGGTCAGCACCACCAACCAGTCCATTAAAGGTCTGGTTGATGGTGCTGCAGAGCCAAGGCAAGCTAGTCCCTAACTGTCCTGGCATGGTGCTGCGCCCTGGAAGCGGCCAACACATCTGGGAACTAAGCAGGGGGACCCACAGGGCTCTGCGTGCTGCCCCTGCCCTGAGCACCAGCTCTCACTCCCTCTGGCAAGTTCCCGGCCAATGGGAGCTGCGCGGGGGGGAGTGTCTGCGGGCAAAAGCCTGCCCTGCGTAGGAGCCAGACCTGCTGACCGCTTCTGGGGCACAGCATGGTGCCCCAGGACAGTTAGGGACTAGCCTGCCTTGGCTCTGCAGTGCCACCTGAGGTAAGTCCATGCCCCTGCCCCAGCCCTGAGCCCCCTCCTGTACCCCAAACCCCTCATCCATGACCCCAGCCCAGAGCTCCTAGCCCCTCCTGCACCCCAACCCCATCCCTGAGCCCCCTCCCACACCCCAGAGCCTGCATCCCCAGCCCAGAGCCCCCTCCCACACCCTGAACCCCTCTTCCCCAGCCCCACCCCAGATCCCTCACTCCCTCCTACATCCCAACCCCCTGCCTCAACCCGCAGCCCCTACCCTGACTCCAAATCCCTTGCTCCCACCGCTCAGCATGGAGCCCCCTCCTGCACCCCAAGCGCCTCATCCCCTGCCCCACCCGAGAGCCAGCACCCCCCATCCCAGAGCCCTCACCCCTCCCACACCCCAACCCCCTGCCTCAACCCACAGGCCCCAGCCTGGAGCCTCCTCCTGCACCCCAAACTCCAGCCCCACCCCAGAGCCAGCATCACCACCCGGAGCCCTCATTTCTCCCAAACCCCTGTCCCAGCCCAAAGCCCCCTCCTGCACACTGGACACCTCATTTCTGGCCCCACTGTGGAGCCCACACCCCCATTTAGAGCCTTCATCCTCTCCCGTACTCCTGCCCCAGCCCATTGATAGTGAGTGAGGGTGGCGGAGATTGAGCCACCGAGGGAGGGGGAATGTAGTGAGTGGGGGGTGGAGCCTCGGGGAAGGGGGCAGGGCATCACAGAAGGAGTGGGGCCAGGGTGTTTGGTTTTGTGCCAATATAAAGATGTCAACCATACCAGCCCCTTTTTGGCAAAACTGGGCATTTATCCTGTTTGCTTTTGCCAATTGATGATCAGTTGGCAAGAGCAAATGGGACAAAAGAGCCAGGACATCTGGGGGTAGGGTTTAAAAAGGGGACTGTCCTGCCCAAAATGGGATGTATGGTCACCCTAGGCTGTAGTAAGAGCCACCCAGGGAGCCTGGGCTACTATGGGGAGCCCCAGACCCTCCACCTGCCCTCAGTGTGGTGTTGGGGTACCTGAGAGCAGCCCCTAGCCCATGTCCCTTCCCTCCACGGTGCACCGCACAGGGCAGGTGGAAAGTCCAAGTAAGGTTGCCAATTTTGGTTGGATGAATTCCTGAAGATTATTAATAAAAGATTATCTTTAATTCCTGGAGACTCCAGAACAATCCTGGAGGGGTGGCAACCCTAAGTCCAGGTCTCCCCACAGCAGCCTGGACTCCCTGCACAGCTCTTACCACAGCCTGGCTTCTGGCCTATACAGAGGGTGGGCCCTCAGGGAAGGGAAGAAGCATGCGGTGGGGCCCTGTGGCAGGGGGTGGGGCCAGGGGAAGGGGAGGAGCATGGGGTGGGGCCCTGTGGCAGGGGGTGGGGTGAGGGCCCAAATGTTCTTTGTTCCCAGAGCCCCAATAAATCATCTGCCTCTGCTAGATACTGACCTATAACTTGGAGGTGAAATGCTCTAAACTCAGTTACCAAATCTGGCTTTAATTAAAATCTAAATTAGGAAAAGTTTACAAACTGTGCTTATCTTTATTATGTATATGGAAAACAGTAAATCTTAAATTGAAGTTTCTGCTTTTTAAAATGGACGAGGCAAGAGTGCTAAGAAAATGCCTGAGTAATAACACAGAGCCTAATTGTCACCTCCTCCCCAAAAACCTCTAGGCAAGGAAATGAGCTGCTGGAAACTCAGCAAAGCAAAGCTCATGGAGTTTCTTTTCCAGTCTCCCTTCCAGGGTGGAGGGATTTAAAATTCACCCTTTGTGGAAGAGGCAAAGCACAGAAAACCAATGTAGCCTCAAGCTCTGGGGGGAAAGCTAGACTGTATTCAGAAACCCACATTCATAGAATGTATTCAGCAGCTGCTCCCCAGCTCCATCCCTCCTGGCCCAGGTGGTCTCAGCCCCAAAGTACGCCTCTGGACAGGCTTCTCTGGGCTTCAAGAGAGGACAGAGCATGCTGTGGAGCCATTGCCTTCCCCATTCTGCACTGCCTGACCTGTTTTCTTCTCCGACATGCTGTAAACAGAGGGGAGCACTGGTACATCTTTATTGCTTTCCTTCGAAGTATCCGTTTGGTGTTGACTTTGTATAACAATTGATGTAGCAAACCAGAAGAGAGAGTACCACTTTCCCAAAGCTAAATGCCTGGGCACCACAAACGCACGCTCAACAAGCTGTGAATTGTGGCACTAATGACGCCAAACTATGGCCATGATTCTCAAATGCTGGTGCTAGAAGGCCTGGAGTCTGAGAGATGAGTTTATAGCACTTATAAATTACAGTAGCAGGTATGCCGGCCATAGCAAGATTCCTAGAGGAAACTCCTTAGAATGCAGCTTACTTAGGGAGAAATTCACTGCACCTTCATTTAACCTGCCTAATTGTTCTTAATGTGGGTGGAGTGCATGGAGGTGCCAAATTCAACCTTGAAGTAAGGCTCAGAACTACAGGGCACCTCCTACCACAACTGCACAGTCACTTTCTCTGTGTAGAGTCTGGAATAGTAGCTTTAGCCCTTCTTTGCCACTTATGGGAGACATTAGGGACACCGATGAAGTGAGCTGTAGCTCACGAAAGCTTGTGCTCAAATAAATTGGTTAGTCTCTAAGGTGCCACAAGTCCTCCTTTTCTTTTTGTGCATACAGACTAACACGGCTGCTACTCTGAAACCTGTCATTAGGGACACTGTAGCTGTGGCTTTTGCTGCTCTTCTTTCAGCTCTCCTAATGTAATCACTCTCTCTACAGCACAGATGTCCCTCTGCTATTGACTTCCTCCCATTCAGCTCCACTGTAGGGTACAGTGGTTTAGCATGAGCTCTTTGCACCAGCTTCACTCTTAATGAAACGGAGTACTTGTGGCACCTTAGAGACTAACCAATTTATTTGAGCATAAGCTCAAATCCGATGAAGTGAGCTGTAGCTCACGAAAGCTCATGCTCAAATAAATTGGTTAGTCTCTAAGGTGCCACAAGTACTCCTTTTCTTTTTGCAAATACAGACTAACACGGCTGCTACTCTGAAACCTACTCTTAATGAATGCATTTGTGCCTACAGTTAGAGACACTGCTGGGCTTGCACTGAATCTCCTTTTTAAAAAATCCAACGTAATACAAGCTTCATTACAGGACACACAACAAAGGCAAAGAGGATTTTAAAAACAAAATTCATTCCAATATGTTACACAGCTTTAAATGCAGGATACCTGCAAAACCTGAACTGACTGTATGCTAAAAGCATCATGTATTTCTTATCCCTTTGGGGATGATTTTTCTTTTATACATGAGATGGACTGTATTACAAACAGCTTGTTAAATGTGTGACAGATCGGCTAGAAACTATGGTTCCTGTACTCAGCAGGCCTGCACATTTGCTAATAAACTGACTACATATACAAACAGTCTGTCCCAGGGTTTAAGTTCCTATTACACTGGTTCATGTTTCAACATGCAGCCACTCTGTAGTTTGTGCTTTCAGCAGAACAAGTAAGTGAATGCATATGCATTACAATTCCAGACATCATTCCATACCAGATGTGGTGCCTTTATTTTTAGTACTGCAGGAGTGTCTGCTGACCCTTTCTCACCCCATGTCTAATGAAAGATTGACTGCTCTGGGTTTTCTTATGGTAAATTATATATTAGAGGACAGTGAATTTAAAAATTAATTCAAGATTAATTTAAGGATGACTGCACATGGAATTATTTGGCCAACAGAAGAAAAATGAAAATTTCACTACAAAGAGAAAAAATTGTAGAAGTGTCAAATTTTAATCCAATTTCCTATGAAGAATTATCATGTCCCGAGACCCTTCTCAGAACCACAATTAATCATTCAGAGTGATTCCCCCTTTCCACTTGCTATTCAAGCTCCTCACAAGCCAAAGCACCATTCCTGCTCTTCAGTAAAATAAATTAGCACTGTACCAAACTACTCCAAATGCTTGAAAACATAATGGCTGAAACATACATTTAGGTGAAAGAAAAACCAGCCATTGCATGGACTAAAAAAAAAAAAAGGGGGTGGGAGGCAAGGACAAGAAGTAGCAACCACGTCTAACCAGATTTAAAGGCTTTATGAAGGGCTGTAACTTTTTTTTAGGCAAATGAGAAATGAATCAAAAGCTAGAAAATCGATCTTTCATTTAAGGCTCACTCTTAAGTTTTAGTGGTAGTGTTAGATATAATACAGGCACTTCTGCTTTGCTAAATCAAAAGAAAATACAAAGGCAACTAAATTTTATCCTCTTCATATACCTGATGTGGTTTTTTTTTAATATTAATAAAAATAGGAGGCAAATACTCTGAGAACCAGACAAAGAAGATGGACTCACAGATCATCTTTACAGATAACGATACAAATATTGTAAATATGGAATAAATAGTTAATTTAAACTAGATGTAACATGCTGTATAAAGGCTGCACACAATAAAAACACACCAATTATTATAATGTCTTGGAATATTACTAGTTTTATTCCCTCTCAATCTGTATCTTTTACTATTTCAAGTATTTTTACTGTGTGTAGTTAGTCTTCTTTACTGGCTATAGCTTGTATGGAGTGTGGAGAGAGAGACAGAATACATCATATTGTTTAACCAGCAGAATAACCTCAAAAAAGGGTTTTATTTTCCCCTCTATTGTTATATCCACAGTTTGTCTTATCAATTCCTTATACTTAACAGTGACTATTTTTTTTCCAAGCAGTGAATGTGCAATATAGAGAATAAAACCTCATGCAAATGGAACTCAAATGTGCTTTCCATTGTAGAACATAGAAAATTTAAAGGCCTATCTACATATATAGAATTTGCTAAAGACAAATTATCTGGGCAGCCATGGATAGAGGATAAAAATTGTCAAATCCAGGGTTGCAGTCTGCAGGAGCAGAGCAGCTAATCTGCATAAGCTCTCCCTACCTCCCTGTCCATTTTGTACCTCTCTCTGGCTTGTTCCCTTATTAAAGAAGACAACATTTTAAAAGGGACTCTTGCAGGTTGGCTGATTTCTTGCTGAATCAGCCAGCTTGCTACTGAATCAATTTCTACAGCTTCCACCTCATGAAAGCTAGAAAATGTTTTTAATTGAACATTCTCTTAATTTCCAGAATTTGCTAGAGCAGAGAGATAGCAGAGAAGATAAAAGGCTGAGAAAGGAAACAAATGCACTTTATGCTATACTAATATAATGAGGTGAACTTATGTTCCAGAAAGGCCTGGTCATTTAAAATACATACACAGTATTTACCAGAGAATAATGCATATATCAGAGTATATATAATTGATGCATCAATACAATAATAATTATATAATCCAAGTGGAATTTTACAATTTGGGATTTATTGAAATGCATATTGCGATACTCTGCAGCATGATGAAAGTGCATGCTTAACAGGAACAGGCCTGAGGAAATAATTTTTCGTGATCGGACCCTAATGAATCCTGAAATTGCTCTGGTGATAAAGTTACTAGCTTTCCAACTGAGTGAAGATCTGAAGTAAATATCTTCATTTTACTGGCAAGACAGAAGTAATTTTGGTAACTTAATTTTAATTGAATTTTTCATATTCTGTGCAGTTCTCTAAGTGCCATTAAATTAAATTACAGAAAAAGTCATGTTTGAATTTTATAAATAAAGACTGTGATCCTAAGTCTTCCCTGAGGCAGTGAAAGGTACAGGAAGGCTGTCATCACTAGCCTTTAGGTACCTGTATTACTGACAAGAGCACGCGCCAAAAACCAGGGAAAGCAATTTTTCTTCATGAAAATTGAACTTCAGGAATGTTTTAAAGGGTAGCGCAAAACAAAAAGTACTACACCGTAGTATAGGAATCTTACAGTTTGGTTTTGGTGTCTGTGGTACATTTTGAGTCTGTGTTCTTTGGTGAAACCACAGATATTCATTTTGGAATGTGATGACCTTAGCAAACTACTCCGGAAAGAAAAATTAATTAGTACATAGCCAGACTTCTCAAATTAACCACATCTGAAATGATGTATTTGAAACGCATCATCATCAAATGAGGTGAGCTCAGGGCTCGGCACCGGGAACTCCTGTGTTCTAAACCCACTGCTGCCACTGACTCACTCTCGGCACGTCTACATTGCAGTTGGGAGTGTGCTTCTCTGCTCGGGCAAACAGACACATGCTAACTTTGCTTGAGCTAGCTAGTGGAGTTGGGGGGGCAGCAAAGGCGGTGGCTCAGGCTAGCCATCTGTGTATGTACCGAGGGGGTTCAGATGGGTTTGTACTTCAGGTGACTATCCTGAGCCGCTGCCCCCGGCTACACTGAGATTTTTAACACAGTAGCTTAAGCAAAGCTAGTGTGTGTCTGTTTACCAAGCTAAGGAGCATGTTCCTAGCTGCAGTGTAGATGTACCCTGTGTGGCCTTGGGAAAGTTTTCAATATGGGGATAATGATTACTGCCCTCTTGGCTGAATTGTTTTGTTTGCCTTTTTAGCTCTTAGACTTTATGGCAGAAAGAACCATGGTGATCATCTAGTCTGACCTTCTGTACCTTGTATGCCACAGACCCTCAACTACCCCTCCTGTAATAGACCCATAAACTCTGAGTTACGGAAGTCCTCAAATCATGATTTAAAGACTTTAAAAGTTAGAGAATCCATTATTTATTCTAATTTAAATCTGAAAGTGGCCCATGCCCCATGCTGCAGAGGAAGGCGAAAAACACCCAGGGTCTCTGCCAATCTACTGTTCCACAGCATGCAGGCAGCTCTGGGAGGGATGAGGAGGAGTTGATCAATGTGGGCTGCAGGTGTGGCGGAGGGAAGGGAGCTTGGCTGCTGGTGGGTGCTAAGCATCTGCTAATTTTTCTTCCTGAACCACCTATGGACTTGGTGCCTATGATAGAGAGCAATCATATCTCCCCTCGGCCTTCTTTTGGTTAGGCTCAACAGGGCAAGCTTTGAGTGTGTCCTAACATAAGGTAGGTTTTTCACGCCTCTGCTCATGCTAGCAGCCCTTCTCTGTACTTCTTGCAGTTTGAATTCATCTTTCTTAACATGGGAGATCAGAATTGCACAGAGTATTCCAGATGAGATCTCACCAGTGCCTTGTATAAGGGTACTAATATTTCCCTATCTCTATTGGAAATACCTCACCTGATGCATCCTAGGATTGCACTAGCCTTTTTTCATGTCTGCAGCACGTTGGTGGGTCATGGTGATCCTGTGATCAACCAATACACCCAGGTCTTTCTGCTCCTCTGGTACTTCCAACTGATAAATCCCCAGCGTATAGCAAAAATTCTTGTTGTTAGTCCCTAAGTGCATGACTCTGCACTATTAAATTTCACCGCATTTCTATTACTCCAGTTTTCAAGGTCATCCAGATCTTCTTATATGATATTGCGCTCCTCCTCTGTATTGGCAGTACCTCCCAACTTTGCGTCATCTGCAAATTCCATGAGCACACTCCCACTTTTTGTGCCAAGGCCATTAGTAAAAATGTTAAATAAAACTGGTCCCAAGATTGATCCCTGAGGAACTCCACTAGTAACCTCCCTTAGGTTCTATTTCAAAATGTAAACTGTGTGCGGCAAGGACAGTGTCTTTTTCATGTTTTATGAGTAAGTTTTGGAAGGGATATGAACTCTCAAATTTCAGATGACAAGCCAGCCTCTGACTACTGGGGGTTAGGAGAAAACTTTACTTAGGGGCAGGTTATTCCATAACTGACTACTGCAAGGCTTTTTCCTCTGAAGCAGCTGGTACTGGCCACTTTTGGAGGCAGGATACTGGAGTAGATGGATCACTTGTATGATCCATTGTGGCAATTCCTAGGCTCCTATACACTGCCAAGCACACTGCTGGCAGTCTGTAACAATAACACCATTACTGAGAGGAATCTGACTAATGAGTTCAGTTAAAGAATCAAAATTTGGGGAGCTGCTGTACTGCCACATGCCCAACACATGCCAAATTAAAGGATTTATAAGAATAATTTTAACTGCACTGGAATACTTTACCAGATTTTCAGCATTATACATGACTCACATTCTAATGTGATTTTTGCTGATGGGAAACAGTGAGATCATGGTTGCACAAAGTAAAGCTCAGAAAGAAAGGTGATATATAATTAATAGAACTGAGGTAGAATGGGAGGAAGGAAAGAGAGTTTGACTAAGGGAGTGCAGGATGGAAAGTGATGGATGACACTGAATTACATACATCACCAGCAGGGAGGTAGGAGAAAGAGGGAAGCTTGATGCAATAATCCAGGAAGAATGCAATGGATCTGACATTTGCACAAGTAACAGTGTCTTGGAATTAGACACACCAGCTATCAATCCATGAGGAGCCAGATTCAGAGATCTACTAAGCATCACAACTTCCACTGGTATGAATGGGAATTTAGAGGATCCGATCACCCAAAAGATTTAGCCCTATATTATCAGCAGCAGTTCTAGCTTCAGTTTTCCTAGTGGTCTGCTGATGGAGGAGATGAGATGCTTTAGTCCTTAGGTTAGAATATTGTGATCCCAGATGGCTGAAGCAATGCCAGCTGGTAGCACTTGGATTGAGAGTTCAATCTGATGAAACATAGCTAGACAGCTGGTATCAGATGCTGGAGAATTGTAAGTTTCAGGGCATTTGTTGTTGTTGGAGCTCTGACAGTCTTTCAAGGAAACAAAGGTAAATTTTAATGAAAGAATTAGTGGATGATCCCATTTACACTTGGAGGGAGAAGTCAGTGGAACTACTCTGATTTACTCCAGCTGAGGATCTGGCCCACAGTTTCTAAGGGCCTGTGTACACTACAATACATACAACTGAATAAGGGGCTCATATTATAATTTGTAGTACAGGTGGGATTTCAGCCATGTTGCAAAGCCAAGCTATTATCTTGGACATGCTAGGCCTTTAGCTCTCTTGCAGAACACTGTTATGGACCCAGCCACATTACCAACTGTTCTTGAAGGTCCTCTGAGTTGCCAGTGGTTGTAGCATAGATGGGACCTACAGTAGCCAGCAACAGAACTTTATAGTGATTTACAGATTAAAACCAGCTCCTTGAATTGCACCCAGAAATAAACTGGAAGCCACGTGAGATCAGGAAGCCCATGCATCATATACGCCGTGTGAATAAATCTGCCTAGTAAATAGGTGACTGTGTAACGCTGACAGACCCCTGTCATCGGCAGGTAGGATTGGACCGGGTATCTCTGGAGCTTAGGGCATGAGCCTCTACTGCATGAGCTAAAAGCCAAACGGCTGTAAGCTAAGGCTATAGAGCAGACTCATTTTCTCTCTCTCTCTCATTTTCTCTCTCTCTCTACTGGTACGTCTTCACTACCCACCGGCTCGGTGGGTAGTGATCTATCTATCGGGGATCGATTTATTGCATCTCGTCTAGACACGATAAATTGATCCCCGAATTGATGCCTGTACTTCACCTTGGCAGGAGGAGTAAGCGGAGTCGATGGGGAAGCCGCCATGGTCGACTCACCGCCGTGAGGACGGCCAGGTAACTCGAAATAAGATACTTCAACTTCTTAGTATCTTAGTTTGACATCCCCCCTAGTGTAGCCCAGGCCTAAGTGGTCTCGGTGCCACTAGATGGGATAGAACACCACACCCAGAAGGTGTGTGGGTTACAACTGCGTTCTGCAATGGCTGAATTCCAAGTGGTCTTCAAGTGTAGCATCAGGTAACATCTATTTCAGGGAAATAAAGTGGTAACAAATATATATGTAATGGAGACATCCTTCTCTCTCACTTTCCTCCTATTGTTTGTCACACTCACCTGCTGAGTCTTACTTCAAGTTAGACTAAGATCTTCAGGGCAGGACAGGTGTCAGCCCAGCTGAGCCCTGGTCTTTACTAGGGCCTTTGTGGGCTACCTCAATACAAATATATAATGATTCAGCGTCACTTTTGTTCACTTTAAGAAATAAAATGTTTTTATTTTAGCATGATTAGAACAGGAAGCTGTTTTGCTTCTTTCCCCAATTGTCCTAATCATCATGATCAAAATTAGAATAACTGTATATCCAAATAATTCATTTATGGAAACGGTATATGAAAACCTTCAAAACAGAGGTGCTGCTGTATTAGATGAAATTAAAATAGCTGTCATTTTTCTTACCAGTGCTTGGAAATGGGCATCAAGCTGCTTCCTGGAAAGGTGACAGTAAAATATGTCATTGACTAGCACTTTTAGCAGGTGTACATTTCCCAAAATATGAAATGAATGAGGTGAAAAGGAAAGCAAAGGGCTAAGCAGAAGTAGCAGAAACCAGTGTCCATGTTCTGTATTGCTAATAGTCTCAGCAATGCAACACACAAAGGACCCAGGAATGCTCACTTTAACCTCAAAATTGGATGGCATTCATGGCACATTGGAAATGCATTACCAGAGAAAACAGCAGACTGCAAGCAACAGCAGGAAATTCAGCTTGGGTAGATTTATGAGCAGTGGTGTCCAGAAACCTAGGGAGAAGCCTCTTAAAAGTGCACAGTTGTATTAGAAGCGTTAGAAGAAGCTTACCCCTCCCTCTTTCTCAGCATGGGCACTCTGGCCAGGTGCGAGGGTGCTCTGCTGTTCTCGCCTTGATTTATTTCTTTGATAGAAAATAATTAACAGGATGATCCTCAAGAGTCCTTGGAAATTCCATTAACTCTAAAAATTGGGCATATTGATAAGTCAGTGATTATTTTGAAATGAACTTGGGGAAAAAAAGAAAAAAACCTTGTAGAATAGGCTTGTTTAATGTGCAGTGATTTTAAAGTTTAGGTAATATTTCAAATGTATCAAAATACAGTATAAAGGCCACAGGTTAATTATACTGGTATGGCAGTAGGAACCACATTATTCTAATTCTCCTGGAAAGCATTGTGGAGCATATGGAGTGAATGAAAGGCCTGTATGTGTGTGTAACAGGTTCTGTATGAGGATAAGGTGAAGGAGCAAGAGATCTCTTGTGTGTAAAAGGCACTAAATAAGGGGAAGAAAATGATTTAACTACTGATGGAACTGACTTGTATATAGCAACAAATTCAAGGTACCCTGTACATTAACCAGTAATATACACTAAATTCACTGTTTGTCTTGATTTATCCTCATTTCATGCCAAAGATTACTGTAGTAAATGCTACTGCAAATATTCTATAAAACATATGCTTGAGGAGAGTTTACCATTTATAGACATGCGAGAGTCACAATGAACTGGATATTTTGTGTCATGCAGAATCACTAGATATACAGAATCACTAGATATGTATTAAATTGCCTCTGTGCTACTGGATTTCTCTTTCTAGCTGCTCATGGCTCTGTTTGCTCTGCAAGTGGCTTTCAGGGCTGCTCCTCATGTGCCATGGAACCATCCATGAGGATTCTCCAGGAGATCTGTGATTAGGGGATCTCTTGGAGAAGCCATGGTACCCACAAGGGTGGCAGAGATCTGGAGGACGGTGGAGGTAAAGGGCCTCTGTGCAAATGCTCCTCACCTCCAGAGGTTCCTCTTCTGGTCTAGGAGGGCTGAACCTCCTATCTCTCTTCTAAGGGGAAAACTGCTCCCCAACCCAGAAAGTATAAGTAGATTAAACCACTTAAATTGAGACTTGACTATTGTCAAGCAGATTGGAGCACTTATTTTGAAAAGCTGAACACTATTAATAAATTTGAATGAATGCAGAGTAAATTAAATTGAAAGTAGCATAGGTCTGTGGGTGGAGCCCTGGACTAACATACAAGAGACCTGAGTTCTAGTCGCAGCTGCATGCACTCAATGAGGAAGAGATCCTGTGCAAAAAATATTATGTAATTAAAAACTGTCTTGTAATCCATATGCACAAGGGGGCTGAATTAACGTTGCATGGACAGTCCTAATTCTAGAATGTCCTCCCTTTTGAGTGCTTGAGTTTGCAACATTAGCATTCTTTTAACATAATTTTTGTGTGTATTTCAATAAATAAATGAGATGTGGGGAAATGTTAGTCAAGCTTTTTAGATCACCTCTGCCAGTCCTGACCTATCATGCCTAACTGCTAGCATTTATTGTACATTTGGGACGATATGTTCAGCCAGGCTCCTTTTTTGTGTTTGCATTTCTTTGTACCTCTAGTGAATGGTGGGTGCTGATATTAAGACTTTTACTGATAATCACTTGATTTGTGGCCTTTTCATGTATAATCAAATCAGGACTTGATCGTCGCCCTTAGAGCTCAAACGCTAGTATACTAACTCATTGCACCGCTTATTGTAACCTGTGGAGAACTTTCTGGGATGTTTGCCTGTAGTTAACTTTATCCCACAAAAACAAAGAATAAGAAATGAAAGTGGCTTATGAGGGTGTACAAAGTAGGAAAGCTATTTTCAACAGTTTCTGTGAGCTGCTTTAAGGCTGTAAGCTACATGCTTTCCAGGAGGCCTAAAAAGGTCATTTTGTGTTCCAAAACCAAGGATGCACTTTGTGGCTAGTAATTCTTGTCTTGATATTTCTAGTCATAAAATCAATCTGCTTCCTTCACATGAGCAATGTGTTTGCTTTTAAAAGTGCACTTTAAAATAATTTAAAATAATGGGCCAGATAATAGGCCCTGCCCTGGCTCCTAGATGTTAATGTGTCCATAAAAGAGCCGCAGCAGCCTGGGGGAAGAATTCCAAGAGCACAGAACCTGTGCAGGAGCAGCATACACAATCCTATACTAGCCCCTTTATGTCCCCCTATATAGGGTTTGTGGTAAGGTGGAACCAAAAGAGGGAGTAGCTGCGGAACTGAATTCTATAGCCATTCTGTGCTGCAGAGCACAGGCTGTAGAAGTTGCTATACGTTCAGAGTAGCCTGGGGGGTTTTCTTACTCACCCTTTTCTCTCTGCCATTGAGGCCAACCTCACAGCTCCTTCTTTGTTTCCTTCTCCCTCTTTCATCTTTTTGACTTCTGTGCTGTGCTGTCCCCTATGTACGGAACAGCTTCATAATGCCCGCGCACTAGCCCCTCCATCCTTCTAATTCACTTCTTTGAGGCAGACACACACTCACCCAGGGGTCAACTGTCTTTTCCATCCCGCTATTATGTAAGAACAGACTTTGAGGGATAACTTTTAAAAGAGCATATTTTAATTTACTTTAATATTTTATCACCAATTTGTAGCTCTTTCATTGCAGGTTGGCTTTCTTCTAGACTGTCACTTCTACTAGGCAAGGACTGTCTTTTCATTAATATCTGGTACACTGCCAGGTACACCACTGGTGCTTAGTAAATGATAAGTAATAATACATTACTGGCTGCAGCCACTTAGAATGAAGACCTGGATAGATTTTGAGGAATGACAAGAAAATTATGCATTTCTTCTGTAAAGTAAGTATAATATGTTTTCCTGTTCAGTGGCCTTTGTTGGTGAACATTCAATGCTTTAAATTTCTGACTTTTTTTAGGACATCTTTAGCAAGTTGTTTTGTAATCATCAAACCATATGCCAATTAATTGGGCCAGAACTTCAGTTGGGTATAGCTCTATTGATGTCAAAGTCATTGACGTCTTACCCATCATTGCAACACTAGATAAAAGAACAATATGCATAGTTTTCAGCATATCTTTCAATAATTTGTATTACTGAAGAACAGAACACGAATACAATATTTACAAAAATGATTTAGTTTCTGGTCACTTTAAGAAATGAAATATTTATTTCTTTTAGCATGAGTAGACTCAAAAAGCTATTTTACTCCTTTCACCATAGGGTTTGTGCACAGGAAGACTTAGTATTCAGCAAGCCAGGGTATGAAGGTACAGTTCTGTTTTCTGCCATACTGCACTATGCCAAAACATGCTGTGGAACTTTTAGTGTACACTAGCAGGGTCCACACATACAGTTACCGTGGAACAAGCTAGAGCACTGTAGATGTACATCTAGCTTGCCATGCACTGATGGTGTAGACAAGCCTATAACAATCTAAAGGAGAATAGCTGTGGTATGCTCAAATAATTCATTTACACAAACACACCAGCACAGAAACATATAGGCACACCTATCTGAGGAGTCTCTGAATCCTTCAGAGGTATCCTGATTAGACAGACCTCTATGTACTCTACGCTGATTTTGAAGGACTGCTAGTCAGCTGATGCAGTGGTGGGTGCCCTCTAGGACGGGACTAAGCTTCCTGGGTCAGAGACTGTTGCAGGGGGTTGGTGGCCTCCATTTTGTGGGCAAGGAGCTGGAGTAGAGAGCTGCTAATCCCCTTTGGGGAGGGGCTGAGGAGAAGCTGTGACCAAATCCTGTGGCTGAGTTGCCGGGTTGAAGACATATGACCAGGGTTAAGACTACACTATAAATTGACAACTTCTCAGTGCTTAGCCCTAGTTCATGGACTCCTTCTCCACTGTTGGGCAATGGGGCATTGAGAACAGTGGCTGGAGACTGGGTTACAGATAATTGAGGAAAGAGTACCTTACTCCTGGCCTATCTCTGCTTTCACAACTGTTACTACTACCTAGCACTGTGCAACCTAAGTTGGTCACATTGCAAAATTTCCTTACTCCTTCTTTCAAGTGGACTGCCTTTGCCTTTAGACATAGAGGGCTGGCCTGAACTCCTGCTCACCCGGTGCGCCAACACAAGAGAGGGTCCACGACTATAAGCTTAAGGGCGAGTGTGCACTCAGGGATGAGGTGGATCTGTATATAACGCCAAGAACATTGGTTAGGTTTATGTTGTAACTTGCTGTTGAAAGCTGTGGCCATTAGCTGAGCCACTGGAACTCCACCTTCTGATCTGATATAGACAACAACTTAATTTATATTAATCTGTTGCATTTTCCATTGTATGTTAGGATAACTTTTAAGTAAATTTGTGTTGGTTTTATTTTGGGTGTTTCTGAATATTATATATAAATTGTTCTGGGAGGCAATTGAGGTAGGCCCACAGGTATATAGAATGCTTATCCAGGTGGAGACTCCGCCAACTATAAATATTCATAGGACTAAGAGAACTACTGCAGGACAGGACCAACAAAGAAAATAACAGAACAACACTAGCCATCACCTTGAGCCCCCAACTAAAACCTCTCCAACGCATCATCAATAATCTACAACCTATCCTGAAGGACGACCCATCACTCTCACAGATCTTGGGAGACAGGCCAGTCCTTACTTACAGACAGCCCCCCAACCTGAAGCAAATACTCACCAGCAACCACACACCACACAACAGAACCACTAACCTAGGAACCTATCCTTGCAACAGAGCCTGTTACCAACTCTGTCCACATATCTATTCAGGGGACACCATTATAGGGCCTAATCATATCAGCCACACTATCAGAGGCTCGTTCACCTGCACATCTACCAATGTGATATATGCCATCATGTGCCAGCAATGCCCCTCTGCCATGTACATTGGCCAAACTGGACAGTCTCTACATAAAAGAATAAATGGACACAAATCAGACATCAAGAATTATAACATTCAAAAACCAGTCGGAGAACACTTCAATCTCTTTGGTCACTCGATTACAGACCTAAAAGTGGCAATTCTTCAACAAAAAAAGTTCAAAAACAGAGTCCAGTGAGAGATTGCTGAATTGAAATTAATTTGCAAACTGTATACAATTAACTTAAATTTGAATAAAGACTGGGAGTGGATGGGTCATTACACAAAGTAAAACTATTTCCCCATGTTTATCCTCTCCCTCCCCCCCCGCCCCCAGACGTTCTTGTCAACTGCTGGAAATGGCCCACCTTAATTATCACTACAAAAGGTTCCCCTCCCCCCCCCCACTCTCCTGCTGGTAATAGATCACCTTACCTGATCACTCTCGTTACAGTGTGTATGATAACACCCATTGTTTCATGTTCTCTGTGTATATAAATCTCCCCACTGTATTTTCCACTGCATGCATCCGATGAAGTGAGCTGTAGCTCAAGAAAGCTTATGTTCAAATAAATTTGTTAGTCTCTAAGTTGCCACAAGGACTCCTTTTCACACTGCAAAGCAGTGACTAGGGGATTCTTACCTAATTCCCCATCTCAGCTGGGACCCCCAGAATCTCCATTATCCTTAATGATGTAAAGTGCCTAGGCAATGGGTGGGAGTTGCCTGCTCCTGAGTAACCCAGGAAGGATAGAGGGGTTTCCAATAGTTTAACATGTAAATTAGACTCTGGCACATAATACAGAAAACCTTCTATACATAAGGTGCTCCTGTATTAGAGCAATTAAAACAGCTGTCATTTTTCTTACCCATTGCCAAGCCCTGGAATCAATCCAGTGCCCAGAAAGGTGGTAGTAATATGCATAATTGACTAGCACTTCTAGCTGGTGCATGTTTCCCTAAGTATGAAACAGATGAGGTGAAACTGAAAGTGAAATGCTAAGCAGAAGTAGCATGTATCAGAAGCCACAACTGAGATCAGAGCCCCCTTTTGCTGGGCAGTGTTCAAACGTATAATGAGACTGCCCCCACCCTAAAGAACTAACACTGTAAACAGAGAAGATAAACAAAGGAGAGTGTGGGGAAGTGATACGATTTGCTCAAGGTTACATGCTGGTCAGTAGCCGAGGTGGGAATAGAATGCTGGCCTCCTGACACCCAGTCCAATGGACTATGCTGTCTCCCAAATCATCCATGTGATTTATGGAGTTTAATCACGTTTTTAGCTAGAGCATACAGCTAATACAGCTGGAGAGTACGTATTCAAAATTAACATCAGCCAGTTTCTGTATCTGAACCAAACATCCGTTAGAGGTAGCAGTACAGATTGGTCATTAATGACATAAAAACTATTGACAGTGTTTATTCATGATATAACTTTGTTCTTCGCCAGCTCTAACATTATGACAACCTCCTTTCTATAATTCTTAGTTTAAATGTTGGATGTTATACTCTAAAAATTTACACTCATAGACATGTATATCTGTTTAGCGGGTGGGAGTGTGTACCAATGCTCCAGATATTGCAGTGTGGACTTCCTGTCCTGGTTACTTAAAAAAATTAAGAGGCAACAATACAAGAAACCAGTCCAGGAGACAGAGGGTTTTCAATTATCCTGTCAGGACTGTATACCCCTACTCCGCTCTAATATGCAAGAACATCTGCCTACACCCCCAGCCAAGGTTAGCTCTGGCAGCTGCTCTAAGTGTGCTATAATGAGCTGCAACTCTCTGAAAGATTGAGATTTTCACCTTCACGGTTTTGCTCAGCCAGAGCCAACACTGGAATCAGAAATCCTGCCAGCCCTCCTGAACTCAGAACCGTTCCTCTCTTCTTGGCTCCAGCATGGTAACACATTCACTCAATGGACTCTGAAGCCTGTGTTAAAGTCATATTGTTAAAAATAAAAGCTTAGTAAGCTGTCTGTAATAATAGCCAACGTAACACTATTTCATGGTGACGAGGTAGGTGAGGTAACATCTTTCATTGAACCAATTTTTGTTAGTGAAAAGACAAGCTTTCGACCTACACAGAGCTGCTCTTCTTGTCTCTGTCACCAACAGAAGTCAGTCCAATAAATGATATTACCTCAGCCGCCTTGTCTCTTGAATATCCTAGGAGCAACATGGCTACAACACTTCAAACAACTACTTCATGGCATCATTTTGAAATGCCCCATTTTAGAGAGAGGGTCCTGTTCATCCTGAAGTACTACATTGCTATATTTTATTTATTATTAAGCTCCTGATCCTGCAAGGTACTGAATACCTTTAAGTCCCAAGAGATGAATTATAGCCTTACAATACAGCCTGAGTAAGGGTCATCATAGTTGTGCTTTCCTTTAGAACAGGCCAGGGACCAGTTACAATCTGATCCCTGTTGTTCCCCACCCTCCTCCTTTTTTGGGGTGAGAGGAATGTAGGGAGAAGTAAACTGAATCAGCCTTTTTGCTGGAGTGGCTTACTTCTATCCATCTTAGATACTTACATAGGCCCATGACCTTATTATATGAGTCCCTCTCAATCTTTAATGTATTTTTCCTCACAACACCCTGTGAAGGAGGAAAGTGCTACATGGAGAGTGATGCATATAGAAGCTAACTGAATTGTCTCAGCTCACACAGGAAGCCCAAGTTCTGGGCTAGTATCTTAACCACTGGGCCTTTCTGCTTCTCTCTTCCCTCTCTGTACTGGCTCAGCCATGCTGACCAGAGCTTTGGAAAAACAGAACCATGATTCCATCCACTCCATACCTTTGCCCACCTGAGTGTTAGGGGGCATAACAGTAACTTGGAATAAGATATTAATAGGTTATAGCTGAATCAGAGTGGTCATGAAATAAGAAATATTACTTAAATTATTCTACTGTATTGTTCATCAATAGTTCAAAGGTCTCTGCCACAGGATTGCTCTCTCTCTCTCTCTTGAAAATAAATGTGATGCCCCAGGATTGATATCAGATTCTTAACTGGTATAAATTGGCATCACTCCATTGACTTTAATAGACCCAAACCAGTTTACACCAGCTGAGATTCTGCACCTCAGATTGGGCCCAAATGAGAAGTGATAGTTTTCCCTTCCCCCCTAAAAATGATCATTACAATGGTGCAGTTATCACAAAACTCGAACATTTGTAAGTGAGGAGATTCACAGATATGGTTCTACAAACAACCTCAACTCCATTCCTGGGTCCCTGCCCATCAGCCAACCAATGAAAGATGTGTTTTTGACAACACAGATGGGCTTTCTGGCTCATAGTGGAATGGAGGTAGTTCAGTCCAGAAACAGAACTATCTCTTATTACATGGAAAATAAGAAACATGTTGTTGTCTCGACCATACTGAAAATTTCAGATAGGAGAAGTTCAAATCTCTGGTTTCCTTACGTAGGTTAAAATATGAGTGGTAGATAGCTGGTAGCTTGTGAGGTTTTTGGGGTTTTACTTTGTGAGGTTTTACTGTCTTACAAGTGTAACTTCAGAATTGCTACTGCAATTCCGTAATACCACTTCTCATTTCTCTAGCATCCTTCATATGACCATCTCAAAATTGACTCACCTACATGAGTAGGCAAGTATCATTATCACCATTTTACAGAGGGCTAAAAGAGGCACAGAGACTCAGCCAAAGTTATACATACCAGTCAGTGGCAGGTCTGGAAATAGAAACAGGGTGTCCTGACTTGTGGTCCCCTGCTCTTACTGCTTGTTCCTGCTCGATAACAGTCAGAGAGCCAAATTCTGCATCCACACTGGAACCTGCAAGTGCTCATACAACAGTAGACTGAATACCTTAAATCAATGGGTATCCAGTAATGCACTGTTATTACCATTCTATGGAATAGCTCAAGCCACACCTAAATAATGAGCAATGAACAGTTGAGACATTTGAGCAATTTATTTCCGGGACAACATTTCTTACGGTGAATGACAGGGAATGTTCTTTTCTCTTAATCAGGCCTTGTATTAACTCACTGTTGCATCTCTATCATACTTCATGCAATGGCATTTCTACTTTGGGAAATTATGACTCTACTGTGGGTGGATGAAAAGAGATCTGCTAGTATGTGCAAATTTCACATTGCTATAGCAGCTACAACCCGGTGTGCTGACCTCCCAAGATACCAGAAAAAATCTCTAAGGAATGCTTGGAGTTTGGATCCCTAAATAAAGATACTCATCCACCCCCCACACATTTTTCCTTGACTGTTTTTTTTAAAAAAGCATTCAGTTGGCAGATTCAAAGTGACTTTTAGTTACAGATGTGCTTTTCACAGAGAACCCCATTATGGTAGGCTTATCAAACTGGTGAACTCAAGAAAACAGTTCTGTTGATCTCCACAACTGGGCCCAGAAGGTTGTCACAGAACAATGCTCCAAAGTCATATGCAACTGAGAGTTCAGAACCATTCGTATTACAGTCAGAATCTCCCACTGTTTCAATCCAGAATCCCTAAATAGTAAGAACCATTCCTAAATTTGGCATGGAGCTTACCATCGTAACTGCCAGAGCAAAGTAACATGCGGAGTTTAAAGTAAATGTTTGAGAAAAAAAGCAGAGGTTAACAATCAAACAAAATAATAATGAGAGTCAGTAGCTGATTATAAAGCAAGTCAATGAAAACATAAGAGAAGGAAGGCATTGATATTTGTAATAATAACATGCCATCCTCACTCCCACAAAATAATATTCTACTCTCAGAAAAGTGCCTGTCTCTAGCTGGGCAAATTGATTACTCAGTTCCTGGCCCACCACATAACTGTCCTTTATTAAAAGGAAGTGCAGAAGTTCAGCTGGAGAAAACTGATGCAGAGAGGAAGATTAGGATTCCAGAGACAGAAAGGATATTTATGTTGAGGTTACTGGCTCTAGAATTCATTTGCTAAAAGAAATGTTTTATTTATAAGAATAATCTTGTTTTACAGCATGGCTTAAACTCTTTATCCTCTCAAGATTGTGTGTGACAGGCACCCGGGTGGCTGTTTCACTGGTGTGCTGCATCCTGTTTTCTTGTTTTATGCCTGTATTCACTGTTCTGAGCACCCCAAGTCAGATCCTCAGCAGGTGTAAACTCAGCTCCATTGAATATACTAGTTGAGAATCTGGCCGTGTGTGTGTGTATATGTATGTACATCTAACACACACACCCACAAGAAAAACACTAACATTGCTCGACAGCATTATCCCATCAATACAAATTGTACAATGCAAGGAAATAAGCAACTAAGTCATTCACCACTTATTAGTTTTCCTTCTTAACCTCAACAACCTCCTGCCATCAACCACAACTCACCTATCTTCTCCCTCATGCTGAACAATCAACAGGCATATTTGATCTCTGACCATCTGCATTGGTTATATGATCATGGTTTTTGATGATTGGTTGGACTATTTTAATAAATTACACTGTATGCAACACAATACATGGTGTTGTAGCAGTGTGTGGAAGTGAGGTTTCAAATGCTGCTGTGAAATACATTTTCCTAGAGATTACAGAATAGAAACCCATGTGAATGGGTGAGTGATGTCAGTGATTGTATTAAATTTGGCATTAATTTTTTTATGTAGAAATCACAGCACTGACATTGACACAGGCTTGTGTTCATGGACAGAGTGAAGGCTGGACATTTGCTGTTCTGGATCAGAGTAGAGATATCCCTCCTTTCCCAGAAGGGCTTCCAGGGGCTCTGACACCAGGTCCCTTTAAAAGCTGCTGCAGGACTCCACTAAGCAACCATCAAACCAACCAAGGGAATATTGCTATTGCAACTGGTAGAAGGCACTCAGATAGTAGAGTATTGGGCAGTGATATAAAATCGTAAGGCCTGGTCTACGCTTACAAGTTTTGCTTGTTTCACTGTGTTGGGGTAGTTAAAGTGGTAGAAACCTACCAGAGTAGCTGCAGTTATACCATTCAGTTTTAGTGAAGCAAAATAAGCCGTGGCAGTATAAAGTGCCTTATACAGGTATAATTATGGCTACCTTAAGATTTTCACC
Organism: Caretta caretta; assembly: GCF_965140235.1. NCBI lineage: Eukaryota > Metazoa > Chordata > Testudines > Cheloniidae > Caretta > Caretta caretta. The sequence goes on from NC_134208.1 coordinate 35,071,121, forward strand.
TGCTTAACTATGTTGGTAAAAAAAAAAATCACACCCCTTACCAACATAGTTAGGGAGGTAAAACTTTTCAAATATGGACCAAGTCTAAGGCAGAGAGAGATGCTCAGGGGCAGTGTAACGGGGAAGGAGGGGGAACTAGCTCCTCCACAATGGAAATACTGAGGGGGGACAGATCTATGTTTCTAATCTCCCCAATGTTTTCCACCCCCACTGCTCTCATAGAAGCAAGAGCAGGCCTCAGAGGAGGGGCTGGAGTAGCCACCATTATTCAAGAGATTGGGCCAGAGGCCAGGGAGCAGGTATGACTCGCTGGGCCAGCCTGGTTCTGCCCCCCCACCCCCTTCGAGCCACGATGGTCCTGGCCCAGGGGAGGGCCAGGAGCACATGCCAGTTGCCATGGTGCGGTGGGGGATGGGACAGGGCACCAGCACCTGGGTGGAGGGCAGGGGGCATTGGCACACAGGGCTACAGCCACTGGGAGGGGTGGGGGAAACATAGGGAACTGGGCACCAGCTGTCCAGGAACTGCCATAGGAATGACAACAGGAACTACCAGGACATCCTTTCCCAGCTTGGAGGCAGCTGCCTTCCCCATCCACTCCAGTTTCAGTAGCTGTCAGTGGTGGAAGGAAGGTAATTTAAGTTGAGAAGGGGAGCTGTTAAGTGCAGAGTTGATGGGGTGTTGAATGATTTTACTAATTATTTCCTTGCTTTTGGAGATGGAGGTAGTGTTGGTGGGATATACATTTTAGAAGCTTAAGCTCAAAGTTAACAATTTTTTTTGTGGCTATATATCTACATCTATATATACATAGCTCTGGATATATAGAGTGAGTATGGGTATGTTTGTGAATATATGTGTGTGTGTGTGTGCATGTGTGTATATATATGTATATACAGAGAGAGAGAGATGTATATTTGAACTGTTAGAATAGGATCTGGCACGATCAGTGATACAACACAGCTGTTTTTTAAAGTGGTTAGATCACCAGTTATCTACTACAGGCAGTAACAATATCATTAGGAACATTATTATTGTGTTATACCAGCTCAACAGTAACAAGAAGAGTGAGGGGTGGAGGGGGAAGCAGATGCTAGTGGTACTGTCTACCAATAACTTTTTGTATTGTCCTCTTAAAGTTGATAAACCAACCCTGATTTCTGAGTAGAATAACACGGCAAAGACTGATTCTTCAATACCCCAACTCTGTCATGAACAGCTGTAAGATATTTCTTTGAGGCACTATTTTTGGTCTTCACTGAATAAACTACCCTTTGAGTGTTGTGCTCCTGTTTACTTGGGGATGCATACCCCTTGAAAGTAACACGCTAGAATGATGATCCATCTGAAGTTGGAGGTTCTCACCTTGGTAGAGTCAGATTTCAAGGTTTCAGCACATCTTGTTAAGAAAATAAGCAGCTCTAAGCGTAGTATATTTAAGCATTAAGACAAGACACTGGGGAAGGGGAGGGTGCATTTCTCCTCACTTCATTAGGAGTATTGCATAAAGTCTTTGTGTGTGTGTGTGTGTGTGTGTGTGTATTGTTTCAACAAAAAGCATTTAATGGTCATTATCTTCAAAGTTATTTCAGAACCTTTGGGTTAAAATGAATCTGCTGTTTTACAGTGTTTGCCACCCCTGACAGTAGAGCAAGAGGAATTATGGTTTTATGAGTAGTAAAGTACCACCTGAGTTTTAGGACTCTAAGCTTTATAACATAGCCCTGGATCTTAAATCAACAGTAAAAGTAGTTGCTTATCAGAGATGTCTCCCACATCCTGAGAAGAGAGGTAAGTCAGGAAGGGGGCATATGTCAAAGCACTTTTGAACACTCTCGGCTCATTTTCAGAGGTTGGGGAATAGTCAGGATGACTCAAGTTTTCCTTATTGAGTATGGTATAAGAATTTGACTCTGATGCACTGATGAAAAACAAACCTGTATCTCAGTAGGTCTCTAACTCACTCTTTTTACACCACAGGTCTACCTAGAACTTTGTGTTTAGTACAGTTGCCTTTTAAAGTTTCAACAGAGCCAGCATCTGGAGGTATTTTCATCCATTTTCATTCATAGGGCAGAGTTGTTGGCTCGGGTCATTTGCTACAGTTCTGACTTTATCAACAGACATCATGTAGTTAAGTATAAATCAAGCTTCCCTTACCAGGACAACTAGAATGACAAGGAATTACTATGGAGAATTACTATGGATAATTTCAGAATTTGAATGTTTGGCTGATGTGAGTATGCCAAAAAGACTGCCAATTCTTCTGTCTCATCTGAAAGCACAAGCTGCAGAGAAACCACAGAGAGACCAAACTGATCTTTATTTTGGTAAATACAAATAGTCTCCATTATTGCCTTTACTCCATTGAGCCCAATTAATCAAAGAAGGTTAAAACGTTAAATGCATTACTGGGACATCATGTAGCAGCGGCCTTTGTCTACAAGAGGACATTGGATTGACATAGCTATTGCAGAATAGGCTGTTACGCAATAGCCATTCTAGAATAGTTTCCTGTGTGGATACTGTTGTGGAATAAAGGTCATTTTTATTCCAGAATAATTAATTTGTGTTTTGAGTGGTGTAGTGGTTCCAGAATAAAGTTACTATGCTAGTCAATTTCCCAGTGCATACAAGGCCGAGATGAGTTTCTTGCCTTTGGGTTTTTCAGTGTGGAAGAGACATGCAGGAAATTAGCAATAGAGCTATGTGAAACATTTGCAATGAACCCAGTCCATACAAAATTGACCTGTTTGGGGGTTTCATTACAAACTCAAAACTCAGAGCACGTTTGCAGAAACACTTACTAGTGTTTTCTGTCCTTTCAAGTGAATCTGGCCAGTTTGTGATTTTTGCGAATAAAACCATGCAGTGTTTGCAATTTCTTGTGGCTTTTATCCAACACCAAGTGTAACTTGGCTGGTTTGACTGACTTTTGCTTTGAGCTGAAATGAGTCCAACAACTCAGAGTTAAAAATGGGGAAACCAGCCCAAGTGCCTTGAAACTGAAGGGAGAAGTTGGCATGAACCCCTGGGAAGCAAAACCAGAAGGCTTCTGGCTGAAGAGTAGCCTTGGAATGTATGAATATAGGAATTAGAGACCTGGAATTGTAAAGTCAATATTAAAAGAAGACAAGGGGAATGACTTGGGATAAGGCTGTTAGCCTGAATATAAATCCTGAGCAAAATAAAGCTGATTTGGGATTCAGTTGATAAAGAATTAAAGAATAGGAATATAATTATGCCAGTCAACATTTTATGGAAAATAGGTCTTGTCAAACAAACCTAATTTGTTTTAATAAGACTACAAGTTGAGTTGATAAAGGTAATAGTGTAGGTGTAAAATACTTAAAACTTTTGTAAGAGAACCCACTCCCAAGTTTCCCCTGGCTTGAAACAGCAAGCCAGGGGAAACAGTAGATTCAGGATGGCTTCTTCTATGTCAAGGGCTGTTTGTTTGTTCCACTGAGACCCAACTAGATATTGTGGCTCTGTCATGACTCACCATTAGCAGCCCATCTGGCCCACCTCAAAACCTTCCATTTGTCTGCTTGCTCCTTCTGGTGGCCCTGAATGTGCACAACAATCCACTTGTATGTTAATTCCTGTGGGACATGTGCCCGCACCAAGATACTGCACTTGAAACCCGTTGGCACCCTAATGCCTTCTGAGATCCCATTTAGACCCTGAATGGCTACCTTGGCCTTTTAGTCAAGCTTCCCATGTCTAATGGGCACATTGCAGTCTTCACTGTGATTGTCAGTTGACAAATTCGTCCCCATTGTGCATCTACCCTCTACAGAAGAAACCGTCCAGCTCTTGGTAACTCATTTAATTAGTCTCCATGGACTCCCAGAGTAAGTCACAACTTATCGGGGGCCACAATTTGTGTTGTGGTTTTGGCACAAAACCCTTCAATTGCTTGGGATCTGCACTTACACATTCACCACCTGTCACCCACAAACTGACAGTCAGTTCGAATGAGCAAATCAAGTGTTAGAACAATACTTGTGCTACTTCACAAATTTACACCAGGACAACTGGTTGAACCTCCTACTCCAAGCAGAGTTTGCTTACAACACCACCGACCATGTCTCTACCGGGCAGGGTCCATTCTATGCAAACTGTGGCTTCCACCCCCGTCTCCACTGGCCATCACCATTAACTCCACCAATCCTGCAGACGCTGACAGGGTGCAGCAGATTCACGAGGTCCAAGAAGAACTCAAGGCCCACCTGGACAAGGCCTTCGAGTACTACTGACCAGTGGCACCAGGAAGGCCTGGGATTCACCATTGGGCAAAAAGTGTGACTCAGCCCAAAACCTACACACCAACCAGTCATGTCATAAACTAGACCACTCATAACTTGGGCCATATTCCATCAGCCAGGTAATCAACTGAGTGACCATGAAGCTTCAGTTACCATGATACCTCAAAATACACCCAGTGTTTCATGTATCCTTACTAAAACCCTACATCGACAACCTTCTTGCTCATTGGGCTCAACCAGTGCCCACTCTGGTGAGGATCCTAGGACATAATGAGTATGAGGTTCATGGAACACTGGACTCAAAAATCAGACGTGGCTCCCTCTGGTACCTCATAGACTGGGAGGGCTACAGCCCAGAGGAGCAATCCTGGGAGCCCACGTCCCAAGTCCATGCCCCTGTGGCAGCCTTCCATGTGGCCCATCCAAACAAACCTAGGCTGGTGCAGGCGCTCATGGAGGTAGGAGGTAATATAAGACCCCCATGGGTCTAGAACATAGGTCTACAGAGCTGCCACCCAGAAGCAGCTGTAACCAGCTTGTACTCCATGGCCCCTTGACCTGCTGTGGGCACAGACCATGGGAAGTCCTGTCTCAAGCGGTATGACAGACAGCAGCCTAATGGCTCCTGATTGGCTCCCTACCTTATGTAAACCCAAGGGAGATTCCAAGAAATATCCAGGCAACAGTATGGACCTTCTGTAGCTGCCATGATCATTTCTGCTCCTTGCTTCTGAGTTCCTGGCTTTGATCATAGTTTGACCTGGACTTTGCTTCCTGACCTGGACCCTGAAACCTGACTCAGACTCTGACCTTTGGTATTGATCCTGGCCTAGAACCTATGAACTCCTCCATTGCTCTCAGGTTCAGGTTTGCCCCTGCTCTGATCCTTGGTCCAACTGTCTATTCAATCTCTCTTATGTTCTCAATTGTTTTTTAACCACTGTGCCACGTGGAGGTGAATAGACCACATAAGGAATATCTGCAAGCATTCCTTCCAATTCGCCCATAATTTTACTTCAGCCATGTTCATGTTCTTTTGGGGGGTTCGTTTTCCATCAGTGTTCATGCAGCTGAGCTTTAATGAGAAGCACTTGGGAACTCAGTAAGGCCTAGATCCAATGCCCATTCAAGTCAGTGAGAATCTTTCCATTGATTTCAGTGGGCTTTGGATCAGATTCCAGGCTAAGCAACAGATATAGTGCCATGTGGGACTAATCTGACAAGTCACAACTAACTATGGCCTTGATCCTTACAGCCAGTGTGCTTAACTTTACACATTGAGTATTCCCATTAACCTCAATGGGACTATACTCAATGCATAAAATTGAGCATGAGTGTAAATCTTTGCAGGATCGAGGTCTAGTGGAACTCGAATAGAGAGTGCTGACTATTGAGTATACAGAATATTTGAAGATGAATGCATAAAGTAAAAAACCCTTAAATCACACAATATTAATAATTTTGCACAAGTAATTTTGCACAAGCAAATCTGAGGAATTTGTGATGATCTTGTAGATTTTGTGTGAAAAATAAGAGAATATATGCCTTATTTATTATATGTTATTTATATTTTTTTGTAAATTAGTCACTTAGGTCTAGGACTACTTCATTCTTTCTGGCATCAAATTAGAAAGCTGCATTCTTCACCGATGCATCAGAAACCTTTAAGGATGGTACATATGGGACAAATCTCTACCTTCACTAATAAACTAAAGGGTGAGATCTTTACCCCCGCTCTGCCCCTTAATGCCATGTAAGGGCCACAGCAGCATAAAGGGGCCCCAAAAGCCTAACAATAGGAAGCCCTTCGTATAGGCACTGCAGAAGACACCCATAAGGCTGCCTCCAAAGACCCCTCCTCACAAGTCCAGATGTAGGAGACCTGCCAGAGGCAGGGTCTTAGCCTGCAGCATCATTGCTGAGATTCCAGGCCCATGGGGCCATTTGGGAGGCTGCTATAACATAGATAGTCCCCCCCACGCCCCCTGGGCTGTTACACAAGAGATCTTTACAGCTTCTGGAGCAGCACAGAGTTAGAAGGTCACAAAGGTGGCTCCACACGTTCTATGCTGCACCTCCTAGGAGCATAGCATGGAATCTCACCCCAAGTGAATCATTATCATTCTTTTCTCCCCCTCCAAATTGTCTCAGCCCCTTAAGTGGATAACAGTAATTTTGAAAAATACCAATGGACACCCACATCTTTATGGCATTGACAAAGCTTTAATAAAAACACCCCTTTCCCCTCCATTCATATAATTATTTTTCCCACTACCATAAATGCTGAAAATACATTAAAATATTTTTTTCTTTAAAAAGAAGATTGGTTTTGGAGTTCTTGAAAGCTAGAGGAGGACTTTGGCATAGCACCTATAAAAGTTCAGTTAATTTTTCTTTGTTTATTTTTAAATAAGAGATTATTTCCTTGTGGGAGACACGACAACAATGTCTTAAAGACCTTGAAGGAATGAATGTTGGGTCTCATTAGTAGTGGCAGGCAGCATGATAATAAGTTGAAAAGTGATTCACGAATGGGAATTTTTTTTAAAGTAAATCCCTTTCATATTTGTAAAGGTTATTCTGAACAAAGAGAATGTGCAAACTCTCTTTTTCTCTCTATGACTCTCATGGAATGGAGCACTGTTAGAATAGGAGGCTGCTTTGCAATTTAAACTAAGAGTAATTGGTCTGCCAGTCCAAGAGTCCATGGTTGAAAGTTGGTCTTAGCTCAGTTCTTATTGAACACTGATTGGTTTGCTGAAAAGGAGATCTGAAATCCAATATTTATTATGAACAGATGACTTTCTGGACCCCACAATTCCTTCAGCTCAGCAGTGGAGTACTTTCAAACAAGATGAGAGAGCCAGCACACAGAGACAGGGCACTTGGCTTTTGAATCTTATGGTGGCTTGAGGTACCAGTGAAATCAATCCCTCAATTATAACTTATATTATCTTCAAGTAAGTTATATAATAAAAATATGAAAACGCAATTGTTAACTTATCCAAAGCAAGGTGTGACTTGCTGCTTCATTCATTTTACATCCTGGTCTTTAACAGGAGGCTGTGTCCTGTTTGAGGTAACAATTTCCTGGGCTGAACAAAATCCAAGGTCAAAGACTGAAGACCTACATTTTCAAAAATGACTAATGATTTTTGTTCCTCAACTTGAAATCCCTGAAAGTAGCCTGATTTACAGAGATTTGTACTAGGCCCTTTTTGTAAAGCAGGGCCCTTTATAGTGTCTCCAGTTGGATACCTAAAAATGGAGGCAAGCAGAACCTCTAGTCACTTTTGAAAATATAGGCCAAGATGTTTATATCATATAAACGTTGAGGGTTAAATATTAGTCCAATGTGTAACTATAATCTCTTTTGGGCAGGGACTGCTTTTTTTTGTTCTGTGTTTGTACGGTGCCTAGCATAATGGGCTCCTGGTCCATGACTGGGCGTCCTAGGTACTAAAGTAATAACAATAAATTAATAAGAACAATAAATTGAGTTATTGTTATATCTGATCATATGCTATTCACTGAATAATGCATTTCATGAGCACCCTTTTTATACACTGTATCCCTTGATGGATAGAGCTGGTCAAAAAATGGAAAAAAATATACCCCTCCCCCCAATTTAGCAGCTCTAGTGATTATGAAAATCAGACATCAACAGGTAGGGATCAAACAATTGCATCAGTGTGGGGGGGAACTGAGTTATTAATGAGTAACCACAGCATCACTGTAGCGTGGTTGGTTGAGATAATTCTGTTTCAAAATAATGACAATCTTCATTGAAATAGCATTATAAATGTAATGTGATAAAGCTGAAACTATTAGAATGGTATAACAGCATGTTCAGTAGAAAATAACAAAAATGCTTTACTTTCTGCATGCTGTATACAGAGAACTTTTTCTTAACCTGAAAGATATGGCACATCTGCAAAAATATTTCTCTAGACTGTTTTTTCCATTAACTAGCCTGTGATGTGTATGGATGGAAGAATAATTACATTTCTGGTATTTTTAAACTTTGACCCTTATCCTGCAAACACTTACGTATGTGTTTAATCTTATGATGTGAGTGGTCCTATTGACTTCAGTTAAACTAGTCGCGTGTAAAATTAAGCATAAACATTTGCGGGGTGAGGCCTTGTGTGTTTGATATTTACTCCAGGGACCCAGTAGCCCTAATTCTCCATTGCACTGTGCTTAGGTACATAATGGAGAATGTGATTGCAAGCAGCCAGTTGAAGCCAATCATCAGCTGCCTCCCCCAGCAGAACTTAGAACAGCAAAGGGTTTAGTAGCATAAGTGCCATAACCCTCTCTCCCACCCATCCCAGGAATGCCCCTGATATTCCCTCTCCTTATACCAGGGATTTGGGGATGGAAGCATGGCTGGCAGAAGAGGTGGCAGAGTTTTCCACTGGCAGAGAGTTCTTCTTCAAAAGGGGAATTCTCCATCTGTAATTTCTGGCTGTTTCAGACTAGAAAATCCAGCCCTAAATCTCTCAGGGTTGGCCTAACTCTGTTCTTATTGAAGTCAATGCAAGTTTTGCCACTGAGCTCAGTGGGATCAGAATTGGGACAATGTTCCATGCTCTTAAAAATATCACATTCAGTGTATCATGACTACATTGTTTCAGCACTCATCAGAGTTGCTATTCCAAAGACACACACACTTTTATTGTCAGCAAAATTTAGCTTCATGTGTCTGAGAGGGACAAACTAGTCCTGATATCACAAAAGGAAATTGTTAAATGCTCTTTATGCTAAGCTCCCAGGTCAGACTACATGCCCTACTATGCACCAGTTTCCCCTGTTAGTGAGGGGAGGTGATGCATCAGGGAAGTCCTATGCCTGTAGTGCATCATTGGGGATGAAGTTCAGCTGGGAAACTTGGCCCATAGAGGAGAATGGGGACATGAGACAACCAAACTACAATTCCCATGAGTCACTGCAGCAGCATATCTGAATCAAAATGTTTTGGTTTTCATCTGAAAAACAAAAAAACATTTGGTTTTGAACTATATTTTTTTTTCAGAAAAAAGTTTCACAAAAACCAGAAACTTTTAAAAAAATATTAATTTAGTCAAAACCCCAGTTTTTCATTGAAAAGACAGCTGGCACAGAAAAATTTCAACCATTCATAGAATACACAGTTTAGTTAATTAAAAGCAAATCCAATAGAAAACAGACCTAACCAAATGTCAGTCATTATATTACTCTTTGGAGCAAATTCAGACCTGGTGTAAAGCTTCAACAGAGCTGTACCCCTTTACATCAGATATGATTTTTCCCCTTTGTAACAAAAGCTTACTAAGATGGTTAGTTACACACAACAACAAAAAATAAACTAAACCGTACAGTATTGCTGTGACATTCTGTCCTCAAAAGCAGAGTGACTGTAAATGTAAGTACTTGGTTTGAATAAAGACTCTCTACCTGTTTGGTAAGATCCCATTATGTTCCAAAGATGTTGTTGGCCTGGTCATAGTCTCCTGATAATGAACTGCATAAAACAAGGATTAATTCATTGTTAACTGCTTTATCTCAAACTATGCAGATGCTGCAAAATCATTTGCATTTCAAAACAGGGATTTGCTCCAAATATTCACATTGGCTGGAGAACACCTGCTTTTCAGATGCAGAAAATAACATGCTGACTGTTCCTGAAAGGCAGCCTTCTATCTTATCATTAAATACAGTATATCAGAAATGAAAGAGAGAGAACCAAAAGCAAATAAAAATCCCTTTAAGGGCAAGGGTTAGCTTGGGTGCTTGGAAGGTGGTTCCATACATCAGCATTCAGGAGTATCAGAATTGGGGGCAATTTCAAGGCACTTCTGTCCTTTGGGCCACTCCAGTAAAGGTGATAGCTTCAGCCAGAGTGAAAAGAGTGAGGTTTACTTTGCTCTTGTAGGCTTCAGAGTAACAGCCGTGTTAGTCTGTATTCGCAAAAAGAAAAGGAGTACTTGTGGCACCTTAGAGACTAACCAATTTATTTGAGCATGAGCTTTCGTGAGCTACAGCTCACTTCATTGGGCATCCAATGAAGTGAGCTGTAGCTCACGAAAGCTCATGCTCAAATAAATTGGTTAGTCTCTAAGGTGCCACAAGTACTCCTTTTCTTTTTGCTCTTATACGTTCCCAGCATCTAACTCTTGGAGCAGCACTGATGCCAGCTGCAGAGGAAAGTAAGCATGAGTATCTCATACATGATGATGGCACATTGCATGTGTAACAGGAGGGGGAATGCGTATATAATATTTTAAACAACATTGGCTGGAATGTAAAAAGCAGGTGAAAACCATGAGGACTGATATTCCATACCCCCATAGAGAGAGTATAGGGTCGGAGTGTGGAGATATTTATAAGGAATTTGGTCTAGTGTTTAAAGCAAGTGAATGATTGATTGATAGCCAGAGAAAGTCTGGGCCCTCAACTGGGATTCAGAAGACCTGGGCTTTACACCTGTTTCTGTAACTCACCTGTTGTGTGATGCTGGGAAAGTCACTTTTAATCTCTCTTTGCCTCTCTTTCCCCTCCCAATCCTTTAAGTAAGGGACTGTCCTCTCACCGTGTTTTTGTACATTACCTAGCAGAGTGAAACTCCATACTTGACTGGGGCTTCTAGATGTATGGTAATATAAATATTACTTATAAGGAAAATATGTCCTGGCTCTTCCATTGACATGCTGCATGATCTTGGCATGTCACTAATCTCTAAAATGGGGATATTTTACCTACCTCTGAAGGGAATTGTAATGCTTGACTGGTTTGTTTTGCTTGGATGGAAGGGGTCACAGCAATCCAATGTGCTTTTATATTTTCTCACTATTAAATCAAGAAATCAGTAGGGCTCTAACACAGTTTATAATATTCAAGGTGATGCTATAGTAATCTCTGCCCCAGTGAACAAGACAAGAAGGTCCCCAGAGTACAGCTAGGCTGTGTGTAAGAACGTTGCTTGTTGTAATTGTACACTGAGTTGAAGTTGACATGCCTCATACACAGCTGCCTTTCTTGTATTTGACCTGTTCCGGTCAAAAATATAAAATATTAATGTACTGTATTTTTTTTATTTAAATGATCCTGCACAAAGATCCTGAATGTTTCAGGGGACAGTCAATTGTATGTGGAGCTTTTCACCTCTAAGATTGCTTGTTTAAACCTAAACCAGAGTGTCAGTGACAAAAAGGTGTTTTATATGATGGCTGGTTGGGGGCTTAAGTAAAGTAAGATGTTCCCAGTCCATTCCCACTGGATGGTGTATGTCCACATATGAAAAATGTACCACATCCGCACATGGCACTAATTGGTACTCTGCAGGAAACTAACTTTTAAATGTACACTTCATTTTTTTTAGAGGGCTAGATTATCAACTAGTTGCATGGCACACCGGTGATAGCTCTTCATGAGAAGTTGAGGCTTGATCCTGTTCCATTGAAGCCAATGGGAGCTTTGGTACTGACTTCAGGAAAAACTGGATCAAGCTTTAAGTGATGCAGAAGCAGCAATGTTGTAGCTGTGTCAGTCTCAGGAGATTAGAGGGACAAGGTGGGTGAGGTGATACCTTTTATTAGACCAACTTCTGTTGGTGAGAGAAACAAGCTTTCAAGCAACACAGAACTCTTCCAGGTCCAATAAAGATATTACCGCACCCACCTTGTCTCACAGAATCAGCACTCAAATGTAAGTGATGTAGTAGAGAGAAGGACAATCTGAACGCACAGAATATTAAACATAATGACTAAGAGGATGCAAATTCACTTCAGAAGGACAGTTCGAAAGCAGCATGCATACCTACGACTCTTTATGGATAATAACCCAACCATTCTAGAACCATAGAAGTTACAAATGGAAAAGATCTATTAGGTCTTCTAGCACATCTTCAGGCCAGTATAGGATTGTTCTCTATATTATGTTTACCAGTTTGTACTTCAGTCTAGTTTGAAAGATCCAAAGCAATGGGTCAGGATGATTATCAAATCAAGTATATCTGTTTTGTATGTGGTAAATAAAAGTTTTGTTCAGTCTTAATAGAAAGTCCTTTTATAAGTGTTCAATGGGGTTAGTTATACTATATTGGAAAGTGAAAGGTTAAAATATATAATTCAAGCTGGTTTAGCTTGTTCCCTTTGAAAACCAGAATTCATCTTTACTATTGGCAAAGATTTTAATTTAATGAGCTGCCTGATCATTGTTTATAAAAGTTCTATTGATGGAGCCACAACCACAGACAGCTACAAATCAGCATAGTAAAATAAGCTTTTCATTTTCTAGGGTATTTTCCCTTGGATACCTGTTTTTCACAATGCAGTTTTAACCCTGCCAACCAGCATTATTATTTCTGAGCTTTGGAATGCTGCCAAAGTTGAAAAGGAAGTTCTTTTATTTTTTTCAAATATTGTATAGGTTTGTTCTCCTTTCACATATTGGCCAAGGACAAAGAACTTAATAGTTTTAAATAATAAGGAGCCATTCTGCCCTCAATTACAGCTCAAATGCTCTTCACCTTAAGGGCTAGATCCAAAGCCTGTGAAGTCAGGGGGAATCTTTCCATTGATTTCAATTGGCTTTGTACCAGGCCCTGAGAGCGAAATTGATGGCAGTCTAAAAACAAAGTCCACTGGTGAATAGTCCCTATCACAGAAATACATGTTATAGCTTCCAGCCTGTAATCTGACCCACTTAAATGGACTGCTGCACCCATGTGTAGCCACATTGACTTCACGGTGAATCCCCTCCAGCATAAGAGTCCGTTCAAAAAGATCAGATTGCAGGATCAGGGAACAACTTTGTGCCCAACTGCAAAAAAAACTTTAAAGAAGCTCAGTAGTGAAAGGCAAATCAATATGCATTGCTCTTTTCAGCTACTGACATGCCAAACTGTGCTCTCAGGTATGTATTTACAATTCCCTGTTTGGTTCATTCTGAAAGGAGGTGCAATTGAAGGCAGATTCTGGCATTATATAGCAGGTAATAGCCAGGAATGGGAGGCCCACTTGTAAAGAAAGGAATAAAGACAACTGGTTACTCCAATGACCAGACAATATTAATATGATATATGACAAGTAAAAGTGTTCTGGTGTCTGTCAGTTGCCTTCAATATACTGCAATCTCAAGCCACACATACACTTTCAAATATCATGCTGCTTGTCTTTTCCTGTGGTGTTTGCTTGAGATATGTGATGTGAGATGAAAGCAAAGGAAGAAAGAAGCAACATCACTTTAGAAATCATTGCAAAGCTTCAAAGCCCTGCAGGATATTGGGTGACGTTATCCATGTGTGTTTGTTTGTGGGATTTTTTGTTTGTTTCTTTGTTTGTTTGTGTTTTACTGAAGCACTAGAGTTAATTAAGCCACATTTAAGTAACAATGAAGATTTAAATCTTCTTCCTTCCCAATTCATAAGCAAATAAACCTGTGACCCCTGAACCTGATCCTATCATTACAAGTCAGAGTGCACTTCGTAGCTTTTATTAACCAAAACCAAGGACTTTTGAGATAGGATTTTCAAAGCTGATTCTTAAAAAGTCAGATCCTCAGCTGGTACAGATCAAGGTAGCTCCATTTAAGTGAATGGTGCTGTGGCATTTTATATCAGCTGAGACTCTGGCCTAAATATTAGATAAAATTAATCAGTGTTTATAATCAATCCCCCTTAACACACATCAAGGAGAAGCAACAGCAGACAGGGATATTAATATTCAAAGGGAAAACCCAACAAGTCTTACTGTCTGAATAAAATCTCCAGAAACAAACACTTACGTATTATGTCTCAAGAAAATGTTAGCAAAGAAACCTTTTTTCTTTTTCGTAGCCTGTTGGAGTTAGTAGGTTTGTCATTTCCTCTACCAAGTGCTAATATCTTTTGCATTAGCACCAGGAAGTCCAGGCTCTTACCACCACGAGGTAAAGTTGTAGTAGCTTTACAACTGGATTTAAGATGAAAGGGGGAAGCCTGATAGTTTGTGAAGTTTCTTCTTTGCATGGGAGTTAGTGGATGAGGTTGTGCATGCTGTTTTCAATGTGTCAAGTGCATATTGGAAATGGTATAGGTTTTATTTTAAACGGCTGTTCATTTTGCTTTTGGATCTTATCAAATGAGGCTATAGTGGCAGATCCTCCCTCTCCCCACCTCATTCCCCCCTCTCCACCCCCAACCTCCCGAGTGAGCCTTTCAGGCCTAATCTGATGATGTAATATATACATGAGCCTTTGGACCTATGCAGATTTAAGATCAAAAGCTCTTTCAAACATAGCTGACCCCAAACAGGAAACCCTCTGATTCAACTATCAGGTGAATAGTTCAATGTAGTTGTGCAAAATATGCAGCGTTGAAGTCTTTGATCTTTTACCACTCAGTTCTCATTAACAATTATATAGTTTACACATGTAACTTCCCATGCACTGTGCTGAAAACATTTCCCTTAATATTCAGGATCATTAGATTCTCCTCATTCAAATTTGCTTATTCATTACATATTTTAGGATTTGGAATGGTTTTCTACCATCTAACTGCCACATGAAAAATAACATGCATGCACATGTTTTAAAAAAGAGAAAAGTACGTACCCTTCACAATTAATAGGGTAGGTTAATGTGAGGGTTTTCTGACAGGAACGTGTGAATTCATAACAAGATGCATTACAACCAGATTTTAGCATCCTGTCAAATGTGTTAGTAGAATTTAATGAATTCAAGTTCAGGTTTTGTAGTTCTCAAGTTTAACTATACCATCAATGGTATAAATTTGTACACAAATCATCAGGAAACATGTTTTTAAAGATATACGTACTGCCAAGTAATGAGAAATTATGAGGTAATTTATTACCATTCTTTTGGGGGTTGGGGTGGGGGAGAAAGCTGACTATCTATATCTCCCTCCCCAAATTCTTTTGGTAAGGTTTGTCTTACTGCTAGGCAGTATTGTTATTATTCTTATTTATTTTATTGCCAGTTTTACTGATACACTTGCACTCAAAAATGTAGTGGCCTGTTTTTCAAATGGTCAAGAGTCTATCACAGGAATTCAGAGGACTCTAAGGAAGAACTTGGTGGAACTTTATAATTATTGGCTGTCCATAATCATTAATACAGATGTCCCTAAAGTTCCAGTCTTTGCCCTGAATGGTATCCCTGGCATTGTACTGTCTTGTGGCTGATGAAGCAAGAAGGAGGATGACAGGAGAACTCACCGGTGATGGAAATCTTACCCTGAATTTGATTGACCAAGAGTTTCGTCACCACCACCATAGCTTTTGAAAAGATCTGATCAGCTGAACTGTTCCATGCTGTTGTGGTGAGCAACCTGATAACTCATGGGTTGTTTATACACAGCGACAGAGTTGAGGTTTTTACCCACTGTGAGGCATTTGAGCTACTGTGTGGAAAAGGTAGCTGAGCCTTGAATCTAGCTGCCAGAATCTGTGGTAGCAAGGCCATATCTGGAAGAAATAAATGTCAAATCTTTTCTGCCTTAGTTTCAGACCGTGACACTTCCAAAAGGGTGTAGAGGTTCTGGGAGATTACTAAGGGGCATGAGTGACCTCTGAGTTAGATCCGTATCCCTCCTGCTAGTGAATGCCTGTAGGGAAGTGCTGAAGCTACTTTTGGAGTTGATTGGCAATGCCTTCCTTGACAAGGAGATAATGGTGACTTCTTTTGAAATGACAGTGGTTGGAACGAAGAAACCACTTCTTGAGGTAGATAACGTCTCCAATTATTGCCAAATCTCAATCTTCTATTTTTAAGGAAGATTACTAAGAAAGCGATGGCAAGTAAATGTCTGGAGTCTTCAGCTCTTCTTGGCCTTACTCAATTTGATTTTAGGCCTGGATACAGCATTGAAAATGCACTGGTGTATTGACAGATGACCCACTCTTAGGAATGGATGAAGATAAATTTCCATTCTGTTTCTTTTAGATCCCTTTCAGCTGCCTTCAGTTTGGTTGACCGGGAGGTGTTGTTGACATGCCTGTGGACTCCCGTAGGATTAGATAGTGTTGCCTGGGAGGGGCTGTGCTCCATTCTTTCCCAGAGGTTCCAGAAGACAGCATCAGACAATTGCTCTTATATCTTTCATGTGAGTTCTGTAGCAGGCCATTCTGTCACTGCTCCTGCTCAATGTATGGGGTAGGCAATTAGGAGGAGGATCAGGATATAGTGTTTTCAGTATGTTAAAGAAACCAAACTTTGTAACTCTATCTGATCTGGCTTGTGCAGTTGAAAAACTTACCCACTGTCTAACAAGGATTGTGCCTTCGGTGAGAGCGAGCTGGCAGAGACTAAGTCCAGTCAGAACTGGGATAATGCTTATAGGCTGAGGAAGCAATGGAAGGAAATGGTAAAGATTACATTAGCCCTCTGAATTGAGGGGGAATGTCCCCCAGTCATTCAGGATTACAATTTGGGAGTCTGGTTGGATCCCCAACTTCTCTGGATGTCCAGGTAACATCAGCTGCCTGATCTGCTTGTTATCATTTTCTGACTGGCAAGAAGACTATGTCCTTTTCTTTAGGAGATGGACTTTGCCACATGCCTGTGTTACCTCAAGGATGGATTACTACAGTGGTGAGCTGGAGCCGGTTCGCACCAGTTCGCTTGTCCCTCGGGACAACTGATTCTAAATTTAACAACTGGCCAAAAGTGGTGCCTTAGGCACTGACTCCGTGGGTGCTCCGGGGCTGGAGTACCCACGGGGAAAATTTGACGGGTGCAGAGCACTCACCAGCAGCTCCCTGCCCCGCGCCCAGCCCCAGCTCACCTCCGCTCCGCCTCCGTCTCCTCCCCTGAAGGCGCTGCCATGCTCTGCTTCTCCGCCCCCTCTCACCCCCCCACAGTCCCGGCTTCCAACAAATCAACTGTTCGAGCAGGAAGCCGGGTGGCTGAGAAGCAAGTGGTGGCTTCGCGCTCAGGCCCAGGGAGGTGGAGGCGGAGCAGAGGGGAGCTGGGGCGGGCGGGGCGTGAGGAGGGCCACCCGTGCCACAGCAGGTAACCTGGGGGAGGCGCAGGGGAACCGCTCCCCACCCCAGCTCACCTCTGCCACCCTGGGCCTGATCGCGAAGCTGCCGCCTGCTTCTCAGCCCCCCCGGCTTCCCGCGCAAACAGCTGATTCACGGGAAGCCGGGGGAGGGGGCGGGGAAGCAGGGCGGGGCGGCGTGTTCAGGGGCTGAGGCGGAGTGGAGCGGACTTGAGCTGGGGCCAGGTGCGGGGCGGGGAGCTGCCGGTGGGTGCTCTGCACCCACCAAATTTTCCCCGTGAGTGCTCTGGCCCTGAAGCACCCACATAGTCAGCGCCTAAGGCGCCACTTTTGATGCGATCAGTGGGGGGAGCGGCCGCTCCCCCCCTAGCTACGCTCCCCTGCCCCTAGGACCCAGAGGGACCTGCCGGATGCTTCCTGGGAGCTGCCCCAGGTAAGCACCACCAGGACTCCCCACCTCACCCTGGCAGGTCCCTCTGGCTCTTAGGGGCGGGTGGACACCCACTACGGTGGCCCATGAGAACCTCCTGCCCAGTTCTGGAGGCAGTCAAGGGACGGGGGAGGGGGTGGATGGGGCAGAGGTCCGGGGGTTGGGGGCCTCAAGGAACGCAGAGGGTTGGATGAGGCAGGAATCCCCTGGGGGGGGGTGGGGGGTGGGTCACGACCCCCTCGTGGGGTGAGGAGGAAACCCGTTGTTAAGATTTTGGCAGCTCATCACTGGATTACTGTAATATGCCATACAAGGGGCTGACCTTAAGAACATTTGGAAATTGCAGCTACTGCTGAATGAGGCTGTCTGGAATGTCACATAGACAGCACCTGTCAAGGTTCCTCCCCCACTCTGAACTCTAGGGTACAGATGTGGGGACCTGCATGAAAAACCTCCTAAGCTTATCTTTACCAGCTTAGGTCAAAACTTCCCCAAGGTACAAAATTTTCCACCCGTTGTCCTTGGACTGGCCGCTACCACCACCAAACTAATACTGGTTACTGGGGAAGAGCTGTTTGGACGCGTCCTTCCCCCCAAAATACTTCCCAAAACCTTGCACCCCACTTCCTGGACAAGGTTTGGTAAAAAGCCTCACCAATTTGCCTAGGTGACTACAGACCCAGACCCTTGGATCTTAAGAACAATGAACAATCCTCCCAACACTTGCACCACCCCCTTTTCTGGGAAATGTTGGATAAAAAGCCTCACCAATTTGCATAGGTGACCACAGACCCAAATCCTTGGATCTGAGAACAATGAAAAAGCATTCAGTTTTCTTACAAGAAGACTTTTAATAAAAATAGAAGTAAATAGAAATAAAGAAATCCCCCCTGTAAAATCAGGATGGCAGATATCTTGCAGGATAATTAGATTCAAAAACATAGAGAACCCCTCTAGGCAAAACCTTAAGTTACAAAAAAGATACACAGACAGAAATAGTTACTCTATTCAGCACAATTCTTTTCTCAGCCATTTAAAGAAATCATAATCTAACACATACCTAGCTAGATTACTTACTAAAAGTCTAAGACTCCATTCCTGGTCTATCCCCGGCAGAAACCAGCATATAGACAGACACGCAGACCCCTTGTTTCTCTCCCTCCTCCCAGCTTTTGAAAGTATCTTGTCTCCTCATTGGTCATTTTGGTCAGGTGCCAGCGAGGTTACCTTTAGCTTCTTAACCCTTTACAGGTGAGAGGAGCTTTCCCCTGGCCAGGAGGGATTTCAAAGAGGTTTACCCTTCCCTTTATATTTATGACACGCCCCCCAAATCTCAGCTAGGGTGAAACACTGGCTGGGATTTCTTCCTGGAGCTCTAGGAAAAACAGAGTTAATAAGACACATGCATCTCTAAATATACTACCAAGTACATAAAGACTAACAATATTTTCCACATCTCAAGGACGATTTTAACCAGTTGATTCTGGGAAACTTTCACGGGAGAGTGCATCAGCCACTTTGTTAGAAGCTCCTGAGATGTGTTGGATGTCGAAATCAAAATCTTGGAGAGCTAAACTCCACCGAAGAAGTTTTTTGTTAGTTTCCTTGACGGTGTGAAGCCACTTCAGTGCAGCATGGTCGGTTTGCAGGTGGAAACGCCGTCCCCAAACATATGGGCGTAGCTTTTCCAGAGCGTAGACAATGGCATAACATTCTTTTTCAGTGACTGACCAGTTGCTTTCCCTCTCAGACAGTTTTTTGCTGAGAAACACTACAGGGTGGAATTCTTGATCAGGTCCTTTCTGCATTAAAACTGCTCCCACACCACGCTCGGACGCATCTGTGGTTACTAGGAACGGTTTGTCAAAGTCTGGGGCCCTTAGTACAGGGTCAGACATGAGTGTCGCTTTAAGCTTGTTAAAGGCCTTCTGACACTTTCCGGTCCACTGAACAGCATTTGGCTGTTTCTTTTTGGTTAGGTCTGTCAGTGGGGCAGCGATTTGGCTGTAGTGCGGTACAAAGCGTCTGTAATAACCGGCCAAGCCTAAGAAGGATTGAACCTGTTTCTTTGACTTTGGGACAGGCCACTTTTGGATAGCATCCACTTTGGCCTGTAGGGGGCTGATAGTTCCTTGACCCACCTGGTGTCCAAGGTAAGTCACTCTGTTTAGGCCTATTTGACACTTCTTAGCCTTAACAGTTAGTCCTGCCTCCCTTATGCGCTCAAGGACTTTTTGTAGATGTTCCAGGTGGTCTGCCCAGGAATCCGAAAATATGGCCACATCGTCAAGGTAGGCGACTGCATATTCTCCTAATCCCGCTAGGAGACCATCTACAAGTCTTTGGAAAGTGGCGGGTGCATTTCGCAGCCCGAAAGGGAGTACATTAAATTCATACAGCCCGAGATGTGTGGTGAAGGCTGACCTTTCCTTGGCAGATTCATCTAGCGGTACCTGCCAGTACCCCTTGGTTAAGTCCAAGGTAGAGATGAACTGGGCCCGTCCCAGTTTCTCTAATAGTTCATCTGTGCGTGGCATTGGATAGTTGTCTGGGCGAGTTACAGCATTTAGCTTATGGTAGTCCACGCAAAAACGTATTTCCCCATCTGGTTTGGGAACTAGAACCACTGGAGATGCCCATGCACTTTCAGAGGGGCGGATTACACCCATCTGTAACATATCCTGGATCTCCCGTTCTATAGCAGTTTTAGCTTGAGGAGACACCCGGTAAGGTTGGACCCTAATTGGGTGAGCATTACCTGTGTCAATGGAGTGGTATGCCCGTTCAGTCAGTCCTGGGGTGGCTGAGAACGTTGGCGCGTAGCTAGTGCACAGCTCCTGGATCTGCTGTCGCTGCATACGCCCAAGGGTCATGGAGAGGTTCACCTCTTCCACACCACCAGCACATTTCCCTTCGTAGTAGACACCTTCAGGCCACTCAGCGTCGTCTCCTCCCTGGGCTGTAAACTGACAAACCTTTAATTCTCTGGAATAAAAGGGCTTTAGAGAATTAATATGGTACACCTTAGGCTTTCGGTTGGAGGTGGGGAATGCTATGAGATAATTAACAGCTCCCAGGCGCTCCTGGACCGTGAATGGCCCTTCCCACGATGCTTCCATTTTATGGGCCTGGAGCGCCTTTAAGACCATGACCTGGTCTCCTACTTTGAAGGAACGCTCTCTGGCATGTTTATCATACCAGGCTTTTTGCTCTTTTTGAGCATCCTGTAAGTTTTCTCTAGCAAGGGCTAAAGAGGTTCGGAGGGTGTTTTGTAGGTTGGTTACAAAGTCCAGAATGTTAGTTCCTGGAGAAGGTGTAAATCCCTCCCATTGCTGCTTCACCAACTGCAATGGCCCCTTAACCTCACGGCCATATACAAGTTCAAATGGGGAGAACCCTAAACTGGGATGTGGTACAGCTCTGTAGGCAAAGAGCAACTGCTGCAACACTAGGTCCCAATCATTGGAGTGCTCATTTACAAATTTACGTATCATGGCCCCCAAAGTTCCATTAAACTTCTCCACCATGCCATTTGTTTGATGGTGGTAAGGAGTGACAACCAAGTGATTTATCCCATGAGCTTCCCAAAGGTTTTCCATAGTTCCTGCCAGGAAATTAGTCCCTGCATCGGTGAGGATGTCGGAGGGCCAACCTACCCTGGCAAAAATGTCTGCTAGTGCCTGGCACACACTTTTAGCCCTGGTGTTGCTTAGAGCTACTGCTTCCGGCCATCGGGTGGCAAAATCCATGAAAGTCAGTATGTACTGCTTTCCTCTGGGTGTCTTTTTCGGAAAAGGACCCAGAATATCCACAGCTACTCGCTGAAATGGAACTTCAATGATGGGGAGTGGCTGGAGAGGGGCTTTGACCTGGTCTTGGGGTTTTCCCACTCTTTGGCACACCTCACAAGACTGGACATAGGTAGAAACATCCTTGCCCATTCCCTCCCAGTGGAATGACCCCCCCAAATGGTCTTTGGTCCTGTTCACCCCAGCATGGCCACTAGGGTGATCATGGGCTAAGCTCAAGAGCTTGGCCCGGTATTTAGTTGGAACTACCAACTGTCTCTGAGGATGCCAGTCTTCCTGGTGTCCACCAGAAAGAGTTTCCTTGTATAAAAGTCCTCTTTCTACAACAAACCTGGATCGATTAGAAGAGCTGAGAGGCGGTGGGTTGCTCCGTGCCGCCGTCCAAGCTCTCTGGAGGCTTTCATCTGTTTCCTGTTCGGTCTGGAACTGTTCCCTTGATGCTGGAGACATCAGTCCCTCATTGGATTGTGGACCTAGGCTTGGTCCCTCTGGAAGCGATATAAGGGATGGAGCTGTTTCTGTTGACTGTGAACCGCTCTCCGCTGGTGCACTATGTTGGGATTCAGGCTCCGGCTGAGCCTCTTGTGTTGGGTTATCGGCTGCTGCCAGTTCAGGGTCGGTGGGGCCCTCTGGTGTTGAGGTTGCAAGTACTGGATTCAGTGCTGACACGGGGTCTGGTGTTGGTTGTTTGGCTGGTTCCGGTTCTGGGACTGGTTCCGTCTGGGTCTCTGGGACTGGATCCACTACTGCTGTTGCAGACATTGGCCTGGGGTCCGGGTCCATCACCTCTGACCGGGTCCTGATAGAAGTTTCCGGAACAGAGCTAGGCCTCACGGCTTGTTTAGCCTGGCTGCGGGTGACCGTTCCCACCCTCTTGGCCTGCTTCACATGATTGGCCAAGTCTTCCCCCAATAGCATGGGGATGGGATAATCATCATAGACTGCAAAAGTCCACATTCCTGACCAGCCCTTGTACTGGACAGGCAACTTGGCTGTAGGCAAATTGAAAGAGTTGGACTTGAAGGGTTGAATCGTCACTTGGATCTCTGGGTTGATCAAACTGGGGTCCACTAAGGAAGCATGGATAGCTGACACTTGTGCTCCGGTGTCCCTCCACGCGGTGACCTTCTTCCCGCCCACACTCACAGTTTCCTTCCGCTCCAAGGGTATCTGGGAGGTATCTGGGCCTGTGGACCTCTGGTGTGATTCCGGTGCAATGAACTGTAATCTGTTGGGGTTCTTGGGGCAGTTGGCCTTTACATGCCCCAGCTCGTTACATTTAAAACATCGTCCAGCTGACGGGTCACTGGGGCGAGGAGGGTTGCTGGAGAACAGGGTGGTGGGATGGTAAGGGGTCTGGAGGGTTCTTTGGGAGGTAGGTGGGGCTTTGGGCGGCCCCCGGTAATAGGGTGTGGTCTGGGGTGGTCCCTTCTGGTCTCCGCTCCAACTGCAACCAGTTTTCTTCTTCTCTGCCACCTCCACCCATCTGGCTCCAATCTCTCCTGCCTCGCTTACAGTTTTGGGCTTCCCGTCTAGGATGTATCTTTCTATTTCCTCAGGAACACCCTCTAAGAATTGTTCCATTTGCATTAGGAAGGGCAAATTTACTGGAGATTCAACACTT
This sequence comes from Caretta caretta, assembly GCF_965140235.1. Lineage (NCBI taxonomy): Eukaryota > Metazoa > Chordata > Testudines > Cheloniidae > Caretta > Caretta caretta. The sequence continues at coordinate 35,094,237 of NC_134208.1, forward strand.
GCTCCTGATATCCAGGCATCCCAATGTTTCACAATGTGGTAGGCATGTCGGGTAAATGACACGTCTGGTTTCCACCTTAGGGCTCTGAACCTCCGACGAGACTGCTCGGGTGTTATCCCCATTCTGACTCTCGCCTTGGATTTAAACAGTTCATACTTGTTCATGTGTTCTTTAGGCATTTCAGCTGCCACCTCAGCTAAGGGTCCACTGAGCTGCGGCCTCAGCTCTACCATGTATTGGTCAGTAGAGATGTTGTAACCAAGGCAGGCCCTTTCGAAGTTTTCTAAGAAGGCCTCAGTATCATCACCTGCCTTGTAGGTGGGGAACTTTCTGGGATGGGAAGTGGTACCTGGAGAAGGATTGCTAGGGTTTCTTGGTACATTCTGCCGGGCCTTTATCCTCTCCACCTCCTCCACATGCTTCCTCTCTTTTTCCTTCTCCTCCTTCACATGCTTCCTCTCTTCTTCCTTCTCCTCCTTCTTCAGCTGCATGAGTTCTATCTGTCTTTCATGTTCCCTTTGTTTTTCCTCAGCCTGAAATTTGGCTAATTCCAGCTGTAGTCGAGCTGCGGATTTGGTCATTCTAACCTCTCTGTTTTTAACTAACTTTACACCCGAGGTTTAGAAATAAACAAACAAAACTTGGCTGTAAAATTTTGCTGTGCTGGAATAGAATACCTATTATCTGATAGTGATTGTCAGCCTACTGAAAAAGACAATTCCCTTGTCTCTGCTCTGGGCCCAAATTAAAGCAAAAAACCTCCAACTACTTGGAAACCTGCTTACCCAGCCCAAAGAAAAAGCAAATGGGTAGAACACACACCCCCTATTTACTTTTACGAAGAAAAGAAAAAAAAAACTCTGGGTTGGAAGACTGTGAATTTCCCTGCAGGAGTTAAGTACCCTGCCTCCAGGCAAAGAAAACCTGCAATTCACAAAGATAATCCCCTTTTGTCTCTGCTTGGCCACAAAGCAGAGAAAAAAGAAGCTGCTTTCAGTTTCAGCTGCTTTCTGGACTTCCTTTCCAAAGGAAAAAAAATTTCCTTTTTAAAATCTGTATTTCTAGTTCAAAAAATCTCAACTGGATCTCAAAATGATTTCAGGTTAATCCCACCACTATGCCACCATGTCAAGGTTCCTCCCCCACTCTGAACTCTAGGGTACAGATGTGGGGACCTGCATGAAAAACCTCCTAAGCTTATCTTTACCAGCTTAGGTCAAAACTTCCCCAAGGTACAAAATTTTCCACCCGTTGTCCTTGGACTGGCCGCTACCACCACCAAACTAATACTGGTTACTGGGGAAGAGCTGTTTGGACGCGTCCATCCCCCCAGAATACTTCCCAAAACCTTGCACCCCACTTCCTGGACAAGGTTTGGTAAAAAGCCTCACCAATTTGCCTAGGTGACTACAGACCCAGACCCTTGATCTTAAGAACAATGAACAATCCTCCCAACACTTGCACCCCCCCTTTCCTGGGAAATGTTGGATAAAAAGCCTCACCAATTTGCATAGGTGACCACAGACCCAAATCCTTGGATCTGAGAACAATGAAAAAGCATTCAGTTTTCTTACAAGAAGACTTTTAATAAAAATAGAAGTAAATAGAAATAAAGAAATCCCCCCTGTAAAATCAGGATTGTAGATATCTTGCAGGGTAATTAGATTCAAAAACATAGAGAACCCCTCTAGGCAAAACCTTAAGTTACAAAAAAGATACACAGACAGAAATAGTTATTCTATTCAGCACAATTCTTTTCTCAGCCATTTAAAGAAATCATAATCTAACACATACCTAGCTAGATTACTTACTAAAAGTTCTAAGACTCCATTCCTGGTCTATCCCCGGCAGAAACCAGCATATAGACAGACACGCAGACCCCTTGTTTCTCTCCCTCCTCCCAGCTTTTGAAAGTATCTTGTCTCCTCATTGGTCATTTTGGTCAGGTGCCAGCGAGGTTACCTTTAGCTTCTTAACCCTTTACAGGTGAGAGGAGCTTTCCCCTGGCCAGGAGGGATTTCAAAGGGGTTTACCCCTCCCTTTATATTTATGACAGCACCATAATCTGTCCTTCCAGCAAACTGATTTCTGGATGGAGCTTAAGAAGCTGGTGTTGGCCCACTATGTAAAGGTCTAAATGGTTTGGTCCCTGACTGTTTGAAAGCCTGCTGCTCTCCTGTGAAATGTTCCAGTATTGCTGCCAGTGGAGGTACTTGAGGTTACAATCCCTGATTTTAAATGAGATGGGGATTGTGGCAGGTATTCTCCAGCAAAGGCTCCCAACTCTGGAATTCATATTTTCCTTTGTTCCAACTGAGCACTGATCAAGGGATGCTCATATGCTTCCTGACACTTTTCCTAGGACTTGGGGGAAGGATGTTGAATAGCATTGGAAGGGGAAGGAGACATTTACTTAGATGGGGATGGGAGGCCCTTTCAGAGTCATTTTTGCCTGCTGAATTGCAGATCTATGTATAATTATTATTCTGTGCCTAGAACACTGAACAGGTGCTTTTATAAGCATGACCAAATCAGTCTCTCCTCACAGATTCAGTAAGGTACCTAAACAGTGAGCTGGGATAGAACGTCTTCCTGAGTAAAATAGTGTTCCAGTCTGGGGTCTCTGTGCAACACCCTAAGGTTGGGGAGTTTAAGATGCTGACTTATTTACAGCAAACCTTCTCAGGTCTTTATCATTTCAATTTAAGTTGAACAACAAGTTAGGGCATTAACCTCTGTTTAAAAAAAAAAAGTCATTTCTTTTCAAAATGTGCTTTCAGCGTGTGTGTATAACCTACACACCTTCTGGGTGTGGTGTTCTGTCCCAGCTAGTGGCACCAAGACACTTAAAGAGAGATAAATGAGTCTGCTCTACAGCCTTAGCTAACAGGCAGTTGGCTTTTAGCTCATGCGCTGGGGGCTCATGCACTAAGCTCCAGAGGTCCTGGTTTGATCCTGCCCGCCGACGATTGGGGTCTGTAGGTGTTACGTGTGCACACACACACAGAACACGAAGATTTCAGATAATTGCAAATAATTTTATTTAAAGGAACTTTAGTTACCATTTCAGAGGTGCTAGTTAACAATTCTGAACACTGAATTAAACTCATGCTCTCACTTCTTCAAATCCTTTGATAAAGAGTTGACTAACATATACAGGAATATGAGCAGCTCTTCACATACAGCTTTGTTGTTTTGCTTTGTTTGTCATACACAGTGAAATGCTTCAGTATCAATCTGATTGGCAGGTCAGTGGGAATTCTGCTGATGAACAGTTATGACATATAGCAATGTATGGCAGGCAACATATAGGCCAAATCCTGCCTGGACTTACATCTGGTTTGACAACATTGACTTCAGCAGGCTGCACATGATGAGGACAGAATCTGACCTCTGCTGTTAATCATGGGGAAAATAGTCTTTTTTTTAAGTTGCACAAATAGCACTGAAGCCCTTGTTTGGCCTGCAGAATCTTTATCACAGGTGATATTATCCTAGAGAATCATATCAAAGAGTTAAAGGCCAGAAGGGACCACCAGAACATCTAGTCTGGCCTCCTGGGTATGTCACAGGCCACAAACCACCAAGATGGAAAGAACCCAATATGACTCTCGGAGCTCGTGTTAAATTTGTAGGTCAAGTCATTCAAAAAAATGACCCCAATCTGGGCTGCTGTAAATCATTTTACACTAGCTGAAGATTGGGACCAACCGACAGTTATCTTTTTCCAAAGATCCAACCATCTATTTCCTTTTTCACTAGTGCTGTAGTTCTCTTCATCTGTTGCTCACCCTTTAATAGCACTATGGTATGTACTGCAGTTTTTCTACTTCACAGAATAATAGAAAGTAGAGGTGTAAAAGATCTCCTAGGTCATCTAGTCCATCCTCCGACAATGCAGAATTGCTCCCTGCAGTACGGTTATTAATGCATTGTCCAGTCTAGTTTTAAATGTCACAAGTGATGGGGCTGCACCACTTCTCTTGGGATATTTCTTCACAGCCTAATAGATTTGACTGTCGGGAAGTCTTACTTAATACTTGATCTGAATTTTCCCTTACTCAGTTTTATCCCAGTTATAACTCTTGTACTGCTACAAATAACTCTTCCCTTTCATTGTAGGCAGGAACAAGAAGCATGGGCAACCAAATATGGTAGCTACAAAAGCACTGTAAATGCTTCATTAATGATAAGCCATAAGACGTACAGAAGGGTCAGTTCAGCTTCTCTCAAAGTACCTTCCAGCACAGTTTACACCCTTCAGATATATTTATCTTATTTATTTGGATTTCTACAACCTGTGGAACTCTTTGCCAAAGGATGATTTAAAGGCCAAAACTATAACACAGTTTTATAAAGAAGTAGATAAGTTGATGGAGGATAGGTCCATCAATGGCTATTAGCCAGGATGGGCAGGGATGGTGTCCCTAGCCTCTGTTTGCCAGAGGCTGGGAGTGGGCAGCAGGGGATGGATCACTTGGTGATTGCCTGTTTTGTTTATTCCCTCTGGGGCACCTGGCATTGGCCGCTGTTGGAAGACAGGATACTGGGCTAGATGGACCTTTGGTCTGACCCAGTATGGCTGTTCTTATGTTCTAAAACAAAAACATATATGTAGACTGTTATAATTTTCCCCATAAAGTTTAAGTGATACATTTTAAGGTCTTTTAGCTTCTGATCCAGTGGAAAAACTCCCACTAAATGAAATAGGCTTTGACTTAAATCTTTATTTTCTTGTAAAGTTAGTACTATTAAGAACTATTAAAGAACTATTAATAAGTTAGTGGCCATACTGGGTCAGACCAATGGTTCCTCTAGCCCAGTATCCTGCCTTCTGACAATGGCCAGTACCAGATGCTTCAAAGGGAGTGAACAGAACAGGCCAATTATCAACTGATCATCCCCTGTTCAGTCCCAGCATCTGGCAGTCAGAGGCTAATGGACATCCACAGCATGGGGTTATATCGCTGTGCACCTCAGCTAATAGCCGTTGATAGACCTATCCTCCATGAATGTACTTAGTTATATTTTGAACCCCATTATAGTTTTGGCTTTCACAACATCCCCTAGCTATGAGTTCTACTGGTTGACTATGCATTCTGTGAAGAAGTACTTCCTTTTATTTGTTTTAAACCTGCTGCCTCTTAATTTTATGGGCAACCTCTGTTTCTTGTGTTATGTAAAGGGATAAATAACACTTCCTTATTCACTTTTTCGACAACATTCATGATTTTATAGACCTCTATCATATCCCTCCTTAGTCATCTTTTTTCCAAGCTGAACAGTCCCAGTTTTATTAATCTTTCCTCATATGGAAGCTGTTCCATACCCCAAATCATTTTTGTTGTCCTTCTCTGTATCTTGCCCAATTCTAATATTTTGTTTGAGATAGGGTGACCAGAACTACACTCAGTATTCAAGGTGTAGGCATACCATGGATTTATATAATGGTATTATGACATTGTCTATCTATCCATTACCTAATGGTTCCAAACATTCTATTCGCTTTTTTGACTGCCACTGCATATGGAGTGGCTGTTTTCAGAGAACGATCCACAATGACTCCAAGATCTCTTTCTTGAGTGTAACAGCTAATGTATACAGCATCATTTTGTATGTATAGTTGGAATTATGTTTTTCAATGTGAATTACTTTGCGTTTATCAACATTGAATTTCACTTGCCATTTTGTTGCCCAGTCACCCTTTGTAACTCTTTGCAATCAGCTTTGGACTTAACTGTCTTCAGTAATTTTGTATCACTTGCAAACTTTGCCACCTCACTGATTAACCCTTTTTCCAGATCATTTTTGAATATGTTGAACAGCATTGGTCCTAGTGCAGACTCCTGGGGGACACCACTATTTACCAATTTCCATAGTTAAAATTAACCATTTATTCCTACCCTTTGTTCCCTGTTGTGACTGGGTTCCAGGGGTGCAACCTGGACTGTGCGACTGATGAGCCCTCTGTCCCACCAACCTGGGGTACCCCTTTTACTCCGTGATGCTGTTGCCAAGCTACAAACCTCTGACAGGTGCTGCATTTACACAGACATCCACTGGCAGTGACATAACCAACTGAGTTACATGAATTCTTTCCCCAGCTACTCATGAACCAACAATAGAGAGGCTCTAGCCAATTCCCCACAGCTGCGCAGCCTTGCACCCCAGAACTGTATCATCTTGCACTGGTCAGAAAGCTGACCTTTGTAAGTTCATTAACCACTCCACCCCTTCATTGATGTGGAGTGGACACACACTAGCCTTTTTAAATTGATGTAACTTTAGTGCTTTCATGGCCAAGATGGAGTATGCTCTGCAGGCAGCTCCGACCAAGAAAAGGTGTGCACAGGAATGCAGCAGGGAAAGTCCCTTCCACCCCAGGGCAGAGGTGAAAGTACGCCAGTACGGTCTGGTACGGCATACCGGCAAGAGCCAGTAGGCCATGCCGGACCGGATCAGCTTCCCCAGGCTGGCACTTTAAAGGGCCCCGGGCTCCCCGCAGTGGCCGGAGCCCTGGGCCCTTTAAAGCGCCGTCCGAGCCCCGCTGCTGGAGCCTGGGGTAGAGGCGGCAGGGCTCCAGCCTCGCTTTAAAGGGCCCTGGGCTCCAGCTGCTGTGGGGAGCCCTGGGCCCTTAAAAGTGCCCCCCGAGTCCCACTGCTGGAGCCCCGGGGTAGCAGTGGCAGGGCTCTGGGGCTGATTTAAAGGGCCCATGTATTTAAAGGCCACGCCTCTTCTGGGCGAGGCCACGCCTCTTCCGGGCGAGGTCACGCCCCCTGCGCAGGACTCCGGAGTACCAGTAAGTCCTTTAAGTTACTTTCACCCCTTCCCCAGGGGCACCTGTTCCAAACCCCCCAGAGTGAACACACACCCACCGGAAAAGTACAATGAATATAGGAAAGGGAAATATTTATTTACAGAGGGATGAAAGGAGAAAACCAACAGGGGGAAATATAGGGGGAACAGTAAAACAGGATTGCATTCAACTCCAGGCCCCACAGGCCCAGTGGTAGCACAGTCTGAAAGGGCAGACCCTGAGCAATGTGTCTGCACACAGAGTTCAAGAGTCCTGGGCAAAGTTCCAGCCCAGTGGTGAGTCTTGGGTGCTCCTGGTCATCTTCGGTGGTAATGAACTTTCCCCAACAAACCCCTCCGGTGCCCTCTTCTGCCGCTCTCTGCAAAGCCACACAAAGCGACCACCTCCCCACTTAACCAGCTAGCAGCCTCCCTCCTTACTACCAATGCAAAGTAACAAGCCCCAGTACTTACAGCCCCTGCGGCTCTGGACAGCAGTGATACTAGGTCCAGCTCTGTTTTTTCTTTCTCAGGTGATTCATCCCTGGCACAGTGCTCCTCCTTTCTCCTGTCCTGGGGTGTCCCCGATCGGCTGCTCTGTCCTTCCGAAGGCTTCAGGCAGGTTCTTGGCTCCTTTTTTCCCTGCAGGCCTGCTTCCTGCAGCCCTTCTGTCTGGAGCTTCAGACACACACACCCTGTCACTCTCCCCTCTCTCTCTGCTCCCCCTCCCACTAATAGCAATTCCTCCTTCTGGAACAATCAGCACTTCCCCCTCAGGAAAACTATTTAAAGGGCCATGCTCTCTAAACCACAAAGGGGTTACACTGAGGTGAGATTTCCCAAGCACTTCAACCAAAACACACTGTTTTAGGTAAAATGTAAAACTGATTTTAAGTGATTATAAGTAGTGAGTGTAGAGCTCAAAGTTGGTTACCTAAGAAATAAAAGTAAATTCACAGTTTGAGTTCTATAAACTAAACAGGATTTCAATCAAGCAGTGTCTCACCCTGATAGATGGCACAAACAGGTCACAGATCTTCAACACACAGGCTGGAACTGCCGTCTAGCTCCAATTCAAATTCTTTGTCCTCCGGACCTGTTTCCAGGTGTTGAGTTGTGGGGGGAGTGACTGTCAAATCATTATGTCACTTCTCTTTATAGTTTCTTTCAGCTTGCTGGAAAGATCTTTTGCTATGACGTGGATCAAGCAGTCTCCATTGTATACATGCTCTCTCTGAGAAGTCTTTTGAGATGCTGGTTGGGAAAGTGGATTCCCTTCAACGGGCCATCAGTGTGTCTGGCTGCTCCATTGTTGTACCTCAAAAGTCTGGTTGTGGGTGTTCCCAAGCTCACAACATATTTCAGTAACACACACATACAATGATAGCACACACAATCCAACAGGATATTAATGTTCAATAGATCAAGACTTTTAAAGTGATACCTCACAAGGCATACTTTGTACAAAACATATCCTAATGATATTACTGTGGTGAATATGGGGGTTCCAGGATGTTGCTTTGAGGTATAGAGTGCTACACCTGTCTTTTAACCAGTTACTGATCCATGAGAGGACCTTCCCTCTTATCCCATGACTACATATTTTGCTTAAGAGCTTTTGGTGAGGGACCTTATCAAAGGCTTTCACAAAGTCCAAGTACACTATATCCATTGGATCACCCTTGTCCACATGTTTGTTGATCCTCTCCAAGAATTCTGGTAGATTGGTGAGGATTTATTTCCCTTTACAAAAGTCATGTTGACTCTTCCCCAACAAATCATGTTCATCTATGTGTCTGATAATTCTGTTCTTTAGTATAGTTTTGTGCAATTTGCCTGGTACTAAAGTCAGGCTTACTGGCGTGTAATTGCCAGGATCACCTCTGGAGTATTTATTAAAAATTGGTGTCATGTTAGCTATTCTCCAGTCATCTGGTACAGAAGCTGATTTAAATGATAAAAAAATGAGGAGTCCTTGTGGCACCTTAGAGACTAATAAATTTATTTGGGCATAAGTTTTTGTGGGCTATAACCCACTTCATCAGATGCACGGATTAATCCAGATGAAGTGGGTTAGCCCACGAAAGCTTATGCCCAAATAAATTTGTTAGTTGCTAAAAGAAAAGGAGTACTTGTGGCACCTTAGAGACTAACCAATTTATTTGAGCATGAGCTTTCGTGAGCTACAGCTCACAAGTGCCACAAGGACTCCTCATTGATTTTGCTGATACAGACTAACACGGCTACCCCTCTGAAACCTGTTTAAATGATAAATTACATATCACTATTAGTAGTTCTTTAATTTTGTACCTGAGTTCCTTCAGAACTCTAGGGTGAATACAGTCCGGTACTGGTGACTTATTACTGTTTAATTTATCAATTAGTTCCAAAAACTCTTCTATTAAAATCTTAATCAGGGACAGTTCCTCAGATTGGTCATCTAAAAAGAATGTCTCAAGTGTGGGACTCTCTCTCTCTCATCCTCTACAGTGAAGACCAATTCAAAGAATCCATTTAGCTTCTCTTCAAAGGCTTTGTCTTCCTTGAGTTCTTCTTTAGCACCTCGACCATCCTGTTCACCACTGATTATTTCACAGGCTTCCTGCTTCAGATATATTTAATTTTTTATGTTAGTTTTTGAGTCTTTTGCTAGTTGTTAATCCCAGAATCATTTTTGTTTCTCTTCTCCAAACTCCCTTCCATTTGTTTATATCTGACTGTCAAAGAGAGGCCCAGAAAGGAATAAATATTCCTACTGCAGTCATAGCAGATCTTCATAGACAAGATCTGAAGAAGTGGGTATTTTACCCACAAAAGCTTCTGCCCAAGTAAATCTGTTAGTCTTTAAGGTGCCATCGGACTCCTCGTTGTTTTTGTGAATGCAGACTAACATGGCTACCCTTCTGATAATAGACAGGATCTGTTCTCTCCCCTGTTCTATGGCATAATTCTAGGCAATCGCAACCACAAATTTTATGAGTTTTTTGCTCCCACATTGTATTAGTGCTAATTTGATATTATCTACCGTCTCCCTGGCTATTCCCCCCCGCACACACACACACACACACACACACACACACACACACACACACACACTCTTTTCCACTATTCTTCAGGTTTCTCTTTCTCACTATGTGTGCACCACATGATTTTTCCCCATCTATATTAATTTGCACTTTTCCAGCCAAAATCACATTTCTAACCTTACAAGGACCCTTTATATTCTTTTCCTGTCCTTTTTGATGTTTGCACCACCACACAGTTTGATTAATATCAAGTTTGTTTTAAACAGAAAAGGTGAAATCCTGTCTCTATTGAAGTCAGTGTGAGTTTTGCCATTGACTTCGGTGGGGCCAGCATTTCACACAAAAGCGTCCCTTGTTTTTGCAGGCTTTGTGGGCAAAGTTCTGCTCTGGAATCAAATTTGGGACAAGTCAAGCTTGCTACAAATGTGCACATCTATAGAACCACTGTTACACCAACTCTATGGTATGGAAGTGAAACACAGCTGCCAAGGAAGGGTGAAGAACAGAAATCAATGTTTTTGATGCTCATTTTGGTCAGCTGCTCAATATCAAATGGCAGGACAAAATCAGAACTGAGGCTATTCAAAGCCAAACCCAGCAACTGCCCTTGTGTTTTTTGACGTTTTTCAACAAAAACTTGAAAAAATGTATTCAAAAGCAGGCATTTCCGAGGAAAATATCCATTTTTTAAAAAGCCATTTTGCATCAAAAAGGTTTTGATGGAAAATATTTGACTAACTCTACCTCAAGCTCAAGAAGGGTTATATAATTACTGGTGGAGTTAAGGATCCTATATTTATATCTATTGCCTTGATGCCATATCTATTGCCTTGATGCTTTAGAGGAGAGAGAAGCTGGGGAGAATGTCTGCTAAGAGCCATTTTTCATCTGTGTACTTTCATTCATCCATTGTATTGTATATTTATTTTCTTGGTTTGTTTTAGCTTTTGTTTGTTTGCTTGTTTGTTTTGGTTTTTGGAGTACTGTTTGTACTTAGTAACCATAACATGTTCTAGAATAAACCCAAACTAGCATGGATGCTTGCACCACAAACACCTAGGTAAAGTACTGCTCTTCACTCCCCATCACAGCAGTTATTTTTTATAGAAATAGGTGTAATAAGGACTCTGCAGTATGGGTCTAAGAGCAGAATGTTGCCCTCATTCCTGGGTTAACTGATATTATAGGAATATGAAATTTCAAAAGAGCCAGCACATAAAATCTTGTTAAAATTTTGGCTGGAATGCTCTCCTTTTACCTTGAATAATTTTGTAAGATGGAGATCACAAACAGAACAATGCACAGCAAGAGTTGTCTGAAATTAAGCTAGATAAATCTTGCAAGGAAAGGGGCAGGGGAGGCAGTGCTTCCTGGGTTTTTGAATCTATTTAAAGATATTTTCCTTTTAGAATATGAACCCCCCCTACCCCCAAAGGTTTTCTGAATCATAAAGTTAGTGATTATCGTGTTCAAAGGAATGAAACAGTCTTGATAAAAATTGGCACTACACCCCAGACAGAATAAATGATCAGGAGGAGTGTTACATGGTTAGCTTCGCCTAACGCTAAACTACCCGATCTCTTTACCATTGCCCATCTAAATATGTGGTTTGGACTGGCTTGATTTTTATATTAAACATACTCTGAATCTCCCACTGAAATGTGCTAGTACTCTTCTCCAGAGCCAGATTCTCACAGGAACTTTGTCCCTAATGTAATCATTAAACCAAAAAAATGTACGTTAAGAGCAGAGGAACTTTTCCAGTGAAACACTGCATTCTTGTTCTACTGTGATAGTCTAGATACAGCTGAAGGGGTGGGGGAATTGAGAACTCTGTGGGTGTAGAACTGAATTTCAGAACCAGCTTCAGATGAATACTGTACCATGGTTTGCTATCATGAAGGAGCTGCAGCCTGTTGTTGTCTAGCTGGCAGAGGTCTGCCTAATATTATGTGTTTGCAGTGTTCTTGTAGCTGTGTCAATCCCAGCATATCAAAGACAAGGTGGAGGAGGTAATATTAGATCTGAACAAGAGCTCTCCGGAGCTTGTCTCTTTCACCAACAGAAGTTGGTCCAAGAAAATATATTACCTCCTCCACCTTATCCTTCTAATAGTACTAGATGAGGAATGTCTGAAAAGGTTGAGGAGGCATTTTCTATTGCTAATTTACAGCTGCAAGGCACCTTTTGTCATGATCAAGTGTTATGTTTTTGTAAAAATTATGCACTAGGCACAACAAGCTGGAGTGTGCTTTTTTAAAATTCACTTCAAGCAGGCAGTGGCCTATTCCTTGAAGACAGAATGTAGCTAATAATTGCCAAGTCTGAGTGAGAAGGGAAGAAAAATCACTGTGGCTTTTAAATATGACTATGAATAGTAAAAATCTTCAGCTCGACTACATAAAACCAGAAACAAAAGGAAACTTGAATTACACCAGCAGCATCTTAATAGCTGCAATTATCAGCTGGCCTAGCAGTTGGAGTTTCACACCCATCAGAGCCTGAGGTAAAAGATGTCAGGGGGATAGAGTGAAAGCCCTGCCTGAAAAGCAAAATCACAGTGCATTCACTTGCTAAAAGACTTGGATGAGCTACCCACTTTGGTCTTTGTACTCTTTTAAATACAGCCATCTAGTTGTCTTGGAGACGGGCACGTGGAAAATAAGAAAAAGCTCTCAATATATTCTCATCCCCAACCTTATAATCCCCTGGTTACGGATCAGCTAAGTAATATTCTAAATAGAAAATGTATAAATATTAACCTGACAAACTGCTCTGCTTAAGTCAATGACACATGGATAAAAGATGTGGGTAACAAGAGGTTTATTACAATGTTCCAGTTCAACTGTAGCAGGAATGATGGGAATGGGGAAAATAACATCACTTTTAAAATAAAAAGGGTAGAAACATATAAACACTGAGGTGCATTTGAAACGATTCAATTCCACTAGAAATCTCAGCAGCAAACTAAATTGATTAACTTGTAGTGATAATTGATAACTGTAGTTAAAATTTATTTGCTACTAGAAGGTCCTACTGTGCATTGCATATAGATGTAAATCTGGGCGCTGATCCTGCTGTTTTCGAAGTCATTAGTAAAACTCCCATCTACTTCAAAGGGGAGAAGGATCAGGCTCTTAGGGCCAGATTTTTAAAGGTATTAAGGTGCCTAAATACCTTTAAAAGTTTGGGCCTTAGGTTTATATGAAGGAAGGAGACAATGTGCCTGGTGATATGCCCAGCACCCTAGTAATTCTAAATTCAGCAGCCCTAAAATGGAACTTGGAAAGATTACTGAAAAGTTTTATTGATTATAATCTCTTATTAATTACTTTCAAGATCTTCAAGCAAAACTGGAAAACTTTATTTACTTCTTCACTGAATATGGTAAGCTTGGACACGTATGATTCAATTAATAACATCTGCTAACACTTTTGTACAGTGCTTTTTTGGGCACACATAAAAAGTAAGGCCAAGATTTTCAGAAGTGACTAGTGATTTTTGAGTAACTTAATGATTGGCGCCCAATGTTAGATACCTTAAAAGAGATGGCCTCTCAAACAATACTTGCATGCAGTGGAATGTATTTTCCACTGCATGCATCCGATGAAGTGAGCTGTAGCTCACGAAAGCTTATGCTCAAATAAATTTGTTAGTCTCTAAGGTGCCACAAGTACTCCTTTTCTTTTTGCGGATACAGACTAACACGGCTGCTACTCTGAAACCTGTCATTATGCAAGGCACTGAATTTAGCCGTATGGAGTGGAAATCTATCAACTTCATGAAAAAACTTGTACAGATACAGACAGACACATCTTCCTTTCCAAATGCAAACAGATGGATATCATACCAAAAGGACTGAAGGTAAAAAATCCATTACCATCTACATACCACACAGACTATGCTGACAGATTGTGCCACACACTCTCAAAGAAACTGCAGAACCACCTGATCAACATCATCTACAGCAAATAGGGAAAGATTAAGAATGAGCTCTCAAAACTGGATACTCTCATAAAAAAACAACCTTCCAAACAAACTTCCTCGTGGCTGGACTTTACAAAAACTAGACAAGCCATTTACAACACACACTTTGCTTCTCTACAAAAGAAAAAGGACACTAAACTATCTAAACTACTACATGCCACAAGGGGCCACAGCAGTCGTCATCATGAATAGGTTGGAATATGAACAAGAGGCTGCTAGGCAGCTCTCCAGCACCACTTTCTACAAGCCATTACCCTCTGATCCCACTGAGGGTTACCAAAAAAAACTACACCATCTGCTCAAGAAACTCCCTGAAAAAGCACAAGAAAAAGTCCGCACAGACACACCCCTGGAACCCCGACCAGGGGTATTCTATCTGCTACCCAAGATCCATAAACCTGGAAATCCTGGATATCCCATCATCTCAGGCATTGGCACCCTGACAGCAGGATTGTCTGGCTGTGTAGACTCCCTCCTCAGGCCCTACACTACCAGCACTCCCAGCTATCTTCGAGACACCACTGACTTCCTGAGGAAACTACAATCCATCGGTGATCTTCCTGATGACACCATCTTGGCCACTATGGATGTAGAAGCCCTCTACACCAACATTCCACACAAAGATGGACTACAAACCATCAGGAACACTATCCCCGATAATGTCACAGCAAACCTGGTGGCTGAACTTTGTAACTTTGTCCTCACCCATAACTATTTCACATTTGGGGACCATGTATACCTTCAAATCAGCGGCACTGCTATGGGTACCCACATGGCCCCACAGTATGCCAGCATTTTAATGGCTGACTTAGAACAACGCTTCCTCAGCTCTCATCCCCTAATGCCCCTACTCTACTTATGTTACATTGATGACATCTTCATCATCTGGACCCATGGAAAAGAAGCCCTTGAGGAATTCCACCATGATTTCAATAATTTCCATCCCAACATCAACCTCAGCCTGGACCAGTCCACACAAGAGATCCACTTCCTGGACACTATGGTGCTAATAAGCGATGGTCACATAAACACCACCCTATACCGGAAACCTACTGACCGCTATGCTTACCTATATGCCTCCAGCTTTCATCCAGACCACACCACACAATCCATCGTCTACAGCCAAGCTCTACGATACAACCGCATTTGCTCCAACCCCTCAGACAGAGACAAACACCTACAAGATCTCTATCAAGCATTCTTACAACTACAATACCCACCTGCTGAAGTGAAGAAACAGATTGACAGAGCCAGAAGAGTACCCAGAAGTTACCTACTACAGGACAGGCCCAACAAAGAAAATAACAGAACGCCACTAGCCACCACCTTCAGCCCCCAACTAAACCTCTCCAACGCATCATCAAGGATCTACAACCTCTCCTGAAGGACGACCCATCACTCTAACAGATCTTGGGCGACAGGCCAGTCCTTGCTTACAGACAGTCCCCCAACCTGAAGCAAATACACACCAGCAACCACACACCACACAACAGAACCACTAACCCAGGAATCTATCCTTGCAACAAAGCCCGTTGCCAACTGTGTCCACATATCTATTCAGGGGACACCATCATAGGGCCTAATCACATCAGGCACACTATCAGAGGCTCGTTCACCTGCACATCTACCAATGTGATATATGCCATCATGTGCCAGCCATGTCCCTCTGCCATGTACATTGGCCAAACTGGACAGTCTCTACATAAAAGAATAAATGGACACAAATCAGACGTCAAGAATTATAACATTCAAAAACCAGTTAGAGAACACTTCAATCTCTTTGATCACTCGATTACAGACTTAAAAGTGGCAATTCTTCAACAAAAAAACTTCAAAAACAGACTCCAGCGAGAGACTGCTGAATTGAAATTAATTTGCAAACTGGATACCATTAACTTAGGCTTGAATAAAGACTGGGAGTGGATGTGTTATTACACAAAGTAAAACTATTTCCCCATGTTTATCTCCCCCCCCCCCCCCCCCCACACACACACTGTTCCTCACACGTTCTTGTCAACTGCTGGAAATGGCCCACCTTAATTATCACTACAAAAGGTTCCCCCCCCCAGCTCTTCTGCTGGTAATAGATCACCTTACCTGATCACTCTCATTACAGTGTGTATGATAACACCCATTGTTTCATGTTCTCTGTGTATATAAATCTCCCCACTGTATTTTCCACTGCATGCATCCGGTGAAGTGAGCTGCAGCTCATGAAAGCTTATGCTCAAATAAATTTGTTAGTCTCTAAGGTGCCACAAGTCCTCCTTTTCTTTTGCGGATACAGACTAACACGAGTGCTACTCTGAAACCTGTCAAACAATACTGAACATCCATCCAACTTCTGAAAAATCAGGCTATTCTAAGGCGTAGCAAGTTCGGCACTCCAAAAATGGAGGCACCCAGAATAATAATGATGATGATTTTTATTAATTTATTACTGTACTGCCTAGGAACCCTAGTTATGGATCAGGAACCCATTGTAGTTGGCACTGTGCAAACACAGAACACAAAACACTAATCACTTTTGAAATCTTGACTTAAGCAACTGTGTTACAAATTTGCACTAAATATGTGGTACTGTATGTATGCATATTAATATATATTTGTAGAGAGATTTCTATGACACTCATTAGCATAGTGTCTGAACACCTCACACACATTAATGAATTTATCAAATAACCTGAGTCCTCCCTGAGTGGAACATAAATATTATTGTCTCCATTTAACATAGTGGACAACTGAGGCATAAAGAGACTTGGCCAAGTCTTCAGAAGAGTTAAGAATAGAACTGAGACCTCATTACTCTCAATCTAGGGCTTTAACTATCAGACTAACCTTCCCTGCCAAGTTGTATGCTCATAGGGAAGCTGTGAGTGCCATCCCAGTCTTTATAAATATTCTAGGTAAGGCATCTGTCTACATACTGGTCTGCAGTTTGTATGGGTTCTTTTATTTTTGTTAAACCACCTATTTTAGAGAAATATTATAATAAAAATCTATGGTAATAAATGTATGCATTAAATAAAGAAGTGCATGATGTAGGAGACATGCTGAATCTGGGCGAAAAATGCTGCAGCTAGACTTCTGCATTCTTAGTGTAGTTTGTTGCTTATCTGCCACTTGCAGTTATTTGTAATTGGCACACTTCTGTGAACTGTTATGAAATAATGGCCCATGTTTATCCCTGGTGTAGGGATAAACTGAAGTCAACATGGGTGTGTAGATTCATTCTTTGCTACCAATGAGTGACATGAGAAATGTTAAAATGCAGAAAGAGCATTAAATAGCCTGGCTTCAATCAGGCCTGAGAGATTTGAATTCTATGATAATGTGCTTATAATGACTGTGATAGTTATGCTGAGCGCAAAAACCAGTCTGAATGTTAATGAAAGACACAGCTGAAGAGCTATTCAAACTTGTGGTTAGGCTGATGTCAGATGTGGATGCAGAGGAAGGGGAAGTTAAGGAAATTTAAGAAAAATAGGTACATGAATCCTTAGGATATTGGGTTACTAGCCTGGTGGGAGACATCTGGAAACCGGCTTTTTAAAAGCATTTAAAGCTGGGGGCAGTAGTGCAGGGACTGGGGAGGTGTCTGGCAGCAGAGAGACAGAGAACAAGTTCTGCCCCTCCTATGCTTCGTGCTTCATCCAGTCCTCAACCATAAACTCCCCACAAGACCCAAACTCCCTGGCACTGGATCCTGACATATAGCAAAGGAAAACAGGCTGTCTTGGCTAGGGTTTGGAGAAATAACTAGCAAAGAGCCAAAATGGGATGGACCAAAGAGGCTGGTGGGGAGAGTAGGGGAACTGGAGTCTTTACAGCAAAACTAGATGACCTGGGGGATTTCACAAAGAAGGAAAAATTGGGGGGGGTGGGGGGGACTGTGTGTTTTAAGTTAGCTAAAACTTTTCTGTGCTGAACAGCTTATTATTGGGGACATTTGGCACTGATTTCTGGGCTTAACTCAAATTTCATTTTAACATTGCATTTTACCTAAAAATGTGTTGCTAACTCTCATGATGTTTTTTCATGAGCCTTGAAATTTTTTTAGTGTTTTTCGTAAAGCCTCCAGCTGCTGGAATCAGGCTATTGCACAAGAATCTCCATTTTCATTTTTTTAAAATAAAAAATAAGTTTCTAGTCTATGAGACCTAGGGCAAGTCACTTAAGGATTGTCTACCCAAACAGTTAGTGTGCAGCAAACTAGGGTGTAAATCTATGTCTAACTAGCCTGCCATGTACTAAGTGTCTGTATGGACCCTGTGGCCATGCACTATGAATTCCCAGTGTGCTTCGATCAGTTCCCATTTCAAAGTGGATTACAGAACTTTTAGTGCATGGTAGTAGGGACCACATGGACAGTTACTGTGCTGCAGTCTAGTGCAAGGTAGATTTACACCCCAGCTTGCCACACACTAACTGTTTGTGTAGACGTGACCTGAGTCTCTCTGCACCTCAGTTCCCCATATGTAAAATGGAGATAATAGTACTTCCCTACCTAGCAGGGAGGTAGTGAGGATAAATACAGTAAAGACTGTGATGTGCTCAGCTACTGTAGTAATGGGCCATATAAGTATGTAAGGGCTTGTCTATACAGCAGGTTAGGACCAAGTTAAGTAAATGTGTGAATTTAAAGTGCATTAAATCCCCATGTGGAGCTGTCCTTCAGAAGTAAAGTGGCTTTACTCCTCTTTAGCTTGCTTCACTTTGTCCACACGGGTTTAATGCATTTTAAATTCACACCTTCAGCTAATTTGGCTTAATTTTCCAGAATGTCCTCAAGTACATAGATAAGCACACAGCAGCAGTCTCATTGCTCTCCAAACTCACTAGTCTCTGGGTCAGAAGTTTTCAAAAGCAACTAGTGATATAGGGTACCTCAGGTTTGGGGTGCCCAGCTTAACAGGGCCTGATTTTTGGAAAGTGCAGCCCTCTGAAAATCAGACTTCTTGAAGGTGTGTTGTGCTGGGCACCCTAAAATCGAGACACTCAAAATCTCTAGTGACTTCTGAAAATTTTGGCTACATAGGGTTTTATTTTCCAATGAGCTGAAAAAGCAATGCCAAAACACTTTGCCAAGTCACATCTCTCACCTGGCTGAGAATATTAGATTTGATAGGCATTGTAAAGCTTTCTGTTTTGGTTATTAAATTCAAGTAATTCAACATTATTCTTTTAATTTATTTTTCTTGTTTTTAGTGAAACCAAGTGTAGGAGAGGCCGATTTTATTATAAAATGTAACCTCTTCAATAAGTTCTTAAAAAATCCCCTAGCTGTTATAATAGTTGTTTCTGTAAGATCTCTCTGTGTACACTGCAGGCTATTGCTGTCATTATCATCCAGGTCTTCTGTAAAATGATCTAGTTCTGAAAAAGCACTCCAAGATTAGAGCATTTTACCACGGTTTAATACATTTATAATTGGATTCAGGGTTCCAGCTGGAAAGCAAGAGTAGGAAGTGGGGAGGGGTGTGGGAAACGTGTGTCTCTGGGTATTTATTTTTTAGGGATTATTGAGTAACAAGCCACAGAGGAAGAACAGAAAGGTGGGAATTTGGTCTCCTTGAAAAGGTGGGAACCATCAGCAATTTCAATATCCTCTGAAACTTGTATTTCAAAACCAAAACAGCTGTGATCTTGGTGGAAAGACTGAACATTTTGACACTCATATTCTGCTCATAAAAACAATTACTCTTTCGTGCCAGGGCTAAGTCATTTTATTTGCATTAACAAATAATATTATGAATAAAAGTCAAGCTGGCCATTGAGGTAAATGGAAAATGGCAATTCCATTTACTTCATTGGCAAGGACCCAATATCTTTTCATTCTCACAAAGAAAACAGCTGGGATCTTGTGGAAAATAGTAATACTGTAGCTTCTAGTGACAGGCTTAAATATGGTGGGCCATATGATTTCACACACACTGCAGGAGGAGGGCAGAGAGCTTAGAAAAGATCTCGAGCTTCACCTTGCAGAGTGGAGAAAGTCAAAATGTGAAAAATATAACCAGCACATTTAACCCTTATTTCTGCCCGTAAATAATTTGCCAGTTGATCCTGATTTCAGAAAAATGGGTCATTTTTTCAAGTATTCACTGAGACAGATTTTTTTACCTTACTTATGTTGAGTAACACCTTACTTAATAAAGTAATGTGATTATTCCCCTCTATTCGGCACTGGTGAGGCCACACCTGGAGTACTGAGTCCAGTTTTGGTCCCCCCACTACAGAAGGGGTGGGGACAAATTGGAGAGAGTCCAGCGGAGGGCAATGAAAATGATTAGGGGGCTGGAGCACATGACTTATGAGCAAGGGTGTCCCTAGCTATTTTGGTGCCCTACGCAGATCCCCAGGCCTCCACGGAGGGGTGTGTGGGGGGGGCTGGCCCCAGGCCTCTGTGGGTAGGAGCAGGAGGGGCTGGCCCCAGGCCTCCTTGGAGGGCTGGGGTGGGGAAGGAGCGGAGCAGGGGTGTGGGCCTGGGGAAGAATCGGAGCAGGGGATGGAGCAGCACGCAGCTGCGCAGGGCACCAGGAAATTTGGTGCCCCATGCAGCTGTATGCTTTGCGTATGGGTAAGGATGGCCCTGCTTATGAGGAGAGGCTGAGGGAACAGGGGTTATTTAGTCTGCAGAAGAGTCAGCTGATGGCCCTTGCGAGGGAGGGGGAGAAGCAGAGCCACAGCACCCTCACTGCTCCAGGGAGGAGGAGGAGAAAAGGTGGGGTGGGGTCTTGGAGAAGGGGGGTGGTATCAGGGCATATCCCCTCCAGCCCCATGCCATAAGCCGCTCTGGGCAGGGGGCTGGGAGCACCCCCAGGACCCTAGCCCACACACCCAGCCCTCTGCCCTGAGCCCTGCACCTCCCCACATACCCCAGCCTCCTGACCCCTGCACCCCCCCATGACCCCAGCCCTGACTTCAGCCCCCCACACCCCATGCCCTGACACCTGCACCCCCCTCACATGCCCCCAGCCCTCTGCCCTGACTCCTGCACCCCCCACACATCACCCAGCCCCGCGCACCCCATGCCCTGACTCTTGCACCCCCCTCACAGCCCCACCCCCACCCTGAGCACCAAACGGGAGCTCCTGCACCCCCTCCCCCACATTCCCACCTGCACCCCTCGCACCAAATGGGAGCTGCCCTGGTAAGCACTTCACACCCAAACCTCCTGCTCCAACCCTGAGCCCCCTCCTTCATTCTAGCTCCTGGCCAAAGACCCTACACCCCAACCCCCAGCCTGCTCCTTCACCCCCAGCCCTGTGCTCAGTGCACTCCTACCCTTAGCTCAGTGCAGAGAGAGAGGAAGAGAATGGGCTAGAACCAGGGAGAAGGTAGGTACCCACTGTATGTGGGCAGGGCTGGGATCCCAGACCAGCAGTGGGCTGAGCGGGGCCAGCAGCCGGGACCCTGGCTGGCAGGAGCTGGCGGAGACTAACCAATTTATTTGAGCATGAGCTTTCGTGAGCTACAGCTCACTTCATCGGATGCATACCGTGGAAACTGCAGCAGACTTTATATACACACAGAGAATATGAAACAATACCTCCTCCCACCCCACTGTCCTGCTGGTAATAGCTTATCTAAAGTGATCATCAAGTTGGGCCATTTCCAGCACAAATCCAGGTTTTCTCACCCTCCACCCCCCCACACACAAATTCACTCATGCTCAAATAAATTGGTTAGTCTCTAAGGTGCCACAAGTACTCCTTTTCTTGTTTACCTTACATACGACAATAGTTTAGTTATATAATATATAGACTTATAGAAAGAGAACTTCTAAAAAACATTAAAATGTATTACTGGCATGCGAAACCTTAAATTAAAGTGAATAAATGAAGACTCGGCACACCGCTTCTGAAAGGTTGCCGACCCCTGATCTAATCTGACCACCCGTATAACACAGTATAGTGAAGCCAAATAGCCTCCCTCCAAGTGGGAAAGCAAGGGACCATTACACTCCCCTTGGAGGGTGGAGCCTAGATCACCCTGTCCCCCTCCCCTCGCCGGAAGTACCGGGGGAAGGCCGGAAGTATAAAAGACCGGCCCTGCAGCACAGCTAGGGGAGAGCCTGCGGAGGAGGAGGACGCTTTGCCGGTTCTGCCGCGTCCCTGGGACGAACCTACACCTGGCTGTTCCCGATCCCCAGACGCTGATGAGGACTGGCCCGGAGTGCCTGCCACCATGTACCCCGAAGAACTGGAAGAGGCCTGGAGACCACTGGTACCGAACCCTGGGGAGGCAGGAAGTAGCCCAGGGGCAGCCACGGAGCGGCCGGCTGCAGAGCCATGTGTGGCTGTCAGCATGTTGTGGCTGGATCCCTGCTGATGCAGGGGCAGCCAACCCTGCCCCTGCCAGGGTCCTGGGCTGGGACACGGTGGAGTAGGGTGGGCCTGCATCCCCCTGCCATCGCACCAGTGTTTTCCCCAGGAATTGAAATTAGGGGGGTGTTCAAATTTACAGTGGGGTGGGGGTGTGTGGTCAAGGCCAATGAGGGGTGAGACCGTGAGGGTGAAGGTGGGCTATATGGCACCATAATAAAAACTGAAAAATGTTTCATGACCATTTTATTAGATTTTAAAATCATCACACAAATTAAAGTTGGCTACTTAAGCTTTCTATGAAGCACTACATCTACATCCTTCTTGGTTTCTTGTTATAATTTTGCACAACTCTGTCAATGAACTTCTTGAATGCAATGCATTCAGATTTGGTGGCTTCTCGTGTTTCCGGTACTTCCATTCCTTCAATTGATATGCTCATTAGTTCATTCACATGATCAGGCAGAAGGCGACTTCTTTCAAAACACAAAATTCTATTCAATGATGAAAAAGAACACTGAATTGTAGCTGTTGTGACTGGGAGTAGCAAGAGATGAATTCCTACTTCTTTCCGCCCAGGAAACATAGCATAAAGATCGGGTCGAGTCACTAGTGATGATAAAAAAGAAGTCAAATCTTCATTCATTCGTCTTATGATATTCCACTCTGTGTTCAAATTCTCTATTCTGTCCTGAGCACATGGCAGCCCCACTGCTGGTAGTGCCTCACTCCACTCAACTGTCGGTGTTTTATAAGACAGGGATCTGTAAAAGCTACATAGAGGTTGAGTAGAATCTAGAAGTCTCTGTTATAGATTTTTAAAAATCAAGTCTGTGTACTTTTTCAGTTGTCTTAACAAACACTTCTTGTCCTCTTCACTTAAGGATTCAATATAAATGCCTTCATTAGTCAACTTCTGTACTGAAGTCTTTGCTTCTTCCAGTACTTTTTCAATGGATAGCTCTCTGATTGATCCAAATGTAGCTTCTATTGCTGGACAAAGATCTACGACTGTTGTAGCAGATGCCTGGATAGCATTGTTTAATGACCCAAGTGGTTTCAACAGTAGACTTACAAGCGAGAGAATGGCAGTGGTCTTCTCTGAACATAGTAGCAAAAGTAATCCACCAGCCTCATTACTTAGATCCATCCCATTCATTACGTAGATACTTTCCAAAGCCAGTAATCTTGGCTGGAGTAATTTTAAGACAACAGCCAAGGATCACTCATAAGAAAGCCAGAGGGTTTTCCCAGGTTGGACTAATTTGAACTTCAGTCCCTGTAGGATTCATAGAAGGTTCAGGCACTCGGCAACATTCAGGGCACACCCGGAGTGTTGTGCAGGAGCTGTGCACACACAGCTCCTCTCAAGGGCATGAACCTTGGAATCTTGCCCAGATGACACAAACCGTGGGAAGCCTCCCAGGACTGGGCTCAAGGCCCGAGAGCAAGGAATGCGGTAGATAGAAATTGGTAAATAAGAATGTTAAACAAAGCCAGTGTATTCCTTTTGTCTGTTGGAGAATGTAATGCGCGGGGGGAGAGAAAAAGAATAAAGGAGAGGGTGGAAAGCTGACAGGCAGAAGTCCGTTTGCAGACCAGCCTGTTTGCTTGCTTAAAGCTCTGTGCTGTCTTGTATTTGAACTGCAACAAGTCCCAGTGTATCTTCTATATTTTCCAAGATATTCACTCTTTTTGGACTCTTGTTGAAAAAAGAATATAATGAGGACATTAAATTTATAGCTTTTTTTAATGCCTTTTGAAGAGTCTGCAGTTCATACTAGCACAAGTTGGAGTAGATGGCCTCTGCAGTGTGTATAGAAGAGACTAGGGCTACACTTTTCTCTGAGCGAAGGTTGTGCTCCACCATGTCTTCCAGAGAAGTTTGCAACTCCATCAAATGCACAAGCAGTCATCTGTTTGGGGTCCAATTGACAAGCATTTAACTCTTCTAAGATGTGAGTTGTCACAGATGCAGCCAATCTGTCTTCTATAACTTGAACATCTAGAAATGCATGTACTGGCCTACCACTGACATCATGATAATGTACACAATGACTTAATACTTGATGACCATTTGCATTGGTGCATTTATCAGCCATGTATGCAAATTTTTTGAATGTGGTGAGAGAGTTCTTAACTTTTTCAACTGTTGAGTCTTTCACTGTTGCACCACATGTGTCTAGCCAGTCAGTTGAGTTTCTTGCAGAAAGATAGTGAGAATTTGCTGGTCTTGTTAGGGGCCAGTGTTCAATTTCAGGATGAACAAGTGACAATGCACTTAACATTGACCTCAAGTTTGTAGTGTGTGGTATCTCTTGCCTAAATAGAAAGTATGATGCCACGGCCATGTTTGTTCACATGAACTGTGTTGTTTCTCCAACATTCTTAACAGCCACATTAACATTCACCGGTGTTGTCCTTGGTCAGTGGAAACTCAGAGTTCAGAGCTGCTTTCACATGAATTCATCTCCCAGGTGTGGGGGGGGGGGGGCAAGAAGGCACCTTGCTCGTTCCTCCAGCTGCTCACTGTTAGCTCTGGCCACCGTTGTTCGTTGTGCTACCGTTCACTCCATCACTCTGTTGCCAATGGCCCTGCGCCATCACCTTCTGCTGCCACCTGCCACTGTGACCTCTGCAAGTTGGTCTCTTGAGGTTCCACCCAGCTCTCAGTGATTTTAGCTGACCTCTCAGTGGGGGAACCTTGCTGCTAGTGCAGACTGGGCCATCTCTTCCACAGAAACACTGTCCCACAGCAGGTCTAAGCACTTAGTCCTAATTATCAGTGATTTCAGCTGTAGTGATCACTTAACAAAACAAAGACCATCTATGGAGCCTAATCAGCTCTGTCTTTAAACAGTGGAGAGGGGCAGGTCTAATAGTACTTGTGACTCAGGCAGACCATCAAGCAAAACACCTGTCCTCTCTCTTGATGCCCTCAATCAGCATAGGCTAAGTACAGTTCTACTACCCTTTACTCATACCATAAGAATAACATTTCCCCCCCCCCCCCCCCGCATTCAAGTGATTTGTAACACAACCCCAGCCAAAATCTATCACTTGGGCAACACACCTTTGTTTGCTGCATGCCTAGGTAGATTAGGTGTGAATGTAAATACAATCTGGTCCTGAAGCCTTTCCCCCAGCTCATCACTAGCTGTCAGGGAGAGCTCATTTAGACTTTGCTTATAAATCATAATTTGAAATTATTAGGTTGGCCAACATCACGGAAATGAATGCACTGACATGGTCATAAAAACAACAGCTGTATAAGGAAGCTAGTCTATGTTCATTCTTTTCAAATCTATTATACTTTTTCAGATACACATATTTTATCATACATGTATGTGCTTTTAAAGTGTGTATTAATGTTTCAATTTCAGTTCAAATTTCCAAACAATCACTAAATTGGCAACACTGCATGTAACTAGTTCACAAACCTGGGGGGGGGGGTGTTGGGGAAATTCAAGGGGGGCAAACACCCCCATGGGGGGTGTAGGGAAATCCCGCACCCCACCTTGGGGTGGCTGACTCCCTACACTCTGCAGGGAAGCTCTAGCCCTGAGGAAGGAGCTGCCCTTACCAGCTCACCCATAGACAGTTTGTTTGCTGGCTGCCTGAGCCCTGCCCAGACTTAAGACTGTCTGCTTGCTAGCAACCTGACCCTACTCAAGCCCAGGCCCCAGCTCACCTGTAGACTGCTCGCTGCCTCTTCCCAGACCCAAGCCAGCCCTCAAAGACTGTTTGTTTGCTAGCTGAAGCTAGCCCTGAGACTGTTTTGTTGCTGGCTGCCTGAGCCTCTTCAAACCCAGGCCCTAACCCTGATAGACTCTTTTATTTGCTGGCTTCCTGAGCTCCGCCCAGGCCACAGCCAGCCCAGATATATTCTGTTTAAGGCTGACTACTTGAGCTACCCAAACCCAGGCTAAAGCCTGAGAGGGACTATTAATCGCCCAGCCCTATTGTGGGCTTTTGGCTGCCTTGCAGACTCTGGTCCTGGCCAGACAGGACCAGCCTGATTGGCCTCCCTCCGAGCGGGAGAGCAAGGTACCATTACACACAGGCCATAGAATTTCATTGATTTATTCCTGCAGTGAGCCCAATAGCTTGCATTTGACTACGGCAGGGGTCGGCAACCTTCGGCACGCAGCCCAAAAGGGTAATCCACTGGTGGGCTGCGAGACATTTTGTTTACATTGACCGTCCACAGGCACAGCCCCCCTAGTGGCCACAGGTCACTGTTTCTGCATATCTTCCATACCTTTTGTGCTACTACTGGCCACATTTTCATTACACCCCCTGAAATTCTGGGTGCCTTAGCATCTGAGAGGCCAACCTTGGTATCAGAAGTTGAGCACCCCAGTACTGAGACATCCACATTTACAGATTGCTCTTGAAAACATGGCCTTTGTGTCCAAACGTGTGCCAGACACTGTCCAGACCTATAGGAAGAGCTGACTCTAAGAATTTACAATCTAAAAAGACAAACAGATAAAAGATGGGGAAAGGGAACCAAGCAAAGTGACCAGGGTTATGACTGGTACACAACACAATATTTCTGTGAAAGGGTTTTGTTGTTGTTACCCAATTTCTGAGCTCCTTGTTCTGTTTTTTGCTGGCTTTTTGCTCCCCTCTGACAGCATAACTGGAGCTAAGCATAAACCTAATAACTGTTGTTAATTTGAACATGATTCCTAAACATCTCCTCATGGAACTGAAACAAAAACTGGTGATTCATTCCAGTGACGGTGAGGTCGTTTATCAGTTTTTCAACAATAAAAAACAGAATAGCATGTGCTGCATGAAATCTTCCTCCATCTTTAGCAAGCATTTTCAAATCCTGTACCTCTTAAAGAAGGAAAAGGTCCAGGTCAAAATATAAAAAGGAATAATAGTTAGACTGGGTCATGAAGGATCTCTAACATGGATGACCAACTAGATAAACAGTTGCTCAAAAAACCCCCACAAAATGACTGGCACACCTTCTAAAGAAACAAATAGTTACTAAAAGAAAAACAAACCCAGACAACTGTTCCAAAAGGAAATTCACTGGACATAAGCCATTCTCAGTGACATATGAGAGCTCTAGACCCCCTGACATTTTATACGTTAAGTCTTTTTACTAAAGTGAGCTCAGAAGATTCTTCGCCTTGTCTATTCACAAAAGTTGTACCCATTTAAACTATACCCTATAGTTTAACCATACTACCCCTTTTAGAGTGGATGCAGTTATAAAATGCCTGTGCCAACATTTCTAATATCCTGAGACTGACATGGCTACAACATTGCATGTACCGATGTAGCTTATTCCCATATGGAAAAGGAGAAAAGCTATACTGCAGTGGTCACCAACTGGTCGATCGCAATCTCTGGTGGTGCAGTGGGGCTGTTGCTAAGCAGGCTCCCTGTCTGCCCCATGCCGTTCCCGGAAGCAGCCAGCACAGCCCCGGGGGTGGAGGGGTCTCCCTCTGCACGCTGCTCCTGCCTGCAAGCACTGCCCCCACAGCTCCCAATAGCTGGGAATGGGAAGCTAATATACACATATGGCTTGAAACTTATAGTCAATGAGTACCGTAAGTGAAAGTTGAAAAGAACTTTGAAGAGAGAGTTCAAGAAGACGTTAAACCATTAGGAGGTAAACAGGTGGGGTTCACGCAGTCTGCCTGGAATATTCAACCCAGCAGGTTGTCAGCGGGACCAGGACAATTGATCCCCATCACTCCTCTCCGAACATATATGGTCATAAACAAATAATGATGCATGTGGTAATGTGCAGTTGAGAGTGCAAATGCATACTTATTTATTTTGCATGTGCAGCTATCTATATATCTATCAGGTTTCAGAGTAACAGCCGTGTTAGTCTGTATTCGCAAAAAGAAAAGGAGTACTTGTGGCACCTTAGAGACTAACCAATTTATTTGAGCATGAGCTTTCGTGAGCTACAGCTCACTTCATCGGATGCATACGTGGTTAATCTCTAAGGTGCCACAAGTACTCCTTTTCTATATATCTATATCCAATTTCTATATATATATATATCTAATTATATATATATAATTTCTATTTATACAATTTCTATATATATATCTATATCTTTTCTATATATCTATATCTAATTTCTCCTGTGGCCCATATTATTATGCAGTTTAAGCATTTGCCCAAAAAACTTGTCCCTCTCTTCTCTCTTAAATCCGAAGGCTCTTGATATCAGTCTGTAATCATTTTTAAGACAGCAGTTGATATGAATTCTGGTTGAAGTGAGGGACAATTTATGCTGACTCTAATATTATGGGAGAAAACTGATTGTAGTCCAGGAAAATTTATTTCTTTTCTTTGACATGGGTTAAATGGACTGATTTTGAAAAGGTCTGGAGCTGACTTTACAACAACAACCAAATAACCTCCACCAACAATAAAAAATTGAAACTGAGCTCAAAATCTGGATTATGATAATATTAAGAATAACTATTTAAAAAAATAACAATACTGCTCTCAAAAGAAGCTCGGGATCACATGGCAGGGGACACTAATTTATATGCTGATTTTCAATAGTGTTTTTGTTGTAGAACACTTGTCAAAAGCCTTTTGTAGCCTGCAAGATCAATTGCCTCATCACAGCACTGCATAAAAAAAGATTAATTATAGCTGGTCCAATGGCTTGGTGAATAGTGCAAATCGGAGAGGCACATCTGAGAGTGACGGAGGAGCTCTGATTCCTCAATGCAATGTGGACGGGCAAAGGCTCAGGGAAGGTTCAGCTTGCATTGTTGTTTTTCTCTCCTAGCTGCCCCGGCCTGTGGCAGGCTAAGTCAAGACATTGCAGGTGCAAGGTGTTTTCATTATCTGTGCAGAGAATGTGCAGCAGCTCAGAAGGAGTTAGAGTAAGATCAGGAAAATGGAGGTCTGAAAAAGAGACATGGGTGAAAAACTGATGACTACTCCCAGCCACTCAGAAATCCACACTCAATTCAAACAAAAATCCTGAGACACTGGACCTGATTCTCCTTCCACACTAGATTTACACTAATGTAACCATGCTGATTTACACCTGTGTAAGTGAGAAAAGAATTGGGTCCATTGTCTGACAGGATGGGCTGTCTCCTTAAGATGCTGTCTCATGTCTTGTTTTTCTCTCACGGTTCAGTTCTGTTTCCTGTTCTAGGTTTTCCTAGTTTCCAAGGCACGAGGAGTGTGTGAGCAAATGCACTATGAATGGAGTATGAAAGGTAGCTAATTCTGCCTGTCTAATAAAAACTACAAGGTGAAGTAGGCAAATGCACACTCCTGTGTAAAAGGCTAATGTGGATGGTTGCCAGACTGCTAATGATTGGAAGACCCAGCTTAGCCAAGCCATGCTGAGGGACAGGTGCAACTGGTTAGCAACTAGGCAGAGGAAATAGGATAAAACCCAGAAATGGCAGATGCAATAGGAATATCAACCCAAAAAGCTATGATTTGGGATTGGCTAGTGAGTTGTGTATTATTGTGGGACAAGAGCTTTATGCTGTTATTTACAGAAACATATTGGGGAAGAGGGGAGGGATTGTTTGGGTTTTTGGTCCAGTCAGAATAAAGTACAGTCTATTAGAGCAGTGGTTCTAAAAGCCACTTGTCTAAAAGCTGCTTGTTCAGGGAAAGCCCCTGGCACGCCAGACAGGTTTGTTTACCTGCCGCGTCCGCAGGTTCGGCCGATTGCAGCTTCCACTGGCTGCAGTTCGCTGCTCCAGGCCAATGGGGGCTGCGGGAAGCGGCGCGCAGCTAGACAAGGGGGTCAGTTCCAACCATGAATACACAGGGTAACTCCTCTCCAAAAGCCTGTCCCAGATTGTGTATGGAGAAAAGAGACGAAGAGCAAATATACATTTAATCTAAATTATTAATTTTACTGGGGGGTTGGAGAGGAATGAAAGCTGACAAAACGAGAACAAAAGTGAAGTTTGAATATAAGCAGAGTGTCTTCCCTTCGTGTTGTGCTGCAGCTGAACTGATCACAAAATGTTTGCTGTGGCAGGGGTTTTCAACCTTTTTCTTTTTGAGGCCCCCCCCATAAAAACTCCACGGCCCACCTGTGTCACAACAACTGGTTTTCTGCATATAAAAGCCAGGGCCAGCATTAGTGGGTAGCAAACAGGGCAATTGCCTGGGGCCCCACGCCACAGGGCCCCCGCAAAGCTACATTGCTTAGACTTCAGCTTCAGCCCTGGTGGTGGGACTCAGGGCCCCAGGCTTCAGCCCCATGCAGTGGGGCTTCAGCTTTCTGCCCAGGGCCTCAGTGAATCTAATGCTAGCCCTGATTGGCAGACCCACTGAAACATGCTCACGGCCCCCTGGTTGAGAATCACTGTGCTATGGTACCTCCATCTGGCTCCTAGATACTTAAAGGTGCAGTACAAAGACAACAGAATCATAATTTATACACAACTAAATACACCACAGATTGATTGGTGACAGAGCAGCCTTGTACTATTTACTTAGCACTGGACCTTAATTTTATGATTCCTTGCTCTGAATTTATTTAGTGGTCTATAGGTGTTATGTTAGGGCCAGAATGTGAAGCCCTAATTCATGCGGAGTAGCACCTTACTCTACGAATAGACTACACTGAGTCTATACAAATCTGGCCCATAGTACATAATTAGTTATCTGTTTTCAACTGCTGAGCACTGGGGTACCATGTATCTCAACATATTCCTAGGCCATTCAAAGGGCAAAACAAGTAAACTAGTCGTGGTTCTTCTATTCTTGCAAAACAACAGTGTAATACCAAGTCTTCAGGCAGAGGAAGCATGGTATTTATAGGCACAATTAAGTCACAATAGTAGGGATTGTTCAGCAAGATGAAAGGTAGTTCTGAAGCTGGAGCCTGTTTTGGGAAACTCTATTAGCATTCCGAGGAATACTTCCAATAATGTTTTACAATCTTGGAGTGGGGGAGGGAGGGCAGTTAAGTGTGCCTTAAGGGCTAACTGTTGAAAGCAGACTCTTAAAAGTGCAGTCTGAAGAATGAGGAGGAAAGTTGCAACTTCTTATTATTAACTCAGACAACAATAATTTCTTTTTACCTGCCAAGGGAGTGCAAAAGTATAAATAAATATTATAAGCACAGGTCAAGATTATTTTGATGAAGAATAGGGACATGATTTATTTTATGGAAAACTACCCCATTTTTCAACCATCCCTCTGCCATTATGATGCTATGCCCCTTTTTATAGAGATGTTAACATATATTTTAAATGGTTACATGTCTATAGACCCAGTGAGGTGCCAGGCCTGTGGCATTATTAAGATTTGCAACCCTGTACCAATGTCCCCCTTTAAATTATTCTTAAAATTTTCAGTGGTCTGAGGATGGCATGTGAATCCCTTCAGCGTCTCTTCCCTCCTGCCCCCACCCTAATATTCAGTGGGACAATCTCTTCCATAACCCTATACTCTCAACAATCTTGGACAACTGCTCGCTGCAATTTGCTGTTAGTGTGTTTCACCAGTGTAAAAAAATATAGAATCAGACACTGGACTCATTGATAGTACCTAGAGATTTTATACTATGTAAATAGCACGTTCCAAGAAGATCTTGGCCATTACATTTGATTCTTATTGAGGAGGTACAGACATGGCTTGGAATGTGCAGCTGTATTCACACTGGCAGCTTTCATATCACTCCTCAGTGTTGCCGACCCTCAAAAATCACGAGATTGGCTTAAAAATCATGAAGATTTTTTAATGAAATGTGGGTTCTCTATTTCCCTTTCCGTTTCTGAGCCTTTAATGGGCTCTCAGGTCACATTTTCAATATTTACTCTGCAGCCAGGCAGGCTAAAAACGTACCTTTCTAGTACAGCTTGAGCCCCTGGGTTCCTGGGGCGGGGGCTCTGTGAGGAAGGACTCTGGCTGTCATCCCAGGGTGATTGTGGCTCCCGCTGCCCCAGAACTGGACAGTGGGGCTCCTGCCAACCAGGGCTGGCTGACAGATTTGCACCAGTGTAAGGTGGTGACCATGAGGCCAGACTCTGTATCATCCTCACTGTACCCGTTAGCCATCACGAAGGCTATATTTGGTGCATCACCATGGCTTCACCACTCTGGATAATCTAGCCCTGGGCATGAACAAAAATTCATCTGCAAATAAAAAGGAGCATGAATATGGCTGCCGTGAACATCTATTCAGAATTTCAACAAATACTTGTAGACACTGTTTTACAGGATCCACCTGACTCTAGAGATGTACTTGGGTCCCATTGTCTACTTTGACACTTTACAGATAAATTAATAATATGATCCATGCCCTGAAGGACTTAATCTACCCCAAAGTGCCCCAACAAGTGATGACAACAAATAAAGAGAAAGAAAGGGCTGGGGGGAGGGGGCACAAAGGAGAGGTAGAAGAGTACAGCAAGTGGGCTTGTTGAACACATTTTTCCTTCCATAATCTGTTCAATAATACATGTATCACGTACACACATTTCTTTTCTTTCTTTCCCTCCATCATTACTGATTTGCACTTAAAATGTTCCCATATGACCTTTGAATAATTCAAGATATTTTTTAAGCAGCTAAAATCCTTTTCCAAGCCAAAATACCCCTGACTGTAGCTCTCCATCCTGATTAGTCAGCATCCAACCCTACACACTGCCTGCTGCATGCATTTACCACACCTTCCTCTGACAATCGCCGTCCTGCGCTCTGGCTCCGGCCCCATGTGATGCCAGGAGCCTGCTCCTTCTCCTGTTTTGGTGGGTGCATGCCTCACTAAGGTTCACAATTGTGCCCAAGATTGTTCATTTTTTAATAATCCAGATGCACTGGTGAGGCCACAGCTGGAGTATTGTGTCCAGTTTTGGTCCCCTGACTACAGAAAGGATGTGGACAAATTGGAGAGAGTCCAGTTGAGGGCAACAAAAATGATTAGGTGGTGGGGGCAGAGGAGAGGCTGAGGGAACTGCGCTTATTTAGTCTGCAGAAGAGAAGAGTGAGGGGAGATCTAATAGCAGCCTTCAACTACCTGAAGGGGGGTTCCAAAGAGGATGGAGGTTGGCTGTTCTCAGTGGTGGCAGATGACAGAACAAGGAGCAATGGTCTCAAGTTTCAGTGGAGGAGGTATAGGTTGGATATTAGGAAAAACTATTTCACTAGGAGGGTGGTGAAGCACTGGAATGGGTTACCTCGGGAGGTGATGGAATCTCCATCCTCAGAGGTTTTTAAGGCCTGGCTTGACAAAAGCCCTGGCTGGGATGATTTAGTTGGGGTTGGTCCTGCTTTGAACAGGGGGTTGAACTAGATGACCTCCTGAGGTCTCTTCCAACCATAATCTGCTATGATTCTATGTTGCTTGGGGTGTGGGGCTGTGAATTTGTGCTTCTATTCTCCCCGTAGGCAGGGAACCAAGGCGGTAGGGTCTACTCTCCCAAGGAGGTGATGTTGGTCCTTCCCAGCCCATGGAAGTGGGGTGGGTGGTGACATAGTGTCTTGTGCCCTAGTTGGGCAGCAAGGGGTGTGGTCCACCTGCTCAGAGCTGGATAAGGCACTGGGGAAATGGAGAAAAACAAGAGGCTCCACATTTATTAGAATGTCAATAGAAACAACTCATCATGTAAAACTTACACATAAATCACATTTAGTTCTGACGTTACTTTGGCAGGTGACCAGAGAGCTCAATTAATTCACCACTTAGCTAAGCTGGACTCTTGGTTTGCCCAGCATCAGAGATACAGAGCAAGGTACCCTCAATAAATGCCCAGTCCCCAGGTGAGGCATTCATGAAGGTATTGATTACCTGAGGATATTAATGGCTATTCCTGAAACTCCCCAACCCTTTCCCCAGGTTTGGGAGGGACATGGTCCTTTCCAGCCTCACTGCTGAGCTTTCTGCCAGCACAAACTGTCTGCAAATATAGCAACAATGAAAAACATACATTAACATGGAGGTGGAAAAAATGTTTGTGTTGACTCTGTGCCAGTGGCTGTTTATTCTGATCCATGCAATGCCTGGAAAGCAGCAGAGGTATTTTAAATGAAGCTAAAATTTAATGGAGAGTTGTGCTGAGCACTATACAATTGTATGGCGAGAGGCAGTCCCTATCACAAAGAGTTTCCAATTTAAATTGACAAGCCAGACAAAGGAAGTATTACCGCCCTCCACTCTCATTTGACAGAAAGGGTAGTGATGCACAGAGATGTTAAGTGACTAGTTAAAGGTCAGCCAGGAAAGTCTGTGGTGGAGCCAGGAACTGAGCCCAGATTTCCTGAGTCCCAGTCTAGTACTTTAACCGTAAAGGCATCCTCCCTCACTTAAAAGTATTGAAAGAAAAGACCTTTCAGGACCAGGGTTCTCCCTACTCATCTGGTGAAGGACAGCAAGTCCATCCCAATCACACTTCCTTGAGAACAAACATAGCATTGAGGAATCCCAAAAGAGGTTGTAAAGATTTTACTTTGCTTATTGACTGACTGGTACTAGAGGCCTATGAGTCTGTGGTTGGTTAAATCATAGGTTCTCAGACCGGCTGTCATGACCACTCTCCCTTTCTTTTTGGCTCGATAGCAGGGAGTTCCTGAAACTATACAAAAGGGGTCCCAAAACTTTTGTCTGTTGTAACGTGAAGCCACTGTATGGAAAGCTTCAAGAACCATTGCATTAGATCATTCTGCTCCATTATAGTAAAAAATGTCAACTTTATTTATTTATTCATAGGGAGAATTAAATTTCACATGAACAGCATTAGCAATATATACCCAGAACCAGATTCCCATTTGTTCCTCATGGAGCATATCAGACAAGCACGCCTGATCTCACACCATTTTGCTGCCCGTCCCCCCCTGTTGCTAGAGCACAGTCTGAACAGGGGAGGAAAGTGGGAAGGCTTACTCCCCATGTGGTTGAGAGTTGTGACAATCTGCCCAATAAAGGAAAAATGGCATTTAACAATATATCAATTTGATATTTCTGAAGTAGCCTTTTCCTAGAGCAGTGGTGGGCAATCTGCAGCCCATCAGAGTAATCCACAGGCAGGCTATGAGACAGAGTTTGCATTGACCATCTGTAAGTACGGCCGCCCGCAGCTCCCATTGGCTGGGAACGGCGAACCACAGCCACTGGGAGCTGTGGGCAGCCGTGCCTGCGGACAGTCAATGTAAACACTGTCTTGCGGCCTGCCAGCGGATTACCCTGATGGGCCGCAGGTTGCCCTCCACTGTCCTAGAGAGATAGCAATAACCATTCCCAAAACTGTAGGTTAATAACAGAGAGAAGAAATAGGAATATCATTTACTGATTAAACATACACAGTCTCTTATTCTCTTGCTACTTCGCATGTGACTCCTGTCCACATTCCTAAGAAGGGACCCCAGTAGGGGTGCGTTACTGGCTTTTATTTTGGTCTGATATTTATGCCTACCTTGTTCTGTTCAATGACACTCCCTGTTGTTGTTTTTCTGAATTATGTGCTCTTACCCTTAGATAATAACATAACATAAGGTGCTTTGGTTTTTTGGATTTGTTCATGTAATGTGTAGTATAAAGATACAATAAAATATACATATTAAGAAACACCAAGTCTTCAACCAGCTGCTGTCAGCATTGCTGTAGCAATTAGTACTGCTCTGAAGCACAGTAATGGGACTTCAGTGGGTAAAAAATTATGCAGTTTTGGTTCTCTTTTGTAGTAACTACACAGATAGCAATTTACAATTGTGAGAGTTTTCAAGACCTATAATAAAGGCCTTCCTTTTACTTAGGGCCTGTCTACATTGCCCCAGGGTTCGAACTACAGGGGTGTGACTAGAAGTGGGCACAAAAGTCCTGTGCTGTAACTCTGCCATGTGGACTCTGTAGGTATGAACTAAAAGGTTCACAGTTCCCATTAATATAATCCTGTTTGAAGAGGGTTACATTAATGTAAACTAAGAACCGAGGGGGTGTTAGAAGGGCAGCATTTTGGTGTGCACTGCTATTCATTCCCCCATCGTTTGAACTGTAGGGCAGTGTAGACATAGCCTGTGTCTGCGGTGAGAGGTAGAGCAGTGTGAATACTGACTTTTTAGTTTGGGGGCTGAACTGAACAACTGGGATTAAAAAATTGATCTGGCATTCAATAATTTTTAAAAATATTTTGTGAAACACATTTTTTTAAAAAAATGTTTATTTTGACCCAGAATGAAACGTTTTGTTTAGCTTGTCAGGGTTTTTACCATTTGAAATAAACTGAAAGTAAAATATGAAATGAAAAAGACCCGTATTGAAACATTTAACTGGTTCATTTAAAAATGTCAAAATAAAATGTTCCCACTTTTTGGGAGATTTGTTTTTTTGGCCAAAGCAATTCAGTGACTTTCACATAAATTTGCAAATATTTTAGTTGACCTGAGCATGCATTTTTCAGTGAAGAAGAGTTTTGTCCAAAAAATGTCACCCTCCTGTAGTGGTAAGGTCTTGGGGCTATAGTGAGTATTTTTCATGACCTATTAGATACACAGCACAATCCATTTAAGTAATCTTAAAAAAAAAAAAAAGTAACTAGGACTTGCAAAGATTCCTACTCAGCTTTTTCTTAATGTGAACAAAACATGGCTGTATTTTGGCAAACAGTGAGGGTGAAAGCAGTACATATGGATGTAGGTGGCTAACTTTAGACACTCAGATTTGAAAATGTTGGTGTATGTTTTTCTTGTGGAAATTTGAGTTCAGATCTTGAGGTCAGTCTCATGCTCCCAAGTTAGCAGGGACTGGGTTTGTCACTGAGGTGATATCTTGCAGGAAAAGGATTTTTCCATCTGTAAAAATAACTCACAGTTCTCAGGTAGGAGAATAGTGCATGAGCAGCAAAGCATTAGTACAAAAAGGTCATTGATCGCTTGGCTGGATTGTTAATGCATAGATCTGGGAGTCAAGAGATATGAGTTCTGTTCTTGGGTTTACTACCATGGACTTGTGTGACCTGAGGTGACTTCTTCAACTGCTCTGTCTCAGTTTACCCATGTATAAAATGCAAATCTGGCTTCCTTTGCCCCCTAGTTGTTCTCAGAAGATGCTGGTGCTCATTTATTACTTTAGACTTGAATAGTGTGCAAGAAAAACTCCAGTGAACGCTGCACACTTCATCCAGATCATTACTGCTTCTTGAAGTGTTTTAATGTTAAATATAGGTCAAATGCTGGTTGCAACTCTTCATTCTCTTCTGGCTTCTATCATTTACATTACAAGATTGAAAACTACATTTTTTTTCGCAGCTGGAGAGGGAATTAATCTCTGTGTGCTGTGTTCTGAATGTCTATTTATTTAACAGGCTGGGAAGCGCTATACAAATAGTCACTTTAACATTTGTGACAGTTTTCAGAGTAGTAGGCATGTTAGTCTGTATCAGCAAAAAGAATGAGGAGTACTTGTGGCACCTTAGAGACTAACAAATTTATTTGAGCATAAGCTTTCGTGGGCTAAAACCTACTTCATCGGATGCATGCAGTGGAAAATATAGTAGGAAGATATATATGTGACAGGGTCAGGCCAGATGGCTATAGGAGAGGAATAGAAGGCAGATATAATAGCCCCAGACTAAGTAGATCCCTTTTCCCTGGGTACGGTAACAGGGAAGTTTCCAGAACAATCAGGAACCTTCTGGAAACAATTAAGACAGACAGGCTGATTGGCTGCAGGTATTCTAATCAAGAAGCTGCTAGAATCAATTAAGGCAGGCTAATTAGGGCATCTGGGTTTAAAAAGGAGCTCACTTCAGTTTGTGGTGTGCATGTGAGGAGCTGGGAGCAAGAGGCACTAGAAGAGTGTGAGAACGCAGACTGTTAGAGGACTGAGGTGTACAAGCATTATCAGACACCAGGAGGAAGGTCCTGTGGTGAGGATAAAGAAGGTGTTGGGAGGAGGCCATGGGGAAGTAGCCCAGGGAGTTGTACCTGTCACACAGCTGTTCCAGGAGGCACTCTAGACAGCTGCATTCCACAGGGCCCTGGGCTGGAACCCAGAGTAGAGGGCGGGCCTGGGTTTCCCCCAAATCCTCCCAACTCCTGGTTAGACACAGGAGTAGTCGACCTGGACTGTGGGTTCAGAAAAACGGCCAAGCTGAGGGCTGCTGTGAAGCTCCAAGTCAAGCAAATCTGCCAATAAGCACAAGACCCATCAAGGTAGAGCAGGAACTTTATCACAATATACACAGAGAACATGAAAAAATGGGTGTTGCCATACACACTATAATGAGAGTGATCAATTAAGGTGAGTTATTATCAACAGGAGAAAAAAACCTTTTGTAGTGATAATCAGGATGGCCCATTTCCAACAGTTGACAAGAAGGTGTCCGGTTTGGCCAATGTACATGGCAGAGGGGCACTGCTGGCACATGATGGCATATATCACATTGGTAGATTTGCAGGTGAACGAGTCTTCAGCCCCCCCAACTAAAACCTCTCCATCACATCATCAAGGATCTTACAACATATCCTGAAGGATGATCCCTCACTCTCACAGATCTTGGGAGACAGGCCAGTCCTTGCTTACAGACAGCCCCCCAACCTGAAGTAAATACCAGCGACCACACACCACACAACAAAAACACTAACCGAGGAACCTATCCTTGCAACAAAGCCTGTTGCCAACTCTGTCCACATATCTATTCAGGGGACGCCATTGTAGGACCTAATCACATCAGGCACACTATTAGAGGCTCGTTCATCTGCACATCTACCAATGTGATATATGCCATCATGTGCCAGCCATGCCCCTCTGCCATGTACATTGGCCAAACTGGACAGTCTCTACATAAAAGAATAAATGGACACAAATCAGACGTCAAGAATTATAACATTCAAAAACCAGTTGGAGAACACTTCAATCTCTTTGATCACTCGATTACAGACTTAAAAGTGGCAATTCTTCAACAAAAAAACTTCAAAAACAGACTCCAGCGAGAGACTGCTGAATTGAAATTAATTTGCAAACTGGATACCATTAACTTAGGCTTGAATAAAGACTGGGAGTGGATGTGTCATTACACAAAATAAAACTATTTCCCCATGCTTATTTCCCCCCCTCCCCCACTATTACTCACACCTTCTTGTCAACTTTAGGAGCCACCACAGTGTCCCCATCTGAATTTTTCAAATTTTAAATATAAACTATTTGATCAAAAAAGGTGTTTTGAATTTTTTCATGCTCAAATTTTTGAGATGAAAAGGAAACTTGTTTCACATACTTTATTGTAAACATTTTTCATTCTTTTAGAATTTTGTGAAAAAGTTAGTGTGTATATGCATGTATATGTAAGCTTATGCATATTTCAGAGTAACAGTTCTGAATAATGCAAAATGTATTGGTGAAAGATTGTCTCCTCTTTTGTTTCTTATAAGATATTTCTATTTCTCTTCTTGTGTACATGTGTAATATATTACTATTTGTATTTAACGTAGCCAAATTAACATGATTGATAGAACCATAATGCTAAATTTTGCTCTCAGGTACAATGGAATATATCCAGAACAACTCTGTTGACTTAAATGAAGTTTCTCTGGATTTACGCCAGATAACATGGAGTGGAATTTGGCCCTCTACTTGTGTATTTCCTGGTTCTTTATGTTCTTAACTATGCCACCTTAATGCTGTGTGGACACCGTTTTTAGCATTTAATAGACAATGTGTTAGAATGATCTTTTGTTATATGATATCCATTACATCTTTGTAAATTATTTATGTTTTCTTCATATTGAGCTTAAGGTTTAATTATTGATGTTTTGATCAAAACATTCCGCCACTTACTACTATCTATAAAATACACATATACCAACCCACAGCTTGCCACTTTCCTCCCTAACCTTCCAAACCTTAGTGGATTAATGTAGTTAAA
This sequence comes from Caretta caretta, assembly GCF_965140235.1. Classification (NCBI taxonomy): domain Eukaryota; kingdom Metazoa; phylum Chordata; order Testudines; family Cheloniidae; genus Caretta; species Caretta caretta. The sequence goes on from NC_134208.1 coordinate 35,134,215, forward strand.
AAGGCTGATTATAAAATTGCTGTAGATTTGCTCTTCCTAAAGAGATTAATTCAACTGCACCTGCAAATAATAGCTCTGATTTCCCCATCATCTTTTGTTGCCATCCCCTCACTCTCTCATATCATAAGCCATAAGAATTCATGTTGAAAAACAGGAGAGAATGAATATTGTGACCACCCCGCACAAAATAAATTTTGCTCATAATTAAATCTGGAGTTCCCACTGAAATCTTTTGTATCCTGTTGGAAATATGCCCTGTCAGAATGGTATGGGTAATTCATATTACCCTAAATAGTCTTACTGAAGTCATAGAGTTATCCAGATGAGTGAGGATTACTGGATCAGGTCCTGAGTAATCCAAAATATTAGGTTAAGTGGTGTTTTATGTGTCTAATTTTATAATAACAAATGCATCACTGCACACTTGTGAATATGTGACATTCACATTTTATTAGTACTACAAACACACCAGGAACAATAGATATATCGTTCCTAAAATATTGCAAAACACAGATGTACGAATAACAGCTTTTATGTTACCTGCATGTGTCACATTAAGGACATGTAAAAAACACATTATAACTTTATATTTCTAATATATCCTGCTGCACTGTATATGTTGCACATCCTGAGATAGCACTTCCATGAAAATCAGCACAATAAAATGTGAACAAAATGAACAGCACTTTTCCACATGTGGATAAAAAGGCATATCAAGCTTATTCAGAGAGAGATGATGAAACAGGATTTTAGCTTTACTTTCGCCTGCTCATTTTTAGTTCAAGCTCTTATTCATAGCTATTTATCATGAATTCCTTGTTTGTTATTATAATTTCACTGTGCAGTTGGTTGACTAACATGTAAAATTTGTTACTCTCTGCATCTAAAAAATGGCTATGCCATCCACTGGTAAAATGAAATGGTATTTCCTTTGAATCTAACTACCAGTTTCCTCTGAATGATGATACAGGATATATATTATACAATCCACTTGCTTTTCACACCACATCACAATCTGTTACCTTAATTGTTTCAGTTTTCAAAAATGGAGGTTCTGTAGCTATTCTTACTCAGTGCTTCCACGGAATTCTACAAAACATCACCCATAACAATGCAACATGAAAGAACAGGATTTGCTTCAGTCGCAATTTTTAGCCATGGGGGGAAAAGTGCTGTTTTAAATCTGATATCAAATGCTTTGATTCCTTGAAATACCAAAAGAAAGTTGTCAATTAATCAAAGGATACAATCACATTACTTCTTAAGGCCTTGAAAGCTGATTCTATCCAATTCTTTATGTATTCTGTATATTTGAGAAACAAACAAGCAATGAAATGGTTTGCACCTTCAAACTGAACCAGTCTTCTTTGCTTGTTTCATAAAGCCACAACCCATTCTCTCCCAGTAGGCTCTTTTATGCCTGCTCCCAAACACAGAACCGAACAGTTTCTAAAACATTCCTTCCTGGAGAAGGCACACTGGGTTTTAATATTTGCCCCCAACTCTGGGTTCACTTGGCTAAGCATCACTGAGCATCAATGTAGAAATTGTATGCTCTCATTGAGAGCCACTGCATCTCCACAATGTGAGTGCATGAGACCACATGCTGGTGCTCTCCACAAAAGTCACTTGTTATTTAAATCAGAATGACAAACCTGCTCCCTCCCCTCCCCCTCTCCCAACCTCCACAGAGGCATATTCTCATTAACATTCTTAATGTTAAATGGAATTACATGTGCACATCAAGCACAGAATTTAGCTGCAGATGCAATATTTGCAAGCATCATATCAAACATAAACATCATCTAAAATACAGACTTTAGCTTCGTCTTGCACACCCCCTTACTCACACAAGTAGTCCTCATTCTAGCTAGAAGTCCCACTGACTTGAATGGTAATATCCTAGTGATCAGGCCCATTTTCTGTGATGGAAACTAGTTACAAATATGAGGCATATTAAAGGCGGTAACCCAATGGGATAACTTTCAACTCAGTTCCTCAGAAAAGGAGCTGTAAGATTTAATGCAAACATCAAGGTTAAAAAAAAATCTTTGCTAGCTGTGTAAAACTCATATTTTTTAATCAATTCCATTTTACTAATGAAAAAGGTAGTGTCAGGAAAGAAATCTTTCTAAGAAAGGTAAACTACTCTGAAATTAGATTTAAAATATAAAAAGAATTAAATACTATATTATTGCACCTTTATAGTGTCATTTTAAACTTACTTTCGTTCTAGAAGAACGTTGCATAAAGGAAATAAAAGCCAACTTCCTTGTAATTTAGAAGGAAGATAGATTAGAAGTGTGTGCAAGGGATTTAAGTGTGAAAATCCCAAACAATTTAATTTTATTTTGAAGATATACTCAATAAAATTTTCTTCACTGTGACTTTCTACTTTTGTTTGATAGGATTTATTTTTATTTTTATATATCAGTCAACAAATCTCCTACAGAATTAAATAAAAGCTCAGTCCCTGGAGAAAGGGGCAATCTTGACTCAAAAGGCATAAGGTGATGTTTGATTCTTTTGAAAAAACTCTCCTAATATGGTTACAGAAACAGAAATTGAAATAATGTCAAATTCTACTAGAAATAATAAATAAAACCATATGCTGAAGCATCTCAGCTAGAATTCCCCAGGGCTATAAAATAGATATACACAAGTTAGATGGTATCAAGGAAAATTGGGGGAATGGGAAAAAAATCTTCGTTTAGTGATTATCTTTCTTCATCTAATGTCACGCTGAATTTAAGCCCATTTTGGAAATGCTCATGTATAATCCTGTTTGCCCATTGTTGCCTTGTTGGCAAAAGTAGGCATCAAAAAGACTTGTCTGAGGATAAGATAAGAGATACAGATGTTCTGTGCATTTATTAATTTAATTTTTATATCAACTAACATGAGGATCGACTGAAACACTTTTTTTCCAAAAAGCAAACCCCCAAAATAATATGCTGTATGTCAGGTGTCAGATAGTATGCAATCATAAATGCCTGGAAATTAAAGATAAAAAAGACATACTGGCTCATCTGTTCCATCCATCTGCTGGTGTAAGATTGTCCCCTACGTTATATTTTCTAGACCATTTTCCAGTTTAGTTTTAAATGCCTTGTTTCCTTCTGTTCAATTTGACCTTACTTATTTTTATCTTGGATAGTTAAAATGGCTGCTGATCAATGCACTACTTCAAGGCAATTTAAAAAAAAAACAACACTCTTCATTTTTAAAAAAAAGGAAAAATTGTCCATTTTTTTGAGTGCAGCTAATTTTGAGGATATGTTCAGCCACAAAAGATCAAATCTGGACAAATATTGATGGTGAGATTGTGCTGGATGTTTGAAGCATCATCTTTTGCTTCATTGTATGGATTAGGTTCTGAGCTAATCAGTCAGACAGCTGAAATGTTTTAGGTGCAAATATTGGGGGTGGGGGACATGAAACCAAAGTCTTTTGTGTTTAATGAGTTGCCTTTTCCACTCTTATTAACTAAAATACTTTAAAAATCAAAGTAGTTATGCTTAAACAATTATATTAGATGTAATCATTATTTTATTAGCATTTTTCTCCAAGGATTTTTCTTCCTGATTATGAGTACTTTGCAATTTCAGGCAATATGATGGATGTTACTCTTCTATGACAAGAATTTTAACAGCCCTTCTTCAGCACTCAGTGCACACCCAATTATGCGTCTGAGCTAGTAACCTTGAATTTATGTTGCCATGGTGACAAACTGGTCATGCATTATGGATTATCATTGAAATTCTACACCCCTACCTAGCATAATGAGAGTTGGGGACTTAATCAAATCAGCCATTCTGTGTGACACAAAGTGAAGCCCTAGCTCTTATTGTTCAGCCTGGAGAAAGGAAGCAGGCCTGATGGAGTGGCAGCTGCCGGGCTGCAGCCTGATAGCTTGCCCTTATGTACGTTTGTGAATGTACAGACAGATGGTGTTCAATGCCTGGAATTTCTAGCTTAGGAAGCAGCTGTTCGGATAACCTCCGCCATCTCACCTTGTTGTCATGGAACACTGAACAGAGACTGAGAATGTGGGTGGATACATTGACAATCTGACTGAATTTACGCTGCCTGGCATCCTTCTTTATCATAAGACTGCAGGGCTAGAATGAAGATGGGGGCGAGATGGAAAGGGGGAGCAGGGCTATTGAAAGCCGAAGCAGAGTATTTGAGTATCTTCCATTTCCATTTCTACTTTGCTAGAACAGAAAGAGACAGATCAAATTATTGTGGTAAATCATTCCCCGAGATTTAATCTAGTTTGCATCTCCTTCACAGTCTAGAAATCAGTCATACTATAGCCGTCTATTCTTATACAGTTTAGACATCAGTAAAGGGACCCAGGTTTCAGTTTACCATACTGTAGCTTTGTTACGTCCTTCTCTCTCAGAGACATGGTACCAGCTACGTGAAGGTCAGAATAGGAGTAGGCTCGATGCTAGAACAAAAATCAGACCAAACAGGTATGCAACATCACTACCCATTATCCCCTTCTGACATACCACTAAGATTCCTTTTTCTAGTTATCGTAATTGTAAGAAGACACAAGAACAATTGGGCAATTATTCCTGACTTTTTGGAGGTTATTGCATTTAATAAAATAATAATGAGATTGTAGCAATGGTTAAAAGAATGAGGCATATGTATAACCATAATGTCTAAATCCATTTATGAGAGGTACTTCATTGTACAACAAAAGGAAGCTGATCTGTATATTACTTCTGATTTGTTCTCATGACCAAAATTTTTTATTATTATAACACTATTATTTATTTACAATTCAAGCTCCATTTATTTACAATTCAGGCTCTATAGTAGTTATGCAAAAACAGGCTGACATCCCACCACCTCTGTTAATGACATTGAAAATTCTTCAATTATCCAAATAATAAATAATCCAATTGTGATTATCTGATTATTCAGTCTTCCCCCAATGACATTCAGATAATCAAGATTTTATTATGATGATGTATTTTATTTATTTATATTTATAAGGTGCCTATCACCATGGTTTTTATACAGCAGTGTTAAGCACCTGTCAGTATTGCTATTAGAGATTCATCAGACATGGGGTTTCAAGAGCTTATAATATTCTTTCAGGATAAAACTCAACATATTATAATATTTTAAAAGAAATCAGTTTTTTTGAGTTCTGACTGTGTCATTGACTCCATGTCTACATAAATTAAGAAATGTGCATGTGTGAAAACGTACACGTAACACACAATAATTCTTTGGAAATGCATGCGTAGAAAATGAATATTTCAGAAGGCTTTTTAAGTACGTGAATTACTGGTGATCCAGGACACCTTGAATGGACACCTTTAAAGTACTTATAAATCTAAATTAAAAAATATAAATACAAAATACTGTTCCTCACGTTTTCTGCACCACCCCTTCTTTGCAAAAAGAGCCACTGTCACCTTGTGTTGACTTATTAGATTATAATAGCTCCAGAGAAGTCTTTGTCATCTATAATGTTAATGAGTCACAAACAAAAATGTCTCCAAGTAAACCTAGACTGACAGACTGTAATGGTTATGAAGCTGGTGCTATGAATAGGCCTGATCCTGAGAATCTCCATTCATGTTAGTCCCATGGAAGTCAGCAAGTATTATTTCCTCAGTACCTTGCCATACCAGTTAGTCTGTGTTTTCAATGATACTTGCAACCAGAAATTTGCTCACACACAAGACTTCTTGGTAACATCAAGGATTTGATTTAGCATAAGGAAGGAAATTCAGAGCCAAGGATTGAATATCTAGACCAATACCATTTTATTTTTGTTTTTAATGAAGGCTTTTCGGCTATAATTTACAGTACTTACAGTTTTCTTGTGTTTGTAGATTTAAGCCAAACCCTTAACTCTGATGTTAATGTCAACTTTATATGACTTAAATTCATTTTTTTACAGTAGAATTGCATGTATTGTGTAGGCATTTTGGAGAAGAATGTTACAGATGAGCCTAGCAGACTGAGCCAGCAAAAATAATGGTGCATGCTTTCAATTAAAACCTATTTAAAAAAACCACAAACTCAAAGAAGGATATAGGTGCTTTTCTCTCATTAAAAACATTCCATAAGAAAGGAGGGGAGATTTACTAAACCAGAACCATTCTTCATTGGGTATTGTGAAAAAATAATTTGTTAGGTTGAGCCAGATTCACTCCCACTGTAGCACTTCTGAAGTCAATGGTATTAGACCAGGGATAAATTTGGACTCCTATCTGAATTAATGCCAAGGTATACATCCCTTACAAGTAGTAAAGGAGCACTGTCTGCAGTATTTGCTGTTGTGGCTAGGTAGAAGTTATTTTAAAGCCAATTCTACAAACTTAACTCATACCGAGTAGAACTTACTCAAGCAAGTACCACTCGGTTGAAGAGAATTACTTATGTGAGTACGTACTGCTCAGGTGAGTAAGAGTTTAGCCTCAGGTCCTTAGTCTAAACATCAAAGAGCATTTAAAGTTTGATGGAAAATGATGATCACCTTTCAGTGACAATGTTAGAAGAATGATACTTGCAACCAGAAATTTGCAAAGTCCTGAGTTATTGTTACTTTATTTTTATCACAGTCTGTTGAATGTATTGTTGATGACAACTATATATGCAGATATTAGTGTATTCACATATCTTGTAAAACTTTCCTTGGGAACTTCAGCCTTTGGACTCACTCCAGCTGGAGGATCACTACTCTGAAACTAGTCTTGGTCAGGCACAGCTTGTCTCTGAACCAGCCAGGTTCCATGACTGTAGATTTGTTCTTAAAATGAGTTGGGAAGAGGAAATGTTCCTTATCTAGCTTGTTAGAAAAATACACAATCTGACTGGAATTAAAAGGCAGAAAAATTGTTACCACTGAAGAACTTTAAATAGAAGATATTACATTTCTTAAGAATTTAAAAGGAAATAAATTATAGGAAAAATATGTATTTTAGTTGTTTCAGAGCAAGAGGATTAAAGCTACTTAGATTTATTTATATGAAGAAATAAGCAGATGTGGATTTGGAAGTTCAGAGGGTGAACAAAATATAGCTGGCATATCTATGATGCAATGAAAATCAGTATCCTAGTAATAGCAGTTCATACAGAGAGGTTTAAGAGTAGCCCTGACAGAAAATATCTTCCCCCTTCTCCAGAACAAGTCCACCCTCCCTTCTGGCATAACAAAACCCACCCAAGATGTTACAACCATTAGGCCCAGGTGATGTGTTTCACTTCAGTGTAAAGCAGATTTAATCACAATAGTGAAATGCCTGTAGAGTGCACATGTTGTTGTTATCACTGTACCAGCTTGTTCACTTCCGTATTCTGGCTTCCATTCAGGTAATCCTTTTGCTGCCATCCCGAGACGATGTTTCTTTTCTAACAAGAGTTCCGCTGGTCTGTAATGTCAGAGTTTTCAATTACATACTCTGATAAAGGCAATCCTCTGGAAAAAAATAAAAAGGAAAGGAACCTTTAAAGTGGTGTGGGGGGTCTGTGTGCATGAGTGCATGCACATGTGTAAACCCTGCACCTGGAGCCACTCCTGCAGGAAACCTCTAGTTTGGAGAAACCACGTTAAGTCTTTCCTAGCATTGTTCAAACTAAAGAATCTCCCCTACTAGGTTTTACTGGTTCCTAGGATGGTCATTTAAGAGGTATTTGCAATATATAATTCATCCCAGGGTTCTGACCACATAATGGAAACACAACAAAGAAGTGTGGGTGATTTGTTATCTCACTGGAATTCCATTATATGCACATTGCAATCTGTCACATATTACCAACTTGTGATTTAGGGAGCAGATATTCAGACTTAGGCACATGGAAATGTGCGTGCACCTAATTTACAAGCATAAATACCTAATGTATGTGTGCAGCTCAGTCACTGATGTATACAGATACCAGTTAGAGGCTTAATTTTCCACTCAGCTATTTGATCTGTGCATACATATTATGTTTTTGCTCTCATGTTTTAGGCACCAACAATTGTTTTGAGCAATCGTGTGTGCAGCACTTTGGAAACCTGACCCCAATATTTAACAGGTAGAACTAAAAATCTTGTTGTAAATGTGTATCTTGGTATATGTTATAATCATGTCACAGGTTAACATTTTTACTTCCACTAGGGGGTGCCTAACTAATGCAATCTAAAAGGACCTGTGCTGCAGAAAGCATCTTTAAAAGCTGCAAAAGTGATGGCCATTTTGCATGTCTTCCTTAGAAAGATGAAGTCCCAGTCATCAGAAGGACAGATCTTCAACTGGTGTAAGCCAGTGTGTACCTTCATTGATTTCAATGGAGCTACACTGATTTACACTAGCTGAGGATCTACCCCAGAAGTTTTACAAGCTCAGGATCTTATACAAAAGAAATTATATGTTACCCATATGTACTGGCTTCTTAGTCGATCATCTTAGCCAGGTGAGAGGTCAATCTGCTCTGTATGGGAAAAAAACCCACAATGAGGTTATAGAGATACTTGGAGTGAGGGAAAAGAATTTAATGTTTTGCTCATCAGCCTGAAAAATTTGTCGTACACACACACATTACATTAGTCCACCAGGGTATGCACAATGTGCTCAGTGCATCCACCGACATAGTCACAAATCTAGCTGCCTCTAATCAGACTTGGTGAAGTCCAAAGCCCACTCCTGGGAAAGGGGCAGGTTTGGGTGCTTACAAAATGGCAGCACAAACCTTCCTCTCAGGTAGATGTTTCTCCTCAAAACAGAGACCACCAGCCTGTATGACTTTAGCTGCAGAGGCTTTGCAGCTTTAGGTGAGGATATGTGTACTGTTTCTTTAAAAATGTAACAAGAAGCCAGGCAGAATGAGCCTGGGGAAAGCTCAAGGCAGATGCTTCACAGTGAAGCAGGGAGAAGGAGACAGAAGAGCTTTCGCAATAATACTGTTTTCCTTAATATAGTAAAGTGCCTTGTTCACTGTTAGAGAAGTGACCTTGGTGCACTTGGTTCTTAATCCATTACTACTATATTTTATGTGGAGAAAGTCCATTTGAGTTAGTGCTGAAACAGTTGGTTGTCCTAGAAAATAAGCTTTTTCCTATGAAAAGAAAGCTTTCAAACCTCCCAAAATTTCCTTCTGAAGACAAATACCAAAGTTTAGTCAACACTTTTGAAAATCGAGCCACTTATTTTGGTGCCCAACTTTAACCTCCCACATTTGGAAATGGTCTGTCAGTGGAGTATAAATGGCACCAAGTAGCTCCAGTTTTTCTATAGTTTTTTATCTTTAAACAGTTGTATTTCACAGCTATGGTATATATGCAATCTAGCCAAACCCTAGTACTTATATATAGCTGTGAAATAACTTTGACATTGGCATAGTCATAGATTATGAGGCCAGAAAGGGACCGTTATGATCATCTAATCTGACCTCCTGTATAACATAAGCTATTGGACTTCCCTGTATGCAGTCCTGTTTGAACTGAAGCACATCTTTGAGAAAAAAACATACAGTCTTGTTTTAAAATTTTCCTTTCCACTGTTTCATTATTATGGGAAGCACACCGAAAACTCCCTCATCGGAAGCTCAGCCCTATCTATCTTTGCCCCGCCCCCAAACACAGATATTAGGTTAAATGTTAAAATATTACCATCTTTCTACAAAATACAGAATCTATACAACAAGAATTAGGGGAAAGACTGGCATTTTAAATAGTATCTGAGTTATACAGAAGCATTATTGTTTCACATAATAGGCAACTAAATACGGTGATGGAATGAATGAACAAACATAGATACGGAACTTCATTTATGCAATCTAGCTCCTACCTCATCATATATGTAACACGATACAATAAAAGCTTTCATTTCTTATACAACAATCAAGTTTAACAGTTAGGCCAGTTTTCCTAACTTCTAGCAAAGGAGAATTTAAGAATAGATACTCTAAAATTACATACACACACACAGAGTTCTGTTGGATTATTTTGTATTTAAAGCCCTTTATTTCTTTTAATTGCAGAGATCATTTTTCATCTTCTGAATACAGCAAGTGAAGCAATACTTGTCACTCAAGTTATATTCAGAAGAGTTTCTTCAAAATAGTATTGGTTTTCTCAGGAATGGACAAAATTATTCAGATAAAACAAGACCCCATTCAAACTTTGACCTAAAAGTAGAACTGAATTTCTAACATTCAAAAAGTTTGCTTACCTTTTAGAAAATTAGTAGGGATGGACCTGAATAGCAACCTTTGGAGAGGAATCTGAATTTCCTCTCCATCAGGGTGCTCACAACTGGGTTTATGTTCAGATCATTATGGAGGTAGGATTTACCCAGGAAGGGACAGATTGTAGCCTACCCTGCACACCCATGCAGTCCTATTCCAGATGCCCACCTCAAAGGAGAGCAGCTTCCACAGAGCTGCTACTTTCCCTCATCAGTAGTGGGCTGATGGGGACAAGGAATGGGTAGAGCCAAGTTTCCTCCCCTAACACACCTGGAAGCACCAGGCGATATATGCGGTGCCAGGTGTAAGACTGATACAGGGTACATCCCCCCACCCAGGAGCAGGCAGAAAACCAGGAGACAGACTTGACTTTCTCACTCTCGGTCTGTTTCCTGCTTGCAGCACAGCAATGTGCTGTACCGTACACAGGGTTCATGGCGCAGACCTAGGTGGTCAGAAGTTTGGATTCATGTTTGACCTCTCTCCAAGTTTATAGAATCATAGGACTGGAAGAGACTTTGAAAGGTCATCTAGTCCAGTCCCCCGCAATCAAGGCAGGATTAAGGATTATCTAGACCATCCCTGACAGGTGTTTGTCTAACCTGCTCTTAAAAATGTCCAAGGATAGAGATTCCACAATCTCCCTAGGCAATTTATTCTAGTGCTTAACCATCCCGACAGTTAGGAAGTTTTCGCTAATGTCCAACCTAAACTCTTCTTGCTGCAATTTAAGCCCATTGCTTCTTTTCCTATCTTCAGAGGTTAAGGAGAACAATTTTGTCTCCCACCTCCTTTGTCAAAGTCAGATTCAAGGTTCACAGAATTTGTCAGACCACTCTGTTTATTAGCAAAGCGCTTTGCCAGTGCACCCAGATATGTGAGCCCTCTGCAAAAGCTCAAGCTAACTTATTTATACAGATAAGCCAAAGCCAATTTAACATAAGAGACAAAAGGAAGCAGAAACTGACAAATATACATACATATCTTATTTGCACACTAACATTTACCAATCTCCTAGCTCAGTAGGAGCTCTAAGTTAATTAGTTTGAGGACCCATTGTCTCACACTCCTTAATGTTTCTCTTCCTGACAACTATATTTCAACAAACCCACCAGATGCATTTCTTTAATAAATTATAATTTCAATATAATTCATTCTACTTTCACACCTTGTAACAACCTTTTATGTACTTGAAAACTGTTACCATGTCCACCCTCTGTCTTCTCTTCTCCCAACTAAACAAACCCAATTTTTGCAATCTTCCCTCATAGGTCATGTTTTCTAGATCTTTAATCATTTTTGTTGCTCTTTGATGGACTTTCTCCAATGTGTCCACATCTTTCCTGAAATGCAGTGCCCAGAGCTGGACACAAAACGCCAGTTGAGGCCTAATCAGTGCGGAGTGGAGTGGAATATTACTTCTCATGTCTTGCTTACAACAATTCTGCTAATACGGCCCAGAATGAGGTTTGCTTTTTCTGCAATGGTGTCACATTGTTGACTCATATTTAGCTTGTGATCCACTATGACCCCAGATCCCTTTCCACATTACTCCTTTCTAGGCAGTCATTTCCCATTTTGTATGTGTGCAACTGATTGTTCCTTCCTAAGTGGGGTCCTTTGCATTTGTCCTTATTGAATTTCATCCTATTTACTTCAGACCATTTCTTCAGTTTGTCCAGATCATTTTGAATTTTAATCGTATCCTCCAAAGCACTTGCAACCTCTCACAGCTTGGTATCATCCACAAACTTTATAAGTGAACTCTCTGTGCCATTATCTAAATCATTGATGAAGATATTGAACAGAACCTGACCCAGAATTGATCCCTGCGGGACAACACTCAATATGCCCTTCCAGCTTGACTGTGAACCACTGATAACTACTCTCTGGGAATGGTTTTCCAACCAGTTATGTGCCCACCTTATAGTAGCTCCAGCTAGGTTGTATTTCCCTAGTTTGTTTATGAGAAGGTCATGCTATACACTTTCAAAAGCATTACTAAAGTCAAGATATACCACATCTACCACTTCCCCCCATCCACAAGGCTTGTTACCCTGTCAAAGAAAGCTATTAGGTTGGTTTGACACAATTTGTTCTTGACAAATCCATGCTGACTGTTACTTATCACCTTATTAATTTCTAATAAGAAATTTCTAATAATCAATTTCAAATTGATTGCAAATTAATCATTTGCTCCATTATCTTTCCAGGTATTGGTCTCTAATTCCCCAGGTTGTCCTTATTTTCCTTTTTATAGATTGGCACTATATTTGTCCTTTTCTGGTCCTCTGGAATATCTCCCATCTTCCATAACTTTTCAAAGATAATAGCTAATGGCTCAGATATCTCCTCAGTCAGCTCCTTGAGTGTTCTAGGATGTATTTCATCAGACCATGGTGACTTGAAGACATCTAGCTTGTCTAAGTAATTTTTCACTTATTCTTTTTCTACTTTAGCCTTGGATCCTACCTCATTTTCACTGGCATTCAGTATATTGGATGTCCAATCACTAACTACCTTTTTGGTGAAAACTGAAACAAAATAATCATTTAGTGCTTCTGCCATTTCCACATTTTCTGTTATTGTTTTATTGTCCAGTCACTGAGCAATGGGCCTACCTTGACCATGTCCTTGTTCTTCCTCTTGCTTCTAATGTATTTGTGAAATATTTTTGTTACTCTTTATGTCTTTAGCTAGTTTAATCTTATTTTGTGCCTTGGATCTTTCTAAATTTGTCCATTCATACTTGTGCTATTTGTTTATATTCATCCTTTGTAAATGAGGTTTGTAATTTGTAAATTGTTATTGAGGTGCAGAAGTATGATCCAGATCCATCTCCATTTAGAAGAGGGGGAGGTTAGGTCCTTATTTCAGTTAGTTTGAACCTGAATAAATATTCTGTTTTGGTTTGTGGGATGGTTCAGGCCCTTTCCTGGTGTTTCCAGATCAGCTCACCCACCAGTAATATGGAGCCCTGCAGAGTGGTGCCCATGTGATGTCACCATGTTAAATAGCTGTCAGATAAGTGTTCAAACATTCCAGTTTCCAAAATATTGTACCTTCTGAAGTAAAGAAGCCAATAAAAGGCCTCTGGAAGGAAATCTGAAGGCAAAATTTCTTGTATGCAAGTTGCCGCTGATTTGGCCTAACAGTGGTTTTTCTGCTGCTATGTCATAAGTCTGTGAACAGTAATTAATACCCCTGTTGTAGATGAGAACCTATTGTAAGGGGTTCCCCCTCATTGGGGTGTCGCGTGGAACTGGGATACCACTGGGCTTGCCTGACCCACCAGCCTGGGCTCCCTTTACACTGCACTGCTGTGCAGCCTGCCAAGCCCTCCCCCAGGCTTCAGACTGAACTTTACCAGCACACATTCAGGTAGGGACACACACAGATGCTGCTACACACACAGATGCTGAGATCAGCTCTGGATGGGAAGGCTCAACTAAGGCAACTCCCAGTTCCTAAGGCACCTCTCCCCCCCGCCATAGGGAACTGTACAGCATAAGCTCATGAAATTCTCCCCCTCCCTCTATGTGGGGGAAGATATGCAACAGCTTTCTGCCCCCAGTTATGATTTCCACACACTGGTTTTAGACAAAACAAAAACAAGTTTATTAACTATGAAAGGTAGATTTTAAGTGATTGTAAGGGATAGCAAACAGATCATAGCAGATTAGCTAGCAAATAAAACAAATGCACAATCTAAGCTTAATATACCAAATAAATTGGATATAAGTAGCAAACTGTCACCCTAAATGTCGTTTTAGGCAGTTTGCAGAGATTCTTGAGGGCAAGCTGCACTTGCTTGCAGCTTAAAATGCCAGATATTCCTTTCATAGACTAGAAATCCCTCTAGCCTGGGTTCAACCCTTCTTCTGCAGTTCAGTCCTTGTTTCTTAGGTGTTTCCAGCAGTCATCTTGGGTAGGGAGTCAGTGAAGAAGAACCTCAATGATGTCATGCCCCTGCGTTAAATAGCTTTTTCATATTGTGGGTACCCTTTCTCTCCAGGGTTAATTGGTTCCCATGCCTTTCAGTGGAAAACACTGGTATCCCAAGATGGAGTCCAGTACCAGGTGACTTGGTCACATGCCTCTGTAGGGCCACAGCAGCCATGAGACAGAGGCTGTTTGCAGTTTCCTCAGGAAGGCTCCCTGGTGGTAGCATCTTTAAAGGCTTATTGTTTTCCCTAATGGCCCTTCCTAGCAAGCCATCTAGACGGATTGCATTATGTCTAGTGGGTGTTTCCCAGGTGTAAACACATTTGTAATAGATGCTTTATTCAGTAAATCGTAACCTTTCCAATGATATCTCACATGCCTTATCTTGCCTTATCTTGCACAAAATACATCATAATTATGCCATACTCATATCATAATAATATTACAATGAAGTATATGGGGCGTAATGCCACACCTATTATACAACCATGGCTAGATTGTAAGCAGCCCTGGGAGGTTGAGGAAGTGGGGAGGAGGAGATGGCTCAGTGTTCCTCCCCCTTCTTCTGCCTTTGCATCCCTGAAGGCAAAACTGCCTGAGACTTGTGCTGACAGCAGCATTGGCTTTTCCAAAGGAAGAATAACAATTCAAAAATTGGATCTAATGGCTGTACCATCATGAAAAAAGGGAGATCCTGGTGCACCCTTTCAAAGGGTGTAGCTGTGACTTCTGCAGCTTGTGTTCCCAAAAGAATTGGGCATGGACAAGTACCCTCAAATGACCACAGGAATTAAGGATTGTTACAAACCTCACTTTCTTCAGTGTAAACTGCACTTGTTCAACCTGCCTTCTCTAACATAAACTCATAGTAGTGCACATATTTTGTTTAAAAAACCCAAATACCCAAAATGCCCTACCAAAATAAAACACTTAATTGCACACAGAATTTTCCCCTTAGGAAGAGAATGAGAGAGAGAGAGAACTAATCACAGGTAACAGATATTAGTCACATCACTTAATGCACTACTGTTAAAAACAGGTATGTAAGCAATGTTCTTTGTTGGCACACTCCAGTTAATTGCTATTTATCTGGTCCCACACAGAATGCTGTGATGAAAATCTCATTTTTCAGTCTCTTTCTCTATGATCCACTCTGTGGTGTAAATATGTGCAGTCCTCATGTCAAATTTCTTGCCCTAACCAGACATACTTGGTAAAAGCATGACATAATTTTTTGTATATAGTTTAGACAGTATAAAAGAGTAGGCCCCTGTCTCCTGCCATACGTTACTGCAGATCAGGAGCATCATATTCCTGTCAGTGTCTCATTGTGTGACTTTCTTAACTGTAATCGTACCTTGGAGCCTCTAGTTACAGTAAAAGCTGATGCCATGGTGAAATTCTCTTTAATATTTACATTTGCAAGAGCCACTGAGATGACGCAATAGCCGTCTTATCTAACGTGCATTACCTCACTGTGTCTTTGAATCAGCATCATTAGATCTGCATGAGCTCATCTTTAAAAGAAGGGCTTTCAAAAAAAATTTGTTGTTCTGGGAACTAGTGGAAAATACTCTGCTAATGGCACTTCTCATTTTATTCAAGTCTTATGGCTTTTATGTCCTTGTTCTGGCTTTACCCCTGGTTTGTGTATCTAGCAGTTTAATGTAAATTGTCTCAGCCACAGATGGAATAGAGATTTTTGTTGCATACTCATGTGTTTTGGCGTAGTCTCCTTCAAGATTCTACAATGACAGAGGAACTTGGAGTAAACATTGCTTTTTTTTCCCCCTCTTGCAGTTCTTGTGTTATCCAAAGCTGCTGAGATTGATTACGTTCAGCTTGATATGTAACGATGTAGTATTTGCTTTGGCAAAAACAGAAGAGGATGTGAAAACAATAGCTTTCAAATGCAACAGTAGAACAGTCATATAAACTCTGTTATAGAAGCACTACTTGTGGTTCTGTAGGTAAGGTTGATATGAGTTTTCACTGAAAGCCAGGACTCAATCATATTGTTACATATTAAAAATACTGCATATTATCTCCCAAATTTCCCTTACTCTTTGGGGAGAAAATTAATTTGATGAGCATTTACAACCTTAACTCTGCCTTGCAGTAACACAATGATGTGTCTTTAAAAAAACAATTACATCTAATCTGGGACTACAAACACTATAATGTCTTAACCACATGATTATGGTTATTTCACTATAGAACTCTGCCATGACAAGACATAGTCATGGTCGTTTTCAGGTGCCCTAGCTGTGTGTATTTCTATACCTTAACATGTTTGGATTTATTTTAAGCTTAATCTTAACTTTGAATTTCCTCGGTTTATAGTATTTGGTTCTGGGTAATTTCAACATCCCTATAATGCATTTACATCCCCAGTTGCATCTTTGGCTGAGAACTCTACTGATTCCATGTTCTTATATAGCTTTCATATCCATGGTATCTGTGCACTTCAGTGCAGGATATCACATCTGAGCAATTATGTATACTGTCC
The DNA here is from genome assembly GCF_965140235.1 of Caretta caretta. Lineage (NCBI taxonomy): Eukaryota > Metazoa > Chordata > Testudines > Cheloniidae > Caretta > Caretta caretta. The sequence continues at coordinate 35,150,872 of NC_134208.1, forward strand.
ATTTCCAGTTAACTCAAGAAATAGACCTGCATGATCAAATAGTTTAACCTTTTTCTGGCAGAATACTGTATCAAGTATACAAAGTCTTGCTTTCTGCTTCATACAGGCATACTCTTTGCTTCACCATATCTAAAATCAGCCTTCACATACACTACGAAACAGCCTTCAAAAGGGCCATACATGACTCTTTATATAAACACATTTCTCACCCCTGTTGCCAATAGGAATTGCATAGATGGAACAAGATTAATATTTGAGTTTAGGATGCTAATGAAGATCCCATATGTTGGATATTCCCTGGTTTAAAAAAATGCAGCTAACAGGGAATGATTTTTCTTCCCTGGAAACATTTTGATGAAAACAAGTTTTGTTTGTGTGTGTCCATCAACGTTTTTCTTTGAATTTTTTTCAGTTACAATCTTTTTTCATTTTTGCCAAAAATTTTAGACCGAAAATTTTAGCTTTTCAGATTTTCAGTTAAGTCCCCAAATTTTTCAACAATGGAATCTCTTTTTCAAAAAAAGCCTGTTCATCAAAAAGCCATTTTCTGACATAAAAATGTTTACCCAGAAAGCTTTCAACAAGCTCTAGCATCTAATGCAGTGGTGGCAGACAGAATATTGCAAAATTGTGTGCATTCATTTATATTGCACTGTTTCTCATCTGTTTATGTTACAAAATGAAGCTGTGTGCAATAAATTGATTCAATCTACTTCAAAACAATTCAAACGATGGTGCTTAGTTGCAAAGTTCAGATATTAATTTAGATCCAAATCTAAGATTCCCCAAGGGTCAATTATGCCAGGTATGAGTTTGGCCCCTTTATACTTTGCTGGTTGACATGGTACTCAGGTTAATTAGCCCTTAAACGAGAACTACAAATGAGATTACTTGTGAGTAGGTACTAGTCAATATGAGTAAGCGTTGCACAGTCAGGCCTTACAGGAAATATTATATATATTACCTCTACTGGATTTTGCAACACTTCTACTACCATGTGAATTTGTTTTACTATACTAAAGGGCCACTGGGGAATCCAGAAGTACAAGCACTTTAAGTCAGAAAAGCCATAATGAAATTAAGTTTTTGATATATGCACTGAAGTTATTTTCAGAGCAGAACATTGTAGAAAGGACATATCATTAAAGATACATAGCATCTTATTCTAGCATTCATTTTATGGCACAAGTATTTTAGCATTTCAAAGTTAACAAAATTACTGGATGGCTGCTGTATGTCTTAAATATGGATTTAAAGATAATCTAGATTTCTTGAATACTAATGGCCAGATTCTGAAGTTTTAGTATTGTTCTACAGGAGTAACCCCATTTGAGACCAAGTTCAAGTGTTCAATGTGAGTAAGGTTATTGGTATCTGACCCTAAGGGATCAAAAAGATAGAGGGCCACATCCTTGCTCCCTAAAGATAGTATCTTTTTCTGAAGGCAGTCCCATTTTCTTCATTTGGCACTACTTAAAGTGTGAGGTCCTACTGAGCATTAGCAAGGGAAGCAAATCTGGCCCTGAGTTAGATAGACCCTCACCGTAGACATATCCATCCAGGCAGTACCAGAAAAATGGGGCATGCTGCTGTAATCTGCTTGTCCGATGGCAGCCTGGTGGCACTCCGAATTCCCAGCAGTTCTACCTGTTCATAGGAAATGGATGTTTTGTTTAAAAAAATTGCAAAAACCACAGGGTGACAGAAGATGCTAATTTCTCCTATGTACATTTACCATTTATATTGTGGCAAATTGAAACCCTGCAAGAGGGAGTCTGAGAAAATAGAAACAAATTTCAGAGTCTGGTTCAAATGAGTAACACAAAGCTGACTGGCTAACGATGCTATGTGCTTCATTCCGGGACCTCGCTAAATCAGACATTTAAATCTGGTCATGCTATATAAACATGATACTAGAGAAAGTTATTACTTATTACTATATAATCTAGCTAAAATTATATACTGGTTCTTTATTATCTGGTTAACATAGTCCATTAATTTTTAAGAACTGTTTTCAACTTCACATTGGACGGCAAAAGAAGAAAACATCAATAACAGAGCCAGAATCCTTGGCACAACCTAAGGCCAGATACTTTGCACTTATAGAGTTTTTATTTTCTAAGGGCAAAATTAACTATTCCCCACATCAGTCATATGGAGCAAGTAGGTGGCATTACTATTTTACAAAGGTGGAAACTGAGGCATGAAGATTAAGGCCCATAGTCTTCCTAATGCTTAGCCCAAGAAACTTAGATGGGCGCCGGAGAACTTCATGGGGAAAAGAGGTTGATGTATTCTCCCATCCACGTTGCAGTGCTATTCCATCTCAAAAGGACTATAGTAGGCTATACTCTTGACCTAGACAACACATCCAGTGGGGAGGGGTAAGGATCCTCTGCCCCTGGCTTAACCTACCCTTAAACAGCCACCTCATCATGGCAGGAGTACCTGCAGAACTGCACTCTGCCACAGGCAAGGAACCCAGACAACCTGGGTGGATATGGGACACCATGATCCCTCACTGTGAAACAGAAACAGTGTGGTGCAGTTGTGTTATAGGGTGGGCTGGCCCTTTAAGGGGAGTTGGGTTCAATTCCACGTGTGCTTAGTTATCCAACATCCAGGGACTTGGGCCAAAGGTTGGGTCAGGTGACCAAACATCACATGACAGTAGAACAGACAAGGCGCTTCCAGTAAGAGGGGCAGTGTTCAGTCAAAGGGGAAGAGACCGGCAGGGAGGAGGAAGGCTTTACTACAATAGAGCTAGATGGGTGGTGGGAGGTGCTAAGAGGTGGTCTGCTGTGGGCCGTGGAGAAGGCCAAGAAACAGCTGAGGCTAAGGCTCTGAAAGGAGCTCTGAAAGGTCCTAGGAAAGTCTCTTCAGGGAGAGTGGGGGTCCAGAATGGGGTGGAAAGAACTCCCTGCTCAGTGGGAACTAGGCAACTGAGAGAGAGACAGACAGACAGAGAGAGAGCCATAAACCCCAGGTGTTTGAGGAGTCCTGTAAAATGGCCAAAAGGAGGTGGTGGGGAACCTGAGAGTTGAAAACACTGGTTTGTTGGAGTCTCTGCTTACTCTTGGAAGTTATTGTCAAACTTTATGATTTGGCTAAGTCATTTGGAAGCATTGGAACTAGCCCATCCAAGAGTAGGAAACTGAAACATCTGGATCTAGAAGAGGGGAAACAGATATTGAGTACCTGACATGAAAGTGAACTTGTTACAGCAGGGCCATTTGCATCCCAAATGGAGAAGGGATATTTGACCCATGAGCACAGGGGAGTCATTGTCACAGCTTGGGTTGCAGTTCTTGGCCTCTTTTTGTGCTTGTGCCACTAGATCATGCCTAGACTTAAAATTACATTTGGCATCATATTCCAGCCTTCAGACAGGTGCCAAACTGTCATGGACATCAGTGAGAGATACACAGCTCTGTAGAAAAACTTTGAAGCGTAGGTTAACTTCTAGCACTGTGTTTATAATTCCTAAAAAGAAAGTCATGTAAAAACACTGCATTTTTCCCTTTCAGAGGGACAAATTCTATCCCCTCCATGGCCATGGAAAGACTTGAGCACAATACAGAGTGGTGGGGAGTCTTCCAGGAGCCACAGAACAGCTCTCCATAGAGATTTAGGGTATTGGGGCTGTGGAGAGGTGCAGGTAGGATCGATGATGACTGGTAAGTTTGTGGTCCCAAAGAGTCTTAAGAGGTACGTGGGCTTTTCACTGGTCATAGGACGTGACCCTTCATAATTCCAAATGAAAAGCTGGGGTATGTGCACTATGTCCAGTGCATGATATGGGCTATAATTATTTAGAACCCATTGAATGGGAAACATATATGCATTTGCTGCAAAGGAAAAGTTTGTTTTAGAGTCCAATGCATATATTTCTTTCATGTAAATTTGCAACTGTGTATACAAAAACCTGGAAGTATAAATCTTCTGTTCTGCTCAGAAGTAGTTTCAAAAGTCAGCTAGCGCACAATAAGCAGGGATGGGTAATGTGGTATTAGTAAGAATAAAACAGTCTTGTTGGATTTGCAGATTTTAGCACATTAGACCGTCTGCATCTTCCTTATTATTTGTCTGTGGTAGCGCCCACATGCAGTGCTGGCTGCTTTTCAGACATTCAAAAAGGGATGGTCTGTGCCCCACAGAGCTCACAGCTTAGGGATAGGCAGGCAGACAGACAAGTACATGGAAGCCAGGGAATGGGATGTTCTACATATACACCAGAATAGTCATGTTTTTTTTAAGAAACTGTCTCAATGGCCTAATAATTTGTATCCAGTCAGAAAATGTCTTGCTTTTCTATAGCCCTAATGTCCTTCCAAGTGTTCAGCTGGTAGATCAAGAGGACTCCAAACAACCTGAAGGGTGCCTTTGCCAGGCTGCTCAAAGGAGAAAAAACATTCAAGGATCCCCACCTCCACATAATTGTTAGAAGCAACAGTGGTCCCCTGGTATGTTTGCACCAAAGCTTTCTCATGATTCCACTGTACACGGCTCCATCTTCCTGTGTAGTGAACACGACTTTCTCATTGAGTTAAGTGGTAAAGGCCTGGTGTGCCGCTGGAAGAGGCTGAGTTCCCCACTGACACCACTTTATGCTGTAGCTAGTTCAGAAGTATTGCTTGAGCTTGAAAGTGCGGATTGAATGCCCTTATAACTAATAAGGATTTACTTGGCTGCATCTGTAGGCTGCTCCTACTCGGTGATTTATATTCCTGATGCTTGGAACTACAGTATAACTCTGGTTATGCTACAGAAACGTGGTACCAGAGAAAGTCAATATTACAGCGTAATAGAGCTGAAATTACACACTGGCACTACTTTGTTATTAACCCTTTAATAACTTATTTCAGAGCCTCCTCAGTGACCAATAAGGTGGCTAGCACTAGGGAGAGGATTTTTGTGCCACAGATAATGCCACTACATTAAACGTATGTCGTTCAATCCGTATGGAGCCAGGGGGAATCAATTTCTAGAAAAGACATTTCCTCCCAATACTGAAAAAGATAAGTGCTTTTCAGAAATGATTTCTTTTGACCTCATTGCTTCAATGCATTTTACTGTGTGTCTCTTTCCCTCGGGCCATGCAGCATATCAACACCATGATGCTTTATGTAAACAACCAGGCTATTTTAATACTGTCAGATTGTTTCTAAGCTGGCCCAGGTTCTTCAGGAGAAGTATTTTTCATTGTTAGTTGATTTCTCAGCCATTGCACAGGTTGTTGCATTTAGGATTCCATGCTCCCAGAAGTAGAAAGGTTTAGCTGGTCCACTGGGCACAGAAAACTTTCGGATAGCCAAGGTCCACATCACTTCTCAGTTTTAAGCAGTAGAGAAACCTTAAGGGGAAATTTTGCAAGCCACCCATGGATGAAACTCCCATTGTTTGCTACACAGATCAAAAATTATCCCATTGTCACTTCATTCACACTGTTTTAATTGGGAATTGAGTAACCATTTGGCTCAATCTACTTCAAGTGAAATTGTAGTTTCTGCTCTACACCAACCATATGAAAAAAGAATAAGAATCGGGAATTCACTACGTAGGTCCATTAGTTGAAGTCAGGATAAAGATACAATTTCAGGTTTTCTTCTCTCGTTTGGAAGCCAGAGAATTTCTATGTAATTCATTTGGGGTTCAGTGGGAACATGAAGAAAAAGAAAATGATGGCAATAATGTTGTCTTTTGACTGACCTCTCTCTCTCTCTCTCATATGTATGAATCTGTATGTATCTATGTACATATAAACAAACAATGGCAATGAAATTGATCATGCTGATACTCCATGCAGAAGAACTTGGATTGGTTCCTCACCTCCAACTCCTGAAATCTGCCCCCAAAAAGCTAACTGAACTGCCCAAAGCAACTTTTTTTCATCCTGCCTAGCTGGGTCAGTAATGTGCCATGATCAATGGTATCAAATATGGATCTAACATGATTATAAAAACTTATCTGGAAACCATCACTTGAAGATTGAAAGATATCTAAAAATCTCACATTGTCCAGGTACTCCTTAAATTGCTTAGCAACTGCCTCCTTAATCATTCTCTCCAAAAAAGGGGAGGTTTGACAGAGGGTAATAATTAGATAGTTTCATGAGGGGGATCAAGACCTCATCATATTGTAGCTGGGATGGCATTCTGCCCTTCAAAAAATGAAATGTTAATGAAAACGTCCATCCACTAGGAAAGTGTCTCATAATTGAGTTTCATGATCCCCACAGGTTTCAGAGTAGCAGCCGTGTTAGTCTGTATTTGCAAAAAGAAAAGGAGTACTTGTGGCACCTTAGAGACTAACCAATTTATTTGAGCATAAGCTTTCGTGAGCTACAGCTCACTTCGTCGGATGCCCCACAGTTATCCCACCAGGATCCTTGTCCTTTCATGAGGAAAGACTCTGTCAAAATCAACCAAATTGGTAGATTAATGCATGGCTTCTTGTCCTGACATTCTTGGTTGCAGACTGGTAGGCTCAAATATGAGTGATTTTGACTGTGAAGAATTTGAAGTCTTGTCCCCATGATTCCTGAGAAAAGAGTTTCAGAGGAGAGGCAGTCTAGAAGAACCTAAGTCTCCTATTCCCTGAGTAACTGTGCAAGCCAACTCTCTACTGCATGTGTAGTCATGACGTGTAGCCTCTCACTTTCTGTCCTCCTGTTTTCTGTCTCCATTCTTCCTCTCCTCTTCCCTTCCCTCAACTCCTCTCTTTTTGGCTGTCTATTTTTATTCATTTTTGCTCTTTCATGTTTTTTGCTGCCTTTCCCTGGTTGTTCCCCCTGCCCATTTCCTCACTCACTAGAATCGAGATTTTCAGACGAGGATAAAGGACTTAGGTGCCCGGATACAATTGAAGCTGGGCATTAACTCCCTTTTAAATTCCTTGGGAAATCCAGGTCTAAAAGACTCCATTCTGCTCAAGGTGAGAAGTGTAGATTGGTGGGTCAGTGGAGCGGGAACATGGGATCTTACAGCTGAGCTATGTGTGGCAAAAGCCAGTGTAACCCACACAGCTCCTGGGTCTGTTTTTGGTTTTCTGCCCCCTCAGTGGCACCAAGACCACTTAGAGATGAATGAGTCTGCTACAGTCTTTGCTAAGGGCCATTGTAATTTAGCTCATGCAGTAGAGGCTCATGCATTTAGATCCAGAGGTCTGATCCTGCCTGCCGACAACTGGAGTCTGTCAGCATTACACAAGGATGCAAAGCTTAGTCCAGCATGATGCTTCCTGATCCTGTGACTATACTAAACCAATGCTGGGGTGGAGAGGAAAGTTGGGTGCTAGTTTACCCACAGCAGTACATTTACAGACGGGATTCAGAGTATATCTAGCATCAGCCAATCACACAGCGCTCTCTTCTTGTTCTGTGCTCTCCAGTGCCTACATCCTCAACTCACCCCGCCCCCATGAGTATGGCTTCTTTCCATGCCTCTCCTCCATCCCCCGCCTCCCCGCAGTGTAAGATGAATTTTCTCAGCCAATGAATTAAAAAGATTACCTAGCTGTTGCAATTTTAACTATTATCTGGGGGCAATTAGTTATGTTGCATAGTTTCTGTTGTGGTCTAGCTTGCTTGCCATATAAAATTGAGACCTTTTAATAGACTCTGTGGCATCAAAGCAAAGGACTGAAAGTTAAGCGGACACAGGCAATCATTTGCTGACATCTCCTCTCATTACAGGGCCTTTTAAAAATTAACATTTGACATCATCCAATGAGAGTTTGATGAAGGCATTTGTTAGGTCCCTAGTTAACTAAACATAGCTTATTAATGGTGACTTTATTCCTACAGGGTTTGTTTTGAAACCTGGTTGTGTCAGTGTTCCTCATGTATTCTGATGTGTGCCAATCATAACATGTTTGTTCTAGTACTGGTAGTTAATAGGGCTGTCGAGATTGCAGTTTTGCATTTCTTTATCTATTTCTTGTACCTTACTAAATCATTTGAGTTTCCCTTTTATTAAGAACATGCTGCTGCTGTTTCTGTATTGTGGTTAACCAACCACTGAAGTGTTTTCAAGAGTTTCTTTTTCAGACTTCATAACTAACCACTTATTTCTGATTCAGTGTTAAGATTTCCGAGACTTTTATTTTTCTGAGATCTAAATATACTCATGGAGTCAACTGTGGATCCATTTAAATATAGGTTGGAGAGGGGTTTGGATGATTACAATTAGCACATTCACTTCCCGACATGCATAGAAATGCATTTTAGATTTGGTTGGTTCCTTAAGCATAAAACCTTTGTATACTTCTCCAGGTGTGCTCAGTTTCTGGACATGTTTTTCCACAATCCCCAATTTTCATTTTCAATCAATTTCATTTACACACTCTCAGTAGTTCTATGGGATTTAGCGGAAGTGCTGATGGTGTGTAAAATTAAGCATGTGCATAAATCTTTGCAGGATCGGGACCTTGGTGAAGGGCAACATGTTGCCATTATTGCTAGTAAATGAAGCATGAACAACAGTTTGGATAAGGCACTGCTGATATTTAGAATGGAACTCAAACCAAATTTGTTTTGAAATTGTACCATCTGGTTAAATGTTTTATCACATCCGATTTCCAAACAGGTCCAGAACTGGAAGTGCCAAAATAGCACAGTAAAAGTGCTTTTAGTTATCATTTACCTTTAATACTGCAACCTTCCCTTCTCCCTGACTCTGCACACAAAACCCTATAAAGAAGGTAAACTCAGGCAATAAGATTAGGTAACCTTCCCCAGGGCATTGTGGGATAAGTGTGTTTCTCAGCCAGATGAATCTCTGGAATTCCAAGCTCCTACTTCTCTTGCATGTTATGTATTTAATACATATCTAAATCCATTTCACAGGGACATTTCTGAAAGCTCATCAAGGAACCTGATTCTTAAAGTGTGTATATGTAACTGAAATGAAATCTTAGCTCCCTGAAATGTTTAAATGCCTGATATGAGAGAGGCTATGAAATTGTTCTTTGCATTACCTCTTTAAAAATTCTATATGCATGAATGTTTCATATGGTACAGTTTTTTTTTTTAAATTTACACAAACACACAATGTAAATGCAATGAAAATGCCAATGAAATTAAACTGCATAGGGAATAACATTTAGAAATCTGAACTAGGTTATCTGTGGAGGTTGTATTTTATTTATGTTTCCCAAGGATTCTAAGAGTATGTCTACACAGCATCTAGACATCCATGCTGGCTGGGAGAGGGTGGAGAGAGGCGCGAGTAGTGGGAAAGCCTCTTGGAGGAGGGGATGGAGGCACAAGTGGCGGGATGTCCCCTCGTGGGAGGGAGCAAAGAGATGCGAGCGGTGGGGGCCTTGGGGAAGGGGGCTGAGCAGGATCAGGGCCGAGGGTGGAGCATGGGTTGGCCTCGGGGGAGGAGGCTAAGTGGGGGGCAGGCCTTGGGTGGAGCAGAAGGCAGGGCCACAGTGTGGGTGCTGGTGCCCCTCCCACTTCTAGGGAGCTCCCAGCGCTCAGGCCCAGCCTCCCCAAATGTGGGAGTCATGTGCCACCCATGGTGGTTCCTGTCCATGTTGGGGAACCCCTATTAAAGTGGATTGCTGGGGCAAGCTGTAACAGAGCAGGACTGAGAGCTCTTTCTTGGTCTAAAGATCTAAAGCTGAGAAGGGAGTAGGATGGGGGCGGGTTATGACAAAGGTGTGTGTGGGATGGACATGCATGAGCTGCTCAACTCTACAGAAAATATTCTGGGACTCTCACATTTCTGTGCACAGTCCCCCAGCCTTGAGAACCCCCTTAAAGGGGGCTGCAAGGACAGCTCCAAAGGAGCTATGCTTCTGGGAAACTGTACACAGGATGGGATCTCCAGTACCTGTGTGAAGGCATAGGGCTTTCCTATGGATGGGCACAGACTTCTGCACATCTGAGGGAATCCTTAGGTTATGGGAGAAGGACTTTCTCTTCCCCTTGGAATAACTTGAGGAGACTCTCACGGAGCTACTCAGGGTTTGTTCTTCAGCAGGATTCAGTTGGGCCCATTGTTCTCAAGTTGAACCAGTGCTTATTAAGACACAAAAGCCCCGAATCCTAGGCACCCACCTAGAGCGTTGTTATTATCAAGGCTCTCAGGCACCATCCATTCAAAGACTACCAATAAGTGTTGTTGTTCTTGATTCATGCTGGCCTTCAGTAAGGCTACTGTTGGGCAAACATAGAAGCCTCTGAAGGAAATTTCTCATAATAATCATGTAATCAAGAAATATTAAAACTCTTGAGTCAGAATGCAAAATCTACTTTTTATCATCCTCTTCTAGCAAATGGTGACGTACTACATTACTATACATGTTTGCATTTTTCTTAATAACTAATGGAGTTTAGTATTTTTAACAAGTAATGTATTGATTTTGACAAAATTGTTTTTCAAGTTAAAATACACTTCTAGCAAACATACATTTTCTCATTATTATTAAAAATGAGAAATGTCTAATATTTCCTATTGTTATTATTTTATCTATTTTCCTACGCAAAAGAGATATCATAGAATATCATTCAATATTTACCTGGTTTAAAATCTGTTTCTCACTAAATATCAAATTTCTCCAAGTGTATCCTATATTCAGGGGTGTGCAGAAGATGGAGCAAGCAAGGGCATAGGCCCTCCAATCATTGGCGGGGCACAGAATTCCTCCAGGCCTGGGGCCACAGTGTGGAAAGTGAGCTCCTCCTGGGGTCATGGCAGGGGCTGAGCAAGCTCCGTCCTCTGGCTCTGGGGCCGTGTAGGGAGCTGACAGCTCCTCACAGCGGGAGTTGACAGCTCCTCTGGCCCTGGGGCTGTGGTGGGGGCACAGAATATGCCCCTCCAAAAGAGGTCAAGTTTAAATTCCTGCGATGCCCCTTCCTGTATTTTATTCAGATTTTATGGTTAGTGAGTAACTTTATTCATGTAGTAAGTAAGGGAGTTATTTCTGCCAACAAGACAGAAAAGCATCCTTATTCAGGAGAACACTTAAGCCCATACTTAACTTCATGTGCTTGCTTAAATTCCAATGAAGTCAATAGGTCTAGAAGTTGAATAGAAATGGACTTCAGTATATGCTTAAGCCCTGATTCAGCAAAGCACTTAAGGACCTGTCTGAATTCCTATGGACTCCCAATGACCTCAGTGGGAGTTGTTTTCTTAACTTCCACTGATTTCAATGGAAGTTAGGAGCCTAACTACCTTTGAGGATCTGGGCCTAAGGTTTATTTTGCTCTGTGATATGAACACTGCAGACACAGTGAAAGCCAGCAAACAGCAATGCATGCATTAATACTTACCTCTTTAAAATTCTTCAGTTCTTAATAACAGACTCTCATGCATCACGCCATCTGCCAGCTGTGAACAGAAATAAAATCACACGTACAGGTACTGTAATGTACAATCTAATTAGTGTACTAAAGCTTAATATAGCTGAGATTTTTGTAAATATAAAAACAATTATAGTAGAACAAATTTATTCCTATGACACTATAATGATGAAGATTCTTATGCTAGTGCAATGAGAGGGTTTATTATACATAGTTTCATTATCTTGCAGCTTGCCTTACTTAATATATAATATGCCTTCATGTACAGCAATTAAAATGATAATGAAACAGACAGGCAGAATCTGAATAATCATATCATTTGTAGTATGATCCACTAATGCAGTATTCTCTTCCATACTATGTGCTTATTACAGGTTTTCTTGGGCTTGTCCTAGTGACCTTGGTTTCTTGATCTTCTGCATGCTGTACATTCACCCTTGTACTTGCTTTTGACACATCCCACAATATTTGTCCCCTCACATCAAATGTCTCACATGATGTGGGTGGAGATGTACAACAAAATGTTGTCCTACCTTACATAGTACTCACTACGAGAGAGCAGTCAAGCAATGAATCCAGAGTTACCCTGCTGGAGGAGGGCAAGATAACTCAGCAGGGTTTGGGGGCAGCACATTTCGTGGCACAATGAACATTACAATATAGTGTGTACAGGCTTCTGCGAGAATAATATGAAATACACGCACCCAGATAATCAATGTAGATGCCCAGCGTTTTTTCTTCTCTTTATAGCTCAAGTCTTGTTTAGCTAGCCACAGGTATTCAGACTCCTATGCTGGAGGAATGTCTTGTTGTTATGAGACTCCTTTCCCACTCTACTGTTTCAGATGCTTTGCTATACTATTTATTTCCTTTTGGCTATTTTTTTCTTCCTGCTGGCATCCCTGCAAAATATTTGTTTGCATATCAGAATATCGTCTTGAAATGTGTCCATAGAGGATACTTCCATTTGCAGAGTAATTGGAGGCTAGCTTCCCATGAAAAGCCCAATTTTTAAACACTATTCCCCAATGGCTTCCCAAGAAAGAAACTAATTCCTCTCAAATTTCATATGCCACAACTCATCCTAGCATAGACATTCTCTTTAAAACTTTAAAACATCAGTTTTAAAGTTATGGTGTTTTTTTTAAAAAAAAGAAATTCTTTGTTTTGGGGAAATCTTCCTAAGGGTCCCGATACATTCTTTATATCACCAAAGTGGCAAACTCTTCATTGGGCTTTGGTCAGTTGGTTTTGCCTGGGAGAAGTGGCTTTTGGTCAATTTAGAAGATCTGGGGCGGAATTACAAAGACATAAAGAGCTGTTTTTTACATGCATATAGATAAACATGTATAAATAGAAGCTAACATGCTGCTAGTTCTAAGCTGTGCTGATCCAGGTGATGGACTCATACAAGAAGTTAGGGAGGTCAGGAGTCACTGGTGAAGGGTAAGAGATTGATAGGAAATTCTGATGGCCAGAAGTCCACAATGTGGAGGGAGATCTTGGTGGGACACGGAAAGGAAAGATGCATTTGGTTGGCTTGACTCCCACTCACATTGATATCAATAGTAAATGCCCTCACCATGTCGGAAACTACAAAACCTAATAGCCCCCAGGACTATGTGACCAACAAAACTTTTTTTGGGAGAGAGTGGTTTTGTGGAGAAGTGCATGGCATGCCAACTCTGTTTTTAAAAAAAAGAAAAGGAGTACTTGTGGCATCTTAGAGACTAACCAATTTATTTGAGCATGAGCTTTCGTGAGCTACAGCTCACTTCATCGGATGCATACCGTGGAAACTGCAGCAGACTTTATATACACACAGAGATCATGAAACAATACCTCCTCCCACCCCACTGTCCTGCTGCAAATAGCTTATCTAAAGTGATCATCAAGTTGGGCCATTTCCAGCACAAATCCAGGTTTTATCACCCTCCACCCCCCCCCCCCCCGCCACACAAACTCACTCTCCTGCTGGTAATAGCCCATCCAAAGTGACAACTCTCTACACAATGTGCATGATAATCAAGGTGGGCCATTTCCTGCACAAATCCAGGTTCTCTCACCCCCTCACCCCCCTCCAAAAAACACACACAGAAACTCACTCTCCTGCTGGTAATAGCTCATCCAAAGTGACCACTCTCCCTACAATGTGCATGGTAATCAAGGTGGGCCATGCCCAGCACAAATCCAGGCTTTCTCACCCCCCCCACCTTTTTTTTTTTTTTTTTTTTGGTAACTGAGAGTTACCAAAAGCAACTACAGCATTTGCTCAAGAAACTTCCTGAAAAAGCACAAGATCAAATCCGCACAGACACACCCCTGGAACTCCGACCTGGGATATTCTATCTACTACCCAAGATCCATAAACCTGGAAATCCTGGGCGCCCCATCATCTCAGGCATTCACCCTGACAGCAGGATTGTCTGGCTATGTAGACTCCCTCCTCAGGCCCTACACTACCAGCACTCCCAGCTACCTTCGAGACACCACTGACTTCCTGAGGAAACTTCAATCCATCAGTGATCTTCCTGATAACACCATCCTGGCCACTGTGGATGTAGAAGCCCTCTACACCAACATTCCACACAAAGATGGACTACAAGCTGTCAAGAACACTATCCCCGATAATGTCACGGCTAACCTGGTGGCTGAACTTTGTGACTTTGTCCTTACCCATAACTATTTTACATTTGGGGACAATGTATACCTTCAGATCAGCGGCACTGCTATGGGTACCCGCATGGCCCCACAGTATGCCAACATTTTTATGGCTGATTTAGAACAACGCTTTCTCAGCTCTCGTCCCCTAAAGCCCCTACTCTACTTGCGCTATATTGATGACATCTTCATCAGCTGGACCCATGGAAAAGAAGCCCTTGAGGAATTCCACCATGATTTCAACAACTTCCATCCCACCATCAACCTCAGCCTGGTCCAGTCCACACAAGAGATCCACTTCCTGGACACTACAGTGCTAATAAACAATGGTCACATAAACACCACCCTATACCGGAAACCTACTGACCGCTATTCCTACCTATATGCCTCCAGCTTTCACCCTGACCACACCACACGATCCATCGTCTACAGCCAAGCTCTGCGATACAACCGCATTTGCTCCAACCCCTCAGACAGAGACAAACACCTACAAGATCTCTGTCAAGCTTTCTTACAACTACAATACCCACCTGCGGAAGTAAAGAAACAGATTGATAGAGCCAGAAGAGTTCCCAGAAGTTACCTACTACAGGACAGGCCTAACAAAAAAAATAACAGAACGCCACTAGCCGTCACCTTCAGCCCCCAACTAAAACCCCTCCAACGCATTATTAAGGATCTACAACCTATCCTAAAGGATGACCCAACACTCTCACAAATCTTGGGAGACAGGCCAGTCCTTGCCTACAGACAGCTCCGCAACCTGAAGCAAATACTCACCAACAACCACATACCACACAACAGAACCACTAACCCAGGAACTTATCCTTGCAACAAAGCCCGTTGCCAACTGTGCCCACATATCTATTCAGGGGACACCATCACAGGGCCTAATAACATCAGCCACACTATCAGAGGCTCGTTCACCTGCACATCCACCAATGTGATATATGCCATCATGTGCCAGCAATGCCCCTCTGCCATTTACATTGGTCAAACTGGACAGTCTCTACGTAAAAGAATAAATGGACACAAATCAGATGTCAAGAATTATAACATTCATAAACCAGTCGGAGAACACTTCAATCTCTCTGGTCACGCAATCACAGACATGAAGGTCGCTATCTTAAAACAAAAAAACTTCAAATCCAGACTCCAGCGAGAAACTGCTGAATTGGAATTCATTTGCAAATTGGATACTATTAATTTAGGCTTAAATAGAGACTGGTAGTGGCTAAGTCATTATGCAAGGTAGCCTATTTCCCCTTGTTTTTTCCTACCCCCCCCTCCCTAGACGTTCTGGTTAAACTTGGATTTAAACTTGGAGAGTGGTAGTTTGGATGAGCTATTGCCAGCAGGAGAGTGAGTTTGTGTGTGTGTGTGTGTCCCCGGGGGAAAAAAAAAAAAGTGGGGGGGTGAGAAAGCCTGGATTTGTGCTGGACATGGCCCACCTTGATTACCATGCACATTGTAGGGAGAGTGGTCACTTTGGATGAGCTATTACCAGCAGGAGAGTGAGTTTGTGTGTGTATGGGGGTGGGGGGGGGAGAAAACCTGGATTTGTGCTGGGCATGGCCCACCTTGATTATCATGCACATTGTAGGGAGAGTAGTCACTTTGGATGAGCTATTACCAGCAGGAGAGTGAGTTTGTGTGTGTGTTTTTTGGAGGGGGGTGAGGGGGTGAGAGAACCTGGATTTGTGCAGGAAATGGCCCACCTTGATTATCATGCACATTGTGTAGAGAGTTGTCACTTTGAATGGGCTATTACCAGCAGGAGAGTGAGTTTGTGTGGCGGGGGGCGGGGGGGTGGAGGGTGAGAAAACCTGGATTTGTGCTGGAAATGGCCCAACCTGATGATCACTTTAGATAAGCTATTACCAGCAGGACAGTGGGGTGGGAGGAGGTATTGTTTCATGGTCTCTGTATGTATATAAAGTCTGCTGCAGTTTCCACGGTATGCATCCGATGAAGTGAGCTGTAGCTCACAAAAGCTCATGCTCAAATAAATTGGTTAGTCTCTAAGGTGCCACAAGTCCTCCTTTTCTTTTTGCGAATACAGACTAACACGGCTGTTACTCTGAACTCTGTTTTTGAAACTCATCTGGTGCAAGTTGTTGTAGCTTCATTGACTTCAATAGAGTTATGCTTATTTACACAAACTGATTTATACCAACAGGCTCTTGTATTTAGAACAAGATAGCTACATCAGTAGCTGGTATAAAAACCATATAATTTGTGTGAGTGTGTATTGAAACATCAGGTTTTTGACTTGTAGAAATTGCCTCAGTAAGTCATACTTTTAATCTCCCATTTAATTTTTCACAACATTTCCACATATCCATGGGCATTCCATCTACCATCTCACAGCTCACAAGGAGAGAATGATGTGCTAACATAGTTAACACATTAGAGAGTCACTAAGCTGCACTAGCTGCCAGTTAGAGGATAGAAGAGCCCTTGTTTTTCACTGCTTTCGTCTGCTAGCTTCATTTTATGTCAAACAGACATTATAACACAACGTGGAATTAGTGAATGTTTCTCGAAGTTGAGAACAGCAGCTTCCTGTGTTGTCTCCTAACCTGTTCTCTTTTGTAATGCTTCAAGTTCATATAAAACAAAATACAAAGGCAATTAAATGACGCTACAAATCACCGCTACAGGTCAAAAAAAGCAAGATATGAAGAGAATAATGTGTAGTGGCTAAAATTGATGCTTTCACATGAACTAATGTTTTCTAACTTGGGTGCCTAACATGAAACTCCTATATCCATAATTAGGACTTTAGATAAATGGTGTGGTTGTCAGAGATGCTCCTAATAACTTCAGTGATAGTAGTGTGCACTCAGTACTTCAGAAAACTGGTTCAATTATTATGGACTTGGACTAAGCATCCAAGTTTGAAAAATTTAACCACAATGTCCAGTCTGCAAGAAAGTATTTTTCTGAATCTGTAGACAACAAAATTTCCTGTGGTAACTGGCTATGCAAAACCAAATCCACAAACTTGTTCTCATACAGCATGACTCACGGGATTAGCCAATTTCATATTTTACCTAAAAATAAAGTAATATTTTTCTGCAGTAGTTATACAAATATAACAAATATACAAAGATAGCAGTGCCACTCTTCTCAGTATATAAGACATTCTCTGTATTCAGATGCTTATGTTGCTGATAACATCCCAGATGGACGTGTGTTGCTTAGATGAGGCCAATTAGGTCTAGGGATCTGAATATGAATATGAACTGCTCATTTGTGTCAGCACAGATCTAATCAATCTGCCAACTAATGGATGCCATTAACATTTGTTCTTTGTTAAAATGACTTTGCTCATATAATAATAGCGAGTTTGGGGTCATCATGGGATTTATTAATACTATGATTATTTTCAAATGATTTCATAGAATTTTATTTGTAAATAGAAAAACTATCAACAATGAAAAATGAAAATGCTAAAAAACGCATTGAAAAGGCATTTTCATTTCTTTAGTCATGTATATCATTCCTAGAGAGTGCTTTATTCCAGACCTGTGCAGATACTCTCCAGGGCACCACCACAAGGAGGCATTGTTACTCAGGGGAGACCTTGGAGCAGTGGTTCTAAACCTATGTGCTGCAGCTCTGTGCTGACTGGGCTGCCAGCGGTCTGCGGGCCACAAGTTGAGAACCACTGCCCTGGAGTCACAATTCTTCCGCTGCTTCTTCTCACTCTCAGAGGTTAGTAATTTACCGTTGACTTGTACCACCAGTAAGATCCAGATTTAGGAAACCATCTCTATTCAGAATAGCACTTGAGCACATCGGCGTGTTTAAAAGTTTTCCTGATTGGAGACCCTCACAACTGTGTCCATCTCCATCCCCTCCACACCTGCCTGGCTTAACTACTTTGAAGCCAAGGCTTTGTTCATTCCCCACCCATTGGAAGGAGGGAGTAGGCAAGTGAGTAGTCCCCACTTAATCCTATGTGCCAGGATACAAGGTCTGGGGAGACAGCATAGGAATATAAAGGGGTTTGTACTTCCTTGGTTGAGTATGTCATCTGAGACTATAAAAGGGCAAGGAAGGATGATTAGGGTGCTATCCTGGGACTTAGGAGACGTGGGTTCAATTCCTTGCTCTTCCACAGTCTTCCTCCACCATCTTGGGCAAGCCTCTCAGTTCACCATCTATGAAATATGAATAATAGTACTTCCATAAGATCGTTTCTTAATATTGCTGGCATTTTGTCTATTAAGATGTTAGAGTACCTAGAGCCTTGGATAGGCATTTATTTAATATTTTAATATCCCACTTAAAATAGATAGTGGGAATCTAGCCATATATATTTTATAAAATGTATTTGTCTCTTCTGAGTTTGACCTCAATAGAAAAAGGGGCAGGACAGCTGAGGAATCAGCGCAAAAACCAGGAAGCAATGCTGGAGGTACATATTCATAACAATTACAAAGACTAATGGGGACATTTTTCAGGGAGCTCTATCTAGCTACCCTACGAACATGATGTGGGAACAATAACAATAAACCTCTTCATTGTGGCCATACGAAATTGTCAAAATCTATTTGACTTTGGGAAATAAAATGCTTTAAAATCCTGATTATGAGCCATGCCTATAAAAATTAGTCATCAAGTTTGAGCGTTTCACATAAAACATCAATAAATGTGGTATTCTTAAGCCAAAATGAACCTGATCAACCATTTATAAAGAACACCCAGTTTATTTAATAGGGTGGTGTTAATGCATTACTGTCAACATAACATATCCATACTGCTCAATTTAATGAGATGATCACCACCAGGTAGACACTCAATCTCTGTTATTATTAACAAGACAATATCTACAAAGAAAATAGACCAATTTAGGATTTCCTTTCCCCCAAAAAAATATTTGGTGGGATTGTTAATCCTTAAGGAGGCCTCTAAGTGTCAGGTGGAAAACTTCTGGGAACTGGCTGCTTTTTAGGGACTGGGGAACAGAATGGAGGAGCTAGTACAGATCAGAAAGAGTGGGGCTCCACAATGGTCATTTCATTACCTCTCTTTCCTCTAAGTGTATGTCTAATTATATAATCTTATATAATTTTAGTTTTGAAGCCAATGTTAGGATTCTGAATAATAGGATATTAAGATGCACTTTACTGAAAATATTTTAACAGAAAGAGTGGATTTAAATAGCAACTTTAATTTAGATATTCAGTAGCAACTGAATAATGTGACTATCCTAAATAAATTAAGAGCTGTACATTACATAATGTAGCCAGTGAACAGCCCCAGATTTCCCTTACAGAGCTAAACTTAGGCTCAGACTGGCAATTCCTTTTGCTGAGAGGAATATTTTCAACCTCAGTGTAATTCCCTGGGCAAGAATTGTGCCAACTTCTCCAATGGTTATACATATAAAAACGAATCCTAGAAGGACTTTAGGAAGATGCTAACACACCACAACAGAGTATAACTTCTCTTTGTACAGTTGATCTTCTCACTATTCTTACCCAGATACTCCCATTTAATTTAGTTACCTGTTACCTTAACTTGTACTTCACGTCCTCTGACCCTGAACTAGTTAGATTGCTATAAGAGATAGGCCTTTCCTAAAGCCCCAGATCCAAACATCTCTCTGGGATTGAAGTACATGGGTGTGCTAGAAATCTGAATTCAAGCTAAGTCACTAAAAATCCCCCAAACTCCATTTTATGGAAACTATCATTTGTAACCTGGTGGGAAAACAGAATCGCCATCAAGCAAGAGTTTAAAGAGAGGGCCACTCAGGAGAGACTAACCCTGACAGTTTCAATAATAGCCACAATTGTTATTCAGTGGTAAAATTCCTCCCAGACCATCAGAACCCAAAAGCCATATTATCACAACTCAAGAAGCCTGATGTGAATATTTAATCTTTCTAAAATTGGTTGATTATGCAGATAGTGTGTATCTGAGAGCTCTCCCCCCATCCCCGGATCTTATAAAAATAATTTCTACATCCAGTATTTAACAACCAAAATGCAGGCATTCTATTCTCTCTCCACTACTTATTTGCAACTTTACATGGTTTGTCCTGACATGCCACTGAAGTAAATGGACATTCAATACAATCTGTCAGGAGTGAAGGGGTTGATCATTAGAATATGAGGTGTTCCTCT
This sequence comes from Caretta caretta, assembly GCF_965140235.1. NCBI lineage: Eukaryota > Metazoa > Chordata > Testudines > Cheloniidae > Caretta > Caretta caretta. The sequence continues at coordinate 35,170,984 of NC_134208.1, forward strand.
AAGCCATCTACTGGTGTATGGTTAATGGTTTCAATGATATGGAGAATTGCTTATAGGATTTCTTTTTCATGCCTGGTATATTAGCATCTCACATTTTAATGAATTCCATAAATAAAAGATGATGAAATACCAGTGTTTTGCAAACTGTGTGCAATTAGATTCATCCTGAATTCTGGCTACATATACAACACTGTAGCCAACATTTTTTACCCTGTCTTCTGTGCTGATGTTCTTTGGAATTACTAAGTAAACAGCAATAGATCACTGTCATTACCAAAAATAAAATATCAAGCTAACATCATTCTGGTTTTCATATTTTCACCTCAGCTCCATCAGTCACATAGAGCAATTGATCTGTTCTGTATAATGGAGACCTGTCTTTATGTGTGAAGCTGTTTGTTTTTCTGTCTGAGGCCTTTGACATAGCTCACTGTAATGCTTAATACAGTATCTAAAGGGGGAACATTAGGCTTACAGCCAGTCCCTTACTATTCTTTTCCCCCCAAAGCATTTGGTAAGTGGAGTTCAGAGAGGTTACTATAGATGAGAGGAACTCCTGACTGAGAAGAATGTGCAGTAGAGGGGTCCAGTTTAAGCGTATTTTGTAAAAGCATGTTCATTATTTAGAAAGTGACTAGTGTCTTTTTTGTTTGTTTGTTTCCTGCAGGGTGTGTGTGTGTGTGGTGCGGGGAACCCCACACTGGTGGTTCAGATTTTAGCCCCTAGCAAACAGCAGCTTGATAAGCTTCTAAAATTGTCATGCATTGACAAGCCCAGAAGAGAGATTGAAATAAATAATTTAGAGGCTCGGGTTGCTAATGGGGGAGAGGGGGAAGGTTTCATCCACAGAAGTCTATAACAAGAACAGCACTTCTTGATTATTTTAGGAGAAAATCTACTACTCTGACCTCATACTACCTGAGCAGCATGAAAGACACAGGAGCCTTGGAATCATGTAACCTTAGGAGGCTGCTGTTGGTGACAAGGGAATCTAATTCCATTGAAAAACAACCACCCACCCCACCTCACAAGGCATTCCGTGTTATTAATAATCATAAGGATAGCGCACAAAGCTCTGGCAGTTTCCTTTTACCCTCAGGGGGTGGCAGTGGAGCAGACCATTGCTCTAGTGATCAAAAGCAAAATAAAAAAAAAATTACCTCTATATCTCCAATAAAACAAAGATCTCCCCAGAGCAGAGGAGATATTGTATCTGCTGACCAAGCCTAGTGAGTAAGTCTCAAACAAACACATTAGAATCATAGAATCATAGAATCATAGAATATCAGGGTTGGAAGGGACCCCAGAAGGTCATCTAGTCCAACCCCCTGCTCGAAGCAGGACCAATTCCCAGTTAAATCATCAAAGAGCTTAATTTGTCATCCTTGGTGGTGTTCCACTTGTGCTTGCCTGGGCGCTGCACCCCTAAGCTCCCTAGGGAGGCTTTCTGCTGACAGTGCAGTAGATATCAATGGAGCAAAACAGCAAGTTCCTGCCTAGAAGAAAGATCAGGGAAGACAGGTCAAAATTCTTGTTTTTTGTTTCCTTCCTTGAATGCTGTTTTTTCCACAGAGTTGGGGGCAGAGTAGGGAGGGGATCGGAAAAGGTGGAAAAAACAATCATTGGTATGTGCTGTGGTCTCAGGAATTTGCTTTTTAAACATCATTGAGTGTTCAAATGATCTAAATACCGTGACTGGAGCCAAGAGAGGCTCAAAATAGCCTGATGAAAGGGGGCTGTAGTAGTGATTAGTTGCAGTCTGAGACAGACTTTCTAATGTGTGTGTAAAGCTAAAGCAGACTTAATAGCATTTTGGTCCAGTGGCATTATGGATAATGATGGTTCAAATGATTCAGTGTGTTTGTAATTTTTTTTCGATTTCAGTTGGTTTTGCTCATGTTTGATTTTCTTCCATTCACCCTACTCTCACCTGTTCAAATCCTACATTTACAAAGCTGTCACAAATATAGCATTTAAATTCATTGCATAATGCACACAAATCAATTTTCTTGTCCAGCAGCTATAAGGCAAGAGACCTGATTTTTTTGTGCACTGATTTCAAATGGTGTGTTTGTGACAGCCTTGCAAATGTAAGAGATGAATAGGTAGATGTGGGAAACTGAGGAGTAATTAAAGAGGTAGAGGGCACAGAGGGAGTTAGTAGTACAGCAGGTGGAGAGATAACAGGTAAAGTTCATTCACCGACAGTTGGGAGGACAAGACATCTGGGATGTGTGGGCAGATAAATAAGTGTGTATAGATGCAGGACTGTGGGGCCGAATCATTAGGAATCTGTTGACCACTCCACTTCATAGATTCTAAGACCAGAAGGGCCCATTGTTATGATCTAGTCTGACCTCCTGCATAGCACAGGCCGCAGAATTTTCCCAAAATAAGTCATGGTCAGCCTCATGACATGGTCATCTTGATACTGTTTTCTGAGTTCTCCATCTTAGCGTTTACCTTGCCTCTTTTACCATCATCCATTCTCTGCCTTTTTAGTCCCATATGAATTACTCCTGTGATTTTTCAGTCCCCCATCCTTTTCTGACTTCTCTACTGCTCTGAAACACAACCCTGGCTCCAGAGCTGCTGCTACTCAATGCTCTTCTCTCATAATCATTTTTGATCACTTGGATCTCCACATTCACCATTCTGTCATATTTCCAATCCCCAGTTTTTGCCTCTCCTCACTGCCCTTGTTTCTGCTCCTATTCTTGTTCTGCTGAGTACTTTGAGAAAGTTTCATTAATCCAGTACCATCATTCATTATAAAAGTAATCTTTCTCCATTCAGCTCTGCTGTGTTCTGAGCAAATAATCCTACTTCTCTTCTCCTCCCTCATACTCCTAATCCTCAACAGCTCTTTACCACCTTTGCCCCTGTATAAACTCGTTTCCTCTTCTGTTCCATTCTCTCTCTACCTAGGATCCTGGTAACTTTTTAAAGGTAAAATCTACAAACTCCAGTATAAGTTCCACACCATTCTCTCCTCTAATTCTCCAACCCTTTCCACTCTTCTCTCCCTGTGTCCTACTGTCTCCAAGCTCCAGCCATTGTCAAATGTCTCAGGTCAATCCCATCTCCTCGTGTCTCAGCTCAAACTTTCTTGGTCCTTTCCTCATTTTATCCCTGTTGCATTATCAGTCATTTTCAATTTTCCCACACAGTCTCTTAACTTCACCCCTCCAACTCCCTTCTCAATTCCCTTGCGTTCAGGTTCCAACCTGTCCATTACACTGAAATTACCCTTAAAGAGTCACTACTGATCTTTGCCTTTCCAAGTCTAAAGGGCTCTTCTCCTTACTTGCATAATGACAGGTTTCAGAGTAGCAGCTGTGTTAGTCTGTATCCGCAAAAAGAAAAGGAGTACTTGTGGCGCCTTAGAGACTAACAATTTTTTTGTCTTTAAGGTGCCACAATACTCCTTTTCTTTCTCCTTACTTATTATCCTAAATCTCTCTGCTGGTTTGGACATCATTAGCCACCCCTCTCTCCTTGAGAGCTTCTCTTTGTGGGCTTCTACTATTCATTCCTTTCCAGGTTCTTCTGCTACCTTACCGTTTGCTCCTTCAGTGTCACCTTTATTAAATCCTCTTTCTCCTCCTCCTCCCTCTCTCTGTTGGTGTTCCTAAGGGTTCTATCCTGGGCCTACTTTTTTTTCCTTTACACTTCCCCAAGTGACCTCATCTATGATCTCTCTTATCACATCTATGCTGACAACTCTCAAATTTTGCTCTCCATCCACAAATTCCCCAATAAATTCAGGCTCATACGTCTTTCTTCTTCCCTGGTATTTTCTCACAGATGTCTTACAGCTTTCTTAAATTAAATTTAACATGACAAAAATTGAACAGCTCATCTTTCCTCCTCATCCATCTTCTCTCCATGTTCTCTATCTATACTCCCCATCAGTTAAGCTCAGAGCTTTGAGGTTGTCTGTAATAATAATACCTAGCTCTCATGTAGCACTTTTCATCAGTGATTTCAAAGCACTTTAAAAAGGATGTCAGTATAATTATTGTGATTCCTCCCTTTCTTTCTGTCTCCATATCAACGGTTCTCACCAAATCATATTATTCTTCCTCTCTCTGTATCAGCTCTAAAATATGCCCCTGGTTAACACCGTTTTTCTTTCTCTTGAACTATTTTAACCTCTCCCTCTCCATCCACCTTGACTGTTACCTCTCAAACTCTTCAATTCATCCACCATTCAGCAACTAAAATACTCCTCCTCCCCAAAGTCTCTTTACTCATTTTGTTTCTTGCTATAGGAAGTTCGGGCTCCTCAACCTAACTTCTATTGCTCTGCACAGATCTGCTCTTAAATAAAGGCACATCTCCTGTGTTTGAACCCTCACCTCATCTTTACCCAAGTCTAATGTTATCTATCTCAGATACTTAGCTAGTCCCTATTATGTCATATCCAAAACTCCACACAATTTGTAATATCTTTAGAACAGGGAAGTCTAACAGACAGGAAACTGAGGAACTGAACGAGTAAGTGACTTGCCTAAGGTCACTTAGAAAAAGCAGAGGATGGAATTAAACCAAGATCTTCCGAGTCTAAGACTAGTTCACTAATCACTAGACCATCCTTCCCCTCATGTTCTGTGTTTGTCTAATTTAGACTGTAAACTTTACTTTCCACTCTAAATATATGTATTAACTATATAACTGTAGAATAATAATAATCCTTTGTCCACTTGTCTCCTGAGTTTTCTTTTAGACTCTGTTTCCTTGTGTGAAAAATGTCTCAAGTGTGCTAAGTACTAAAAAGTGTTTATTCCCTTTAAGTGGTTTCATTTGGATTGGCATGTAAACATTGGAGGCTCACTTAACTCTGTGTAAAGAAGATACCATCAAATCTCTTTGACCACTGGAATGTGACTTTATGCCAATTTAAATGATCTAAATCACATTTAAAGCTGTAGCCAGATTGCTATAAGAACTTTATAGTTATTTAAGATACTGGATTCAGTGTCTACTTATTATAGATATTGATCTTAACCTGTCATTACCAGTGCATTTATAAATAATCACCAAGAAATCAGAAATCACTGCATATCTGTTAGTGCTACCTGTCTTTTATTGTGCATGTGAATCCAATAAAATAGCTGCATTTTCATTACAAAATTAGTAGAGTCTCTGATCCATTTTTAAAGAGAAAGTACAGTATAAGAGATGTAGAGTATTCACCAGTATGTGTGATCTGGTGTTGCACTATAATATGCATATGTTGCTATTGCTCAAATGCAGATAAACCACTGTTTAGTAAATATGTAGTAAGAACTAGCAGATAGAAGTGGAATCTTTAATATTAATTCTGGTGGATTTCTTCATCAAGTAACCAAATTCAATTTTCAGCCTACGTTTTCAAGATAATTTCTTTTATTCAAGACCTAGTTCAATCGATAATTTAAATTTCCTGCTAATCTTACAAAGATAGTGATCTAGCCTCTCAATCGGCATTTAGATGCAGCTTATGTATATAACTGGTTTGCTGTTTTTAAAAAAAAATAATCCATTTGGATATGTGTAGCTTGTAAACAGGATATTTGGGGTTGGTTATTTTTCTGTAATAATTCGAGAGTGTGGCTTGTGGTTTCCCTCTTCCTTTGATTTCTTTGAGAGCAACAAAAAGCAGAATTTGGAAGATTTATTTAGTGTTTAACTAGATTATTTAAATAAGAGATAAGCAGTAGCTGTTACCGCCTCTGGACAATAATTCCCCTGGGGGTCAGGGTCTCCTCCCAATGTACACGCCTATGACTTCCATTAATGTTAATGGAGCTGAACACAGACATGCCCGTTCTTAAGAGGTGAATAGATCTTTAAATGTTAAAATAGTCCCAATTTATTTTACAAGCATTCTAATGCTTACATGACAAAATGCAGACATTGGAGTTCAGGCATACTAATGCTAGTAACACAGAGTTACTAGTGTTCATATGGGGAAAGCACCTACCAAAGTAAATAGATGTTAGGGGCCAGACTGTGGCTGTTAAGCCATGCATTGCAGGAAGGTGCAGGGGGAGCCCCTGAAAGAATTCTGACTACTCAGACAGAGTTATTCCTGATCTGCTCTAAGAAGTGCCTGCTACACTAACAATTCTGCTACCTTTTCGACAGATACAGTGTGAACTTCCCTCTTTTGGCCAGTGCAGAGGGAGTAGCCCTTTCCTGGTTTTTTTAAGTAGCTAGTGGCAGAAATGGCAATAACAGTGTACTCCCCCAGTAGGATTAGGTCTAGTCCCTGCAGTAAAGTCAGATTTGTATTAATAAACTACAGACTCCAGCCCTGCAATAAGGCAATTCAGGAGAAGAGCTGGGCAAATCATTGATGTTGCCGTTCAGCCAGCAAATATTAAAAAAAAAAAATCAGAAAAAATATTCAGTTCAGTTCCAAAAATATTTGGAATTTGCCAGTAAATTGGAAAAAGCCTGTTTTGGGCCAGCAAACCACGTGTGTGTTTGTGCGACCTATTACATTGTTAGAAACCAGGCCCTGGGCAGTCTGGCCTAGTAGTTAGAGCAAGAGTTCAGCCTATTTGTTAGAGCTGGGTCCAGGAACAAGCCAAGGATCAGTACCAGAGAGACAGGAGCCAAAGGGGAACAGGAGCAGGAGCAGGCACCAGAGCAAGGGCAAGGGCAGCTGCACAGGCCACGATACTCATGGAGCAGCCAGAGAGCAGCTGCTGCTTTTTTGAATTTGTGGCATAGCTGACTCGCTTCCTGAGTCTCCCTCTGCCATGCACTGGACTTTGTGTCTTTTTCATGACTATGAGTCTCACACCTTTCCTGGTGTTCTTAAAGAATTGCAGGAGAGTTTAAAAAGAATTGCCCCCCCCCCCCACTTATATTTTTGATAGATGTTACAAGGATTTTTTTTTAAATGGATTTTAAGGCCTCTGAGTTTTAGCCAGAGTTGCTACTGGGCTTAAAAGCCAGCCAGCTGCCCTTCCTGACCAGTCACGGGGTGCAGTCAATTGGGTAGCCTGCTGCGCATGTTTCGCTACCAGGAGACTGACTGCTGGAGGCCACAATCCCTGACACAGAACCTTTAGCCCTCTGCTTAGGAAACTTGCTTGGGAGATAGGAGACGTACATTTGAATCCCCACCTAGAGCAGGGACTTGAATTCCTATTTCCTGCCACCTCAAGGAGTGCCCCAACCACCAGGCTATAGGCTAATCTGGTTTGAGTTGTTCTCAATCACTCCTGTTGAAGCTGTTCTATTGTTTAACTATTTAAATATTCATTGAGCCAAAGAGAGCACAAATGACTTTATAGCCAGGTGATTAAGGCAATCGCCTGGAAGGTAGATGTGGATTTAAATCTCTCCTCTAGATTGAACAGCTGAAACTAATCTGGTCAATTTTGCATATAGTTTTGAGTCAACCAGAACTGTGTTTTTCAGTGAATAAATTATTTGTCCAAAAATGTCATCCAGCTCTACTCAGGAACCTCAGCTCTTCCCTTCATTCCCTTTCCCCAGCTGAGTAGAACAATTACCATCTAGACTCCTGAATAGAAATCAACCCTTCCAATGTGCCTTTCAGACCTGACTGATTCTGGACACCAAGCAAAAGATGTTTTAGGATTATATTGGCTGATTGCCTTGAAGATGCCATGACGACCCTTCTTCAAAAGTCTGAGGCACTGGCATAACATGCTTAATTCCAAGTCCTTTTGGCAATTATTGTCCAGTAAATCTAATTCAATCAGTAGTAACATAATGGAAGAATATTAAGAAAAAACATTATAATAATTTATAGACTTAGGGAACTATGGTAATAAGAAGCAAGTCTTATAAAAGCAGGAAGGATGGTCCAATGATTAGGTTCCTAACCTAGGATTTAGAAGACTCAGACTCAAATCTCTTCTCCACCACAGACTTTTTGTGTGACCTTGGGCAAGTCACTTAGCCACTTAGTGCCTCTTTTCCCCATATGTAAAATGAGGCATTGTGAAGATAATTGCATTAATGATAATGAAGCAATTTGCGATCTACACATGAACATTTTTATACAAGTGGTAGGTATTATTATAAAGGAAAATATTACCATAGAACTTGATGGATTTTTTTGGATCAAATTACAAAGTTAGGAGGATTTTTCAAAGTTACTGAAGGATTTCCATTGGCTTTCAATTGGATTTATACTCCTAAATTCCTAAGGTGCTTTTGAAAATGTCTCTCTTGGTGAATCGTGGGATGAATGGATTATACATTGAATTCTAGTAACATATTTCATACAGTGCCTCATGACATCTTTCTTTCCAGTGAATCCATATGAATTAGATATTAGGACATCCAGGTGGACTGAAAATTTTCTGAAGGATCTCAAAGGGGTAATGTTATTTGGCAACATAGTGAACTGATGGGAACTGACTGGTAGGGTACAGCAGGGTTCTGTGTTAGGCCCAGTCTCACTTAATATCTTTATTAATAATCTGGAAGAGGGAATAACTCTATGTTAATGAAATTTGAAGATGATGCTAAACTGGGAGATAGGGCCAATGTAAACCAACTGAGCTGAAAAGCCATTTGTTATCTTGTACTAGCTGGTAAGAAAATACAAGAAATACTGAATTTGTATGAAAAATAGAAATAATATCCCATTGTGGTATGGGGGAAGCAGTAGACATGACATATCTGGACTTTAGTAATACTTTTGAGACAGTTCTGCATGACATTCTCATAAGCAAACTAGGGAAATCTGGTCTAGATGAAATTAGTATAAGGTGGGTGTGCAACTGGTTAGAAGACTACTCAAAAAGTAATTATCAGTGGTTTGCTCGGTGGATATATTTAGTGGGGTCCTGCAACTAGTAAATATTTTCATTAATGGCTGGAATGATGGTGTGGAGAGTATGCTTATAAAATTTGTGAATGATACAAAGCTGGGAGTGGCTGAAGGAATTTGAAGAACAGGATTAGAATTTAAAAATGTTTCATAAATTGGAGAACTGGTCTTAAATCAACAAGATAAAATTCAATAAAGACAAGAGAAAAAGTGCTACACTTAGAAAGAAAAAAATTAAATGAACATGAATACAAAATGGGGAATAATTTACTAGGCAGCAGTACTGCAGAAAAGGATCTGGGGGTTAGAGTGGATCACAATTTGAATAAGAGTCAAGAGTGTGATGCTGTTGTGAAAAAGGCAAATGTCGTTCTGGGTTGTATTAAGAGGAGTGTCATGTGTCTGACCTGGGAGGTAATTGTCCCACTCCACTTGGTACACTTGGTAGTGATATGGAGTATTGTGTCCAGTTTTGGCCACTACACTTTAAAAAAGGTGTGAAAAAATTGGACAATCCAGAGGAGAGCAGCAAAATGATAAGAGGTTTAGAAAACAAGACTTATGAGGAAAGGTCTAGAGAAGAGAAGGCTGATGGGGGCCAGATAACAGCCTCCAAATAGGTAAAGCTTTGTTATAAAGGGGAAGATGATCAATTGTTCTCCAAGTTCACTGATGGCGGTAGAAGAAATAATCAGTTTTGTTTGCAGCAAGGAGATTCAGGTTGGATATTAGAAACTTTTTCTAACTATAAGGCTAGTTAAGTACTGGAACAGGTTGCTTAGGGAATTTGTGGAATCCCCATCACCGGAGGTTTTTAAGAACAGGTTAGAAAACTATCTGTCAAGGATGGTCTAGGTATACTTAACCCTGTTTAGTGAGGAAGGTTGGATTAGAAGACCTCTTGTAGTCCCTTGCAGCCCTAAATGTCTGTGACTCTGCAATTGTGGCACATCATGGAACTTCCAGCTAACTTGCACATGCTCAAAAGAATCAGTTAAGCCAAAGCTTCCAGTACTAAAATGAAAAGCCCCTAAACTATAAGGAATTTGGAGGGGCACAAAAACATCCATAATTCCATCACCACCATCACCATTACTACCTTCCAGCCTGGCCTGAGGGACTGATGAGGAAGTTTGTGTTCAACAGCCTGAGAAAACTGGTTTTCAAAAAGCTCCATCCTAGGACCCCCGACCCCATACAATGATTTGTACAGATATAAAGTTTTGCAGAAGACAGGAAAAGTTTCCTATCAAAGATAAAAGATTACATTGTCATCTGCCCCAAACTTAGCAATGAAGGTTGTTTTAACATGCACATAAGGACAGAAGATTTAATGTTAATGCTGTGCAAGAAATTTCTGTGTACTAAGCTGAGGATCTGCCGGGCCATTCATACTGAAAGAAACTCTCATGCATTTTATCAGAAAACCTATCTGAAGAGAACGTTGAGATTGAGGGTTGCTTGGTTAGCAATCTAGGGTTGAACACACAACCTTAGCTCTCCTACTGTGTACTTATGCATTATTATAAACAGTACTTGAAGTTGGGTAGCTTTTATCTGATAAGATACTTATCTCTTGTTTTAGTCCAGGTACAGAGATTTGTGTGGGTAACGCCATCCCCATAGAGTTTTCAGTTGTTCCAAGCCCCGGTATGGCATGTGGGCATGAAGTTTAAAGCTCAGACAGTTTTCCAAGTAAAGCAGCCCAATGAATAGCGCAAGAAGCTCCTGAGGATATTTTGCTTGGCTTCCACAGACTGTTGATTCTAAAACCTGATGCCTTTGATGATAAGCACAATAGGCTGCAATCTGTTCTTGGCTATACTGGTATAAATCTGGAGAATCACCACTGGCACCTGCCTCAGTATCTCTCTCTAGTTTTTGGATTGTAACTGAGCTTTTAATATGGAGCAACTGACTCAAATCTGAACAAGATATTCACAAATAACTGGTAGGTGCATTAGAACATACATGTAGAAACTTAAAATGTAGAAAAATGCCAATTCAATTAAAATAGATCTTATGTTAATTGAAAGGCTAATGCTTTATGTTGCAGAAAATATGTCTAACAGTATGTCCTAAGCATGCTGCTGAAGAGCAGGCATGCCCATACAGGATCTGTAGCATGCTGACTACTTGGAATGTGGGGCTGCTCCTGGATCTTTCTTGAGTAGATACAGCTTTTTCTGTCCCTTACATACTCAGTTGACCAGGTCTTAAAATACTGCCAGCAACAGTTACTCCAACATAATGCTATATGGGGGAGGGGGAGGCTACAGGATCTGCAAAGTGCCTGTTTTCTTTTCCCTCCCCATCCTGCCTCCAAAGACCATTGAATGTGGTTAGTTTAGGAATACCCCTGAGAGTTCGGTTCTGCAGCATGCAGGGAGTGGTTTCTAGTTGTTGTATAGGCTTTTGGCAGTTTCATCCGTTCTCAGTGGAACTGCAGCTAGTTCATGTGTACTGGGGACCCTCTGCACTTGTGGAGGTCAGGGGAAGGATTTGTGCCTTGTAACATATTGCAAACTACTTGTGTACCGTAAGATGAGTGAGCCAATCATGCTGAAAATATGGGAGTCAAAAATCTATGTTCCTAGATGAAAGGCCAGATTCCACTTTCAGTCCCACCAGAGTAACTCCATGAGCTCATTGGGATTACTCCAGAGTCACGGTTACCTAAATGGGATCAGAGTCTGTCCCTGCGACATTGTGTGTACAGCTGTGGGAAACTTCTGCTTTGCAGGAGTTCATCAATATTTGCTCTTTTACCAGGTTTCCACACAAATGTCACTTTATTCAGTTCTGACAAAATGTCTATTTTCTTTTTGTCCAGAACTTTCCAAAATAGGGATTTGTCCATGTTTTCAATGTCAAAAGCGTCTTTGCTTGAAAAATTGCCCTTTTGTCCTCATTTTCATTCAGAGGTGTTGCCAGAAAGACGTCTGCAATTTAGCTAAATTTTCTGTCAATGTGAATTTCAGATAATTTTGCCTTTTGTTAAGGCTATTTCCCCATCTTTTCTTTTACGCCAGGTCTAAAATATCTTTCCTTGTATCTGAGTAGCAAGCATAATAACTATATCTCCTGCTGCTTAACAACCAAAATGTAATGTGCTTCTCATTTCAACAGCTCTCTCTACTCAATTCACAATTTCATTAATTTTTCAGGTGAAGTTTTGCTGAAATGTGGTTAGGGGTATGAAAACACTGAAATCCATTACACTGCATTTTTCTGCTACAAGTTACAGTTGGTGCAGTCTATTTAGCATTAGTACAAAATCTCTCCACACCTTTGTGTCAAAAACTTGAGAAAGAAATCATCTGGCTGAGGACAATGGCTCGGTCCAGTTAGCTCTGGCAAGCCTTTTCAAGAAGAAACCCCCCACCCTTAATAAGAATTACACTGGGTCAAATTCTCTCCTCTGTGGGTTATTCCTGCATAGTTGCGTGGAAACACAATGAGATGCTATTTCTGATCAATAGTAATAATAATACCTAGTTCTTACACACTTTTCATTGGTAGATCACAAAGTGCTTTACAAAGATAATCAGCAGATGGAGAAACTGAGGCACAGGAAGCAACTTGCCCGAGGTCAACCAGGGCTCTGTTCAAGGAAGTAAACAATAAGTTAGCAAAAGTTGCAGATTGCCTTTTAGGTTATCAAGGATTAGACAAAACCGTGAGGGGCTAAACCAAGCTGGGTGAATGGGCAGATGAAGCCAAATGTACTGCCATTGTCAAAGACAGGATACCAGACTAGATGGATGATAGGCCTGATCCAGTCTAACAAATCCTGTGCTGGATCATTAACCATGAATGTTTTTTAATCAGATCATGGGGAAATATATTCCTTTCAACCAAATAAGAGCCCTCAGCCATTCTGAGCTGATTGGGGCAGTGAACTCAGTGGGGCAAAACCTGAAGTCATTATCAAGTTTTTACTCAGTTTTTACTCTAATTAAGGGAAAATTGGGGAAATACTTAGGGTTGGGCCCAATATTGTTGTATATTTAAAGACATGAAACTTCATTAAGGCCCTGTTCCAAAGCCTACTGAGGGAAATGGGAGTCTTCCTGTTGACTTCATTGGGTTTTGGATGAGGCCCAAAGAAACATAATATTACAGCAGGGTAATTTCACTATTTGGGCTGATATTTATCTAATGGTATGCACCTGTTGGAAAATCCAAGTTAATTCCCAGAAGTTTCCAGTCAAGAAGCTGGCAGTTCTCAGAATGCCATTGCACAGCACCTGCAAATCAGCATTTCGAGCTCTGTGGCACAATGTCCAGAAGAGAGAGAGGCAATTCTCTAGGGCTAAGCTCAAATGTGATCCTTGGGAAAGGGTGGGTGTCCAAATATCTTACCCTCTCTCTCTTCAGGTCATCAGAGATCTTCTGTTTTTGGGGGGCCAAAGCACCTGAACTTTGGCAGAGGTTCTTCCTGAAAACATTTCTACCGATCTAATTAGAATTGTATTTTGTGTCCTAATGCTTTTGCGTGTCTGATGGGGAAGGGGTAGAGCAGTCCATTTAAAATGATGTTGGAGTGAAGTGACGTCCAAGAGAAGATACTCCAAAAGAGACCCTGGTTTAAAATAGCCCTTATGCACTAAATCTAAATCTAAAACGACGTCTGAATGGCAGATGTTGTGTGTGTTGGCAATAGGATTAAAATCTTACAACAAGTTTGAGGAGGTTTTCAATTTCGTTGTGGACATGGCTTCCCTTAGGCCTTCCGAAGGCCTCCCTAATGAGGTGATCCCGTCCAACCTAGAATCAGAGCTACAGAGTCTAACAGAGCTCCTGTTTCCTGAGAGAAAAGCAGTGTTGAAGCACAGATGGGGCCTGATGGAGGCTAAAAGGAAGGCATTACCTGCTGAAGTCACAGAGCAGCCACAATTATTACAGGTCTCTGGGTTCATTGTCAATTAGAGTGGCAGTTAAAGCGAGCAGCAGCTGTGACAGATGGCTGAGCTCCAGCTACTTGTGGTAATGGGATCGGAGCCAACTCAAATCTTTTCTTCCCTCTTAAAAAAAACCCCACATAGTTGTCAATTAGTCACAATGTATAGGGGGGGAACGTATCATATCTACAAAGGGGTCATTTATCTGTTCTCTATTAACCCTTACCTTTAGCTTTTTGAAGTAGAGATTTTGTTTATTACTTACTTCAAGCATGTTTTAGCAGGACATTCAACCCCGAAGACATTTTATCCTAAATCTTTGTTCGGTGGGAACTTACAATATGCTCTTCTCATAACTGAACCAATTCAACCCAGTTGTTAGCATTTTAATTAGTACAGTCTTGCTTGCTGAAATTTGGAGGCTTTGCTCTAGTTCATATGGTATAAAAACAGAACCGAGATTGTGCTTAGGGTTTCAGATAAATCTCTATTGCATACAGAATGTATTTATTAAGATTTCAGGCTTATAAAAACTTTCCCACCACAGCACTCCCACTCGCAACGAGGCAGATCCCAAGCTGTTTAGGGCTTTGTAGGTCAAAACCGACACTGTAAGCTCCACCTGGGAACTAATAGGTGGGCAGAGAAGAGCAGGGAGCACATATGCTGCCATTGAGAGGCACCGCTTAACATCTGGGTTGCCACATTCTGCATCAAATTAAATGTCCAGACAGATTATGTAGCCCAAGTAAAGCACAGTACCATAATATTGTCATTATATATGATGCATGGATACTATGTTGTCTGCAGCACAGGCCCGACTTTCTGATTTTCCTGGGAATGCTCTCCCCCTGCTGTGCCTCAGACCCCATACCCACTCGACCCCTTCCACCAAAGCCCCACCTCTTTCCACCCCTATCCTGCCTCTTTCACCCCATTCCATCCCCTCCCCCAAGCGCCTCCTGCCTCTAGCTTCTCCCAGCAAATAACCTTGAGTGTCTCTGCTGCAGGGGGAGTGGCCCTGGCACTTGAGGCTGGGCAGGTGAAATTCATCCCTTGGGAGCATGAGCTTTCTGCCAGGGGCTGGCAGCAGCTCAGAGGGCCAGGGTCAGTTCTCCAGGGGGGCAGTTTGGAACTTACTGGCTGGGACACCCACCAGAGCCTGGAAACCCCAGCTCGGCCCAGGCACCTCACCAGGCAAAATTGCTCCGGGATGGTGTGTGGGGCTTGGATATGTGGAGAGCTTTGTGCCTGGGGGTGGGGACACAGCCCAGACTGGGGACAACCAGCACTGGATCAGCCAGCCCCAACTAGTGGGTCCAGCTGCCTTGGCCATAGCCTGGCCCTCTGCCCCCTCAGTGCATGGAGCTATTCCACCCCACGCCACCCCACGGATGTGGGCTGTTGCCTGAGTTTGGCCCCACAGATATGGGCCATGGACAGTCAAATCCAAAGGATCAAACCATTTAAATTACAAAGCACAAAGGAAACCACTCTCTGTTCCAGGGAAATGTTTGTGTGGGTTGAATGCAAACAAAACTAACAAGATTAGTGCAAATGAACTTAACGCAACCAGTCACAAGGCCACGACCACTAAGGAGTACTTTCACAGGCCTATCTACAAATGTCAGAGAAGAGAGTGAAAAGAAAAACTGAAGAATATTGAGTTATTAAATTGCTATTATTTATTTTATAATAGTATCTAGAAGCCCCTGCTAGCCCCTCATTTTGCTAGGCACTGTGCAAATACATAGGAAGAGACAGTTCCTGCACCCAAAATGTTTTACAATCTAGCTAGACAAAACAGACACAGAGCCTGAGGAAAGAAATGCTATTATCGCATACTATTAGACTTGGCCAAGGTCACCCAGGAAGTCCGTGTCAGAGCATGGAATGGAATCTAGTTCCCCTGAGGTGCAGTCCAGTGCCTGAACTACCAGGCCAACTTTATTTTTTGCATGGGCATCAGGGAGATGGAAGTAAAGGGAAAAGGAAGTGCACAGCCTAAACCCTTTCAAGCGCAAAAACAGTTTTTTACACTGGAGTCAATGGACTTTGGGTCAGATGCTAGATCTCATCCAAGATTAATGAATCAAACAAATATGAAGTTACTAGGGACAATGTTTCCCTCTAATTTTTGACAGGCTGTGTGCGCAAAAAATTTCTTCTGCGCAAATTGTTGTGCTTCTGTGCAAATTTTTGTGCGCACGGTGTTTTGTATCCGTGTACGCGCACACGCGCACAGCTTAGAGGGAACAGTGACTAGGGAAGAATAAGTGTATTGAATAAATTATTCACTAATACATTCATCTAGGCCTGATCAAACTCCCATAAAAATCAGTAGAACTGGAAGCTGGCTCAGGCCCCAAAACTATAACCCCAGATCTATAACTCAGAAAAAAATTAGTGAAACAATTAATTTATTGACTTGAAAAGTATTGTGAAATTTGGCAAATAATTTGTTTGATTAAAATTATTCAGACAGCTCCATTAAGGATCAAGCTGGTTTTGTTATGACTTGCAAACATAATGAAGTTTTTTCAAAAAGTAAAAAGAACCTCATTTTCAAAGTTCCTTAGCTGAAAAATACCCCTATTTGTGCATCTCAAACATTCTCCTCTCAGTAAAGATTTTGCATGTAAAATTTCAGGCAGAAAAGAAGTTGGGGTCTACACAATGGTTAAGTTAAGGTTTAAAATGAACCTACCTTAAGCCCACATCCTGCAAACACTTACGTAGGTGAGGAACCTTGCACACAAGACTACTCACATGTGTAATTACTCACAATTGCATACGGGATAGCAGAACTGAAAGCCCAATATTGGGCCATATTGGGCTACTGATTTCTTAGAGGTTTCCCGTGCATAGCCGTTCTTAGTTGGTGGAGCGATTTGTCATGATTAAGAGGGATGGCTGGGAGCATTCGTATTGTGCCGCTAGAGGTGAAATTCTTGGACCAGTGCAAGACAGACCAAAGCGAAACCATTTTCCAAGAATGTTTTCATTAATCATATGAATATTTGCTACTACCACCAAGATCTGCACCTGCGACGGCTCCACCCGTGCCCATGCCCTAGGCTTCAAGGCGCACCGCAGCGGCCCTCCTACTCATCGCAGTGTAGCCCCCATGGCTCTCATTGCCAGCAACGGCCGGGTATGGGCCCGACACTCCAGTGCCATCCATTTTCAGGGCTAGTTGATTCGGCAGGTGAGTTGTTACACACTCCTTAGCGGATTCCAACTTCCATGACCACCGTCCTGCTGTCTATATCAACCAACACCTTTTCTGGGGTCTGATGAGCGTCGGCATCGGGCGCCTTAACCCGGCATTCATTAATCATAGTACAACATAGGTCTTTAATTTAAAGGTATTCTGAGAAAAGCACCATTCCTTGAGAAGTTTCCTTCATCACTAAAGTTATGGTTTCCCACTAGTGGTAGATAAAGGTAATTAAGTAGTTAAGTGGCGTAGGTGATATGCAAATGAATAATCACAAGCTGCAATGGAAAAAAGATAAGACAACTCCTTCCTTGTAGCTCTTCATTAACTTTCAGCTTCTGTAATATCTTGTATATCTTTCACTTTCCTTTACTGAGGATAATGGGTAAATACATACAATACTCTCATCACGCCTACCTCTCGCCCAATTACACTATTCTATGGGACAGACCTGTGAGTATTTTAAGTCTATTGAGTTGCAGTGTGAGGAATTACAGACACAAGCTGGGTGAGGGAATATCTTTTATTGGACCAACCTCTGTTGGTCAAAAAGACATCATCAGCTTTAAAAATGGAGCTGAAAAGATTTGTTTCCCCCCCTTTTGAATGTTTTATACATTAAATGGGAGGCAGGAGTGTCACAGACCATGCATGCACCGTATGTTCATGTTTGATATAACTATCCTATGTTGGGTTACTTTAACCTTAACCAAATAAAAACTAATGTAAATCTGAGTGTCAATGAACACTGCCCTTTCTCACAATCTGTGCCAATTACAGAAACACCTGTGCAGATCCAGAGTGTGTAGAAAAGTTCTAAATTCCTCTGGTGTATTTATCCAGGTGGAGTGTCATTTAAGGTTCTACACTTCTGAGGTGCACCAAAAAGCATGAAGTACCTAAGATTTCACAAGAAAATTAAGGCATAATTAATGAAAGCTAGAATATAAAAATTTTCAGCATTCCAGCCTAGATAATCAATTTAAAGACCCATATATTTTTATGGCTGATGTCATATACTGTATTGAATGTGTACTCTTTATGCATTTAGGCCCTGAGCTTACTGAAGATTCCATGTGGATGCAGGGGTCCACCCATGTGAAGTCCAGTGGAGAATCAAAGCTTTAGTCCCAAATTCGGGACCTAGGCTGGAGGTACATATGAACCTTTCTATAACATATAGTCTGGTCATGTGCAAAATTACCCTTCATTGTCCCAATGGGTCAAAGTCATACCTAATTTAGTCAATGGAGTTATATCATGGATGAGATCTGGCCCCAAATCTGTAATCTCACAGTTCAGGCTGTAAACTTCTCCATCACATCATTAGCCAATCTGTGCCTGTTAGGTCTACATGAAGATACCCCTATTCTAGAAAAACCAATCAGCCTTGGCTATGATGATCTTCTTTATATAAACTCGTGTAGGCCAGTCACTTATGCTGAAGATCACTTTCCTAAGAAACAACAATTTAAATCAATTTTTTTTAAATCTTGGGAGCTTCTGTAAGATATAATATAACCACAGTGGTCACCTACCAAGCAATGGCTACATGGAGTCATAGAAGTGTAGGACTGGAAGGGACCTCGAGAGGTCATCTAGTCTAGTCTCCTGTACTAATGGCAGAACTAAGGATTATGTAGACCATCCCTGACAGGTGTTTGTCCAACTTGCTCTTAAAAGTCTCCAGTCATGGAGATTCCACAACCTCCCTAGACAATTTATTCCAGTGCTTAACTATCCTGACAGTTAGGAAGTTTTTTCTCATGTCCAGCCTAAGCCACCCTTGCTTCAATTTAAGCCCATTGCTTCTTGTCCTATCTTCAGAGGTTAAAGAGAACACATTTTCTCCCTCCTTCCTCCTTCTAACAACCTTTTATGTACTTGAAAACTGTTATCATGTCCCATCTCACTCTTCTCTTTTCCAGACTACACAAACCCAATTTTTTCAATCTTTCCTCATAGGTCATGATTTTTAGACAATAATTTTTTATTGCTTTTCTCTGGACTTTCTCCAACTTGTCCACATCTTTCCTGAAATGTGGCACCCAGAACTGGACACAATACTCCAGTTGAGGCCTAATCAGCATGGAATAGAACGGAAGAATTACTTCTCCTGTCTTGCTTACAACACTGCTGCTACTACATCCCAGAATGATGTTTGCTTTTTTTGCAACAATGTTACACTATTGACTCATATTTAGCTTGTGATCCAATATGACTCCACAGTACTCCTTCCTAGGCAGTCATTTCCCATTTTTTATGTGTGCAACAGATTGTTCCTTCCCAAATGGAGTAGTTTGCATCTGTCCTTATTGAATTTCATCCTATTTACTTCAGCCCATTTCTCCAGTTTGTCCAGATCTTTTGAATTTTAATCCTGTTCTTGAGCAACCCCTTGTATCACCTGTACTTACCTACTTCCCTCTATTCTTCTCTGTGTCTGTCTGTTCCTCTTTATTTCCTCGGCTCTGCTCCTCTCTGTGTTCCTCCTTTCTCACTATTACTTAATTAAACTTCAGGTACCCATTTTAATAGCCCATCAAAGAGCAATAATTAACACAGATTTCAAAATATGGAGGATAATCACCCGAATATCTTTTGCCTTTTGCATATTTACGTGACATTTTTTACCATTCCAGTATATTCAGTGAATTTTTGTTTCTTTGCAGTCAGCTGTTGTTACTGCACCCTGCTCATTACATTATTAGCATTAATAGCCAATTAAGAGTATAGATTTTTTTGTATCCTTTACATTAGATATTCATGTTCGGTGTGCATGGGGGTTAGATCCATGAGATGACAGATTCATAATGGTGAGAACTACCACTCTTCTATTTTAACAAGATTTAGTAGTTTGTTGAGGGAAGTGGTGAAAGACCCATTGCTTAAGACCTTCAAAACTAGAGTGGTCAAAGCACTGGAACGTAGACTGTAAGTAGGAATCCTGCCCTGAAAGCTGTTCATCTAATTGACTGACAAGCCTCTTTTACAGCTCTTATTTCTGTGGGTCATATGTCCTCAATTTTTCAGCAGAACTCTCAGTTTATTGTAGTGGGGAGTTCTGCTGGAAACCTGACGGCACAAGATGGTCCTGTGATTTTATTACTCTGTGTTCATCTACTTTTCCAGACAGAATAATTGAGCTTAAGTTAATAAACATATCTCTGTTCCATTTCATGCAGCATTAAACTGATGCTCTGAAAACTAGAAGTGATACAAAGGGAAAGATTTCCAGAAAAAAAAAACAGTTTCTGTTCTCATAAATTGATAAATAACTACAAAGCTCACAAAAAACAGTGCAGAAATGCTGAATGATTTCTGCCTTGTTCATGTCTAAAATGCAGCCACACCTGAAGAGTTCACAAAGTAGCAGTTTTCCAACCAATCCCAAAGGAGAGTCATATTTCAACATTCTTTCTCAAGACGACTTATTTCTGCTAGTGTGATGATGAAAAGGAACCCAAAGAACCAACTGAGAAATGATTAATTTTCCCAGTGCAAATTTGTAATGTTACCATAAGGACATAGAAAGTAGAGGAGCTTCTGAAATGAAATATTCGGTCTTGCCTAGTTAAGTTTATGGAGTGCTAATAGCTTTCTAAAGAGAGTCTGTCTGCCTGTTCTCAACAAATCTGAGGTAATAAGATATGTTATTGTAAAGCTGATCAAAAAGTGAGATAGTGTTGTAACAAGAAAGTCACTGGAAGATTTTTAGGTATTAAAGCTGATTTGATTTTGAAAATCCCACCATATGTATTTAAAAACAACCACGCGATATTATTATTAGAAGTAGAAATTAGTCGTAAGGTTCTTATGCTGCTACTAATGTTCAAGTGTTTGCATTGTCATTTCCCAATTCATTCATTTCTCAGTAATCCAGCCATCTTCATTGATTAGTCAATCATTACCTAGGGTTACATTTGCCCTTTACTATATCTAGAGCTGCAATAAAGCATATAAAAGAGGTACAATCTCAGACATAGAATCAGGGGTTGCAAAGCATCATTTAAAATGCGGGGAGGCATAGACTTGCCCCTCCCCACTTGACGCTCTTCTTCCCCTCTCAGGATCCCCCCACCACTGGTAGCCTGACTCCCCCTTCCACATCTGGTCCATGTGCCCCTACACCTATCCCCTCCAAATCTGAGTGAATGGTGTTGTGACCTGGTGTGCGGGGTTACAGCACCACTCACATTTGGCCTGGCTACCCCTACTTCATGATGGAGGAGTAACCAGGACAACTTTGAGTGAGTGGTGTTACCATATAGCATGTGTGGATGCAGAGACACTCAGGTTTGACTGAGTCAAAAACTGGTCAGGCCATGGCCCGGGTAGTACCCCCCAGCTCCATGGCCTGTGCACAGAATGCTTTCAGACCTGTAAGATCACTGCATATTGGCTGGGTAGGATAATAAATTATCATTTATTCTAAGGTTAAACATATTCATTAGTCGCACAGTGAGGGATATTAAAAAAAAGAAAAAGAAAAGAAAAAACAACCCCTGGAAATCATGGTATTGAACTGATAGGAAACTCAAACAGCTCCAAGCATGTGGGCCAGTGTAAGTGAATAAAATAAAGATAGTACTCATGATTGTTTGATCCTGCACCATTGCAGTTACTAGAAGCTATGCCATGGACACCAACGGGAGCAGGAGCTGCCCTGGGAGATCATTTATTTATTTGGATGTATAGAAATGCAAAAAAGGGCACCAGGCCATACTCTCCGGATACTGTCAACATAATTTAGGATATATTTTTAAGTACAACAATTTAAGAGAAATCTCCTTCCCCCCTTGAGTAGTTCCCCATCATCCCCATTATTTATTATTCATTTATTTGTGTTGTGGTTGTGCCTAGAATCCTCAGTTATGGATCGGGACCCTATTGTTTGGGTGCTATATAATACAATGCCACGCCCCTCATACCTCTTCATCTGATAACTGGGGGAGGGGGTGAAACTACCCTGAAGTTACTGGATTTGGGCCCTTTCAGACCAAGGGGGACAATGAATTCCAAAGCCTCACAGTCTGGGTGTCTTACAGTCATTCCGCATGCATGTTCTTGCAGGATCAGGACTTAATAGAGATGAAGACCTAAACTCACCCAAAATGTGAGGGGCTTCAGATCTATTCCAGCTCTTCTGTAATGTTTACACTTGTTTGTCTTGACAGAAATATAACATGACTGACGTATTTATCTTTGAAAATAAAGGGCTAGATTCTGCCCTCTTTATGCATACTGAGGATAGTACCTGACTCCTTGAGTAGCCCCACTGAAACCAACAAGGGTAAAGGTGGCCGAATCTAGCACTAAATATTTATTAGCTTTGTGTGTGAGTGACAATATTACTGTTCATTGCATATTATATATGTTGTCATAAGGCAGGTCCATAAAAGACATGACAGGCCATATTTTAATTTAAGAACAACAACAAATGTAAATGGATAAAGCAAAAAATAAATAAATCCCCTGCTGAAGCCAGTTTTGCCTTTAATAAAACCATTCTCTTCCAACAAAGAAAGCGGTCCCCGCACTTCATGTGGATGTAGTATAATATATCACTTGTATGAGGTTTCTGCTTAGTACCGATACTTAGACACCTCTGATTTAGTACTTCAAAGAGGTGTCAGGGTGCATTTGAGCTCAGTTCATTCTGTTGCACTTTGAAGTATCTTCAACAGCAGTGACAGCAAGGGTTGAAAATGAGTTGCCTGGAATCCAGGAACCCATTCAAGCATCAGATTTCTTTGCTAGGGAGGCAGTTTTAAAATTGATTTAAAAAAATGCATACAAATGTGCTCCTCGCTGTGAAGATTTTTATTAATGATCTATTATTATATGAAATGGCTTTTGATCCATAATCTACAATTCATACTTGAATGCCATTTTCTTGACAGAAAGCCACCATCTCCCAACAACTAGCAAAATGTGGCTTTGTTACAGCTGTATCATCAAAAGGTCCACGTGTCCAGAAGTGAACACTGGCAATAAACGCTTGTTGTTGGGGAAAAGGATGGCTTAGATGGCTGAAAATGGGATGTGAATCCTCATGCTATGTCATCCATTTGACCTTAGCTTACCAGTTATTATTATTCCTATTTATTTGTATTCTCGTAGCACCTAGGAGTCCCGGTCATGGACCAGGACCCATTGTGCTAGGTGCTGTACAAACGCAGAACAAAAAGACAGTTCATGACCCAAAGGGTTCACAGTCTGAGACAACAGATGGATACAGACAGAGAGATGGGGAAACATAAGGAATTAATGAGACAGTATTGGACAGCATGATGGACAGTGGTGTCAGCACTGTCAAAACAGTTGTCAATTTTTTTGCGGGCCTCATAGCAAAGTAGAGTTTTAAGGATGGCTTTGATGGATGATAATGAGTTAGTTTTGCAGATGTTTATGGGGAAAAGCATGAAGATGATTTTTTGAAAATGTACCAAGTGGGCAATGGAGACTGGCATCATGGATTTATCAGAGGTAGGAGTCGACTTTTCCATATTGAGTGAAAGTTGTTGCCATTTGATGGCTGTTCTGGGCCCTGTAGCAATACAGCCTGTTCCATTTCAGACAGTTCCTTCATTAAGGGCAGTAAGGCACTACACTGATCCAGTGGAGCACCATAGTCTTTCTGGTTCAGTGACACGATGGTTTCCAAAGCTCTCCAGTGCACCGCAGAGTGCACAAATATACCCTTTCAGGGGCATGGCATATTTTCCTCCTCTCCCCCCATGTGGCAGGCCTTTGCTGGCCAGTATGTAGGAGTGGCAGAATCAAGGCTCTGCCTAACCCCGATGCCTCCTTTGAGGTAATGTGAGGCCCTGAGAAAATAATTTGGGAATGGTTCCTGGGCTTCCTCAGAGACTGCAATTCATGTGGGCTATGCAAGGGATTGTGGGGAGGCTTCTCACTTCCTCCCTTCATTGCACCCCTGCAGAAGTGCCAAGTGGAATCTGGGCTTTAGTGCTAAAAGGCCACTTCAATGGGAAGAAATAGGAGTAAGTGGTGATAGGTCCCACAGGTGAGAAAGGGGGTACAAGGGTCAGAAAAATTTCCTAAACCACAGAAGATGCCAATACCTTGGATTGTGCTTATCAGATCTCCCCCCACCCCCCACTTCTTCAAAAGGAAGAGGATAGGAGGGGTAAATCAGCCAGTTGATCCCAGAATACCCAGCGACCCCTGCCCTAAAGACCTCAATGCCAAGCAGGTAAACATGTCTTTTCCCCAACCAATAAGAAAGCATTAGAAGTGGGGGCTTGGCTCTTTTAGGCAATAGCTTATATAAGAAGGGAGGAGAACTAGGTTTGTAGTTGACAGAGTAGTGCAGTTTGGTGGAGGAGGATCTCCAATGTTTGGACAAGCTTTGGATGAACATTTGAAGAACTGGTTGCTTATCTGAACCAAACCCTAACTTGGACCCTTTGGAAGTTAACCCATTGCTAGTTATGATGATTGATGCTACAGTGAGATCTGCTGTAGCAGAATCCATCTGTTGTGGTTTGTAGAGATTTATTTCATAGATTCATAGATTCCAAGGCTATAGAACTTACCCAGAATAATTCCTAGAGCATAGCTTTCAGAAAAGCATCCAATCTTGATTTTAAAATGGTCAGTGATAGAGAATCCACCATGACCCTTTGCAAATTATCATAAACCATTGTTTATTTTCCACATTTCCAAAGCTCTATCGATACAGATATATTTATTTCAGTAGAATAGCAACAGTCATGTTTCTGAAAGACTATAGATGAAATCCCTTGCTCCGTGCATGTACAGTGGCTAGCACAATGGAGTGCTGATCTCAGGGCTTCTAGGACCTGCAATACAATTAATAGAAGTAATAACAGCAAGAGGGCCTTCCTTTAAGAGATGATGTTTGCCTTTTATGCAGGGGGGGCCTTGGATCCATATCAGAGGGTGAATTAATCAACAGTATTCAGTTGTATTTTATCCATATTAGCTCGGTCATCTTAAATTTCAATCTTGTAGTTCAAATCATAAAGAGATTGTATTATTTCTCAAATTAATAATTGCTCCAATGAGTTCATTAGTTGAGACCCTAATCTAGTTTTGGAGCTTTGGGATTAAAATCCCAAATCCACCCCTGACTTTACATCTGTTTTAAATAGTTACATTTTTATTTCAGATAAATGAGTACTATCTAGAGGGCAAGAGAAATTAACATTTTCTTAAACCATTGTCCCCTGGGATTTTATTTTCTGTAGAATTTGAAAAATGATCTATGTTCTACAGCAGTATAGCTGGATTTTTCTTTTGTAAGGGGTAATATATCCCATTCAGGCCTTAGAAGTGGCTGGCTATACCTGAGATATCAGTACAGGTTTCCCATTTATTGTGGAAAATTAGTCTTGAAGCTGCCTGGCTTGTTAACTGGACACATTTTACCAGCTGAGTGTGTTTGCTTTGTCCACATCTATTTACTTTCGAAGATAATGCTAGCATAGGTCCAAACCAGATAAGTGGGTTTTTTTGAGAAAAGTATAGAAATACCCATTAATGATACAGAGAGACAAGCTTTCGAGCTTACATAGAGCTCTTCTTCATGTATTGAAAGCTTGTCTCTCTCACCAACAGAAGTTGGTCCAATAAAAGATCCTACCTCAGCCACCTTGTCTGTCCAGTACCCTGGGACCAACACAGCTATAACAACACTGCATACAAGTAATGCTATAGGCAAGAAAGGTCAAAAAGGCAGAGTACTTGGGCCTCAAGTCAGTCTCTCATCACTGAAATTGAATTAGAAGTGTTACTTCCCTCTACCCACCCAGCCAGCTACCCTGGCCAGGAAGTGTGTGTGTGTTGGGGGGGGGGGGGAGGGGCAGGGGGAAGGAGGGCAGCAAAGGAGAAGCAGTAGAATTCTTCTATGCAGTATAACTATGATCAGCCTTCATCTCATGCCTACACCTTATCTATGCCAGTCTCTACAACAACCTATGGCATTTTGGATCTTTTCTTCTTCTCCCTCTCTCCAGAAGTCCAACTATCCTGCCTCAGAATACAAGTAACTCCCACCAGAGTCAAAGGGTAAGAGCTGTGGTAGGAGCCCCTACATAACAAAGGGACACATTTTGCTCACAACTCACGGAGGCAAATCCTTGAAGTCAGTGAAATTCATTGCATGAGAAAGGCATGCAGGATAGGGCCCTTAACCACTCTTCAGCCATTACCACCCTATAAATCTGATAAAAACACAGCCCCTGATTCTTGTTCCATTTCCACCCGTGATCTTCAATGGAGTTACTCCTTATATGCACGGATGTAAATATGAGGAGAATCAGGTCCACAGAGACTATCTTATGCACTTTATTTTCATTCTAGTCTTTTTTGTTCCAGGGCTGAGTGTGTACTTTATGAAAAAGTGTCTGTTCATGCTATTCTGTTCCTTGTGTATAACTCAATACAATGTACTCTTTTGGAAAAAAAAATATAAAAGAAAGTCTGTTATGTTTGTACTTTTAATTTAACATTGGTTGGGACATCTGCCAAGCTAATATAGGCATTTTTCTATGCACTGGAAAAAACCCAATTAGGACTTGTTCTTAGTTTGATTATCAGTCAGAAACATGCATACAGAAATATTCATTAGAGATCTACTGAGAGCTGTGATAAAGCAGCAGACAGCTGAATTATACAGTCTGTCAGTATCCCCACTACAATTTTACATTTTCTTGATAAAGGACAAGTAACAAAGTATCTAAGATGTAATTTGGTGCCCACTGGCACTGTACTTCATTATGGCAGATATTGTTCTAACTCTCTTTAGGAGGTTGGTGAGTGTTTCACGACATGATATTGTGCACAAAAGATAAATCACTAGGTCAAATGCTGCTGCAAAGTTACATTTGCATGCAGCCACAACACAGGCATGACTCTGAGAACATCTTGCCATCATAACCTACCCCCAATAATTTTGGGTTTGGAAAGATTTGATTGACTCAAAAAATGTGGTTCCAAAATGATGAAATTCTCTCTTACGGATCATTGTGTTGACTCAGCTCATACAAATAAAACAGTAGCACTATGCAAATGTCAAACCAAAAAGAAAAAGAACATTCTCATGGATGTGCTTGGTTTTTATGAGGTGATTTACCAGTTTGTGTAAAATAGCTGTTGCATTAGTTTATAGGTCCTTTGCTGTTGGCCTCTGTCCATTGAAACTGAGCTCATAAGCAGTTCAGCACATGATTTAAAAGGGCAAAACTCTTTAGATACAATCAGAATGGACACATGCATGGAACTGTGATATCAGTCAGCTAAGTAGATCAAAGTCTCTCTTACAGTTTATTTGAAAAGCATTTGGGAAATCTGGTTCCTAATGATTTCAGTATGCTTTCCTTTCTAAACAGAAAATATATCACTTTTTAAAGGAAAAAATACACATTTCTTTCCATTATTGAATGTGGCACTTTGGTAACGAAGCTGCTCAATATACATAAACTATAAAGTAAAATGAAATGGTTTTAATAATAGTGTCCAAAAATCATGCAGATGCAGAAAAAAATTCCATCTGATGCCCTCAAGACTTTGAATCAGACCCATTGGCAACAGAAAAAGCAGACAATGAAGTGGTTGTAGCAATCCACTTTAAAATGAACAAAACTCATAGCATGTTTTTTTAATTCAACAGTCTAATTTTGGTTGGTTAGACCAGGACTCCTTAAAAATCTTTATTCCACAGTATGTATTGCATCAGCAACCCTTAAATAACCACATGTTAAATAATGTTAAAATAAAACTGTTGAAAGGACAAATTCCCCAGGCTTTTCTGGCTGCCTGTGTATATTCAATAATTTCATGGTGTTCTCTGAAGAAGGTTTAAAACCAATCCACCACATTAGCAGTAAAACTGAGAGCCATGAATAAATGATCCACCACTTTGAAACATGCACGAACTCAAAAATACAAATATTCTCTTTACTGGATCTTCATTTTTTTAATTGATGAATGTTTCCATATGTGTGGCATATCTATCAGAGGCACTTACATAGGCCCCATTTCCATAGTATCCAAGTACCTCACCATCTTTTTTTTTATCCTTACAACACCCGTGCAAGGCAAAGAAATATTGCTATCCACATTTTATACGGAATGGGAACTGAAGCACAGGGAGATGAAGTGACTTGCCCAAGGTCACACAAAAAGTCTGTGGCAGAGCAGGAAGCAGAACCTGGGCTCCCAAGTTCTAGGCTAGTACTATAACACTGGCCTATCCTCCCACTCCCATTTATCTACAAAACAACCTGTCCACATTCAGTTAGTACAAACTATCATGGAGGATTTTACAATTACAGTTCACTTAGATCCCAATTCAGCAAAGCACTTAAGTGACTACTTAAAGTTAACATATGATTCATTTTTTGCTGACTAGGTTTTAAGCATATACTTAAGGCCATTGCCTTAGGGGTTGCCCCAAAGTTCACTGAAGTCAATGAGCGGGGAAAAAAGCCAATGGACACAAGGCCCTTATTGTGTAGAATCCCAAATTTCTGTTACTAGGATTCATTTTTCTCTCTCATATTTAGAGCTGATCATAATTCATCTGCCATCAGTGATTTGAAATGAGCCCTCCTTTCTGTGTACAGATTGTTCATGAACCCACCCTGATTTCTGTTCTGTGTAAGTATTCACAAAATAGTATGGATGAATCATTTTCAGCGTATAGGACCAAGTCCCACTTGAGCCCCGGTCCTCTGCACAGAGGAGAATTTCACCATATTGATTAAGATGGGTACAAAAATAGCTGGAATCTGGAAGATCACATGCAAACAAAACACTGTTTTTGTTCTATTCAAACAGCTCTAGTTTCTAATACTTAAATGTTCCTTAGTTTCTCTGTTTTATTTTCATTTTAAGGTATAATCTACATTTATGGAGCTGAATTCTTTTTTCCAGCTGAAGTGCATTTTGCAAAAAAAGAACCTACAGCTGAAAGTCCCAAGAAAATATGTAACTTTGCGAGCACTATTTATATATCAAAAATCTCTATTAAAATCATGGGAGCACTTTGCTGAGCAAATCCATCTGTCATTCCCTCCCCACGCACTTTTCCTAAATAGTAGCATCACCATTTCAAATGACTGAAGAGTTTACTTAAGTTATTCTGAGCATATGGAAAGTCCCTGAATCACCCACCCACAAATATAAATAGTAGTATACGGCTGAGATGTAAACTCACAAAATGCTGAAGGAGAAGAAAAAACCCAGGAATGGTTTATCTGCCAACAAAATATTGGATATGATTTAAATTCAGTGAAACGTTTTCAGTTTAGCTCTAGGAACTGACATTTCCCCCCTGTCATTACTAAAGCTTGGGTGGGTATGTTTCCTGTCTCAAGAGAGAGATTTTTACTTCATTGGTAATGTTGTGTCACACATATTAAAATAAAAATGTTCCTTGTAATAGATATATAATTATTATTTATTATTATTGCAGTAGCACTTAGAGGCTCCAGCCTCATTATGCTGAATGCTGTAGAAATATATAACAAAGAGACAGTCTCTGCCCTCAATTGCTTACAATCTAAGGCTATGATATTGTCATTGATTATCAAACAACTATGGCAGTTAATCTTGAAAATCTTTACTCCTAGGATTAGTTCTGTTGACCTGGAATCTGTTTTCCATTATGCTGATTATGTGCAGATATGGCTTCTTTAATTTCAGCAGAGTTGCTCCTGATTTACATCAGTGACTGTGACCAGAATCAAGCCCAAAGTGACTACTTGCATGAGTAAGGACTACTTGTATGGACTGGATCTTAGTACAATATCTATGGAGGGGACATGAGGGGACCATTTAAGGTCTATAAGTCAATAGAATGGTGAAATAGCACAGTAATAATAGCAGTTACAGTATGGGGCTTATCCCTCTTTCAAACATCTTCCAAGCTGATAGACATCCAAGTTAGCTCAGTGGGTTTCCTGTGCTCTGCAGCTATTAGCCATGATTTTTGAGGGGGAATCTTCTATCTTCATCAGCTGTATAATTCCTTATTACACATTCCATGACACTTCTTTCTCCAGAATAGAGCCAATGACTCCGCCGTGGCCTGCTGCCATCTATGCGTTTATGAGCTGATTCAGCCCCTGCTGATCTGGAGACAGAGAGAGAGATACTGGGAATCAAACCTACAGTAAGATTTCCCATAAGACAGTCGAAACAATTATGAATTAGTTTGCTACCAATTTTACATTTTCTATTTTTGTGGGGAAAGGGGAGCGAGGGGGTCTCTCTATTTTTTTCAAGCTTGTAGTCAAGTGAAAATTCCAAGGTTTCCCCTTCGTTTTCAATTTATTATAAAAGCCTGTTCCTACAGGCTCCTGCTCTCCCACTAATCATCCCCATGTGGCTAAATCTACATTTCTTCAAGATGCAGTGGCCTCTGCATCAGCTGAAATAAAATCCAAAGATAAAAGTTGCACAGTGGGGCCAGATTCTGCAAGCTGTTGCCCCAGTGTAACTGGCAACAGAATTTGGCCCATGATACCTGAGGAAGCAATCCACCTTTGCTCAAGATGTATGAAAGCAAACAGCTTCCATTCAGGCAAGTTTCAGTGCACATTTTAGGCAGGCTGTAAGATTGGTAGTTTGACAAATCAAGCATTGCTTTGATTTGGGGACACTCTGGAGAATCCACAAATTCCAGATGAAACTGGAGAATTTAATTTTGACAACATTTTGGAAATGACAACTCAGTAGTGTCAGGCCCGCTTTTCACTGAAAACCTTTGGTTTTAGTTTTTGATTTTGTTTTATTTTGTTTCTTGCTCCAGACAGAGAAAAAAAATTCTGCCAAATGTCTAGGTGAATGTTGGTCAGTTTCATTGGCCAGGTGATTTTCATCTGTTTGGTGGCTTTATTGTGAATTTTTTGTACTCTCCTACTTTGTCTCCTTCATTTCTTTGCGTACCACACTGTTGTAGGAGTGTATTTTGTGCACTGGATCTCCACAACTCCTCTCCCTTTTCCCACAGCTGATATCTGGGGTGTGATGCCCACCCCCTTCTGGAAAAAAGGAGACACAGCTGACCCTCTCTTCCAAGCTGTCATTAACCTTTAACCTGTCCATTAATTGTCCATCCTGGGTGCGATCCACACCCCATGTCTCCCCATCAAATAAATACATCCATGCCCAGATGTGCCCGATCAGTTCTAGGGAGATAATTGAAGTAAGGTGAGCCATGAGTCCAGATGTCCATCATGACACTTCAGAGTGCTTCCAACACATTTGTGCCCAAAAGAGACTGAGTGTCTCCTACCTATCTATCCACTCAATTACTCAGATTAACTGCTGCAGCCTCACCACAGTATCTGGCAGCTATGCTAGGTGGAGTCTGTGACGGGGGAGGAGTTGGGTTTATTCTGTAACAGCCTTTGACAGACAAAGCACTTCCCCACCAAAGCATCAAGCCAG
This sequence comes from Caretta caretta, assembly GCF_965140235.1. Taxonomy (NCBI): domain Eukaryota; kingdom Metazoa; phylum Chordata; order Testudines; family Cheloniidae; genus Caretta; species Caretta caretta. Next base: position 35,202,359 of record NC_134208.1, read on the forward strand.
AGTGCAAGACTGCAGACATTCGGTGGAGGAGCAGAAGTAAATCTAGCCCAAAGCTAGGACAGAACAGATCCCTAAACAGAATAGAGAGTCTGCAGCACCACAGAGGAGATAAATCACAGTGTTTGACAAAAAATACTTTACAGAGATCTGGGCTATGTCCCAAAGTGGACCCAAATAATTGCTGTGTGAGATACAACATGGAACATGCCCAGGACTGCCAGAGTGGGCAGCAGCAGGAGTTTTCTTACGCTGAGCTGCTTCTCCTGTTCTCCTGGCAGCAGCTCATCAGCCCTTCCCCTGCTTTCCGGGCTTGTCTACAGGTACAGCTGCTCCAATTTAATTTACAGTATGACTTTAAACCAGTGCAAAAGACTGGCTGGACACTCTTATTTCAGATCAAACCACACTTATTTTGGTTTATCTCACATCAATTAGAAACAGATTTAAAGATAAACCGAAATAAACTTCTCTTCATCCAAAAGGGTTTCCCCTTTGGGGGCTGTCCTGGTTTAATTAAACCAGCCTTTGTATGGAGACAAGGCCTGTATGGCTGTGCCTCTCTCTGTCAGTAGCTAGAGCTATCCCCTTCCACTTCCCAGGCAGCTGCCTCTCGGGTGACCACAGCAGGAGCTGAAGCTGGCTGTGGCTGCTGCCAGGTGGGGAGTCTGTGTAGGACAAGCCACCATGAGAAGAGGAGAAAGTCCAGAAAAAGGAAAGCCATGGGAACTGCAGAGGTGGAAGCAGTCATTTTGGGAGGGGGAGGGGAAAGCCATGGGGGAGGAAGAAAGTGGAGGGGGGAAGCAACGTTTCCTTAAAGAGTCAGTTCTTCAAATAAGCCAGGGGTGATTGGAGGCTGCAAGGGTGACTTTGTGCCTCCAGGAGATTTTGGAGGTTCTAGGGGTAACTAGGGATAAATGCACTGCTCACTTTATGGGGATAGCAAACCCCACACAGCCTTACCCGGGGTTAAAAAAAAAAAGCTCAGTGAGGGGAACCTCATGGACTTTTCCTTCGCCATGCCATGCAGCACCAGTCCCCTCTTGTTTTTTTTCCACAGGAGGGGGTGATCTGGCCTAATTTTGGATACACAGAGCTATTATTTAATGTATTTATCATTTATTTAACAACATAAATGTCCATGGCACTGCAAAGAACAGACAAAATTTTAAAAGGCCCCTATCCTGTACAGGTTACAATCTAAGCCTCGGATCCTGCAAAAACTTAGCTTTTTACAGTATGAGTAAACCAGCAATTACAGGAAGACTGGGGGGACAGGGGCTTGGAGGATCAGGATTACAGCTAGATGCTTAGGTGGTTAGATGTGTGTACTTTCATATGGTTTTTCTCCCCCCCCACCCCCCACCCCTTTGGAGAAAAAAGAGTTACATTGTCAGGGAGGGAAGGGGCAAAGGAGGGGAGATGAGAATAGTGGAAGGATGATGATGGAACCAAAGGGTGGGGGCGATGGGAGGCAATGTTCATTAAAAAGAAAAGGTTTCATTTGCTTCCCCACACCAGACTATGTATTCCGAGCTGTTCATTGTCATGTTAGCTAGTGATTAGTGAATTTTGTAGTGGCCATCAGTTAATTCCTATAGGTTTAGCCTATTTTTTAAAAAAAGATTTGGATTGATTCTTTTGTATTTTTAAATCAATTCTTCTGGTAAAATGAGTTGGGGGAATAACTCTCTGCTTCCAAAGTTAAATGGCTAATTTCCGAGCTCTGTGCAAGGTGGAGCAGCATGTGCTTCTTCCAGGAAGCCTAGGCAATCACAAGACTCAGTACTGTAGGCCTTAGGGAGCTAGACAGATTGGCTATGTACAAAACACAGTTGCTCTAAAGAAATCATGACAGGTTTCAGAGTAACAGCCGTGTTAGTCTGTATTCGCAAAAAGAAAAGGAGGACTTGTGGCACCTTAGAGACTAATGCTCAAATAAATTGGTTAGTCTCTAAGGTGCCACAAGTACTCCTTTTCTTTTTTCTAAAGAAATCATGTTTCTAAAACACCAGCTCTCCTTCATATGAAATCTGCTGCAATTGAAATCATTGGGAAAACCCCTAGACATTTCAGAACTGGTCCTTTAGGCCAGTGGTTCTCAACCAGGGTTATGTGTACAGCCCGGTGAAAGTGAGTGAGGATGGAGGAGAGTGAGCAATGGAGGGAGGGGGGAATGGCGTGAGTGGGGCAGAGCCTCAGGGAAGAGGCGGAGCCTCAGGGAAGGGGCAAAGTAGATCCTGGGTTGATCTTAAGTTCAAAAAGTGATCTTGTGCGTAAAAAGGTTGGAGACCACTGACCTAGGCTGTATATTTACATACCTGTGGTATGGATTTAGGAGCACTGACAACAAATGATTTTACTACTACTTTTATATGAGTCTTAGTCCATACCCTGGAGTCAGTGAAATCTAGAAGAAAATATATAAATTAAAGAAACAATATTTCAACTGAACAAGGAGAAAATACCAAGATGACATGACTAAAAATAATTTTGTCAAAATGAACACCCTACCTGGAACATGCTACTCTTCTCAGGCACAGCATAGTATAGGGGAAAGGAAAAAAGAACTTTGAAAGACCTCCTAGTCCTATATCACCTGCAGCATGCTCCTCCCTCACAAGCTACCTCTTCTCCAGCAACAATTTACATTTCTTTTCCAGACTTTGAACCTAAGTGTATCATAAATATTATATTTTTTGGATTCCCTCAGTAGCACTCCGCCCATTAATCCCACTCCAGAAGGATTTACTCTAACATTCCAAACGATTAACCAATTTCAAAGAGCCCCACCTTTTATCAAAACAAACAAATTGCCAGAGAAATGTCGTGTTTTCTCCTGGAGATGCGGAATTCCTTTCTATGAGATAATAGGCTGGCAGATATTTAAATCCCTAACATTTTAGGGAATTATTGAGGTTTTCTTGCTTCAAAAATGATGGCAAGATGGAAGAAATACTTAGGTTCCAAAGTGATGAGCATGGTATAAGAACCTCTAGAGAATAGAATAGAATAGAATAGAATAGAATAGAATAGCAAGTTCTGTTTCATCAGCTGTGGGGTTGATAAAATGCCTAATTTTTGCATTGAGTGCCTTCCTTTTAGAGCTGCTTTTTCCAGGGCTGTCAGAAGAGAAGGTTGTGCCAGGGACACTGAGGTTTAGCAATCTCAAACAATATATGTCCTGTATGGCATTGAGCCTGTGTTGTTCCAAAGACAAATGGAATGGCTCCTTCACTGATCGGTCAAATCGGCCCACTCAGAGTAAATAATGGAGTCCTATCTCCTTTTGACATAAGGTTGGCAGTATCTTTTTCTGCATGGAGATGGTAACCATCACCCCATATGAATCTGAAGTAGCATCATACAAATCTTTGCTTTCCTAATCTTATTTGTGGTAAATACATGCTGTTTTAGGGACTGACTACAACTCCGGGATCATAAAAGGCATTGCAAAGCACAGAACCGCATCGTATTGGGAGATGGATGTCAGATTGCTTTAGATCTTTAAGTTTGTTTGGCTATGTTAGTTAGTGACCCTATAAGGATCCCCACTGATTCTTTTCATGCTGTTTAGCTCCCGAAGCACCCAGTAGGGCTGTCCAAATGAAATGTTTTCACTGTTTTGAAATTTTTTGTCCCAAATGAAAGTAGTACTCAGATTTGCCCGGAATTCACCTAATAGTTTTGGACCTCAAAAATGCATTTTTCACCGGAAAAACAATTTGTCAAAAAAAAAAATCACCCAGCTCTACTCATGTTGTGTGTGTGGAAGCAGGAGAGTGAGACAGAGAAAACGAATGTTTCTTATGTGGGTTTCAGATGGGGCATGGTGTGGCTTTAATTGGTGGGCATTGGGGCTCTTCATTGGAGTGAGTGTCTGGTGCAAGGTCTAACATACACTTCAGCACCCAAAGTACAATTACTGTACATCTTGAGGAAAATGACTTGGTAGTAGGAACAGTGTAGGTTCATTGAAAAAGATTAAGTAGAATTGCTACATTTGCTCCTTGGGATTCTCTTCGTGTGGTCCAGTCTCATTCTGTAGTGAATCTGCAGGGGAGCCAGCAATCCTCTTGAGGTGAACAGTGTCAGAAATAAATACTAACTGGGTGAGGAGGGAAGCTGTTTGCTTTCATGTAGGAGGAATTATCTTGGGTCTCGAACGGGTTATAGTTTTCTCAGGAGATTTCATCCGGATAGGCTGCATCTCTCTGACAGTTTCAGACGTTGTTAATGTACATTCATGGTCAGTTGTTGGGTAGGGAGGAAGACTGATAGCCAGGTGGTTTGTCAGCTGCATCCAATGAAGGTAACTCTTTCAGATTTGACTGGCCACTCTGTCCTTTTACACACGTACAGTTTTTAATTATTTCATAATTCAAGCATTCAGTGATGTTAAGGAAAAACATTCCAGCTCCTGGAAGGTTACAAGAGGACACCAGCTCTCAGATAACCAAGTATGATTGGTCAACTGGAGGGCCTAAGGCCTAGATCCTCAAAGATATTCAGGCACCTGTCTGCCTCTTTAGGCAGCTAAATCCGACATTTAAGTGCCAATGACATTTTCAAAACTGCCATTCAGCGGCCTCCTAGCCCCATATATGTTTAAATCCCTGGGCACCTAAGTTTTCACCAGTCAGCGTTCACAATCTGCCAAAGCCCCCCACAGCACCACACAGCTAATGAGCAGGTTGGAGCCCTAGTTCAAACTGTAGCCCTGGAGGCCCTGAGGTGGGGTTCTCAAATTAGGTAGGGGGCGCCTGTCTCACTAGTAGGGCCCAATCTTGTAGGCCTGCTCTGAGCATGTCTGAGACCTCTCAGACCTGGCAGTTGGTGGGCCAGATGCTGGCCACTGATAGGTGGAGGAGGGCAGCACAGCACCCAGAGAAAAGACAGCCAGGTAACAGGGAAATGGAGGGAGAACTGTGAGAGGTATTGAGTGGGAGCAGGAGACAGAGAGACACAGAGAGAGAGAGAGTTTTGGTTGCTAGGGCATGGGCTACCTAAGCAGCTGACCTGGCTTAGATGCCAGGATAGGGTTTGCAGCTGAGGATCTCAAGTGGAGGGAAGTACCTATCTCTGAACTATCATCCAGGCATACCAGGTCATCTATGTATGTGCCTAAACTCCTGTCCTCTTCCCCACTCTTCTTGGCATTTCATTGCTGACCTCCCACTCAGTTTGTTGGCTTCTGAGCATCCCTTTCGAAGGTGTGTGGCTTGCCCCAGCCATTGTATGGGGAGCCTCGCTGCCTATCTCAGGGCTGTGGATTGTACTAGGTGGCAGGCTGCCTAGCGGCTGCAAGGCTGAGCGGAGCAGGGCCTAAGGATCTTTAAGGATCTGGGCCTTAGTGTTCAGCAGCACTTGGACTGCTTGGCTTGATGAAGGTTCTAGTGGACCTTTGTGCCATAACTGAGACGATGTAGTCTAGGAAGCTGTAAAATGCAAGCATTATCTACTGCTTTTGAGCACATGGTTTTATAGCTTCCTTGTGCTCTGGAATCCTGGATTAATATAATTGCAGCCTCCTGCTGATTTGTTAGAGTGCATCTTCTGTGTCATGTGTCCTTGGCAAAAACAAAATCCTTACTTTGTGGATTGTTCCACTGACCCCTTAGAGACCAGCTAAGAACCTGATTTAGAATCTATGTGTAGATTAGTTTGTGTTACAGTATGAAACAAACTGTAATTATTCATATAGTGCCTTCATAATGCACTTTTAGGGGCAAATCTAACTCCCTTAGAATTTTGTGGCAAGACTACCATTGATTTCCATAGGCATTATATCAGGTTTATAGAGATCAATCAAAGATTAAATAAGTCAAGGATGACATAATTATCTTTCTCTATGTGCTATATTCCTGTATTTATTGAGACAGAGGACAGACTTTTGAAAATTATAATTCTATGATCATTGTTTTGTTTTTACTGAAAAAGCTTGTCAAATTCAACATGAATTGCTATATAGAATGTTTCCGTCAAGCCAAATCTGCAATTTTCTGTGAAAATTTGTTCGGTGTAAGCTAAATTTATTTTTCTGAAAACATATTTACATAGGGAAGGGAATCTGGGCTGTGGATAAGAAGGGTAATGAGGGACACATATAGACTTTCAGCTCCAGGAACAATGAGATATTCAAGTTGAAAGGAAACCCCTGTAACGTAAAACAGTAATCCTATAATTGTGTTAATAGTGTGTTACTGTAAGATGGTAGATTGTCCCTTGATATTTATCATGTGGAACAACAAAAGTTTGTTTGTTTATAAAACAACTGCCCCATCCCTAGACATCTAGCCTTACAAACATATCAGATGATGGAATTAATTTCTCAACTGAAAATTACTTCAATTTTTGAGCTAGAGCCCGATATGCTAGGGTTTTAAGTGGTAATCCTCAGTAATATATTGCTTGTACTTTAATGTCACTATTGGTGATTTAGTGATTAATTATCTGGCTGCTGTGTAGTGCTTAAAATAGCCTAATGCATGGGGTAAATTAGTTGATCGGGAGAAAAGTCTGTCATGCAAATTCAGTTCTAACAGAACCTCACTGTCACACTCATCAATGACAGCCTAAGTGGGTCATCAGTGGATGGCCCCTGTTAATTTATTTTCTCAGACATGCAATACATTTTCATGATATCCTGCTGTTTGTCTGTCACCTCAAAGAAACTCTCCATATTCTTAGAATTATAATTAATGAAAATATGCACAGTTAGGCTTAGGGGCTTGGAAGAAGAGATATTGGTAGTATGTAGCAGGGTTTAGCAAGGTATTGGTATCAGCAGTTATTTGCTGGCATGATTGGTGTATTATATGTTCCCGCTGCCATGATGCAGCTGTTAAATAACTAGGCAGAAAAAAATATTACACTGAAGCACTACACACAGTGGAGCCTTTAACACAAACAGTGTGCCAAACCAGATTCAGATCTTTTCATCTTTTTCATGCTGCAACAAAAAGAGTTATAGCCATGCAATGTGCATACTACATTTCAGTCTTACAAAATTGTATTTGGTAATTTGCCTGGGTATGTTAATATAATCCAAACATCAATGATTTTTCATAATAATCATAGTAACATATATGGTGTGGACAAGTACATTTTGTCCATCTCTATATAATAGCACGTACATATGAACAAATACATTTTTTGCCTTTAACACACACGCTATATATAATGGAGATAGTTATATGATAAATTACATAGCCATGTAATAAATTGCAAAACCATGCTATAAATACAGTTCATCACATGGTTCTGTTTCATCTTTTCCCTGCCTGCTAATCCTCTGAGCCTGTCTGAGCATTCCAGACCCCGGAGCAGCTTTTGACAGCTGCCATTTTAAAAAATCCACCTGTCAGAGAATTGATTGTTCCATGTGGAATTTTCCCTAAAATTATGGGCAATATTAAGTCCTGGAGCAATCATGGTGTGATATCTTGCTACCTGCAGGCTAAGAAGCTGGAACTTTCTATCATTGGAAGGGAAGAATCCTAGCTGTCTAATCAGACTTGCAGCACTTGCTTCAGCCCTGGATGGTCCTGAGACATTACGCACCTGGCAAGAAATCCTGTCCCATTAGAGTCACTGGAAAACTCACATTAATAATAGCTAGCTCTTATTTAGTACTTTTCATCAATAAACCTCAAAGCATTTTTGGAAAGGAAGTGTCATTTTATAACGGGGGAAACTGAGGCACAGAGAGATTAGAGCAGGTTACCAGTGGCAAGGCTGGAAATAGAACTCAGGTCTTCTGAGTCTCAGGCCCCTTCTCTAGCCACTAGGCAACACTGCATGGCTACAATGGAAGCAAGATTTTATCCCTTGATATTTGACAATTTGACATTTATAGGTATAGAATGGTTGTTTAAAATTCTTTTTAGAGGTTATTTTCAGCTCCCTCTGAGCCCTTTACAGTCAGTCTGATACCAGCTAAGGCTTTACAGGGGAAGGGATCAAACTAATAGTTCTAATAACTTGTTAAGCACTTTAAATCATCTGTAAAATACTTCTTTTCCTCTAACATATGCAACATACATGATGATATGGTATAAAGACTTCACTGATGACCTGCATAACGAACTTGCAGCTTTGTTACTCATGAATAATGTATCCATCCCCAATGCATGCCACTGAAACATTTATATCACAGCACACCATTGTGTATAGTATATAAATATTTATTATAATGAATTATTAAAATGAGTATGTTAATATGTATTATTGCTGTTGCATGAGGATATATGTGTCTGTATGTTGTGTGTATATAGCTATTCATACAGGTATGTTTATGTATCTATACCCACATAGATGTGTGTATGCATAGCTATGTACATATATATATGTGTGCGTTTTACACACAAACACCTATAACTGCAATTTTATAATTCTGTACACAAGCTATATATAGAAATTTACATTCTTTATAAATAGAAGTATATACACATTAAGCTAGTATTATGATGTATATTTTACTCATTTCCCATGGTCTATGATTACTTCTGATAACATTATGGCATAGCTACAACCATCATAACAAAACTAGGGCAAAGGCCTCTGTCTAGGGTGACCAGATGTCCCGATTTTATAGGGACAGTCCTGATTTTTGGAGCTTTTTCTTACATAGGCACCTATTACCCCCCAACCCCTGTCCCGATTTTTCACACTTGCTGTCTGGTCACCCTACCTCTGTCAAACAGTATCTGAAGTCTCGGAGAACCCAGCATTTTTCAGTAGGTGAGATTTGCAGAATGGCACAACCCTTTCAGACGCTGGTGTTGTACACTGTTCGTCTTGGGAAAATTACTCCATAGTTCTTGTGCTGTCAAAAATGTGTCTAAAAATGTGCCACGTTAAATTGTGACGTTGTAGTCTCTCAACAGTATGGTGGGCACAGGCGCCTGTCTGCATATGTATGTATGTTGCATTTCATTTCATAGGCTGTTGGCCCATTTTTTTAAATTTCCCAGGACATCATATGAGAATGTAGACTGTGAAAACAATAGACAAATACTATGATCACCCCTAAGAGAACCTTGACAGGAATAAATACAGGAGGCCGGGACATTTAGACATGTTTTTCACTCTCTGACGGATTCTGCCTATACATTGCAATATATAAATATTCCAAAGCAGGATGCACATTTAAAATATTAATGGAAATGTATCCAGCTTCATAAATAGCTTCATATTTTCCCCATTTGATATGTACAAAGCAAAGGATTAACTCACTGGCAATATTTGTGTCAGGGCCTTACTGATTAATTTAATATTCTGATTGGATGAGCAGTAGAGCTTTAACGGCTGTTAACTTTCTGGCAAACAGCACGGAGAAGGTGATAATGAGATTAGCATTCGGAGAACCTGATTTGCTTTTGCGCTGTATTTAATTACAACTTTGACACCAAATGGCATAGACTTCTGTTGATTTGGATCCCCCCATGTGAGCTGAAACGATCAGAGTGGAAATATCAGAGGATATTGGGGTTATCACTAGATACAGAATGGCTCCTGTAGAACAATTTTGATCACAGTGGAAAACAGATAGGGCCCAATTTGCATTTATTTCAAAACCCATTTTCACTGCTGTGGCAGTGTAAAGGATCTTTAAAGTGGGTTTAAAGGTAATTTACATGCATCATAATTTAAAGGCATTTGTGCTGACAGAGTAGAAAAAACAGGCCATTGTGTAAATGCAAATCAGGCATAGGCGCCGACTCCATGGGTGCTCCAGGGCTGGAGCACCCATGGGAAAAAATGGTAGGTGCTGATCACCCACTGATAGGCCCCCTATTAGCACCTCCCCTTCCTCCCCAGCGCCTTCTGCCCACCTGCAGGCCCCACTGATCAGTGCTTTCCCCTCCCTCCTTGTGCCTCCCGCCAGCTGCAATCAACTGTTTCGCAGCATGCAGGAAGCTGGGGGGGAAGGGGCGAGGAGCAAGGATGTGGCACGCCCCGTGGAGAGGGCAGAACTGGGTGGGAAGAGGTAGGGTGGGGGTGGGGCCTTGGGGCAGAGCCAGGGGGTCGAGCACCCCCCAGCACTTTGGAAAGTCATGCCTGTGAAATCAGGTTTTCAACTTTAGCTGCTGCCTTCTTCCCATCATACTGATTGGTACCATGCTTGAAGATGAAAGAAAGTGTGGTCTAGTGAGAACCAGTCAAGTTTGGAAAGCAAGATTCTTGGGTTCATTTTCCCTCTCTGCCACTGACACACTCTTCTAACATTAAGCTAGTTAACCTCATTTTTCCTTACTTTTCCACCTGTAAAATGTTTATATCAATGCTTTCCTACCTCACAAAGGTGTGACGATTTATTTGTTGGTGTTGGCCAAGTTATCAGAGATCTTGATCAATATAAATCCAAAACACCAACACAACGGTATAGTGAATGATTATTGCTGCATGCTGGTTATTCATGGATTTTCACCGTAATGTGATCAGTCTTGGAAGAATTCATTCATCCATTAATATAAACCATTTTCAGCCATCTGCAGGGCAAAGGGGGCCTTTTAGCATTTTTTGCTGAAACCCTCAATATCTGAAGATAAATTAGCTGAAATAACCCTTTCAGCATTTGAACATTTTGTTCCATGGAGTGTAGGCATGTCCAGCTTGAGTCTTAAACCACTACGCTGACTGCATCTTAGGAAAGATGGCTATCATCAGAAAGGGATGGAATGATGATCCGAAGGAATGATCCAAAGGAAACCAGTCACTTTTTGGCCCAACTCATAGAAGGAAAAGGGGTCATACCTTTTGGAATTTCTTTTACTGATCAGTCAGAATTTAGGGCCCACTTCAGTACTTCTTATCGAGGTAAAACTCCCTTTGGCATCAGTGGAAGTTTTTCCTGAATTGCTAAGGAACAACAAAGAACTTTAACTTCTCTTTAATGAAGGAAACCTAAACTTAATTAACGGGTTTCAGAGTAGCAGCCGTGTTAGTCTGTATCCACAAAAAGAACAGTAGTACTTGTGGCACCTTAGAGGCTAACAAATTTATTAGAGCATAAGCTTTCGTGAGTTACAGCTCACTTCATCGGATGCATACAGTGGAAAATATAGTGGGGAGATTTTATAAACACAGAGAACATGAAACAATGGGTGTTACCATACAGACTGTAACAAGAGTGATCAGGAAAGGTGAGCTATTACCAGCAGGGGCGAGGGGTGCGGGGGGAACGGAACCTTTTGTACTGATAATCAAGGCGGCCCATTTCCATCAGTTGACAAGAACAGTAGGGGGGGAAATAAACATGGGGAAATAGTTTTACTTTGTGTAATGACACATCCACTCCCAGTCTTTATTCAAACCTAAGTTAATTGTATACAGTTTGCAAATTAATTCCAATTCAGCAGTCTGTCATTGGAGTCTGGTTTTGAAGTTTTTTGTTGAAGAATTGACACTTTTAGGTCTGTAATCGAGTGACCAAAGAGATTGAAGTGTTCTCCAACTGGTTTTTGAATGTTATAATTCTTGAGGTCTGATTTGTGTCCATTTATTCGTTTACGTAGAGGCTTCCGGTTTGGCCAATGTACATGGCAGAGGGGCATTGCTGGCACATGATGGCATATATCACATTGGTAGATGTGCAGGTGAATGAGCCTCTGATAGTGTGGCTGATGTGATTAGGCCCTAGGATGGTGTCCCCTGAACAGATATGTGGACACAGTTGGCAACGGGCTTTGTTGCAAGGATAGGTTCCTGGGTTAGTGGTTTTGTGTGGTGTGTGGTTGCTGGTGTGTATTTGCTTCAGGTTGGGGGTCTGTCTGTAAGCAAGGACTGGCCTGTCTCCCAAGATCTGTGAGAGTGATGGGTTGTCCTTCAGGATAGGGGTTGTACATCCTTGATGATCCATTGGAGAGGTTTTAATTGGGGGCTGAAGGTGATGGCTAGTGGCGTTCTGTTATTTTCTTTGTTGGGCCTGTCCTGTAGTAGGTAACTTCTGGGTACTCTTCTGGCTCTGTCAATCTGTTTCTTCACTTCAGCAGGTGGGTATTGTAGTTGTAAGAATGCTTGACAGAGATCTTGTGGTGTTTGTCTCTGTCCGAGGGGTTGGAGCAAATGCGGTTGTATCGTAGAGCTTGGCTGTCGACAAAGGATCACGTGGTGTGGTCTGGATGAAAGCTGGAGGCATGTAGGTAAGCATAGCGGTCAGTAGGTTTCCGGTATAGGGTGGTGTTTATGTGACCATTGCTTATTAACACTGTAGTGTCCAGGAAGTGGATCTCTTGTGTGGACTGGTCCAGGCTGAGGTTGATGGTGGGATGGAAGTTGTTGAAATCATGGTGGAATTCCTCAAGGGCTTCTTTTCCATGGGTCCAGATGATGAAGATGTCATCAATGTAGCACAAGTAGAGTAGGGGAATTAGGGGACGAGAGCTGAGGAAGCGTTGTTCTAAATCAGCCATAAAAATGTTGGCATACTGTGGGGCCATGCGGGCACCCATAACAGCACTGCTGATTTGAAGGTATACATTGTCCCCAAATGTGAAATAGTTATGGGTGAGGACAAAGTCACAAAGTTCAGCCACCAGGTTTGCTGTGACATTATCGGGGATACTGTTCCTGATGGCTTGTAGTCCATCTTTGTGTGGAATGTTGGTGTAGAGGGCTTCTACATCCATAGTGGCCAGGATGGTGTTTTCAGGAAGATCACCAATGGATTGTAGTTTCCTCAGGAAGTCGAAGATAGCTGGGAGTGCTGGTAGTGTAGGGCCTGAGGAGGGAGTCTACATAGCCAGACAATCCTGCTATCAGGGTGCCAGTGCCTGAGATGATGGGGCATCCAGGATTTCCAGGTTTATGGATCTTGGGTAGCAGATAGAATACCCCTGGTCGGGGTTCCAGGGGTGTGTCTGTGCGGATTTGTTCTTATGCTTTTTCAGGGAGTTTCTTAAGCAGATGATGTAGTTTCTTTTGGTAACCCTCAGAGGTATCAGAGGGTAATGGCTTGTAGAAAGTGGTGTTGGAGAGCTGCCTAGTAGCCTCTTGTTCATATTCTGACCTATTCATGGTGACGACAGCACCTCCTTTGTCAACCTTTTTGATTATGATGTCAGAGTTTGTTTCTGAGGCTGTGGATGGCATTGTGTTCTGCACGGCTGAGGTTATGGGGCAAGTGATGCTGCTTTTCCACAATTTCAGCCCATGCACGTTGGCGGAAGCACTCTGTGTAGAAGTCCAGTCTGTTGTTTCGACCTTCAAGAGGAGATCACCCAGAATCCTGCTTTTTGTAGTCTTGGTAGGAAGGTCTCTGTGGGTAAGTATGTTGTTCAAAGGTGTATTGGACATATTCCTTGAGTCGGAGACGTCGAAACTTAATTAAGGTAATCTAGACAGCCCAATCAAGCTAAGAAATGCTATAAAGAACAGGATAATGCTGCTGCTTACTTAAAGAAAGGATTAGCGGTCAATAATATGCAATAGATGTGCAAATTTACATTTGATTTGTAGCATTTGTTTGTGACAAAGTTTCCTGCGCTACAGATTTATACTCCTAACAATGCTTTCCAGTCACACCCTGAACATTACGTATGAGTGCCAAGAAAAAAACCCTTTTCTTTTCTTTTCTTTTCTTTTCTTTTCTTTTCTTTTCTTTTCTTTTCTTTTCTTTTCTTCACTACAATTTAAAATCCAAGCCATCCTGATTATTAAACTGTAAAGACTTCAAATTTGTTATCATACTATCAGAACTAATTATCTGAGGCAATTTACATCCATCAGCATAATGTGTTATGGCTTTCAGACTTAGTGTAAAATGAATAAATAACATAGCTTGAATCATTATTCTGTTTTATTACTGGAGATATGCTGGGTAATTTGAATGCTATAGGACTATCAAACAGTGGACATCTGTCAAGCTCTAGGTTTATTTGGTTGTTCACAATCTGTGCCATTTAGTAGCAATCTCTTTCCCTGCTCCTATTTTTTTTAAAAAAATCAAAAAATAAAAATAAAAATGGGAACAATCCTACTTTTTATGAGCCTTGAGGCTGATTTTTTTCCCAAGCTGCTGGTTGGTGATGCTCTGATGAATTGTTCTGAATGAGCACAGATTTTTGTTGCATTATGTCAGCATCTTTTACATGGACTCATAGATAGAGATCAGAGGAAGAAAAGACGTATTAGTCAAGCACCATCCCAATTATTTCCAGAGCAGTTGCATAGGTCATACCCACTCTACAAGAAGGTACAGAACTAGAGTGAGAGGGAAATGGAACGTAGAGCAGTAAATGGGAAGAGAGGAGACAGCACTGAGGGAGAGATGTGAGCAGCAGAACTGGGAGAGAGACCACTGAAAATATTGTGGGGGAGAGAGATAAAGCGCCACGGGCAAGTGGACGACAACACTGAGGGGTCATTGAAGAGAGAATAATAAGGGCCTGTGAAAAGACAAGAGAAAAACTGACTTTGGGGAGAGATAACTGAGTGAGTCTTGTGGAAAGAATGGTGGGAGAAAGGATGGGGAAAGGAGTAAGGTAGCTGGGGCTGGAGTAGAAAAAACAAGATATTTGAATGAATTCAAGTCAGCAGGGCCTCATGCTATTCACCCCAGGGTGCTAAAGGAATTAGCTGAGGGAATCTCAGAGCCACTGACAATAATATTTGCAAATTCATGGATGACAGGGGAGGTCCCAGAAGACTAGACAAAGTCTAAGTTAGTGCCCATATTTAAAAAGGCAAAAATGGAGAAGCCAGAGAAATATAGACCGGTCAGCCTGACCTTGATACCTGGGAAGATACTAAAGCAGTTTATAAAATGTTCAATTTGCAAATACCTGGAGGATGAAGGGGTAATTACTAGCACCCAGCATATATTTACTAATAAACAAATTATGCCAAACCAGTTTAATTTCCTTCTCTGACAGGGTAACACATTTGGTGGATAGGGGAAATATGGTGGACATATTAAACCTGGACCTTTTCAAGGCTTTTGACACAGACCCAAATGACATTCTGATAAGTAAGCTGGAGAAATGTGGGCTTGGTGGAACTACCATTAAGTGGATATATAATTGGTTAAACAACCGCAATCAAAGAGTAAGTATTAATGGAATGGTGTCAGATTGGAAGGAGGTCTCAAGAGGGGTTCCACAGGGATCTGTTCTGGGTCTGGAGTTATATAACATCTTTATTTATGACCTGGATGTTGGAATAGAGAGCATACGGATCAAATCTGCAGACGACAAAAAGCTAGGGGTCTTGCAAAAACTTTGGAGGATAGATTTAAAATTCAGAGAGATCCTAATACATTGGAGAACTTGGCTATAGACAACAAAATGAAAATCAACAAAGACAAATGAAGGTGCTACTTGTAGAAAGAAAAAAACAAAGGCACAAAATACAAAACCGGGGATAACACGCTTGGCAGCAGCACTGCTGAAAAGGATGTGGGAGCCGTGGTGGGTCATAACCTCAACATGAGCCAGCAATGTGATGCTGTTACAAAAAAAGCAAACACAATTTTAGGTTATATGAACAGAGCCATAGCATGCAAGTCACAGGAGCTGATCGTGCCACTCTATTCGGCACTATTAGGCCTCAGCTGGAGTACCGTGCCCAATTTTGGTCACCACATTAAAGGGTGCAGAGAAACTGGAAAGGGTTCAGAGGCAAGCAACAAAGATGATCAAAGGAATGGAATGCAAGTCATATGAGCTAAGGTTGAAGGAACTGGATATGTTTAGTTTGGAAAATTGGAGATTAAGGGTGCACATGATAGTGGTCTTCAAATACTTGAAAGGCTTACATAAAAAAGATGGAGAAAAATTCTTCTCTCTTGCCACAGAGGGCGGGACAAGAGGCAATGGGTTCAAACTGCAACATAGCAGACTGAGATTAAATCACAGGGAAAACTGTCTAACTGTAAGAACAGTAGGACAATGGAACAGACTGCCTAGATAGATCATGGAAGCTCCTTCACTGGAGGTTTACAAAAGGACACTGCATAGCCATCTGTCCTGGATGGTTTAGACACACAAATGCTGCATAGGAGTGGGGAGTCAGCCCTGGCACAGGGAGATTCACAGCCCCAGTGTCTATGAATCTCGTTCAGCTGCTCTCCCTGGGAGCCGGGCCTGGGCAGGGAGCGGGATGGAGCCACTTCTCACACCAGCAGAGGGTGGTTGCTGCGGGTCGCTGCTCTGTTCAGCATGACAACTGCCCGAGAGAGAGCCTGGTTGGGGAGGTGGTGGTGGCCTGTCCCATCTGCTTCCCGCCTGGCCCAGCTGCTAGGAACATGGGCTATGCAAGCTGTAAATGTGCCATGGGGGGTGGTGCTCTCTGGATTACCTGTCCCCCGTCCCCAGCAGCCGGGCCCAGGCAGGGAGTGGAGGTGGCGGGCTGCTGCTGCCACCTCTACTGCCAGGTTCTCTCAGGAACCCGCTACGCTGCACAGACCAGTGACCCAGAGTGGCCACCTTCAGCCAGTGTGAGAAGCAGATGGTCCCACCCCTTCCAACCTAACTGCCAGGGACAGGGGCTGAATGTGCTGGGGGGCAGGCACGGCGGGAGAAGGACAGAACCCCCTCTTCCTCCTCCCCCAAGCCGAGCAGAAGTTTGGGGGGGCACTTGACCCCCATGCCCTACCTATGTGTCACCTATGACTGGCCCTGAGCTGTTTTGAAAATCTGGCCCCAAATCAGTACAGCAGGGAGCCGAACCCAACTCTCTTGAGTCACAGGATCGTACAGTGACCACAGGACTGTGTAATATTGTGATTTGCAAATGCAAACTTTGCTCTAAAAGAAGTGGGGCAGAGTGTGAATCAAGTTTCCTACCTTGAAAACGTAAGTAATAATAATTAGGGATGTCAAATAATTAAAAAAATTAGTCACTATTAATTGTGAGAATAAAAAAAATTAATTGCAATTAATCACAGTTTTCATCACACTGTAAAACAATAATAGAATACCAATTTAAATTTATTATAAATATTTTTTGATGTTTTGCAATATATCGATTTCTGTTACAATGCAGAATACAAAGTATAGAGTGTTTACTTTATATTATTTTTATTACAAATATTTGCCCTGTAAAAAAAGGTGCAATCTACAAGTTAAAGCATGAAGGGGCATATGAATGTTTAGCATATCTGGCACATAAATACCTTTCAATGCCAGCAACAACAGTGCCAGGTGAATGTCTGTTCTCACTTTCAGGTGACATTGTAAATAAGAAGTGGGCAGCAGTATCTCCCATAAATGTAAACAAACTTATTTGTCTTAGCGATTGGCTGAACAAGAAATAGGACTGAGTGGACTTGTAGGCTCTAAAGTTTTACAGTGTTTTGTTTTTGAGTGCAGTTATGTAAAAAAAAAATCTACATTTGTAAGTTGCACTTTCATGATAAACAGATTGCACTACAGTGCTCATATGAGGTGAACTGAAAAATACCATTTCTTTTGTTTATCTTTTTTACAGCGCAAATATTTGTAATAAAAAATAGTAATATAAAGTGAGCACTGTACACTTTGTATTCTGTGTTGTGAAACTGAAATCATTATATTTTAAAATGTAGAAAAACATCCAGAATATTTATAATAAATATAAATTGGTATTCTATTATTGTTTAACAGTGCAATTTAAAACTGCGATTAATTGCAATTACTTTTTAAAATTAAGTTACCGGTAATTTGTTTTCAGTTAAACCCTGGAGTTAACTGCAATTAATTGACAGCCCTAATAATAATAAGTCCCATGGTGTTGTGAGGCTTCATTTGTATTGTTTGTAAAGAGTTCTGAGATCTTCAGATAGATCGAGAAGTATAAAGGACTGTTATTTTGACTGCACCTACTTCTAATTATATTGCCACTGTGCTGGCATTCAAGATACAGATGACTTCTGTCCAGGTAATGGTTACGTAAACATGTATATGTTATTTTCAAAATTATATTGTGCTAGTTTTCCCTGGTAAGTAGGAGGCAACAAAGCTAAATTCAGATCTCAATTATGCCAGTATAAGTATAAAGTCACTCTACCGAAGTCAATGGAGTTGTTCCAGGTTTACATCATTGTACCTGACCTAGAGATTAAATCTGAGTCTGATTTAGAGATTAAAATTCATTTTTACCATAGACTGACCTATGCAAAGTATGGAAGTGAGATGACAAATAGTAATCTGTCTGAGAAATGATGTGTCAGCTACAATATGAAGCAAATGATCCTTTGAGGCTGTACATCAATTAGTCATGTATAATAATTGTGCAGGGATAAAGATTTGTGAATGAATTTTAAAATAATCAGGATGTTGCCTAATAGTTATAATCAACGGCTAGGTCCTGCAAATACCATTTGCATTGGTCCAGATCCTCAGCTGGCCTGAACTGGTGTAGCTCCATACACTTCCATGGAGCTCTGCAGATTTACGCCTGTGAAGGATCTGATACTTTTAGTGCAGTGGGAGTTCCGCATGCGATTGGATCAAAGATCTGGCGCAAGGTTCAAAATGTCTGTTTCCATATAAAGGTAAAAGCCTGCCCTCACACCATATGATTAAGGTTCAGATTTTGTCATGATTATTTTTAACAGAAATCATGGACAGGTCCTGGGCAATAAACAAAAATTCACGGAAGCCCATGATTTGTCCGTGATTTTTGCTAAAATAATGGGGGGAGGAGAGGTGAGGGCTGACCACTTAGAGGGACTGAAGCCCAAGCCCCACAGGGTGTTGTGGGGGGTGGAATAACAGCTCGAGACCTGACAGCTGGGAGTGGGGGCCTCCAATTCCCGCCTCAGTTGCGGGGGGGCTGACAGCTCCAGCCACTACCACTAGGCTGGTAGCTCCAGCCCTGCCTCAGCCATGGCGACTGACAGATCCCGCTGCTGCCACAGGGGCTGACAGCTGCAACTCCCACACTGCTGCAGGGGTTGACAGCTCCAGCCCCCACTGCTGCTGCAGGGAATGACAGCTCCAGCCCCTGCTGCAGCCGCTGCCTTGGGGGCTGAAGTCAAAGAAATCATGAACGTTTGTTACAGTCATGGAATCCATGACCTCCATGAGACTAAATTGTATCCTTACATATGATTTATATCTGTAAAGATTAAACAAGGTACCCAAATCTTATGTGCCCTACAGAACAGGGACTGAATTCAGCCTTACTAAAGTATCATGAACATTTATCAGCTTACCCACAAATTCTGCTTACCCACCCTTGCCCTGAAGATTGATATTAGTAACCTAGTGGTATTTTACATGTCTATTAAAAAACAAAACAAAAAGAAACACTTACCCAAGGCCAGTGGATGAACAATTAAAAAAATTTAAATAACTCAAAATATACCGACAAAACAAATCCCAAGCTTTTCATTCAGATCAAAGAGTCACTTACAGCTACATGAAATGTGAGATGAAAATTACCACCAATAATAGTAAGAGAAGAGTAAATACAGATCACTACCACATTGTGCTAAGCACAGTACTAACGTATAATGAAAAGACATGCTCTGTCCCAAAAGAGTGTATAATCTAACTATAAAATAAGATACAACAGGTGGATATGACTAACAGCTGAGGGGAGCAAAAGGAAACTGTGAGACAGTTATAATTAGTGTAATAAACTGTGGACACTCCAGGTTCCTAGGCATTGCCAAGTGCATTGTAGGCATCATTGTATGCAGTGTTGTTATAACCATGTCGGCCCGAGGATATTAGAGAGAGAAGGGGAGTGAGATAGTATCTTTTGTTGGACCACCCTCTGTTGATGAGAAAGACAAGCTTTCAAGCCACACAGAGCTCTTCTTCAGGTCTGGGAAAGGTACTCTGAGGGTATGTCTATACTACCCGCCGGATTGGCGGTCAGCAGTCGATCCAGCGGGGGTCGATTTATCATGTCTAAATTTATCACAATAAATCGACCCCCGAGCGCTCTCCCGTCGACTCCTGTACTCCACCTCCATGAGATGCGCAGGCAGAGTCGACAGGAGAGCGGCAGCAGTCGATTCACCGCAGTGAAGACACCGTGGTGAGTAGGTCTAAGTACGTCGACTTCAGCTACGTTATTCATGTAGCTGAAGTTGCGTAACTTAGATTGATTCCCCCCACACTCAGTGTAGACCAGGCCTGAGTGTCACAGCTAAATACAAGAGCCAACAGACAGTTTAGCACATATTCTAAGGGACCATTCAAGGTGAAGTGGCCCATTAATACCCCTGTAGTCATAGAATAAAAAGGGAGTTTACTGGGTTACAGATTGTTGTAATAAGCCATAAAGCCAGTGTCTTTATTAGGATCATGATTTTTAGCGATTTCTGAATACCTACATCTGGTCTTCTAACAATGACCCAACCTCTCCAAGCTCATCATCACAAGAAAGCTCACCACAGACCAGGACACACCAACTTAAAGTGGCACCAGACAACAGATGCAAAGAACAGATGTTGCCAGAACAACAGATGCAAAGCATGCAGGTGTAGCTGCACTGTTACAATGAATAGCCCCCCCCCCACACACACACACACAACACACCTTTCAAGATGCTTGCGTCTTACACATGGCTATCACAACATGTGGTGTACCACATCCACTGCACTAAATACCTCAATAAATAGCAATGGTGTTATGAGGAGGACTTTGGGATGTTTGCCCACTGGGAGGCATATACACACAGAGGACTATTCTCCTGGGATAGACCTGAGTGGGGAGGGAAACAGACTTCTGGGACAGAGGATGGCAGAACTTATTACAAGAGTTTTAAATTAGGAATTCAGTGGAGACAGCTGGGAAATGCTCATCTCATCTTCTTGTCTGATTTGAATATTGAGGAAGGAAAATCGAGTAAAAGTGGATGCTGCACTGGAGAAAGGAACAACATAAGGTAGGAGAATGGACAACAGGAGGAAAGATAGCACCAATACCACTGACAGTAACTGTCAGGTTGTTGATACTAGCAGTAAAATGACTGTGCCTAATTGAGTGAGGAATCTGGGTGAAGCCAAGCAGAGAGAACTCAGATGTCTATACACCAATGCAAGGAGCCTGGATAACAAAATGGAGGAACTAGAACTACTGATGCAGGAGGTGAAACCAGATATTTTAGATATGATGGAAACATGGTGGAATATTGATCATGACTTCAGCACCAGTACTGAAGGGTACGTGCTGTTCAGGAAAGACAGAAATAAAGGTAAAAGTGATGGAGTAGCATCACATATTAATGATGAGGTACTTCTAAAGAAATTAGAAGTGATAGAATGGATCAAACAGAATCTGTTTGGGTCACAATACCTTTGGGAAAGAAAGATGACAGAGACTTCACTGGGACAGTGGTTGGGATCCACTATAGATGAGATGTCGGCTGAGGCATACCATCTAAGTTTGATCCATGACTCAGAACTACCTGGGTCCTTGAACAGCTCGAGGTGGAGGGAAAGCTATAATCCAGACTTACCTTTGTTGATACAACATAGAAGTCATGTGCAAAAAAAGACATGTTGCAACCCATCCCGCACACACAACACAAACCATTTGCAATCAATGCCACAGCAGCCATAACTCCAAATTTGGTACCAATGCATAGATGCTTCACTTTCAAGACAGCAGATAGAAGAGGTTTCTCTAAAGACCTTGATAAAAAATTGTCTTACATCGATACAACTTCAGAGAATTATGATCTCTTTGTGAATGCACTGCACAATACCTCCCAAAAGTATATACCTCGAGGATGCAGAGCTGAGTACATACCAGGTTTCAGTCCCGTGGTTGCAACAGAATACAAAAAATACCAACAAATGTTCCAAAGAGACCCTTTCTCGGAAAACTATCGCAGCAAGGACAGCCCTAATGAGCAACTTCCAAGAAGAAAGGTGACGGAGATGGAAAGAATTGATTGAAGGAATAGACATGACCTACCCTAGTAGGAAAGTATGGTTGACCATTTGTAAGCTGAATAATGACACGAAGAAAGTAGAGCAACACCACAATATCATAGCCAGCCAGATGGCACACCAGCTTCTGCTCAATAGGAAAGCTCCGAAAAACCAGCCTAAAAGACTAATCAGACAGCAAACTGATCTGGAAGAAACTCATTTCAGTGCATCATATATAACAGATGAAATCAATGCCAGAATAAATCACCTTGAAGAATGGTAAGCCATCTGGACTAGATGACATACACATATTGCAGATTAAGCACTTTGGTCCCACAACAAAGTTATGGGTATTATGCCTTTTTAGCAATTGCTTATCAACCCTTAGAATATCTAAATTATGGTGACAAGCCCATGTAATAGTTCTATTGAAGCCAGAAAGGAATGCCTCTGACCTAAAGAACTATCACTCATATGTCACCTCTATAAACTTTATGAACACCTCATGCTCAATTTCCTCTCACCTTATATCAAACAGCATCTAATACTAGAACAAGCTGGATTTAGACCTAGAAAGTCTTATACTGGCCAAATACTAAATATCACCCAGTATGTAGAAGATGGATTTGAGAGGATGATAGCAGACGGTGTGTTCATAGACCTATCAGCAACATAGGTTACAGTCAGACACCAAAACATGCTTGCCAAAGTTTATGATATGACGCATGACTACTGCCTTGTGCAGCTCATCTGATCTCTTCTAGAGAACAGAGTGTTTTACATAGAAGAAATAGAGCCTCTGGAGATAACAATGAAATGGCCTCATAGAATCATAGAATCATAGGATATCAGGGTTGGAAGGGACCTCAGGAGGTCATCTAGTCCAACCCCCTGCTCAAAGAAGGACCAACTAAATCATCCCAGCCAGGGCTTTGTCAAGCCTGACCTTAAAAACCTCAAAGGAAGGAGATTCCACCACCTCCCTAGGTAACCCATTCCAGTTTTTCACCACGCTCCTAGTGAAAAAGTTTTTCCTAATATCCAACCTAAACCTCCCCCACTGCAACTTGAGACCATTACTCCTCATTCTGTCATCTGGTACCACTGAGAACAATCTATATCCATCCTCTTTGGAACCCCCTTTCAGGTAGTTGAAAGCAGCTATCAAATCCCCCCTCATTCTTCTCTTCTGTCTCACTCAAGGCAGTGTGCTAGCACCAAACCTTTTCAATAAATATGCCAAATGACCAGAGCAATACAAGGAGCTTCATATATGCCGATGATTTATGCATTACATCACAGAAAAAGGACTTTGCCACTATCAAGAGCAGACTGACATGTGCATTAAGCAACTCTCAGCTTATTACAATAATACCCAGCTTCATGCCAACCTGACCAAGACAAAGGTGATGGGCTTTCACTTATGCCGTTGAGAAGCCAAGCAGAAACTAAACATCACCTGGGATGGAATCTCACTGGTTAATCACCCAAATCCTGTTTATCTGGAGGTGACATTGGACCAAACACTTTCGTTCAAAGCACATGCAGAGAAGACGAAAGGGAAAGTTAGCGCCCGCAACAACATCCTCAGAAAATTGGTCACATCAAAGTGGGGAGCCAGCCCAGATACTTCGCAAAGCACTGCCATTGTCTCGTGCTACTCCATAGCAGAGTATTCATGTCCAGTGTGGGAACAATATGTCCATGCTAAGAAACTAGACCCTATTCTAACCGATAGCTGTCGTGGAATAACAGGATGTCTAAAGCCAACACCGAAGGATAGCCTATACTTTTTGGCTGGCATTCCACCACCTGATATCAGGAGGAAGGTAACAAAACAAAGGGAAAGATCACAGCAGATGGAAAACCCAGGGCATGGTCACACAGGAGTAACCACATGCCTTAAATCTTGAAAGAGTTTTATGACCAGTGTTGTGCCTTTGGATATGACAGCTGGCAAGGCATGACTGAGGTTATGGAATGAAAGACTACGCACAGTCAGATGCACTGAAATAGATCTGGAAACCCTGTCCTATTAGTTTATTTTGTTTTCCTCCTAAGTCACTTGCTTTGAACTGTACTTTATTTTTACTGTTTTTGGCAGCAGAAGTTCCACTCAAGTTGAGAATAGACCATTAAACACATTTTACTTCTGAGATTACTTTTTGATCGCTCTGCCTGTGCCTGACGCTTCAAGATGCTAAGGTTCTTTGTCTCCCATTGACTTCAATATAAAAAGATACTCAACATCTCACAGCGTCATGCCCCAATTCTTATAGCTAACCCTATCACTGAGATGTAAAGACAAATCTTTCTTTCTTTCTTAGTACAGCACAGAACCCTTTCTTGCCGTGAGATACTCCCATTCTCCTCCCTCATTGTCCATCTGGATAATTTCCAGGAATATAAGTTTATTTTCCCATTTTTCTGATTAGAAAAGTCAACTCAACAAAGTGATATAAAATCATTCATAATGGAAGCCATTTGTCCTGTCTGTTTATAGGCTACAGAATACAGCTATTCAGAGGAGATACAATATTATCTTTTGCTATTACATGGTAATAGTCATAGCTCATAAGTACTGGAGCTGAAATATTTACTTTAAAACATATACATAGTGGTATTATTGTTTATGTCACATTGCTGTATTACAAATTTAATTTTTTCTTATAATTGTCTTCAAATATTTAAGAAGTATTGAAGAGACCATTGGGATAACATTTTTACTGAGAGTGATGGTTCGTCAGATGGATTCCCTTCAAGTGAGTTGCTGACTTTCATGGAATCAGGTAAGTCTCACAAGAGACTGAGGTTCAACTGAAGCAGCAGCAGTTGTATTCTGAGAACACAACACAGCAGTTAGTGCAGAGGTGGACAAACTTTGGCCTGAGCATCTGGCCCATCAGACCTTTTAATCTGGCCCTCAAGCTCCCACTGGGGAGTGGGGTTGGGGGCTTGCCCTGCTCTGGTGGTCCAGCCGGGGAGCGGGGTCAGGGGCTTGCCCTGCTCCGTGTGTGCTGTGGCTCTGCGCGGCTCACAGAAGCAGTAGCATGTCCCCCCTCCAGGTACTATGCCCAGGGGCAGCCAGGGAGCTCTGCACACTGCCCCCGCCCCAAGTGCCTCCCCTGTAGCTCCCATTGGCTGGGAACCGCAGCCAATGGGAGCTGCAGGGGCTGTGCCTGCGGACGGGGCAGTGCGCAGACCCGCCTGGCTGTGCCTCTGCGTAGGAGCTGGAGGGGGGACATGCTGCTGCTTCTGGGAGCTGCTTGAGGTAAGCGCCACCTGGAGCCTGCATCCCAACCTCCTCCCATGCCCCTCCTCCCATGCCCTGTCCCAGCCCTGATCCCCCTTCCGCCCTCCAAACCCCTCAGTCTCAGCCCAGAGCACCCTCCTGCACCAGAAACCCCTCATCACCAGTCCCACCCCAGTGCCCACATCCCCAGTCCCAAATTTTCATCAAAAACATGTGTTCTGCACTGTCCATCCCTCTCCTGGGCAGTTCTGATATTGTAGATCCGTTGCCCCTGTAAAGAGTCAATATAGAACAGTCCACTACTTTAATTGTAATTACCAAGCAATTCAATTTAAACACTAGACTGGAATAGTTTTGATTAAAGACTCAAACAAGCTTATTTAACTATAAGGATACAGATTTTAAGTGAGTACAAGAACAAGGTATTACAGTCAGAAATGGTTACAGAGAAATAAAAATAAAACACTTCCTAGTAGCTAAGACTTAAAAAACTAGGGTAGGTTCAAGGTAAAACCTTACCAGAGGTCCCCAGCAACATATCTGATGAATTTTTTTTATCTGGATTTGCCTCTAAAGGGCAGAGAGTGCAAGAAAGAGAGAGAGCCTAGGGTGTTTTTGACCCTAACTTTTATAGTTCCGTCCCCTTTGAAGTGGATTCTTCTGAGGATTACCCCACAAAACAAAGTTTATTCAAACAGTAAAGACATGGAGTCTGAGTGTGAAGGTGCCCCTATTCTGTTTCTTCTCCCCTACGTATGCTGAAATGCAAATTTGCCTTGTCTTCCTCTTGCTGTCTCCAGGATCTTGTTTACTACTTATATGTAAATTGAGGTAAACACACATTCCTTTGTTTAAGATGGATCTGCTTAACCACTCCTTAGGGCTACATGGGTTTGAACATGTGCGACCAACATCACACAGGGGGAATTCATAACTTTACATATAATGTTGCTACATACATTTCACCATGGATATTCTTGACCAGTGAGTTATTAATTTTTAAATAATACATCACAAGGCATATGTTGTACAAGTATTATTACAGCAGTGTGTAGGGTGTGATTACAGGGTGCATTTGGTCACAGCCACCCAAAAGTCACAAGCCACTTTTGGATATTTGGGTCTTATATCTTTATTTCATCTAACTCCAAACTTACTAAAGGCCATTTATCGCTGTTGGGAACTGTATATGTGTGTGGTTTAATTTGTTACAATGTGTATTTTGATGAAAAAGGCACAATATAAAGAGCACAAGTTCAGTATGCCTATTGTATCAAAGAGTTTGTATATCTTTCATTCCTCTTTCTCCTGTCTGCACGCATTAGAAAAGGAAACATCTGTTATTTTGTCTTTGTTCAGGATTGTGTAGAAGATATTCATGGCTTGATCCTGTCCCACTGGACTCAATGGGGGTTTTGCCATTGACTTTAGTAGGAGCTGGATCAGATACTCAATGCATTCTGCTTTTGCTCTGGGCTTGAGCCTGAGAGATCACATACCCTGTAAATGTGCAAGTAAAATGAGGGAGATGGAGGGAAGAGGGGAGAGAAAGGTCTTGGGCACTGAATATTCAGTCATCAGGCATAATTAATAAAAATGATTTAAGGGCACAATGCACAAAAATAATAAAGTTTTGACTGTTTTCCTGATAGGGCTGTTATTAAACATAAATCATTACTTGGCAGGGCTCTTGGATCATTCAAAACTTTTCAAGTAATGATAGAGTGTAAGTCTGATTATGGTAACACATTTAAACTGAATAAGACTTCAAGTACATTCCTATTCGGTCTAGTCATAAAAAAAAAGATCAAAAGGAAAATCTAGAAGGACTGATAGCTAAATGTTAATATCACACTCAATTTATTTGTATGGAGGTCAACATTATTTTAAAGTTCTTTATTAGTGGTATAATTTATCAAGAGCAGTGCAAAAACATTTATGGAGAGAGGGGACAGCATAGCACGTAACCTGGCTGTGCTTTAATAAAAACAAAGGAGAGCTGAATAGAGGATGTGTCTGGGATTTGCAAGTGGCCTGTGAAAGATCACATGAAGCCTAATGCAGTGGAAAAGCCCTGTTTCAAAAAAAGAGAGGCAATACTTTTTTTCTAAGGCTACTGTAATTCTAGAAGCATTTAATTTTCTTGTGAATAACTTTGTAGCTCCTTCATGACTAGCTTTGATAGAGCTTTTCCATTAATACTAATAACAGCTGCATTGCACACATTTGTAGATTTTCTCCCTTATAAGATAACATGCAATGAATCTACACATCTGAATATTGGGTTGTAATAAATCTTATCACTTACATATCTATAGGAACACAAGGGGCCTGATTCTCATTTACATGAAGGCCACTTTACACAACTCTGGCAGTGTAAAGGGGTCTTAAACTCAGGATAAACATATATGTCCACTTTAAAGCCAGTTTACTCTGTCAGAATCATATAAGGGGCCTTCGCGTGAGAGAAGAAAGGATCTAAATTAAGCACCAGATTAGACCTATGATACAATAACTCTTAGGGGAGAGGGTAGTGCCACCCATATCCCAGACTGGGAATGGGATGGGGGGAACCTAAAGAAAAGATCTACTATTCCATCACTGGTGAGTTGTTTTCTGTTTGTTGGTTTAAAGCGACTATTTGTGTAGCACACACCAAAAAGAATGTGTGACTTCCCAGCTAACTCTGGACAAATAGCTAAAAGAGTAGGAGCATTCTCAGAAATGGGCTTCATTGGACACAGGAAAAAGTTAATATTTGCCCAACAGAAAAATATAAAACTGAAGTGAAAAGAACTGTTATTGTCAAGAACAGAGTTTCATAGAATTTAAGGCTGGAAGGGACTGTTAGAGCTAGCTGGGCTTCCTGCATAATCATAGGCTATTCAGTTTTTCCCCAATACCCCTATATTGAGCCCAATGATTTCAGGCTTC
Source organism: Caretta caretta (assembly GCF_965140235.1). NCBI lineage: Eukaryota > Metazoa > Chordata > Testudines > Cheloniidae > Caretta > Caretta caretta. Next base: position 35,230,357 of record NC_134208.1, read on the forward strand.
AGAGTAGCAGCCATGTTAGTCTGTATCCGCAAAAAGAACAGGAGGACTTATGGCACCTTAGAGACTAACAGTTTTATTAGAGCATAAGCTTTCGTGAGCTACAGCTCACTTCATTGGATGCATAGAATGGAACATATAGTAATATATATATATATATATATATATATATATATATACACACACACACATACTGATAAGTTGGAAGTTACCATACAAACTGTGAGAGGCTAATTAGTTAAGATGAGCTATTATCAGCAGGAGAAAAAAACTTTTGCAGTGATAATCAAGATGGCCCATTTAGACAGTTCACAAGAAGATTAATAACAAGAATTTTAGTTATAAGCTGGGAACGCATCAATTAGAAGTAACGGAGGAGGAGAAGGACCGTGGAGTATTGGTTGATCATAGGATGACTATGAGCCGCCAATGTGATATGGCCGTGAAAAAAGCTAATGAGGTCTTGGGATGCATCAGGCGAGGTATTTGCAGTAGAGATAAGGAGGTTTCAGTACCGTTATACAAGGCACTGGTGAGACCTCACCTGGAATACTGTGTGCAGTTCTGGTCTCCCATGTTTAAGAAGGATGAATTCAAACTGGAACAGGTACAGAGAAGGGCTACTAGGATGATCCGAGGAATGGAAAATCTGTCTTATGAAAGGAGACTCAAGGAGCTTGGCTTGTTTAGCCTAACTAAAAGAAGGTTGAGGGGAGATATGATTGCTCTCTATAAATATATCAGAGGGATAAATACCGGAGAGGGAGAGGAATTATTTAAGCTCAGTACCAATGTGGACACACAAACAAATGGATATAAACTAGTCATTGGGAAGTTTAGACTTGAAATTAGATGAAGGTTTCTAACCATCAGAGGAGTGAAGTTTTGGAATAGCCTTCCAAGGGAAGCAGTGGGGGCAAAAGACCTATCTGGCTTTAAGATTAAACTCGATAAGTTTATGGAGGAGATGGTACGATGGGATAACATGATTTTGGTAATTAATTGATCTTTAAATATTCATGGTAAATAGTGCCAATGGCCTGTGATGGGATGTTAGATGGGATGGGATCTGAGTTACTACAGAAAATTCTTTCCTGGGTATCTGGCTGGTGAATCTTGCCCATATGCTCAGGGTTTAGGTGATCGCCGTATTTGGGGTCGGGAAGGAATTTTCCTCCAGGGCAGATTGGAAGAGGCCCTGGAGGTTTTTCGCCTTCCTCTGTAGCAGGGGGCACGGGTCAGTTGCTGGAGGATTCTCTGCTCCTTGAAGTCTTTAAACCACGATTTGAGGACTTCAATAGCTCAGACATAGGTGAGAGGTTTTTCGCAGGAGTGGGTGGGTGAGATTCTGTGGCCTGCGTTGTGCAGGAGGTCGGACTAGATGATCATAATGGTCCCTTCTGACCTTGGTATCTATGAAAAAAAAAAGAAGGTGTGAGGATACTTAACTTAAGGAAATAGATTCAATATGTGTAATGACCCAGCCACTCCCAGTCTCTATTCAAACCCAAGTTAATGGTATCTAGTTTGCATATTAATTCAAGCTCAGCAGTTTCTCATTGGAGTCTGTTTTTGAAGCTTTTCTCTTGCAAAATTGCCACCCTTAAATCTTTTACTGAGTGGCCGCAGAGGTTGAAGTGTTCTACCGGTTTTTGAATGTTATGATTCCTGATGTCAGATTTGTGTCCATTTATTCTTTTGCGTAGAGACTGTCCCGTTTGGCCAATGTTCCATGTCATAGACATAGACAATAAGACCTCTTGGCCTGTTCCATGTCTGAGACATAGACTTGTAAGAATTTCTTAGTCTCAAGTCTTGAAGTAAAGAAAAATATTAATATAAAGAAACTAAAACACAGTGGGCAAACTGAGACAAATGCATTCCTGGTGTAACAATCAAGTCAGCTGGGTTACCCCAAGAATAAATTCAGCTCTTTTGTTTGGAGAAGCTTCATGTTGGCAGTCTATTTAAAAGGAAAGGAGGCTGATTCTTCATTGTCTTGCACCCTCTGTAGTGATTTACACCAGTTGAAATAAAAATGATAGCATTTTACATCCCCTTTGCTCTGGTGTAAATGGCTGGGCAGGAGATAAGATGACAGGGAATTGGGACCAGTGTGTGTGGACACTTATGGAATGTCCAACTACTATTGCAGCATAGGTTGGGAAAGTAGCAAGTGTGCAGACTGCAGAGTGAAGGATCACTTGACCTCAGAGGAGAGGAGGACAGCATAATATGACAACGACATAGCGTATGAGCTTCACTGGGCAGGAAATCAAATTCAACAATACTTAGCACTCAAAGCTGTCAGATGTCTGAGAAGCCAACAGGAAGAAAAGAAATTCTCATACTATACAATATTTCAATAATCTTATGTATGGAGGATGTATTTTATTTCATGAAATCAGGATTTTTTTATTTATATGAACAATAAGAATATTCATGCTTACCTTAGGCAGGCTAAACTTTTGTAAGAAATATATACCACCACTAGTCAGGACATAAGTCAACCCCTAATAGCTTGGGTTTGGCAGAACCATCCCCTATAGGCATGTTAGACCCATTATGTTTATTGTGGGTTTTACTCCTTCCTCTTAGGCATTTGATATTGGTTAATATGGGAGACAGAATACTGGACTAGAGACCACTGATCTGAATTGGCAAGTTCTTTGTTTCTTGCGCCAGTCATTTTAGTTACATCTAATTGTATATATTTTCCAAGTTTTCAAGAACCTTGCAATATCAAAGAAAAATCATCCATTTTTCCAGCTTCTCTTTGAATTAATACATCAGAAAATATGAAGAAAATGTCTTCTCTACATCCAGAATTAGAAATGTCAAGGAATTTCCAGATTTCAAGGCCTAATTAAACAAAATCTCCACCTTAAAGGTTAAACTCTTAACAGGAAAGCACTCTCCTTTTGGCATAATTACTCCACCTCAACGAGAAGCAGAAGGTACCCAATTGCTCTCATGTCTATACTACAAAAGTACTCCGATTTTACAGAAGTCGATTTTTGGGAACAGATTGTATGAAGTCGAGTGCATGCTTCCACACAAAGCACATTAATTCGGCGGTGTGCGTCCACAGTACCGTGGCAAGCATTGACATTCCGAGCGGTGCATTGTGGGTAGCTATCCCACAGTTCACGCAGTCCCTGCTGCCCATTGGAATTCTCCCAATGCCTCATGGGCCGAAAATTTGTCACTGATGGTTATGAGTAAATGTCGTTAGTCAACCCTCCCTCTCTCCGTGAAAGCAATGGCAGACAATCATTTTGCATCCTTTTCCCTGGATTGCCCCAGCAGACGCCATAGCAAGGCAAGCATGCAGTCCATTTAGCTCACCGCAACAGTTATGACCATTGTAAACACCTCGTGCATTATCGTGCAGTTTATGCAGAACCAGCACCTGAAAAACCAGGCAAGGAGGCGACTGCAGCTTGGTGATGAGGACATGAACACAGATTTCTCTAAAACTGCAGTCCCCAGCAGTTTGGAGATCATGGTGTTACTGGTGCAGGCTCATGCCATGGAATGCCAATTCTGGGCCTGGGAAACAAGCACTGAGTGGTGGGACCACATAGTGTTGCAGGTTTGGGATGATTCCCAGTGGCTCTGAAACTTTCGCATGCGTAAGGGCACTTTCATGGAACTTTGTGACTTGCTTTCCCCTGCCCTGAAGTGCAAGAATACCAAGATGAGAGCAGCCCTCACAGTTCACAAGCAAGTGGCAATAGCCCTGTGGAAGCTTGCAATGCCAGATAGCTACCAGTCAGTCGTAATCAATTTGGACTGGGCAAATCTACTGTGGGGGTTGCTGTGATGCAAGTGGCCAACACAGTCATTGAGCTGCTGCTATCAAAGGTAGTGACTCTGGGAAATGTGCAGGTCCTAGTGGATGGCTTTGCTGCAATGAGATTCCCTAACTGTGGTGGGGCTATAGACAGAACACATATCCCTATCTTGGCACCGGACCACCAGGGCAGCCAGTTCATAAACCGCAAGGGGTACTTTTCAATGGTGCTGCAAGCACTGATGGATCATAAGGGACGTTTCACCAACATCAATGTGGGATGGCCGGGAAAGGTTCATGACGCTCGCGTCTTCAGGAATTCTGGTCTGTTTAAATGGCTGCAGGAAGGGATTTACTTCCCAGACCAGAAAATAACTGTTGGGGATGTTGAAATGCCTATAGTTATCCTTGGGGACCCAGCCTATGCCTTAATGCCCTGGCTCATGAAGCCGTACCCAGGCACCCTGGACAGTAGTAAGGAGCTGTTCAACTGTAGGCTGAGAAGTGCAGAATGGTGGTAGAGTGCATTTGGACGTTTAAAGGGTCGCTGGCTCAGTTTACTGACTCGCTCAGACCTCAGCGAAACCAATATTCCCACTGTTATTACTGCTTGCTGTGTGCTCCACAATCTCTGTGAGAGTAAGGGGGAGACGTTTATGGCAGGGTGGGACGTTGAGGCAAATCGCCTGGCCACTGAATACACGCAGCCAGACACCAGGGCAGTTAGAAGAGCACAGCAGGAAGCACTGCGCATCAGAGAAGCTTTGAAAACCAGTTTCATGACTGGCCAGGGGACTGTGTGACACTTCTGTTTGTTTCTCTTTGATGAAAACCAGCCCCCTTGGTTGCCTCTAAATTCCCTGTAAGCCACCCTCCCTCCCACCTTCGATCACAGCTTGCTTGCAAAGGAAATAAAGTCACTATCATTTAAAAAACATGTATTCTTTATTAATTGATTATAAAAATAGGGAGATAACTCACAAGGTAGCCTGGGTGGGGTGTGGGAGGAGGGTAGGAGGGAAGGAAAAGGCCACTTTAAAACTTGTTGAATGACAGCCTTCTGTTGCTTGGACTGTCCACTGGGGTGGAGTGGTTGGGTGCCCAGAGCCTCCCCTGCCCACGTTCTTGGGCATCTGGGTGAGGAGGCTATGGAACTTGGGGAGGAGGGAGGGCGGTTAAACAGGGGCTGCAGTGGCAGTCTGTGATCCTGCTGCCATTCATGAACCTCCACCAGACGCCAGAGCATGTCTCTTTGATCGCGCAGTAGCCCCAGCGTTGCCTCATGCCTCCTCTGATCTTCCTGCCGCCACCTCTCCTCACATTCATCAGCCACTTTCCTGTACTCTGCTATCGTGTCCCTCCACACATTCTGCTGAGCTCTGTCATTGCGGGACGACTGCATGAGCTCAGAGAACATTTCATCGCACGTGTGTTTTTTTCACCGCCTTATCTGAGATAGCCTTTGGGACGGAGGAGGGAGGCTTGAAACATTTGCAGCTGCTGGAGGGAAAAAAGAGAGTGAAGTATTTTAAAAGATACATTTTACAGAACAATGCCTATACTCTCACGGTAAACAACACTATTCACATTACATAGCACATGTGATTTTGGTACAAGGTCGCATTTTGCATCTTATATTGAATGCCTGCGGCTTTGGTGTTAGAGATCACACACGCAGTGCCGGCCAACAGAATTCGGCTTGCAGGCAGCCATGGTAAGCCATAGTCTTTTGGCTTCTGCAACCTTCATAACAGCAGCACCCTCCTCTCCCATACCAAGCAAAGCACGTTGAGTTGGCCATTTAGTGCTGCGGTTTTCCTGTTAACGTGCAGCAGCAGAAACCAAACTAACCTCACACCATCCAATTGTCTGGGATGATTGCTTTACCCGTCACCCCACCGTGTAGTTGGTATCAGGGAAGATCCCTGCTAGCCAAACGCGAACAGCTCAGTTCAGTGCCAATGCCCCCCCCAGGTGGCTAACTGCCGGGAGGATTTCTTTTCAGCCACAGGCAAACAGCCCAGTAGGAACAGCCACCTCTGAATGTCCCCTTAATTAAATTCCCCTATTTCAAGCAGGTTACCATGAATGATATCACTCTCCTGAGGATAACACAGAGAGATAAAGAACGGATGTTGCTTGAATGCCAGCAAACACTGGGACCATACGCTGCCAGGCTTTGTCATGCAATGATACCAGATTACTTGCTACTAGCATGGCGTGGTAAAGTGTCCTACCATGGAGGACGGAATAAAGCTGCTTTCCCCAGAAACCTTCTGCAAAGGCTTTTAGAGTACCTCCAGGACAGCTTCATGGAGATGTCCCTGGAGGATTTCTGCTCCATCCCCGGACACATTAGCAGATTTTTCCAGTAGCTGTACCGGCCACAAATGCATCCCAAGTCCTCAGGGCTACTTAATCATTAAAAAACGCATGCTTTTATAACATGTATTATATTTTAAAAGATACCAGAGGTCCCTTCTCCGGCTTTGTTGGGTTGGGAGGGTATTTCAGTCAGGGTGATAAAAAGATCCTGGCTGTCAGGGAGAACGGTGTGCTGTGTGCTCTCCTCAAGCTCGTCCTCCTCATCATCATCTTCCTCGTCCGCAAAATCCTCAGGCATGGCGGAGAATACCCCATCATCGGAGTCCACGGACAGGGGTGGGGTAGTGGTGGCGGCCCCCCCTTGAATTGCATGCAGCTCAGCGTAGAAGCAGCATGTCTGGGGATCTGTCCTGGAGCGTCCGTCTGATTCTTTGGTTTTCTGGTATGCTTGTCTAAGCTCCTTAAGTTTCACGTGGCACTGTGCTGCGTCCCTCCTGTAGCCTCTGTCCCTCATGGCCTCAGAGATTTTTTGAAACGTTTTGGCATTTCATCTTTTGGAATGTAGTTCTGATAGCATGGATTCCTCTCCCCGTACAGCGATCAGATCCAGTACCTCCCGTTCGGTCCATGCTGGAGCTCTTTTTCGATTCTGGGACTGCATGGTCACCTGTGCTAATGAGCTCTGCATGGTCACCTGTGCTGATGAGCTCACCTGGCTAAACAGGAAATGAGATTCAAAAGTTCCTGGGGCTTTTCCTGTACACCTTGCCAGTGCATCACAATGGTGCACTGTGGGATAGCTCCCGGAGGCCAATACCTTCAAATTGCGTCCACACTAACCCTAATTCGAAACGGCGATGTTGATTTCCGCGCTAATCCCCTCGTTGGGGAGGAGTATAGAAATCAGTTTTAAGAGCCCTTTATGTAAAAAAAAAATAGCTTTGTTGTGTGGACGGGTGCAGGGTTAATTCAATTTAGCGCTGCTAAATCCGACATAAACTCATAGTGTAGACCAGGCCTGAGAAATGAAGCTGTTTCCTACTAAATACTAGGAAAACCGCACCCAATTTTATGAAATAATTTACAGACTAGGGTCTGATCTATTAGGCACTTTCCAGGTGTGAGGCTTACTACCTTTAGGTTCAGTGAAACTGCTATTCAAGATAACAGAGTTTACATCCAGTAGTTAGGTTTCAGAGTAACAGCCGTGTTAGTCTGTATTTGCAAAAAGAAAAGGAGTACTTGTGGCACCTTAGAGACTAACCAATTTATTTGAGCATGAGCTTTCGTGAGCTACAGCTCACTTCATCGGATGCATACCGTGGAAACTGCAGCAGACTTTATATACACACAGAGATCATAAAACAATACCTCCTCCCACCCCACTGTCCTGCTCGTAATAGCTTATCTAAAGTGATCATCAAGTTGGGCCATTTCCAGCACAAATCCAGGTTTTCTCACCCTCCACCCCCCCACACACAAACTCACTCTCCTGCTGGTAATAGCCCATCCAAAGTGACAACTCTCTACACAATGTGCATGATAATCAAGGTGGCCACTTCCTGCACAAATGCACATTGTGTAGAGAGTTGTCACTTTGGATGGGCTATTACCAGCAGGAGAGTGAGTTTGTGTGTGGGGGGGTGGAGGGTGAGAAAACCTGGATTTGTGCTGGAAATGGCCCAACTTGATGATCACTTTAGATAAGCTGTTACCAGCAGGACAGTGGGGTGGGAGGAGGTATTGTTTCATGATCTCTGTGTGTATATAAAGTCTGCTGCAGTTTCCACGGTATGCATCCGATGAAGTGAGCTGTAGCTCACGAAAGCTCATGCTCAAATAAATTGGTTAGTCTCTAAGGTGCCACAAGTACTCCTTTTCTTTTATCCAGTAGTTAGTGTTTACAAGGTCAAGTTCTGTAGCTGGGGAAAAAAACCCATCACTCACCTATTTGTAAACATGTTCCCTAAATCAAATTCAGTTTTGGGTTGCTTTTCTGTGCACATTTATGTAATCAGGTTTTTGTGAAATAAATGTTGGGTGAGGAGTTGTTGTTTGTTTGGATACAGTTATTTGTGAATGACTGAATTTGAGTGCAATTAAAACGTATCTGGGCACAAGCATGAACAGGCATGTCAGAAGTGCTTCCCCAGACACTGTACATAAACATACAATAACTTGGTGGGAGTGTGATAAGAGAAATTTGGCAAAGTCAATAAACATGGCTTATAAGGAAGGAAACAAGCAATATTAAAAACTGGAGTAATGGGGCTTTACAAAATAAAATACCCTTTACTGTGCAAGAAAATAGTTTCAATGGTTTAAAATTTCTTAGGACTACTTAGCTACAGTGGGTGGAAATCAGGCTTGGTTTAAATCAAGTAATTTATCATTAATTTCAGCATGGTCATGATTTCATCCCCCACTCTCCCTTTCGGCTTTGTGTCTGTTTATAAAGGTTTCTTAAGGCTTTGCTGCTGTTTATAAAAGTTATGTCATCCAATTAGAGAGTGGAAACCATAACATCTGTCCCATTGCACAGACCAAATACCAAATGTGAGTACTCCTAAGCACTTATGAATAGTTCACAGAAACATATGGGCTCAATGATATTTGTAAACAAAATATAGGAAATAATGGACAATTCATAACCTCATGACTGGATTGTGAGTGATTCATAAACATAAACAAGGGCCAAAAAATAAGAGGAAGAAATTATTTGCAACTAGTAATTTTGCCAGTCCTGATACAGACACACGTTGATAGTCAGCAAAAGTGCTTCTGATATTTTCGTGTTAAAGTGAGCATCAGCATATGTAATATAACCATTGCAGCTCTTTTTGCTTGGAAAGCGATTTGGGGAACTCTACGTAAAGGCACTGCAGGCTATTTGTGGCTTATGTATCAAAGGACTAAGATCCTTAATTATGCTTTTAAAAATTAACTCAAAAATCTATTTGTATCAAGTAGAACTGGTTTCAAAATAAGTATTTTCAGCAAAAAAAAAAAGGTGAAAGGAAATGGGGGGGGGGGCGCTGAGGATTTTGAAAGCGTTTAACTCTTTTTTCTAAAAAATCCAGGACAGATCAATTTTCTGTTTTTGATTACAAATGGAAATTTTCAAAAGGAATGAAAATTATCTACAAAAACATTATCTACAAGGCTACTTTTTTTTTAGTGGCAAGACTGATAATACAGGTTAAAGGAGAGTGAAAATCATGAAACACCATTCATTACCATGATTCTCCTCAGTCCTGTAATATCTCATATAGGAAGATATCTGCCTAGTTTATTTCTGACTCTTAATATTTACCATTTGCTGTTTGTTGACAGGGCCCCCAAGCATCACACCAGTGGGTACAGCTGTTCTTAGAACAGATAAGAAAATAAGAATGGCCTGTGATGGTGCCCCCCATAAGGCTTTATGGAAATATACTTATGAATATATATATGACATAACTAGAATGTGGTTTACGCTACATATGCCATGTAACATATCCCTGTAAAGGGTATGATCTACTGAATATATTAATCCTATCCTTATGCATGTATCATTTTTGTATTCAAAGTTATGAATATTGGCTGCATACTTGTTTATTCTGAGTAGGTTTTAGTGAAGCAGTTGGTCAAAAGACTATTCTCAGTAAGTGTCCAATCAAGAGGCTTGGAGATGCCAGTCCACATCTGGGCTTTCCCAGGAATGTGGCTTGGCTGGTGAGGAACTCAGTTATGCTTGGACATGTGACTTGTGCAGGTGACTCCAAAACTCCATCTTGTAGCTGGACTTTGCATTGGAGAGAGGAGGGGGTCTCCACCCACAAGAGAAAGTTTATTTAAACCCCTGGGAGACCCCTCCATTTTGTCTTCAGCTGGCTAAAGAGAGAGCCTCTCCACCCCCAAAGATACCTGAAAGAAACTGGAACAAAGGACAGTAACTACAGGGGGTGTGAATGATTTCTGGACCCAGACTAGAAGGAGATTATTCTGTAAAAGAAAGCTTACTGGAACTGGTGAGATTTTATCTGTATTCAGTTTCTATTACTGTACTAGACTTAGACTTGCGTGTTTTATTTTATTTTGCTTGTTCCATCTGTTACTACTTGAAACCACTTAAATCCTACTTTCTGTTTTAATAAAATCACTTTTTACTTATTAATTAACCCAGAGTATTAATACCTGGGCGGGGGGGGGGGGGGAGCAAACAGCTGTGCATAGCTCTCTGTCAGTGTTATAGAAGGTGAACAATTTATGAGTTTACCCTGTATAAGCTTTATACAGGGTAAAAATGGATTTATTTAGGGTTTGGACCCCATTGGGAGTTGGGCATCTGAGTGTTAAAGACAGAAACACTTCTGTAAGCTGCTTTCAGTTAAGCCTTCAGCTGTTAGGGGACATGGTTCAGACCTGGGTCTGGGTTTGCAGCAGGCTAGCGGGTCTGGCTCAAACCAGGCAGGGCACTGAAGTCCTAAGCTGACAGAGCAGGAAAGCAGGAGCAGAAGTAGTCTTGGCACATCAGGTGGCAGCTCCCAGGGGGTTTCTGTGATCCAACCCGTCACACAGCCATACTGGGTCAGACCAGTCCTCCATCTAGCCCAGTATCCAGTCTTCCGACAATAGCCAATGCCAGGTGTATTTGAGGGAATGAGCAGAACAGGTACTCATCAAGTGATCCACCCCCTGTTGCCAATTCCCAGCTTCTGGCAAACAGAGGCTAGGGACACCATCCCTGCCCATCCTGGCTAATAACCATTGATGGACCTGTCCTCCATGAACTTATCTAGTTCTTTTTTGAACACTGCTATAGTCTTGGCCTCCACAACATCCTCTGACAAAAAGTTCCACAGGTTGATTGTGTGTTGTGTGAAGAAATACTTCCTTTTGTTTGTTTTAAACCTGCTGACTATTAATGTAATGTCATGATTTTATAGATGTCTATCATATCCCCCCTTAGTCATCTCTTTTCCAAGCTGAAAAGTCCCAGTTTTATTAATCTCTCCTCATATGGAAGCTGTTCCATACCCCTAATCATTTTTGTTGCCCTTTTCCGTACATTTTCCAATTCCAATATAAGATCACACAGGAATTCCTGACCATCCTTCTCCTCTGCCTGTGGATTCCTCTAGCCAGCACCTCAGAATCAGTGCCATAGCCTCTCTGACATAACATCTGCTTCTCTCATATAATAATGGACAGAAACAGTGCATTACTCTATGCCTTATCCATGCTTGGCTAAGAGAAGCCTGGAAATGGTGCTGGTGTGAGTGAGTCCTTTGTACATGCCTATATAATCTCAGACCCCTCTCTTGCACCTTCTTGCTGATACTGCAGACCTTGGTTTCACTCCTGAAGGCATCATTTCACATGAGGTCCAGCAATGTCACCCCCCTGACTGACCTCAGACATCTTATTTCTATGGTTTCAAGACTTCTCAAGTGCCTCTCTTTGGTCACCCAGGACTCTGATCCATACAGAAGAACTGGTCTTATCATGGTTTTGTATAGTTGTCCCTCCAGTAGTCTGGGCCTGTGTTTATCGTAAATCAGTCAACTTATTTTGCACTAGACTTCCCCTGTATTCAGCAACTTTGTTTGTAGTTCTCTGTTGACTTCTCCTTTTGCCACTAACCAATCCCCACAAATCTCTGATTCTGCACAAGTCACCCATATGAATTCAGTGTTTTCTTTATTCATTTTGGGGCCAGCAGAATTTTGAATAGTAATGAACTAAGTTCTGATCCTTGGTGGAGTCCAGCCTTCACCTCAAAACACTTTGTTCCACCAAAGGACATCTCCACTTTTGCCATGGAATCATCATACAAATCCTTAACCATTGGGACAAGGTCCTCCAGTACCCCACAGAATCATAACAGCAGTATTTGCCCTCACCTAAGTACTTTGCCAGATTCTTTCTCCAATCAAGGAAAACCCAGCCATGCTTGACATTTCCCTCCACCTTCTTTTCAACCAACTGTCTGCGGATAAACATACCATCAATCACCCCTTTTCCATTTCTAAAACCAAACTGCTCCTTCCCTAAAATGGCATTCACCGTTTGACAAATGTGACTGTCTATGATTTGCTCTAACAGTTTCTTACAGTGGGACAGCAGTTTAATTCCTGAGGGCTTCAAACATTCATAGCCTCATAGATTTTAAGGCCAGAAGGGACTATTGCAATAGTCTAGCCTGACCTCCTGCACATCACAGGCCACAGAACCTCACCCACCCCCTCTTGTGATAGACCCATAACCTCTGGCTGTATTACTGAAGTCCTCATATCATGCTTTTAAAAGGCTTAAAGTTACAGAAAATCCACCATTTACTCTAGTTTAAACCAGCAGGTGATCCATGCCCCATGCTGCAGAGGAAGATAAAAACCCCTCAGGGTCTCTGTCAATCTGACTTGGGGGAAAATTCCTTCCCCACCCCAAATATGGAAGTCAGTTGAATTCTGAGCATGTCAGCAATATACCCCAGCCAAACAGCTGGGAAAGAAGTCTCTGTAATAACTCAGAGCCCACCCCATCTACAGCCCCATCTACAGCCATTGAGGAATTTTGCTATAGGCAGTCACTGATCGGCCACATGCCATTGTAGGCAGTCCCGTTATACCATCCCCTCCATAAACTTATCAAGCTCAATCTTGAAGCCAGTTGTTTTTTGCCCCACTCTCCCTTTGGGAGGCTGCTCCAGAATTTCACCCCTCTGATGGTTAGAAATCTTCACCTAATTTAAAGCCAAAGTCGTTGATGGACAGTTTATATGTATTTGTTCTGGGGGTCCACATTGATTCTTAACTTAAATAACTCATCTTCGTAGCTGGTATTTATTCCTCTGATGTATTTATACAGAGTAATCCTATCTCCTCTCAGCCTTCTATTGGTTAGACTGAACAAGCCAACCTCTTTGAGTCTCCTCTCATAAGGTAGGTTTTTCCATTCCTCAGATCATCCTAGTAGCCCTTCTCTGCACCTGTTCCAGTTTGAATTCATTTTTCGTAAACATGGGAAATCAGAATTGCACACAGTATTCCAGATGAGGTCGCACCAGTGCCTTGTATAATGGTACAAACATTTCCCTGTCTCTACTGGAAATACCTTGCCTGATGCATACTAGGGCAGCATTAGCCTTTTTCACAGCTGCATCACATTGATATCTCCTAGTTATCCTGTGATCAACCAATACACCCAGCTCTTTCTCCTCCACTATCGCTTCCAACTAATAAATAATACACAGGTTGAGAAAAGAGTGTCGGTACATCTGGTTATAGTGCTTGGATTATCCACAAAGTTTGTTTTTTAAAAGTCATATGGTAAGTATAGTACATAATCAGCAATAACCCAAATTTAGGTGATACATTTAAGAATTCAGTTTAGATATTAGCATCCAAGTATTCAAGTACATCACTCATGAAAAGTTGTACAGAGAGTTGGTTGTGGAAAGCAAAATATATCAATGAGTGAAGATTGTTCCTCAGTAATTGAGAATTAGGGTAGGTTCCTATTAATCCCCATCTTTTCCAATTTTAACTAATAATTTCTCTTGTGGAACTGCACCAAATGCCTTATTGACATCCAAGTAGATTAGATCTACTACTGCATTTTCTTTGTCTAAAAAATCAGTTATCTTCTCAAAGAAAGATATTAGTAACTAGATATTACCACCTCTTGAATACAACAATTGAAACAACTGTAGAAAAATCTACAAGTACTGTCTATCATTTAGGCTACTTACTTTTTGCATTTCACCAAGCTTGGAACAGATCATTTAACTTTAGGAAACATCCTAACAGCACTTTCTTATCTTAATCGCCTGTTAATCACTCTGTTTATAAACAAAATTTTGACTCTGCCTCAGGGACAGGCCCAACAAAGAAAACAACAGAACACCACTAGCCATCACCTTCAGCCCCCAACTAAAGTCTCTCCAACGCATCATCAAGGATCTACAACCGATCCTGAAGGACGACCCATCACTCTCACAGATCTTGGGAGACAGGCCAGTCCTTGCTTACAGACAGCCCCCCAACCTGAAGCAAATACTCACCAGCAACCACACACCACACAACAGAAGCACTAACCCAGGAACCTATCCTTGCAACAAAGCCCATTGCCAACTGTATCCACATATCTATTGAGGGGACACCATCATAGGGCCTAATCACATCAGTCACACTATCAGAGGCTCGTTCACCTGCACATCTACCAATGTAATAAATGCCATCATATGCCAGCAATGCCCCTCTGCCATGTATATTGGTCAAACTGGACAGTCTTTACGTAAAAGAATAAATGGACACAAATCGGACCTCAAGAATTATAACATTCAAAAACCAGTCAGAGAACACTTCAATCTCTTTGGTCACTCGATTACAGACCTAAAAGTTGCAATTCTTCAACAAAAAACTTCAAAACCAGATTCCAATGAGAGACTGATGAATTGGAATTAATTTGCAAACTGGATACAATTAACTTAGGCTTGAATAAAGACTGGGAGTGGATGTGTCATTACACAAAGTAAAACTATTTCCCAATGTTTATTTCCCCCTCCCCACCCCCCACTGTTCCTCAGATATTCTTGTTAACTGCTGGAAATGGCCCACCTTGATTATCACTACAAAAGGTTCCCCCCCCCCCCCGCCCCGCGCACCTCCCTACTCTCCTGCTGGTAATAACTCACCTTACCTGATCACTCTTGTTACAGTGTGTATGGTAACACCCATTGTTTCATGTTCTCTGTGTATATAAATCTCCCCACTGTATTTTCCACTGTATGCATCCGATGAAGTGAGCTGTAGCTTGCAAAAGCTTATGCTCAAATAAATTTATTAGTCTCTAAAGTGCCACAAGTCCTCCTTTTCTTTTTGTGGATATAGACTAACACGGCTGCTACTCTGAAACTTTCATCTTCTGTAGCTCTGTGACTATACGTAACCCCTTTGTCCTCCCTCCTCCATACACATAAAGCACATAACCAGCTCGTTTTTCTGGTAACGGTCAACTCCCCAATGGCTATGTTAAAGTGAGTGCTTGAGCGGGTAAACAGGCACTTCACAATGTTTCCCCTTTTATAAATACATTAGGATGAAGTTATTAACTTTAGAGAAAGAGGTTAAAAAAGGCTGAGCGTTAAGGGGAGGATTTCTGTCTCTGGGGCTGTGAGCCGCTCAGAAATGGCGTGGGCTCTCTAGGTGGATATGCGATGCCTTCTCCCTGAGTCCAGCATAGGTTAGCTGCCTCAGTATGGCATCAGGAAGCAGCATGTAAGGTGAGGTTCAGATGGGCCCATCCAAGCAATGTTGAGGCACCGTTGGTCCCTAATGGGCTCATAGGTGCTATGGTATCACAAATAAATAAATAAATAAATAAATAATACTAATGCATCCTCTTTAGTTTAGTAGGTGCATTTGGAACAGAAAAATGTAAATTCTATGGTCACTATTGCCAGGAAGTTCTGATTGCCCCTAGCGTAGTGCACACAGTCAAGTGTGAAGCCCTATGTAGCCATAGAGTCACTACAGTATATATAGGTTTTAGAGTGGTAGCCATGTTAGTTTGTATCAGCAAAAATAACGAGGAGTCCTTCTGGCACCTTAGAGACTAACAAATGTATTTGAGCATAAGCTTAGAACCCACTTCATCAGATGCATCGAGTCAAAATACAGGAGCAGGATACCAAATGTGAGGTCAGTCTAACAAGATAAATCATTTAACAGTATATATAAGCAGCTTTCTTCAACTATTTTTCTTGAAAGCTGCCCTAATGAGGAAATGCAGTATTTCTCCAAGACAAATGGGAACTCTTGCGGACTTGCTAAAGGGCTGCTGTACAGCTGGTGCTGTCCCTATTCAAAATGTGGTGTTACTGACAGGCAACAGAGAAGGATACAAAGGATACAATAAGTCATTAGGCAGTGTGACTCTGCCCTGATTCCTAATTAATCCAGTGATAAAAGTGCTTAGAATGATAATTCAAGTGAATCAAATGGTGGCTGACAGGGATTGTGAGGTTTAAAATGATTACCAAAGCTCAGTAAAACAAAATGAGCCAGAGCCTGCCCTCAGTTATACTCTTGCAGCTACTTGGAAAGCAGTAAGATTGCATGGTGTTATGGTGCACAAAATTTGGCCCTCTGATATGTAACTCAGACAAGAAATTTTCATATAAATGGTCATCCGCTTGTGTAAATGGTATAGCTCCACTGACGTCAGCAAAGCCGTGCGGATTTACGCCAGCTGAGAATTTGGTCCGTAGTGGTTTTGCACTTTTTTTTAAAAAAATGGTCATGCTGTAACTTTGGTTCTAACAGTGCAAGGAGTCATTCCAGGACAGCGTTCCAGCACCTCCTGGGGGAAGCCAGACTAAATGAACGTGGACACTTTAAGGACTTGCCACTGAATTCTTACACTAGCTAGCAAACAATGGCCAGACAGGTTGAAACTTCAAGAAAAACAGTACCAGGTGAACAGTTTCCATCACCCCATGTCTCTGGCCAGACTGAACCTTTTAGGTTGGTTGTTTTGGGCACCTTGTCAACTATATCCACACAAAATTCTTTTAAGGACACGTACAAAGAAATTGACCAATCAAGTCAATCCTTGAAGAAGCACCGTGGGCAGTAAACCAGCACTGGAGTAATTAATAATTTTCATTTCTAGAGGCTTTTATTCTCAAGGATATCCTAGAATCTCAGGGGCTTAAGAGAGTCATGTCCGCAAAAGCACTTTAACACCTCTGTGAGGTAGATATTTTATTAGCTCTGGTTTCCAGCTGAGGCAGCAGAGATATAAAGTTAAGTGACAGGTTTCAGAGTAACAGCCGTGTTAGTCTGTATTCGCAAAAAGAAAAGGAGTACTTGTGGCACCTTAGAGACTAACCAATTTATTTGAGCATGAGCTTTCGTGAGCTACGCAGAAAGCCTGTGACCCCGTATGCCCTGTAGTTTGGGTTGAAATAGCACTTGTAGTCCAGTTGTGTCTAATTATCAGCATAAGGTCTTATGGTTATGCACTGGGCCCAAACTCAGGCGATATGGATGCATTGCCTGGATCTGCCTCATACCTCCTCCAATAAGTCACCAAGTGACATTCCCAACCCCATAAAAGTCAATGGGGAATTTTGTCATGAACTTCAGTCAGGCCACTCTTTCACCACACATCTCTCGGTGCTCCAGTCCCCCAGCAGTAAATTGGGAATAAGAAGAAATATTTTCCAACTTCTTCGGTGTCTTGTGAGGCTAAATGTACAAATCCTTGGGAAGCTGTCAGATTAAAAGATGATGGGAACCACATAAGTAGTTAGAAAGACATGTGGCATTCTTCTTAGCCTGTGTGTGTGACATGCCTAAGGTGGCATGTGACCAGGATTCATCACTGAATTTGGTCCGCTGGTTGGCTCCTTCACTTCCCCAGCCCGGGCTGGGTACTGACAGGAAGCACAATATGAACACTGATGGCATTAGAAGCAGTAGGATATAAGGGAAAGAGTAGGTAAATTCTGCCTCACTACTTCTCTTCCTTAAAGTTTACCATTTTGATCATGCTTACAAGTCAGTGGGGGAGGGCGGGGGAGTGCTCCCAAGTGCTATTTCAGAGATTGTATCATTTGAATGAGTCAAAGTACATATGTTATTTATTGCAGCATTTGATTTGTGAAGATTTGCCACCCAGCCTATGTTCTCCTTCTTCTCTCCTCTCATTTTCTCTGACACATTTTAGACACTTGGATGTGCTCTTTTGTTAGTAGCAGTACCATGTCTTTCATTTAATTAGCATCGTCCATCCCACAGGATCTCAAAGCACTTAAGAAATGTAACAAACTGATATAGAAATTATGAGCCAGAATGAAGCCAGTTCTTGCATGGGCATGTGAGGCAGGAGTGGGAGAGCAGGCAAAGATCCTTCAATCCCCCACTCACAAGGCCAGGCACAGCTGCAGTTCTTGTGAGCTCCAGACAGCGGGGAATGCTAACTGCTAGCGCCCCTCTGGAGTGAGGAATGGTGAGAAGCAGACAGGCCCATCGTTTACGATTCTACGCTGCCTAAGGAGTAGCACAGGCAACATGATCCTCTTCACTCTATGTTGGACTCACTTCACTTGTAAACAGATCTAGTAAAAAAATGTGTATGTGGGCGGGTGATTATGAAAAGGCTCAGAAATTTTTTCTTCTAAATTTCAAGAACAAATTTAATATAAAAAAGTAAATACTGGAAAATTTCAGCCAGCTTTATTTGTCAACACTGTGCAGCAACCATATACAATAGCTTAGGCCGGGGGAAGTCTTTATTTACCATTGAAACAGAGGGATTTTAGGTAGGTGGAATATAATTACCTATTCCAAACTGGATAACAACCCATTCATTGATCTAGTTCTGAACTTTATCTTTCATTACAACAACTCTGCAGGCTCTTGCAGGTGTGAATGTTTGAATTACCCACTAACTCTAGAACATAATTTAAGGCTTGCATTTCATTCTGAACCTAAAAGCCAATGAACCGGCAGAGCAAGCTACAGTCTTCTCTCACCAGCTAAGGCTTATAGGCTTTGAGGGGTTTGTTTGGTGCAGCATTGTAGCCCACTGAATAATTGAATTAGTTCTGTTGGCTTGAGAAGTAGTTTCAATGCCCACTAAGGAATACCGTGTAGCAATGACATGTGGTAAAGTTATACATGCATGTGGTTTCTCTGAAGGTATGTCTACACTGCAGTTTGACACCCACTGCTGGTCTGTGCCAGCTGACTTGGGATTGTGCTAATTGCAGTGTAGACGTTAGGCTAGGGCTGCACCCCGAGCTCTGGGACACTCACACCTCACAATTAAACAGCCCCTGAGGCCAAGTCCTGTGAGCCCAAGTCAGCTGGTACAGGCCAGCCAAGGTTTTTTAATTTGCAATGTAGACATATGCTAAGAGAGAATCTGAACATCTACTTGAGTATCTCTTGTTGACTGCTCCTGTTTGAATAGCATGCACAGACATTTCTAAGTTAGACACTGACTGAAAATAAACTGAACCAGCTCCCTGTGGAAATGAACTATGTCAACTGTATAAAGGAGATATTTGCTGCCTTTGTGGAAAAGTGCTCATACAACCTGAGGTTTTTACATGGATGATATTCAAGCCAGCCTTCAAGAGGGAGCGATTATGTTTCTTTTCATTTGTAAGACCAAAATGAAAGGCGTCTCTTCTGAAATAAAGGCCCTGCTCACAGAATGTGACAATCTCCTGGCTATGAATTACCACAGCCAGTAACATTGCTTTCATTGTGGAGAGATTAATAAAGGTAATATCTATGTAAGCCCTAGGACTTGCATGGCTGAAATGCTGGTTGCTCACATATATAAAATATAAACTGAATAAAATATAAACTGAGAGACAGGGTTCGGCTTTGAGCACAGTCCTAAAGAAGAAGAATCTGAAACAGTCTCTAGAAGCTGTATGTAAAATGTGCCTTCTGGGTAGAGGCATTGTGTCATCTCTGCTTCGTTGCATCATGCTGCAGTCATGCTACAAAGGCAAAGCCAAAAGCCAATATTCAAATGAGGCCTAAAGTCGACATACTATCTTTCTCCATTAGAGGGTGGTCCCTACTCGGTTGAATTCCACTGTCAGTAGCAGAATACCTGCATTGCAGTCAACTGCGTTGTATTTGACATATGAATCAATAAATGTCTATAGCCTTCATCCTTCACCTTAAACTTGGCAATTAAAGGAAATAAATGACATATTTGTTTATACACACAAACACACACACAGTGTGTATGTGTGTGTGTGCACGGGCATAAATCTATACACACATACATATAGTTGTACATATACTTATATGCAGTGGTGAGCTGGAGCCGGTTCACACCAGTTCGCGCGAACCAGTTGTTAAATTTTGAAGCAGTTTTAGAACCAGTTGTTAAAAATTGTTACGGCTCCCTGAGCTCCCAGCCCAGGAGGGTCCCCCAACCCCTCCCCCGCCTTCCCCCCTCTCTCAGAGCCTCAGTGTGCCTTGCTGCCAGCGCCTGTGCTCCGGACCACTCCTGGGCAGCTCTGCAGCCCCTGCCGCTTTGAGCGGCATGGTAAGGGGGTGGGGCTGCGAGCTCCAGCGGGCCGCGTGGCATCCATACATGCTGCCCTGAGCAGCATGGTAAGGGGGCTGGGCCAGGGCTGGGAGGAGGGGTTGGATAAGGGGCAGGGAGCGGTTGGAGGGGGTGGAGGTTCTGGGGGTGGGGGGGCGGTCAGGGGATGGGAAATGTAAGGGGGGGGGTTGGGTTGGTGTGGGAGTTCCAGGGGTCTGTTGGGGTGGTGGTGGATGGGGTCGGGGCAGTCAGGGGACAGGGAGCTGGGCAAGTTAGGTAGGGGGTGAGGTCCTGGGGGGTAGTTAGGGGTGGGCAGTCCTGGGAGGGGGTGGTCAGGGGACAAGGTGCAGAGGGGGGTTGATGGGTTGCAGGTTCTGAGGGGGGCAGTCAGAGGCAGGAAGTGGGTGGGGGTCAGATGGGGGGGGACAGGCTGTTTTGGGAGGCACAGCCTTCCCTACCTGGCCCCCCGATACAATTTTGAACCCCGCCGTGGCCCTTGGGCCAAAAAGTTTGCCCACCCTCGTCTAGTTTATTACTTTATTAACAGGGGTCGCACTTGCCTCGTTTGTTATGTTGATATGCGTTTAATAAAGCAATCCTTTGTTTCTATCGTAATAAACATGTAAAAATGTTTTTTATTTTTTTTATTGTTAAGTACGACTCCCAATGACTCCATGCAATGCCACTTCTTATGGAGAAAGATACAAAAAATACATACTGTGGCACATCCCTTAAATCAGAACTTTTTATAGGGAACTGGTTGTTAAGATTTGACCATATAAGCTCATCACTGCATATATGTGTGTACATATATAAATTATACACATTCATATATATATATATATATATATATATGTACACACATATAGTGGATTGTATAAACAGCTGCATACATATGTGTTTCAGAGTAGCAGCTGTGTTAGTCTGTATTCGCAAAAAGAAAAGGAGGACTCATGGCACCTTAGAGACTAACACATTTATTTGAGCGTAAGCTTTCGTGAGCTACAGCTCACTCCACCGGATGCATTCCGATTCGGATACATATACGTGTGTACATACAGCCGCACCATGGAAGCTGCTTAAAGGAGTTGCTTTGCAGTAGTAGCTGCAGCAAAATGGACAGAATTCACCATGAAAGTACGCTCTTCCATGGGTACCACAGCAACACAAGTTCGTTTAGGCCAGCCTAGTGACATGTTCATACACAGATAACGATTTTTATGCATAGACGACTAACAGTGATATATAAACACACAAAAGCTTTCAATAATAGAATATTCCAAAATGAGGAAATTACAATATTCCATGTACCAGACAAATCTTACTCCACTTCTGTTTTAATATAAATTACGAAGGAGGGTTTTTTCTTAAGACAATCACATTTAATTGCTCAAGCAGTACAATAAATTTGATATAGGCAAACATTTTCATGCAGCATGTTTTCATGCTTACACACTTATACCATCACATACTACTTGTGTATGCCAGACAAAGAGAATCCAATTATTTATATGAAAAATACAAAGTAAAAACTAGTCTTATGCAACATACTACAGATTAAGTGTAACAACAAAGGGTATTAGCGAAACTTTATTGCTAGATTTACAGATTTACAGATTTTGCCAGCAGTTAGGAATGGGCGACCGGGGATGGATCACGCGATTATTACCTGTTCTGTTCATTCCCTCTGGGGCACCTGGCATTGGCCACTGTCAGAAGATAGAAATATGGACCTGTGGTCTGACCCAGTTTGGCCATTCTTATGTACAGCTACGTTAGCTTAACAGTTAACTACCACATTCCCAGAATTGCACATAATGTGTACATTGTATATTTGTGTGCAAACTCCCTAAAAAAAAAAAGGCCGAGATTGACTATTTTTGTAAATTTCAGAAAAAAATCACATTTGGATTGAGACCAAGTGCAGAAAACTATGGCACAAGAGGTGAATGTTTTAGCAAGACAGCAATGTGTAATCAGTGGCTTATAATGGAAACAGTTTGGCAATGTTGGGGCAGATCCCCAGCCAAAGTAAATGGATGTAGCTCTGTTAAAGCCAGTTTACCCCAGCTGAGTCTCTGGTTTCTTGTCTTTTTTTTTTTTTTAATTTGGTGAAGCTTCATTGGGAAACCTTTCTTCTTGGCCACAAATCAGTCAAAAGGGTGATATTTTTGTTGTCATGTGAGGTTTAGCGAACAAAGAAAATAAAGTTGCTCCAGGAAATTCATCACAATTCCTCTGGGTTCTGTCCACCACCTTCTTGAATGCTCTGCAAAAATAGTGACCGATTGGTCTAATTCCTTGAAATTAGTGATTGAACCTAATTTCTTGAAGAGCTAACTGAGCAGAGTATGAGGGGAGGCACATCACATGGCATTGCTAGGACTACTTTTTGTTTTAAACGTGATGCCTTATGAGCATTGTGACAGGGTCGAGCCAGAGGGCTACAGGAGAGTGATCCTGTTGGGATCCAGGAAATGGGCAGGCTGCAGGCACAGCCAGCGCCTATTATAAAGTTTGATTCTCTAAGGCACTGAGCCCTGGATCTAGCAAAGGGACTAGCAATGTACTTGAAGTTAAGCCCATAATGCATATAGACCTAGAAGCCAAATCAACTTATTTTTTCTGAGTGTAATGTTACTTGCTATTTTATATTGTACAGTTGCATTTTCTAAAATCATGTCATTTTGGGGGTACTTATATGTAAGGTTTGTTCAGAGGCTCTGTACACAATTACATCCCATACAATTAGGACAGGAAATGTCAAAAGGGCATTTTGGAAAAAAAAAAAAAGACCTATTTGGAAACGAGATGTATACAGAATAGAAAGTTCCTTTTATTGATCTCTCTGCTTTAAGGCCCTGGTATTAGTCCATGTTAATGCCAAAATGTAGTCCTGCATATGAAATAGAATCTATATCTATAAGCACATAGCTACATTATCTATATAAAACAAATAAATATTTATTTACTTTGCTAGTGGCGTAAGATCAGGTTTGAGCCGCAGAACAATTATTTCAGGTTCATTACTCTCTCTTCAGATTTCAAAGGTGCACAGCATCTGGGCTTGCTCTTCCTCCAACCCATCTGCCTCTTCGTCCTCAATCCAAACACGAATGTACTTTAAACGCAGCACTAGAACTTCTCCTTTTAGAAAGCACAGCAGAGCAGCAATAATGTTTGAAAAATACAGATACTCACAGTACTTAGTACAATACAAGTCATGCGGTACAAGTCTAAAGCAGAGACGTCATTGGAATAAAGCTGTTGTCATCATGCATTGAAAGGCTTAGGCAGCTGTCGTACGGACGAGGTTTAATATTCCTTCATTTCCCATGCAAGCCTACTTCACACGCACACAACATCCCCACTCTGTTCAGTTACATTTAAAAGTACCTGGAGAGCTTTTTCGTGCAGAGCTTGTGTTACTCATTGTACATATGGTGTGAAGATCACAGATGAGAAATGTGAGTGCCTAAAATAAATACTACATGAACCCTGCGATGTGTGAGGTCCCTTGGGAGTTCAGCAAATGAAATGCCTATCAGTCTCCGCCATAGCAGACGCTCCCTACAATTGGCAGCTTCATGCTTCATTATGCATGTATCAGATATATAGGTATGGCCCCAGGCAAACTCCCTGGTTTAATGGCGACATGCATGCTGGGGAAAGGCAAATGTCTTTTGGCCATTAAAGTGAAAGATGAGGGAAAGTGGGGTATAGAGTTGATTAATCAAAAATATGAGGGGTTTATTTTGTGCCATGTACCCTGGAGTTTCCTCTTCAAGAGTTATTTCTAGTATTATGTGTACTGCACTTTTTGTATGAGGTGGAGTTGACAATGTTTAAAGATGCAATTATTCTTGCCCATTCAGCTGAGACATACACACTAAAACAATAAGCAGTCAGGTTTGTTTCCTTTGGAAAAAATAATTTAAAAAGTGCCGCTGTCTTTTATTGTCCATGGAACAGACTTTATGTTTACAGCACAGGGTCAGCAGGGAGACTTGCTGAAGTTTTGCAAAAACTGTTAAACATCATTAAAACATACCATGCTGCCTTAAATGAATAAACATAATTGCAGAGTCCTAGTTACAGTGGGAAGAGATTCATGGATACTCCCTGTACTGGGAAAAATGAAAAAAGAACCACAATACTTTGTATCACATACATGCAGTTCTAATTAAGAAAGATAATAACAGCAAAGCCATCCTGATCCACAGTACAATGTTAAGAGGGGGAAAAATCATTAGTGATAATCTCTTGTAAGACAACAAATGCTTAAAATGTTTATGGGAACTGCATTTCATTGTGCTCTGAGAAAACTCTTATCCTGAGGGATCAAGCAGAGAAAAGTACCACTGAGCATTGGTCTGTCTTCATGAACACCCTCCTTTCATCTCACAGAATCCCCATTCTGAGATTTCAATCAAGATATGTACCATCATTTAAACTTTAAAATATCATTATAAAGTCTTTTTTTCTATAATGCCAGGAACAAACATGTCAGTTTTTCTTAGAGGTCACTTTTTTTCCTTTGGTAACATGCTGCAGAAGGACAATATAAAATTGTTTTTGAATCTACAGCAGGTACCAAAATAAAGCAAAGGAACTGTATAAAGCTGAGACATTTAAGAAGTTAAGCCATCAACAGTTGTAAAAAAAACAAAACAAAACAAAAACCCACTAATGTCTCTCAATGCTCTTTCTGTGTGTTCAGACAAGTTATGGTTAGGAATGTAAAACTCGAATTTAAAGAAAGTGCATCTGGTAGAGATTAAAAAGGATAAAGGGAAAAAATCAGTTTGATGTATACTTCAAAATGTGCTCATAATGTAGTTTGTTCTATTAATTGAAAAGAGGGTAACACTATTCTTTTATGTCTAGTTTTTAATCCTATGCTTTTAAAGTATCTTTTATTTGTTCCTATTTGAGGTGAATTGCCCCACTTCAAGCTTTAAATCTAGTTTGAGGATTTTGACTTTACAGTGGCTTCCTTTGAATAATCTTCTGAAGTCATATTTTATCTTCCATTTTACCAGTCAATAGGTTGTAGTGAATATGAGATGTTCTGCAGTGTGATGTATCTCAAGGGCCTTCAGGAAAATTAAGAACATATGTTCAATACTGAAGCTAATGTTTCGTTGTGTTGAGAACAAAAGAGGGGTTTCGGTTCCAGATCTGCTGACCTATAAGCATAAATATAAAAAATGACATGTCAAATGTAGTCATGCAGATACAAAGAATCCTATCCCATCTCCCCAATCCAAACCTCCTCCTCCACCACCACCACATATTCTTAACAACATCTTTTCAGTCATTTTTGGAGTTTGATGGGCAGTCTAGAAAGTGTACTTTAGTATCTAATTATCTTGGGGCCTGATTTTGCAATGGGAATAGTAAGCTACCTTGTCTGCTACATGCAAGGTGGCAGGGCCATAGAAAGATAGAAGAACCTGAACTTATCTACCTTTACAATGCACTTCGAAGAAGATCAGAGCCACAAAACGGTAAACTCGCATGGTAGGAACCTTACAAAAACAAAAGCCTTTTATAACAGAGATCTGTCAAATGTTTGCAGCAAACCCTGTAACTGCCTGAACCACACCTGGATTAGAGTTTCATTTCAACTCAAGTGAATCTTGGCTCATTTATGGGTTTACATCAAAACTACGAGGAAATTCTAACCATGTGTTCCCACTCTCTGCTGTAGCCACCTGTTGGCTCTGATCTTATTCTGTAAACTCTTCAGGGCAGGGACCATCTTTTGTTCTATGTTTGGACAGTGCCTAACTCTGTCCAAATAAATAAATAAATAAATAAATAAATAATAAGAATAACAATTGATAATGGTATAGAGGCAAAACAAGGTCACATTCAGTGGTTTCTGTTGAGTTTCATTTGTAGGTACAAAATGCCAAGCAAACCTCATGGTGTAAACCCACACATCCTGGGCCCGATTCTCATTTACAGTAGGCCTTTTAAAGTGGGCATAAGTTACGTAATTTACTGTCAAAATGAGATAAAGAGGCCACAGCAAAAATGAGAAACAGGTCCACGGAAACCAAAGCAGCTTTGCACATCTCTGTTTCACAGCCTGTTTTATTAACCTTGTTCTTATTTTAGCAGGTGAGTATGTCTGTTTTTAACCCATCTCCTTCAGCATCTTTTAGCTCATAAACCATCATATTTTAACAGCACAGAAACAGAAGACAAAATTCACTCCTGGTGTAAATGGGCACATCTGCCATTGGGCCACAAAGGGTTATATATCTGCTTAGGCTAGGTTGAATATGGTCCAATAGCTTTTGTCTTTGCAAATAATCATCAAAATCACTTTCACTGTGCTGTTAAACAATAATAGAATACTATTTAATAAATATTTTTGGATGTTTTCCACAGTTTCAAATATATTAATTTCAATTACAATGCAGAATACAAAGTGTATGGTGCTCACTTAATATCTATTTTTATTATAAATATTTGAACTGAAAAAATAAAAGAAACATTATTTTTCAATTCACTTAATACAAGTACTGTAGTTCAATCTCTTTATCATGAAAGTGGAACTTACAAATTGTAGCATTATGTACAAAAAATAACTGAATTCAAAAATAAAACAATGTAAAACTTTAGAGTCTACAAGTCCACTCAGTCCTACTTTTGTTCAGCTAATCGCTCAGACAAACAAGTTTGCTTACATTTGCAGGAAATAATGCTGCCCGCTTCTTGTTTACAAAGTCACCTGAAAGTGAGAACAGGAGTTTGCATGGCACTGTTGTAGCCAGCGTTGCAAGATATTTACGTATCAGATGTGCTAAAGATTTATATGTCCCTTCATGGTTCAACCACCATTCCAGAGGACATGCGGCCATGCTAATGATGGGTTCTGCTCGATAACAATCCAAAACTGTGCAGGCCGACGCATGTTCATTTTCATCATCAGCGTCAAATGCCACCAGCAAAAGGTTGATTTTCTTTTTTGGTGGTTCCGGATCTGTAGGTTCCACATTGGAGTGTTACTCTTTTTAAGACTTCTGAAAGCATGCTCCACACCCCGTCCAATCAGATTTTGGAAAGCACTTCAGATTCTTAAATCTTGGGTCAAGTGCTGTAGCTATCTTTAGAAATCTCACATTGGTACCTTCTTTGCATGTTGTCAAATCTGCAGTGAAAGTGTTCTTAAAACGAACAACATGTGCTGGGTCATCATCCGAGACTGCTATAACATGAAATATATGGCAGAATGGGGCTAAAACACAGAGCAGGAGACATACAATTCTCACCCAAGGAGTTCAGTCACAAATTTAATTAGCACATTATTTTTTTAATGAGTGTCATCAGCATGGACGCATGTCCTTTGGAATTTGGCCAAAGCCTGAAGGGGCATACGAGAGTTTAGCATATCTGGGACGTAAATACCTTGCAATATCGGCTACAAAAGTGCCATGCAAACTCCTGTTCTCACTTTCAGATCACATTTTGAATAAGAAGTGGGTAGCATTATCTCTCATAAATGTAAACAAACTTGTTTCTCTTAGTGATTGGTTGAACAAGAAGTAGGACAGAGTGGACTTGTAGGTTTTACATTGTTTTGTTTTTGAGTACAGTTGTGTAACAAAAAAAATCTACATTTGCAAGTCGCACTTTCATGATAAAGAGATTGCACTACAGTACTTGTATGAGGTGAACTGAAAAATACCATGTCTTTTGTTTATCTTTTTACAGCGCAAATATTTGTAATAAAAAATAATATAAAGTGAGCACTGTACACTTTGTATTCTGTGATGTAATTGAAATCTATATCTTTGAAAACGTACAAAAACATCCAACATATTTAAAACATTTCATTTGGTATTCTATTGTTTAACAGTGCAATTAAAACTGCGATTAATCGCGATTAATTTTTTAAATCACAATTTTTTTAAGTTAATCGCGTGAGTTAACTGCAATTAAGCGACAGCCTTACTTTCCATATACATTACACTCAAATAAGCAGAAAGAACTGTTGGCATTTCCAAGCAGTGTTTTCTACCCAGGGTTTGTCCAAGCTCTCAGAACTCTCAGTCAAAGGCACTGTGTAAAAGGAACTCTCCCTCTACCAGCGAAGCAAGGTGCGGGTCTCGAGGAGCCATCAGCACTATGAGTCAAACCAGTAAGCTCTGGATGATTTGTGCTGCTCTGCAAAGTGCTGTGGTCCCAACCTTAGCTGGCCCAGGAGTGAAAACCCAAATTTTGGGTCCAGACCTCAACCTCCCAGCATAGGCAGGGCTGGCATGTTTTAACCACAGGTCTGAGGGAAACATGTTCAGTGCTGAAAGGC
The DNA here is from genome assembly GCF_965140235.1 of Caretta caretta. Taxonomy (NCBI): domain Eukaryota; kingdom Metazoa; phylum Chordata; order Testudines; family Cheloniidae; genus Caretta; species Caretta caretta. The sequence continues at coordinate 35,258,862 of NC_134208.1, forward strand.
GATTAGACAAGACTGGAAGGCAAACTGGGTTTTGTTTCTGCTTTGCAGAGTCAGCGCTAGGCATGAACAGACTAAACAATTGCTTAGGGGCCCAAGCAGCTCAAGGGGGCCCCCTATTTGCATTTTATTATGTGTTTTGTGTGGGGAGAGCATTCCTGCTTAGGGCCCCCAATGGACTAGCACCATCTCTGCTACTTTGCATTCCCTCTCCTATATTATCCCTCTCTCCCCCTTCTTAACCCTCTACTACCCTGCTATCCCAGAAAAGCAGCTCACTGCTTGCAGTGCACATGTTTCGCCTCAGGTTACTCTATTTATAGCACTCCCCGCCAGGGGCACTGGAACAGGGAGGGTCAGGGGGCCATGGCCCTATCATTGTTACTGGCTGTAAGGGTGCGCGACAGGGGGTATGGAGTGGAGAGGAGTCAGTGGGGGGCAGGATCTTGGGGGGAAGAGGTGGTGTGGAAGCAGAGGTCTGAGGGGAAGAGGCAGTGTGAGGGCAGGGCCTTGGGTGGCCTGGGCAGTGTGGGGGGCGGGACCTCAGGCACAGGGAGGCGGGGACATAGTTCAGGCACCAGTGGCCCTCCCACTTTTAGGGTAGCTTCTGCTGCTCCTGCACCACACTCTGAATGACACAATGACTAAAGTTGGGAACAGAGAGAAGGGACAGTTGTACATGACAACCAAATCACACACCTGTTTCCCACCCTGGTTTTCATGGGTGGTGGGTATCATAGCTGGGGGAGGCTGAGCCTCCCCAAATAGCCAGGCATGGCCCCACCCACACTCTGCCCCCAGTTCCCTCCTGCTTCTGGCTCTGCGACTCTTCTCCTGTGCCATGGACCTGGCTAGGGCTGGCACTGGGGCTGCACCACCTGCATGGTGCTCTGGGGCTGGAGCCACACCGCCTGCCCTCCCAGCCCTCCAGGGTTGGGGAGGCTGGGGCCATGCTACACTCTCTCCCAGTGCTCTGGGGCTGGAGAGTCTGGGGCTGCACTGCCACCCTCCCAGTGCTCCGGGGCTGAGTGGGTCAAGGGGTGCTCCAGTAGCCTGGGGCAGGGGTCGGCAGCCATGGTGGAGGGCTCTGGTAGAGGGGACGGGGGGGGGGGGAGAGGTGCAGAAGGGTGGAAGGGGCGTGCCTGGGGGCTAACCTCCCCAAGCCAGCGGTTCACGTGCTCCCCATGCTGGTATTTGAGCAGAGCAGGCAGCACTGATGACTGATATGGCTGTCAGGATCTGGAGAGACAGCTGGCAGTTATCCCTCTGATTCTACAGCCCTCTGTTTTAACTTACTGTTGCTTATTTCCTTGCCTCCGCTTGCCTCTTCCTCCATCTATTGTTCTCTCTCGCATATGTCCCTGCTGCCCTTCATATCTGCACGGCCCTCTCAGTCCCTTCTATCACCCCACCCGCCACTGCTTCTGCCCTCTGCTGCTCCCCAGCGCATTGTGAAGTCTGCACAGTGGGGTTCCAAGCAACATTTGCTAAGGGCTGGTAAGTGTCCCTTTGCTTTGGAGCCAGCAGCATGCCCAGAATGGAGGAGAAGAGCAGAATCCTGGTGCTCAGAGTGCCATTGGCTTGGGGCAAAGTGACATCGACTATGTTTATTTTCTTCCCCTTTGAAGTCCCGGTGTGCAGATATCACAGAGAGGGGGAGAAGTGGCATGGAGATGAAGGGAGCTGCCCAGGCCTGTGCAAGATATAAAAGGAAATGAGTGAGAAAAAAAGGTCCCTAATGTGGGACCCTCCTACTTCAGGCTGGAGGCTTCATGCTGTGATAGTAACATATTGTGAGGCTAGACCACTAGGCCAGCTGAAAGTCCGAGTGTTTTCTGTACTCAAAGCTGTACTCAGAGCTGCACAACCGGGTTGTGCAATTCTGGACTACCTCACTCCCTGCACAATAGATTATGCCAATAAAGCTGCATTTGGGACAATTAAAGCTAATGTTAAAATTATATAATACACAGGTTAAGGATATAATACACAGATTAAGGATATCTGGGTATAGTCCTTAAAATTATCCAAAAGTACAAAGGCTGGTTTAAAAGTTGTACAATACACATGGTACATAATCAGCAATAACCCAAAATTAGATTAATACATCTAATGATATTAGATATTAGTATCCAAATATTCAGGTATATTACTCATGAAAAGTTATACAGAGAGTTGGTTTGGAAAGCAAATATGGCAATGAGTAGATTATCCCTCAGTATTTGAAAAATTAGGATAGTTTTTCCTTAGAAAACACAGTCCATCAGGGAAGTATTTCAGTTCCTTTCCCAATTTTGCTTCTCATTGGTACTCCAGCTCATCACTCCTGGTATTGCCAATGTTTGGTGATGTGTTATAGGGAGATGTCCCTTGACCACCTGATGGTGTCCAACACTTTTAGTTCCTGCGTCAGCTGAGCATAGCACTGACTGATTCTGCATTCCCGTAACACTCGCTCGTTACTGGGGTCCCATGCACCTAGCACTCCGATGATCAGCATGTGTTTGAACCTCATAATGCCTAGCTCTCAAGTTGTCAGCCAGACTGGCGTATTTCTCCAGATTTCAAGATCGAGCATCGTGGAAGGCTGGGATCCTGTTTTCAAAGGGAACTGTGACGTCCACCATGATGATCTTCTTCCGTTCCTCGTTGGTGATGACAATGTCTGGTCGCTGTTGGCTGTTGGTTCCGGGGATGGCGGAGTTCACAGCAATGGATGGCAGGATGGCTTTGACTAGGTGATCTTGGATGGCGTTGTGTCACAGCTGCCAGGCACTGGAATGGGGCTTGCAGCTACACAAGATGTGCGGTAGAGTCTCGTTGGCATAGTCACACTTCCTGCATAGTTTGTCCCGATGCCCATGGAGGACAGCTCCTTTCAGTGGAATGCAGTTAAGCTGGGCCCTGTGGATACCTCCAGTCAGCAAATCTGGTGAAGCTTCCCTTGGAGAGGAAATGGTTGCTGGCGTCCCACTTGCATGTCACCTCGAAGGCCTTGCCCTGCTCTGGCTTCCATTTCAAGTTTTTCACATACTGTCAGCAGATGGCATCCTTCAGGGACCTCTCCAGCATAGTTCTAGCTTTTGGAGTGAGGCTTGTGTGCTCTGTATTCTTCACCTGTGGCACCAGGACTCCCAGCTCCTGGCATTCCTTGCACCACATGCAATGGCAGCCGATACGCTTCTCCAGTCGTTGCATAGCATTGCAGGCATGAGTCCAGAGTGAAGCAAAGTCTCCCCGCTCCTCTTCCAAATTCCCCTTTCAGTGAGCCACTCAGGTAGGTGGCAACATCTTGGTTGGAGAGGGTCCTGGCGATTTGCTTCCTGATGATGTCCTGCATAGCACTTGCTGCGATGTTCCTCACCATGGTGTCCGGGCATGTCAGAAGGTGGAAGGAGTGAGTGATCACCACAACATTGCACAGATCACACATTTGAGGGACACTGGCGCTGTCCTGCCTGTACGAGATGTACACCAGTTCATGGCTGGCCCTATGGGGAAAAAACATCCACTTCTTCACTAGTTGCCTAATGGTGTTGTCCGCCTTGTTAAGAGGTACCTTCGCCACAGTAGATCCCCTCAGGACAAATGAAATATGGGGGATAAGGAAGGTGCTCAAGGCATTGATCTTCTGCTATGGTGCCAGTAGGGAGGAGTCAATCCTGGCCACATCTCATAGGATCTCTGCAATGGCATCCTCAGGTGTCTGCTGGACATGGAAACCTTCCACTGCTAAGAGAAAGGTAAATTCATTTTTGCTACCTCCTTCCTGTGTAGTCCAGGTAACCCAATTTATCATTTAATCTAGGTAGCAGAGCTAGAAGTCAGTCCTGGAACCCTTTGGACATAAAAACAAAGCCCCATCACTGAAATCAACAACATACACATGCGTATATTCTGCCTGCTGTGTGACCATGGTGATCATGGGTCTACAGTCTACTGTTTATGGATTGCATCACCTATTTTGTACTGAATCAGAAGCAGTTAAAATGAAGTAGTGTGAGAGACTTCTGGGTAGCAGCCATGCTCTCGTTTTCATGTTCTCTGTTCTCTCTCTGCTTTCACAACAGGTAGGAATCTTTATTTATTTAAAAAAAACAAGCATTTCAATTGGAATTAAAACGAACTAATAGAAACCTTTTTCTTGGTCCTAAATTTTGCAATAGCATGATTTGGGGCCAGATTTTATTTAATTCTGTCTTTTTAAATGTCTTACTTAAACATATTGCAAAATCAATCATAAGACTGAAATACAGTTTAAAAAATCCACCATAAAACTAATCTGAAATGTCCCTCCAAATGAGTAACACAGGTCAGACCTGGCCAAAAAGAAAGAGAGGGAAAAATAAAAAAAAATAAACAACAACCCCACCACAAATTATAATAACCTTTGTTAGTCTTAACCTGCATCTTTGCTGATAACATGTCCTAGATATATAACTTTATAAGCCCAGTAAATATCGTCTGCATAAGTTAATATAAATAAAGGCCAACACTCTGCAGAGATCTACATTCCTAGGGGAGGAAAAATGCATATAGTTGACATGTATATGGTATTATTAGAGCATCTTCTCTTTGCTTGTAGAAGCAGCAGCAGTTGTCATTACAATACAGTTTAAAATGTCCCCTTACAATGAATTAGTTTCCGCCTTCTTTTCAGACAGCGTATCAAAATATTTTAAATGTTAGCGTAAATCTTGCTTGAGTTACACTGACATATGTTCCAAAACACAAGCACAATAAGACATGTTCTCAACAAAGTGCAATGCTGCTAGACGGTAAGTGCAAGGTATAATTGGTGAGATTAACAGAAAACAGAGTAAAAATTGCACCCTTTGTAATGAGGTGTTGTTCTACTGTATGAATGACAAGGGTCTACCGAGGCAGCTGACACCAGCAAAAATGTCAAACCTCTGCCGAAAGAAAGTCAGCACAGAATACTGCTTGTGCTACTCATTTACGAGCCTTGTTAAACCTCTCTCTGAAATGACACATACACTTTCTGTAACAAGACCCTTTCTGCAGCAGACGATAAACCTCTGCCTCTAGAACATAGCATGAACAGAGTTACAGAATTAGCGAAACAGCCTAAAATGGTTTTCAGAGAAACCTGTACTATCATGAAATGTACAAGTTTACTTTCACAAAGCTGCTAAGAGAGAGGTGTGGGGAAATGTGCTTCAAGGTTTTTAGCCAGCTTTTGTCTTTTTTCCATGATGTGACAACATTGTAACTGAACTTACTGTGAGTGTCAAGACCAAAGTAATATGCACTGATTTTTGGGAACTCAAGCAATAAGTAACATGGGATTTTTCAAGATACTTAGGATGATGTTGTTCATGAAATGTTAAGGGTGGCATTATCCACGCCACAGGAATTCCTCTGACACAGGAAAGTCTTGATATAGTGTTTGACACTTCAGTACTGCACTGATGGGGACTATATAAATGCCTAAGATGGATGGATGGTAGGCAGATTGATTGATAGATTCTGTATGTTTACATTCTTCTATTGGGGTATGTTTTACTTTTCTATGTAGAAGTGATTCAGTCCCAAGGACCTCATGTGGTACAGGGTGACCAATGAAGATATTATCTCGAATTAGATCCTTTGAGTTCTAATGGAGATGCATTGCTAGGGTCTCTCCCAGAGCCTTTCCTCTGGGTGGGATGGGTGTTCCACATTATAGGTGGGAAGAGGAATTAAGTTAACGCTACCCACTGAAATCCCATAAGAGAGTGAGTGGAGTTATTACTCTGTAGAAAGCAGCTATTACCTCCAGCCCTGCCCAGTGCATCCCCTTCCCACACTGCAAAGCCCCACAGGTGCTTCTGCTGCATCGAGGGAAGGGTGGAATGATGCCAAAAATGGTAATATTCCTTCCTTCTATACCTTGTCAGCCCACCCAGGTCCACTGGATTTTCATCCCTTTCCACATAGGGAGTTGGTTATTAACCTGAAAAACAAAAACAAAACAAAACTTAGTGTAAGACAGAACAAATGTGTGGGAACGTGATTTACTAGTGAGAAATAGGGACAGGGAATCAGGACTACTGAGTTCTACAGTTAACTTTGTCACAGGCTCATTTGAGCTAGTTACTAAGGGCTAGATTCACAAAAGGACTTAGGCACCTAACTGCCACTTTAGGCACCTAAATCCCAGAATCAGGCCCCCCTGGGATTCACAAAATTCCTACTCAGCAGCCTCTGTACCTTGAAAGTGCCTAAACTCACTCAGCACCTAAATTTTTGCAGTACAATTTCCATTTTTTGTCTATGATTCTGCCCCATGCATGCACAGTACAGTCCCACACCATGCATCCAGATGCCTAAGCCCCAGAGTGATCCAGGAACCGGGGAAAGATAGTCATTCCTCTGCATAGCTTGCCTGTGGGGCCCAATCTTGTAAATATGCTCAGAGTTCACCTACTGGATCAGGCCTCTATAGGCCACAAAAGAGACAGGGGAAAGGAGGAGGAATTCCCTGCTAACTTTTAGCCCAACAATGAGGGTAATCACCTGGGACTAGGGAAATGCATGGTTCAAGTCTAGTCCACCTGAAGGGGAAAAAATGGGATTTGAACAGGGACCTGCCACCTCTCAGGTGACAGCCCAAGCCTCTAGGCTATTCACTGAGATATGCTGATGTGGGGTTCCCTCAGTCTTTCCTGTTGAAGATGTTCTACAGAGGATAACGAATAAAAAGTCACTGGGTGAAAGAGAGAACGAGCGACTGAGTACACAAGCCTGTGAATGATGTTGAAGGCTGGTGGGTAGTACGCTCAAAAAGGAGGCCCACATCCAGTGCCCCAGCTCCAATGACATTTTAAAAATTATTTATCCTTAGGGGAACAGCTTCAACAGGAGAGACTCAGGGAGCCCCATATCAGAATATCCCACAGCCCAGTTGCTAGGGCACTTACTTTAGGGGTGGCTGCTCCCATGTCAAAGCCCTTCTCCCCCACAAGTGGACAGGAGATGTGAAGAAGGCATCTCCCACATTCCAGCTCAATACCTTATCCAGAGTGGGCTAAAAGTTATGGGGAAAGTCATCCTCCTCCTCCGTCTCATCCCTCCACATTGTCTTGCAAAAACAGCATAAGTGCCTAATGCCAGAGGGTTTGCAGCTGAGAATTCCAAGAAGAGGGAGGCACCTCCGTGCAGCCTGGACTTCAGCTCCTAGCAGTTAGAGAGGGGTGGGGCTTAGAACATAGCCAATGGGAGATGCCAAAGAGAAGGGTAACTTAGGCAGGGCACTGCCTAGGCATGCTGGCTTTTGTGAACCCCATTCATTGTATAGGGCGCCTAGGCACCTAACCCAGGCTTTGTGAATCCCACTGATTTTCTAGTCCCCTAAGAGTTAGGTGTAGTGATGCTCAGCATCAGGGCCATCTCTAGACATTTTGGTGCTCTATGTCCCAGGCCTCTGTGGGGGGTAGGGGGGAACCAACCCCCAGCATGAGCCAGTGTAGCAGAGCGGCTTGGGGCCAGGTCTCTCCACTTCCTGCCACCCAGTGATTGTAGGGTGGGCCCGACCCCGCACTCACGGGGCGTCGGGAAGTGGAGAGACCCGGCCCCAGCCCACTCCACTCTGCTCGCCTGGCTCCCAGCCTTGCGGGGCAGGGAGGAACCACCCCCCAGCACTCACCGGCGGTGTGGAGTGGGCTCGGGCCAGGTCGCTCCACTTCCCACCACCCAGTGAGTGCAGGGCACGCCTGATCTCTGCTGCAGCCCCCAGGACGTAGCTCAGGGGAAGGGGTGGAGTGGGGGCAGGGCTGGGACGGAGCAGGGGTGGGAAGAGGAGGGGCAGGGCGCAGCAGGTGCGGGGGCTTTGGGGAAGAGGTGGGCCAGGGGTGGAGCAGGGGCAGGGGCAGCTTTCCTGGCCGACTCAGCCAACCAGGGGATTGGGCTGGCCGCTGGAGCAGCACGCAGCTGTGTAGGGTACGAGGAAATTTGGGACAATTTGGTGCTCCATATTCCCTGGTGCCCTATGCAGCTGCATAGTTTGCGTACAGGTAAGGACGGCCCTGCTCAGCATCACCACACCTTAACCATCTAATGCCTTAGCATATGTCAGTGGTTCTCAACTAGGGGTATGTCTACCCTTGGGTGTATGCAGAAGTCTTCCAGTGGGTACATCAACTCATCTAGATATTTGCCTAGTTTTACAACAGGCTACATAAAAAGCACGAATAAATTCAGTAGAAACTAAAATTTCATACTGACAATGGCTTGTTTATACTGCTCTATATAGTATACACTTAAATGTAAGTACAGTATTTATATTTCAATTGATTTATTTTATAATTATTTGATAAAAATGAGAAAGTAAGCAATTTTTCAGTAATAGTGTGCTGTGACACTTCTGTATTTTTAGGTCTGATTTTGTAAGCAAGTAGTTTTTAAGTGAGGTATAATTTGGGGTATGCAAGACAAATCAGACTCCTGAAAGGGGTACGGTAGTCTGGAAAGGTTGAGAACCACTGGTTTAGTCTCATATCATTAGCAGGTAAAATAGCTACTTCCAGAATTATTACAGAAGGTTAAGTCTACGTATATTTCTGTGTTCCATATACATTACAGTTTTTTTTTATAGCTGGTTAAATGCTGAAAACAAAAATTGTGAATCTTTTCAACCAGGTTCACCAGTAATCTCCAGCTACTGTGTATCCCTCTAACACTGAGAAGCAGCCATAAACCTGACATACCTGGTTGATTAAGGGGGGTTTATGGTTGCCTTACATCACCTGAATGACACAAAGCAGCCAGAGTCTACCAGTGAACCCAGTCTTTTGCTAATATTAGGATCTCAGCTCAATTCTACCACAGTCAAGTCCTTTATTATTTGCAGCCAGTCTGCTTGACTCAGTGGAATAGCTTGAATATATGCATTTGACCCATTAGTGTCTTGAGTGACACTTTTGGAAATTTGCAAATACCATGGAATACTTTGCAAATAATCCTCATACTGTTATTTCTTCACATTTTATGTTGGATTACAGAAAAAAATTCCCATTGTACAAGCACTGATTTGTGAATGCATTGGAAAGCCAAACCAAATTTCATATTCAGTAAATACTATTCAACTAACTTTAGTTTCTGTATAGCTCATATGTTGATATTCTATGTTCATAAGCTTCTAGACAGATCTAAAGCCAGAATTACTGTTGATCTTTACCGAAGGTCTCCTGACACTGAAATTGATGTGTACTCATATATATTTTGAATGGCACTGAAGAGGGTACTTATGTTGCTCTAATAAGTATTGTCTTCAGGACTCCAAAGGCTTAGGGTAGGATCAGTTCTTGCATTTAAGTATCAATGTTAATGCTGCTAATACTGATCCTATTAAACTTCACATAAAACTTCTTTACTGGTTTAGGCACTTAAAAGATACAAATCTGTTCAGTATTGGAGCTGCACTGCAGAATGTCCAGGACACCAGCAACATTCAGATGGCTCACAGAAAGTAATAAATTTGCCCTTGCTGTCTCTACCTTTCCAGTAAGATACTGTATGTTATTATGATTTATAAAAGAGGAATTTTTAAAACATGGGTTTGCCAGGACTAAAACTCTGCAAGTACAGATATCTATAGAAATGTGGAAATATCTACTCCAGCTAGTTAACAAAAACTTACTTTAGACACCATTAAGCTCTCTGAAATGGCAGTCATATCAGAAACCAAGGTTATAAATGAGAAATATAAATTCCACTATACTCTGCATAAAACTCACTCCTTCTGTGGATGGAAGGCTATAATTCCCCAAAGCTCCTATGGCAGGCATGAATGGATGATGCAGTCCACATTTCATTAGGATTGCCATGTTGACTGAAGCTTTACCATTTTGGTTATATTTTACAGCACCCAGAAACAGTGAAAGGTCTAAATGAGTGAGTTTATACAGACTAGCAAGGCCAGACCTTGTTCCCCCACTCCACCAGCACAAAGCAGGTGAAAAGCTAGCAGAAGTAAGATGTCAGGGATTTCCCACAGTGTAGAGGAATCCCCTGGTGGGATAGAGGCAATTTAGCCCTCAGGATCAGGGAGTGGGGCAGAAAGGTTGCACACAGCCACATTTGCTTCTGCATCCACACGAAGAAGAGCTTGACACAAGATGGGATTCTGGACCTGAGTCACTGTTGCCCTGCACCTTGTGTGGTCACTTACACCAGTGCAAAGTAGAAGTGAAATGCTATCAAATCAAAGTAGTGTTTCACGTCCATGATACACTCATTTTGCACTGGTAAAAATCACTAGAGAAGATTAAAGGCCTATAACAAATCAGGCCTATGTCCCTGGTCCCTCATTGCTGGATTATCTTTTGGAATTTAACAGGATATATGGAAGCCAACGACCCTACAAAATTCAATGATATCATAGAATATCAGGGTTGGAAGGGACCTCAAGAGGTCATCTAGTCCAACCCCATGCTCAAAACAGGACCAATCCCCCATTTTTGCCCCAGATCCCTAAATGCCCCCCTCAACGATTGAATTTACAACCCTGGGTTTAGCAGGCCAATACTCAAACCACTAAGTTATCCCTTCCCCCATGTTTAGGATATCCACCAACAAATCAAGAATACAAGTCTGACTGAGAAAGTGCCAGCAGCATGGGGATTATAATCTGAAACTCCAGGCAACAAGAAAATATGAAGGAAGTAACTGGCTGAACTGGAAGTTTCAGATTCTTGGCTTTTTTCTGCATATTTTTTAATATAGTTAAATATTCCTTTCTGAATATTATCCCAAACACAAAGGTTATAATAAAATGTTTGGAAAGCTGAAATACAAAGGTTCAGAATCTGGTAACTTTACACACAGTCAGTAGTAGCTTACTCCATGCATGGGCCCACTGATGTCAATGGGACAACTCTTAATGGCACTAACTCAATGTGAGTACGGCTGGCCAAGTCTGGCCCACACGTTACCTTGCAAACTATTTGCTAGTATAGTTCAGCTGTGCAGTTTTAGATTAAATCATGTAAAGACATCACTATACATGACTCCACTAAAATATCTCAGGCCTTTGTCAGAAGTTTTGAAGAAAATCAAACCAGGCTAGTGTAAAACCAAGAGAGAGGGAAAGTCTCATAAGTCCAAAACTATAAGGTATTTTCAAAACATTACCATTAAGCTATGTACTTGAGAAACAGCATTTGCATGGTTATTTCAGTGCGAAAAGTTATGCAAAAAAAAGGTTAGCATAAATAAGGTACCTCCAGGCAGCATACTTTGTATGCCTAAATGAATATCATGCTAAAAATGAGCTGATGCACAAGAGAGGCAGCAAGAAATTTACAGTTGCCAATTTGTACAGAGCTATCAATTTTAGACATCCAAATTGTCACTGAGTCCATTTTTCAAACAGTGTTTCATTTTTTGTCCCTTAACATGTTGCAGAAATATAAAATAATTTGCCTTTAAAAATACACATCCTTCTATATCTTCTGTTTGCGATTGTACCGCACTTGCATTTGTATTGATGAAAGCTGAAGCAATTAGGTGTAAAGGGTCCTTAAGGTGGGGGTAAATTACATTACATCCACTTTTAAAGCTCCTTTACACTGCCGGGGCAATCTACAAGGGCTTTAGAATAAATCAGAATCCGGAGCTCTTTCTGCCTACTGGTTTTGTGCTGGCACTTGTGATTCCAGTTCTTCACTGGTATTGAATGCCTGCGAGTCTTCTAGTTAATAGGTCTGATTCCTCACTGTCCTGCACTTTCATATTCACACCTGTGCAAAAGGAGTGCAAATGTTAGTAATTTAGACTATCCCACTCATTTCCACTGGTGGTTCACTTTGTACTCTATAGGCCTGATGCATATCTACACTAAAGAAGTCTCTTTACACCACCCTAACAGTGTTAAAGAGCATTAAAGTGGACATAAATTATGTAACACCTACTTTAAGGCCTCTTAACATTGTCAGAGCAGTGCAAAGATAGCTGTGTAACCTATTGATTTTATTTATTTAGGGCACATCTACACTGGCAATATTACAGACCAGAAGTTAAGAGCACTGCTCAGAGAGTGCTGAAGGGAAACCGCTGTTGTGTGTTCACACTGTCAGCTGCCTACACAATAGCATGTTCACACTCACGGCACTTGCAGTGGTATTTGGAGCAGTGCACTCTGAGCAGCTATCCCACAGAGCAGCTCTTTCTCATCTGCTGCTAAGACTTGTGGGAAGGTGGAGAGGATCGTGGGGCATCCTGGGTCCTGTCCCAATGCCCCGTTATGCATTGCTTCACATCCCAGCCATCCCTGTGCTGTCATCCACATGTGGTACCATCTTTCAATGGTTTGTGTACTGTGCGCTCTGCCTCTTCGGGCTGCAGGAATGGATCCCGAACTGTTGACCAGTATGCTGATCACTCTGACCAACATGTCACAAGTGGCAGTGAAGTTATTCCTAAACTGCAAAGGCAAGAGGAGTGCAACATTGATCTTGCCACGTGTAGTAGCTATGACACGAGATTGATTGTGGCATTCATGGAGGTGCCAACCATAGTGGAATGCTGCTTTTAGGCTCGGGAAACAAGCACTGAGTGGTGGGATCACATCGTCATGCATGTCTGGGATGATGAGCAGTGGCTGCAGAACTTTCGGCTGAGGAAAGCCACACTCAGTGGACTGTGTAATGAGCAAGGACACAAGAATGAGAGCTGCCCTGTTGTTGGAGAAGCACATGGTGATTGCACTGTGGAAGCTAGCTACTCCAAACTGCTACCAATAGGTCGCTATCCAGCTCAGAATGTGAAAATTGACCGTTGGACTCATGTTGATGGAAGTGTGCAGGGCCATTAATCTCATCCTGCACCAAAAGACCGTGACTCTGGGCAACGTGCGTGACATTGTGGATGGCTTTGCACAAATGGTCTTCCCTACCTGCGGAGGGGCAATAGATTGCATGCATATTCCAAGTCTGACACCAGACCACCTAGCCACCAAGTTCATTAATCGCAAGGGGTATTTCTCAATGGTTCTCCAGGCACTTGTGGATCACCGTGGGCATTTCATGGACATTAACGCAGGCTGGTATGGGAAGGTGTATGATGCACGCATCTTGCAGAACATTGGCCTGTTCAAGAAGCTGCAATCAGGGATTTTCTTCCCGGACCAGAAGATCACCATAGGGGAAGTCAAAATGCCCATTATGATCCTGGGAAACCCTGTCAACCCCTTAATGCCATGGCTTATGAAGCCATACACGGGGCAACTTGACAGCAACAAGGAGCGGTTCAACAACAGGCTGAGCAAGTTCAGAATGACTGTTGAGTGTGCTTTTGACCATTTAAAAGTCGGCTGGTGCTGCTTCTATGGGAAGCTGAACCTGGCCAATGACCATATTCCTATGCTTATAGATGAATGTTGTACACTCCATAATATTTGTGAAGGGAAGGGTGAAAGCTTCACTCAGGGCTGGACCGGAGAGGCTCAGTGCCTGGAGGCTGAGTTTGAACAGCCAGAGACCAGGGCTCTTAAAGGGGCCTAGCGCGGGGCCATAAGGATCAGGGATGCCTTGAGGCAGCAATTTGAAGCTGAAAGCCACTAATATTTGTTCCTATGCTCAGGAGTGCAGTACTTGTAATGCAAGGAGGTTATTGGTGCAGATGATGCAATATGTGGGTTTAACATAATCGTATGTTGCTTTACAGGGCTCTTTTTGCTTTCAATTAATAGAATAAAGATGTCTTTTTAATAAAAGAATTGTGTTGGTTTGAAAGCAAGCAACAGGAGGAGAGAGTCAACCAAACAAAAATAACATCAGCAGGGAGGGGGAGGGGGAAGAGAAGGTCCCAGGAGGAGGATGGCTAAAGATTTGTGTATGTCCAGGGATCACATCCAACCTTCTTCTTTGGAGTACAATTCAGCAGGTTTTGTACTTCAGCCAGGCCAAACTGCAGAGGGATGGGGTTGAGTGCAGTGGGAGTCCACAGTGCTGGACTGTGAAGGGGGAGGAGTGGAATGCCACGGGTATAGACTGGAGCCAGGAGGTTGATAAGAGTGTGTTGGCGGTGTCGGGGGGGGGGGGAGGGAGGGCGCATGGGAAAGAGTTTTGTGACACAGCTGCAAGGGAGGGCGGGCCCAGAGCTGCTCGGTTTGAAGAGCTAGTATCGCCTGGAGCATGTCTGCTTGGCGCTCCATAACCTTTAAGAGCCACTCCGTGGCTTCATTCTGGTGTGCTGCATTCTCCTTTCAGTCCCTCTTCTCACTGTCCTGCCACTCCTTCAATTCCTGTTTCTCAGTGGCAAAGTGCATCATAACATCACGCAGAAAGTCCTCTTCGTTCTTCTTGGCCGCTGTCTAATTCTGTGCAGCCATTCAGCTGCCGATAACAAAGAGGGAGGCTGGGCTCCCAAGGCCATCTCTGTGAAATTTAAATGCAACAATTTATAGAAGCAGTATTGTTTGCAACACAGACAACACTGATTCAGTGCTTTAAAACACAGCCAGTACTCACACACCTGTCACTAACTGGCTGACCCCAGGCAAGCACACATGAGCCACAAGAGCCCCCAAAATGGTGAGTAGCCGTAGGGGCAGGGTAAATCACCCTTCCCGGACCCTGCTGTACACTGGGCACGTGGATCTTGGGGACAGCCAGCGTTGTAAGGGGGGAGCTGATAATCATTCCCGTCCCCACACTTTCCATAGGATGTGATCATTATGGAAGATATCTCACTGCTGAGGGTGAGCAGGGAATCAAGGGAGGATCTTTTCTGAGCCTGTGGCTTCTGCCCTGGCCCCCATGCAGCTTGCTTATGTACAGCTATGGTCCTGGTCCCCCATGACGGCACAGTGGCGCGGGAAAGTTACCGTTAATGGAGCAAGAAACAAAGCTGCTCTGTCGAAGAACTTGTGGCAGCGGATTGCCCGGTATCTCTACGAGCGTTTCCTGGAGCTCTCTGAGGGAGATTGCCGTGAAGTGAGGGAGTCAATCAAAAGTCTGTTCTGCCGCTCAGACTAAGTATGTGGTGGGAGACAAACCTGCTTTCTGCAACCCTCCTGCCCCCAACAACTCACTTCAGTGATTCCCAAAATCAGATCCATTTACCAGGGGCCTCCTCTCCTGTTTGCGCTTCGCCAATCTCTGACAGCTGTGACTGGCTAGCCTCCTCCAGGGTAGAAAAGAGCTCCTGATTGCATGCATCTTTGGCCTCTGAGTCATCCTCTGCCTCTAGGTCCCCCTCCCCCTCCACATCCTCATCCAAAATTTCCTCCTCCTGGCTCAGTCCACTCTCGACTGGCACACGAGCCAGAGAAGTCTCCACAGTGGTCTTTGCAGCGGAGGTGGGGTTACCACCGAGTATTGTGTCCAGCTCTTTGTAGAACCAGCAACTCATGGGCGCAGCACCAGAGCAGTGGTTTGCCTCCCGTGCCTTGTGGTAGGTGTTCCGCAGCTCCTTCACTGTACTGCAACATATCCAAGTCATGGCTCCTTTCTGTCATGCATTGTGAAATCTGCCTGTATGTATCGTAATTCCTACAGCTGGAGCGCAGCTGGGACTGGACAGCCTCCTCTCCCCCAGTGCTAATGCAGTTCAGCAGCTCGGCATTGCTCCAAGCGGGGGATCGCCTGGTACGTGAAGTAGGCATGGCCACCTGGAAAGATGCGCTGAGACCATTACACACATCACCGAGCAAATAGGAAGGGGACTTTCAAATTTCTGAAGGAATCTGGGGGGAGCAGATGACGGTTGGTCACCTGAGGGCAAGGCAGTAGAGTTCAAACCAATGACCAGAGAGGTGAGAACAGGCATTGTGGGACACCTCCCGGAGGCCAATCGCAGCGCTGCAATCACCATGGTGTCTACACTGGCACCGCAGCTCTGGTGCAGAAAGCTGTGTGCCTCTCCTTGGGGTGGTTTTTTTAAAGCACTACAACTGTGCAGTTGCTGCGCACTAAGTGGCTTGGCAGTGTGTGCACCTCGGGAGTTACAGCGCAGAAAGCTGCTTTACTGCGCAGAAACTTGCAAGTGTTAGACAGGGTCTTAGATTTATAAAAACCTGCATAGCTGCCTATCCAATGATCTGGGTGGTTATTCTCCAAAATAAAAATATGTAATACATTTAACACTACAAAGCAAAGGACTGTTTATCTCACCTAGATGTTACAGTGAGAGGTTTTAGCACTGCATATTATGAAGGTTGCACTTTATAAGACCCTGTTTCCAGTAGCTTATAACTTTGCCAAATGTTAACCATTTGGGCTGAAATTTTACATGAAGGGTCTGTGCCACAGGCTGAATAGCTTTTTTGGGGTGGAAATTTCAGCAGAATGCTTCAGTTATTTCTGATTAACAAGGCTAGGGAAAAATGCATTGTTTCTCTCATGCTAAAAAATTCTAGTGACCTTTTCTTTGAGACACTCCCGTGCCCCTATGTTTTGGAGCAGGTACTTAAAATTTGGCAGTGGGGTTGACTTTGTATCAGGAATTTGCATTATGCTGTTCCTGTGAAAAAATCTACATGTTTGACCAAGTAGTAACCCTTTTGGAAAAAGATTTGCTAGAGCTTCACAGCTAAATTCCCTGAAGACTCCATCCAAGCTGGGCATGCTCCAACCTGAGGCTGAATAGAACCTTCAGAGAAAGTACAACTCTGGGCTGCTACAGGCCATGTGATGCTGGGGCTGTGCACAGGAACTGAGAGCCTGTTACTCCTGTGCTATCAGTGAACCTCCTGCTGGGCACTGGAAACATAGAGGTAGGAAGCCACCTGATTTCAAAGCAGAGGAGACAAGAGCTAGATCTGGTGTGTGTGGTGGAATGGGGGAATTAGATTGGGACAGAGAACATGTGGGAGATGGGGACTGGAGACTCACGGGGGAGGTAAACTGGGACAGGGTGTTGGGACAAGGGGAGATTGGGACTAGTTGGGTAAGGACTGTGGGAATCAGGAAGGGAATGGGGGGAGATTGAATGCAGGGCTGGGAGCTAGTTGGGCAGGGAGGAGACAGTAGAGGACAGGGGAGAAAATATGTGGTAATGTAATTAATTACTATCATAATTTGTATGTACAAGAGGGTCAAATTAAGGTTGTGCAGGCATTCTTAACACTGGCATTTCCTAGCTTTGGAATGCACAGTTTTGAAATCTTAATAATTTTCTATAACATATAGTGTGTGCGTGTGTGTAAAGATTTGCAAAAAAACCAAACAATGAAAATATAATATATTCCACCTCCTGCAACCCTCCACAAAAGCCTAGGAAAAAAAGATGTGTTTTGCATTAAGCCCAGAAGATTAGCAAATCTAGGCTCTGGCAGGCAAAGATGAGGGAACAAGTTCCAAAGTTACTGATCTGTCAGAGATTGCTCTGCTAGCTGCACTCCCATTTATAGCCAAGAAACTCCAGCTCAAGCACCTCTGCTGATTGCAACCACAGGCTACAAATGGAAATGAAATTGAGTTTCATTTTCTGTGTCAACATCCTCCAGAATCTGCTCAGGGAAATGCACAAGAGTGTTCATATGGCAGTGTGTGAAAACAGGCCGGGTAAAAAGGCTAATCAGCTCCAATCCTGCCTTTTGCAATCAGACTCTCCTGAGAATTGCACACACACACTTTTTCTACACTGTTTCTTTTGAAAATAAACACTCAAATTACACAGACAATCTGCATTGAATTAGTGAACCCAAATCCAACCAACTTCAGCAATCCTGCTTGTCTGCTTTGTTTTTCAAATACATATGGCACATTCCCGCGAGATAGCACACACTGAACAATCCTCTGTTCTCAATGCATTTGGAATAACATGCCCATAGTGCAGTAGAATATAAATGAAGGAAGTTGGTTGGCTCTACCAATAGCTACTACTTTTGACATCAGCATTCAGTTTCTATGTGCCTGTTTTCGCTGGTGGCAGAAACTGAGAGCTGATAGGATGTGACACACAGTATCCCCTTTTGAAGAAGAAGCCACGCTCGCTTTACCTTGACATGGTCATTCTCAAAAGTAGTGAACCACTGTCTGGTTGCACAATGGAGTAGGGCAGGAAAAGAAATCTGGGCTTTAATGGTAGGGAATGGGCTTCATAGAGTGATTGATCTGTCTACATGTCTCGGTTCTTACAGTATTCTCATCATTTTGCAAAAAGAAAAGGAGTACTTGTGGCACCTTAGAGACTAACCAATTTATTTGAGCATGAGCTTTCGTGAGTGAGCTGTGGCTCACGAAAGCTCATGCTCTAATAAATTGATTAGTCTCTAAGGTGCCACAAGTCCTCCTTTTCTTTTTGCGAATACAGACTAATATGGCTGTTACTCTGAAACCTCTCATCATTTTGGTAACTGGGCAACTCAGAAAACTAGGAACGATACATAGACATAAGGTAGATCCAAGGAGTAAAATTAATGGTGATTGGGTTCCCAGACCCATTAGGTCAACTTTGAAAATCTCAGCCACATAAAGCTGGGAAGGAATATTTATTTATTTTTTTGATGTTTTTCCTCATCTTTTTTCACTGAAATTCAAAATGCAGACAAAAGTAGTGAAAAACTGAAATTCAGAAAATGTAAACTCACCATAATAGAGATGTATTTTTCTAACTCTCATCCTGCCAGTTGCTGGGGAATATATTTATTTATTCATTCATTGGGTTGTGGTGTTAAGGCAGGAAAGCTTGGGTGAAATAGTGAGGTTCGCATTATCCTCTGCACTTGCACAGCTGTATGGCCACACTGGCCTCGTCGGGTAATGAGCGTTGAATTCATAAAACATTTCTGTGAAAGCTCCATCTCCTGCTGTGCCACCCTATACACTATTGTAATGATCTTTGTACAGCGTATGCCTTGTAAGGTATTATTTGAAAACTCATAATTTGCTGGTCAGTATTGACCTGATAAAATAGGTGGGGCAACCCTGTATATGGGAGTTATAGATTCCCCTGTATGATGTTATGAACATACATTCCAAACTTCACAGCCCTTCCCAGGCAGAAGTCAGGATTGTCCTAAACCAAGGAAGAAATGCATGCCTGCTAGGGTTGCTAGGGGTCTGGTTTCTTACCAGAACACCTGGTCGAAAAGGGACCCTGGGGGCTCCAGGCAGCACAGCTGACTGGGCCACTAAAAGTCCGGTTGGCTGCAGCCCCAGTGGGGCAGGCAGCAGGCTCTGTGCAGCTCCTGGGAAGTGGCAGCATGTCCCTCCAGCATCTAGGTGTAGGGGCAGTTAGAGGGGCTCCACGCGCTGCCACTGCCCGCAGGTGCCACCCCGAGTTCCGGCTCTGCAGTTACCATTGGCCAGGAACCGCAGCCAATGGGAGCTGTGGGGACAGTGCCTGTGGGCAGGGGGCAGCATGCTGAGCCCCCTGGTTGCCCCTCCGTCTAGGAGCTGGAGCGACATGCTCCCGGGAGCTGCGTGGACTTCCTTCGTCCCTGGGAAATGCTGAAGCCACCAGAGGTCAGCCCTGGCCGAAGCCTGCACCCCGAAACCCCTCCCGCGCTCCAACCTTCTGTCACAGCTCGGAACCCACTCCCACACCCAAACTCCCTCCCGAAGTCTGCACTCCCTCCTACACCCCAACCCCTTCCCTAGCCCTGAGCTCCCTCCCGCACTCCAGCCCCCCAGCCCCACCCCAGAACCCACACCCCCAGCCAGAGCCCTCACCCCCTCCCACACACCAACCCCCTGCCCCGGCCTGGAGCTCCCTCCTGCCCCCCAAACCACTCATCCCCAGCCCCACCCCAGAGCTCACATCCCTACCTGCACCCAACCCCCCTGCTGCAGCCTGGTGGGAATGAGTGAGCGAGCGAGGGTGGGGGAGAGCAAGCGATGGGCAGGGGCGGCATCTCAGAGAAGGTGCAGAGGTGTTCAGTTTTCTGCAATTAGAAAGTGCCTGCTTTAATTTGCATTTAAGCAGTAAACGAAGTCATCAAGCAGGAAGAGACAACAACGGAAGTTCAAACAGTTGGTGGAAAAAAAAGAGAAGTGAATATCCTTCCCCATAGACTCTTCATCTCCTGGGTCTTGGCTGGAAATGTTTTTGAAGAGGACTGAAACGGTAAAAAAGAAGGGACAAACACTCCAAGGGACACCCCCAACCCTGTCCACCTCATTCTCTGTACCCATGAAGACAAAAGGAAACAGCTGTTGGACTCTGGGGAAAGGGTCCTGACCTGAGAGTTTGGTCCATAATCTGCTCGAGCATCTGATGAGAAAGTTTGCTTTGCAATTAAGCTAGTTTCTTAAGTAGATACTAGTAAGCATTTTATCTTTTTTTCTTATAGCCATTTCTGACTTTTATGCCTCATTAAAATAAGTTTATTAACTACAAATATTTTACTGTTTTATCTAATCCAGTGTGTTTAAATTGCAATATCTGAGTATTCTATTTAATACAATAAACTGGCATTCTATTCCTTTAATAGAATAATGGATTTAATGTATTTGTACTCTCCAGGAGAGGGCTGGGCAGTATAGGACATAGATTTCTGGGAGAAGAGCTGTGTGTGTGTGTGTGTGTCGGAGTGGGAGGGGGGTTCACTTTGCAGTGTAACCAAGGCTGGTGAGAGCCAGGGTACAGCTGGGAGGCTGCAGTTACACACAGACACTCAGGTGTGGCTTGCATGCTGGAAGGCTGTTTGTGAGAGGCTCACATGGGAGTTACTACAGCAAGGCATTGTAAGGCACCAAGGTTGAAGGGCAGGGGTGGCACAGCCCCCACTGGTCTGGATTGTGCCTCAGCCTGTGTCATAAATATAAAGGGGAGCGTAACCACCTTTCTGTATACAATGCTATAAAATCCCTCCTGGCCAGAGGCAACATCCTGTTACCTGTGAAGGGTTAAGAAACTCAGCTAACCTGGTTGGCACCTGACCCAAAGGACCAATAAGGGAACAAGATACTTTCAAATCTTGGGAGAAGGAAGGCTTTTGTTTGTGCTCTTTGTTTACATTTTTGTTCTCTCTTGGGACTGAGAGAGGCCAGACAGAAATCCATCTTCTCCAACCCATCCTAATCCAAGTCTCCAGTATTGCAACCAGTATAGGTAAGCCAGGCAAGGCGGATTAGTTTATCTTTTGTTTTATGTGAATTTTCCCTGTATTAAGAGGGAGGTTTATTCCTGTTTTCTGTAACTTTAAGGTTTTCCCCAGAGGAGGATCCTCTGTGTTTTGAATCTGAATACCCTGTAAAGTATTTTACATCCTGATTTTACAGAGATGATTTTTACCTTTCTTTTTTTAATAAAACCCTTCTTTTAAGAACTTTACTGATTTTTCCATTGTTCCAAGATCCAAGGGTTTGGGTCTTTGATGATTTTGTAACCAGTTGGTTAGGATATTATTCTCAAGCCTTCCCCAGGAAAGGGTGTGTGTAGGGCTTGGGGGGATATTTTGAGGGGAACACGTCTCCAAGTGGTCTCTTTCCCTGTTCTTTGTTTAAAATGCTTGGTGGTGGCAGCATACTGTCAAGGCCAAGGCAAAGTTTGGACCTTGGGGAAGTTTTTAACCTAAGCTGGTAAGAATAAGCTTAGGGGGTCTTTCATGTGGGTCCCCACATCTGTACCCTAGAGTTCAGAGTGGGGAAGTAACCATGACAGCCTGTCACACCTGCATATGTAAATTCCATTCTTCAGTTTGACAGTTCCATTTTAGCTATCATGGGAGACAAGGTCACCTATTTGGAGCAGTCCCCTGGAGGGCTTTGAAGATAAGGCCCAAAGCTTTGATGTACTTGTGGCACCTTAGAGACTAACCAATTTATTTGAGCATAAGCTTTCGTGAGCTACAGCTCACTTCATCGGATGCATACTGTGGAAAGTTTAGAAGATCTTATTATATACACACAAAGCATGAAAAAAATACCTCCTCCCACCCCACTCTCCTGCTGGTAATAGCTTATCTAAAGTGATCACTCTCCTTACAATGTGTATGATAATCATGGTGGGCCATTTCCAGCGCAAATCCAGGGTTTAACAAGAACGTATGGGGGGTGGGAGGTAGGAAAAAACAAGGGGAAATAGGCTACCTTGCATAATGACTAAGCCACTCCCAGTCTCTATTCAAGCCTAAGTTAATTGTATCCAATTTGCAAATGAATTCCAATTCAGCAGTTTCTCGCTGGAGTCTGGATTTGAAGTTTTTTTGTTGTAAAATAGCGACTTTCATGTCTGTAATCGCGTGACCAGAGAGATTGAAGTGTTCTCCGACTGGTTTATGAATGTTATAATTCTTGACATCTGATTTGTGTCCATTTACTCTTTTACGTAGAGACTGTCCAGTTTGACCAATGTACATGGCAGAGGGGCATTGCTGGCACATGATGGCATATATCACATTGGCGGATGTGCAGGTGAATGAGCCTCTGATAGTGTGGCTGATGTTATTAGGCCCTGTGATGGTGTCCCCTGAATAGATATGTGGGCACAGTTGGCAACGGGCTTTGTGGCAAGGATAGGTTCCTGGGTGAGTGGTTCTGTTGTGTGGTATGTGGTTGGTGGTGAGTATTCGCTTCAGGTTGGGGGACTGTCTGTAGGCAAGGACTGACCTGTCTCCCAAGATTTGTGAGAGTGTAGGGTCATCCTTCAGGACAGGTTGTAGATCCTTAATAATGCGTTGGAGGGGTTTTAGTTGGGGGCTGAAGGTGATGGCTAGTGGCTTTCTGTTATTTTCTTTGTTAGGCCTGTCCTGTAGTAGGTGACTTCTGGGAACTCTTCTGGCTGTATTAATCTGTTTCTTCACTTCCGCAGGTGGGTATTGTAGTTGAAAGAATGCTTGATAGAGATCTTGTAGGTGTCTGTCTCTGTCTGAGGGGTTGGAGCAAATGCGGTTGTATCACAGAGCTTGGCTGTAGACGATGGATCTTGTGGTATGGTCAGGGTGAAAGCTGGAGGCATATAGGTAGGAATAGCGGTCAGTAGGTTTCCGGTATAGGGTGGTGTTTATGTGACCATCATTTATTAGCACTGTAGTGTCCAGGAAGTGGATCTCTTGTGTGGACTGGACCAGGCTGAGGTTGGTGGTGGGATGGAAATTGTTGAAATCATGGTGGAATTCCTCAAGGGCTTCTTTTCCATGGGTCCAGATGATGAAGATGTCATCAATATAGCGCAAGTAGAGTAGGGGCATTAGGGGATGAGACCTGAGGAAGCGTTGTTCTAAATCAGCCATAAAAATGTTGGCATGCAGTGGGGCCATGCGGGTACCCATAGCAGTGCCGCTGATCTGAAGGTATACATTCTCCCCAAATGTAAAATAGTTATGGGTAAGGACAAAGTCACAAAGTCCAGCCACCAGGTTAGCCATGACATTATCGGGGATAGTGTTCTTGATGGCTTGTAGTCCATCTTTGTGTGGAATGTTGGTGTAGAGGGCTTCTACATCCATAGTGGCCAGGATGGTGTTATCAGGAAGATCACCAATGGATTGTAGTTTCCTCAGGAAGTCAGTGGTGTCTCGAAGGTAGCTGGGAGTGCTGGTAGCATAGGGCGTTACTCTGAAAGCTTTGATGCTAATTCAAGCAAGCCATCTTTAATAATACCTTCTTCTGGTTCTGCGCTGACCATCGTTCTACCAGATTCTGGGTCTTTGGCTGAAATTTCCAGAAAAAAAAAAAGAGCCTAATGCGGTTAGGAGTCCAAATCCTATTGAAAGTCAATGGGAGTTGAGCACCTAACTCCTTAAAGCACCTTTGAAAATCCCAGTCTCTCTCTAAATTGTATTACTGCTTAAAAGAACCAGCAATATAATAGAACAGTGCTTCTCTTAAGGAGCATATATACACCAGTATGTGCCCATTTGAGGGTGGGGAAATATGTTAGCATCCCCAAACTAGATAGAATCTGGCTTATTTACAGTTATTTACTTAAGTGGCCATCTGCTTCTTCTGGCATTGCTAGTAATAAAATAAAGTGCCTGGGCTGGGACTATGCTGGAAAGAAAGATGAAGTGAACTGCGGCATTAAGAAGCAATTCACTGAAATGACTTTTCTTTTTAATAAGTCATTGTGGTATATTAGTCTATACATCTAAACTATCTGTGCTAATCATCAAAGGCTCTTGTTTTGAATTGCCTCCATCATTCCTTGATCCTTTCTAACTGTTGATATAAGTGGAGACAGACCAGCAAGCCAAAACCATTTCAGTTGATTATTCATTTGATGCATCAAATATGAAAGGCACTGAGATTTTTGCATTGTCTAGTGAATTAACAGGTGTACACAGCAGATGCACTGACTGAATGAATGGAGCATGGTTGACTGTCATACCATTTTTTTTAAAATTGATACCAAAATGTAGGGGCATATTCAGTAGCATATTTTTAACTGAGTGTGGGCTCATTGAGAGTCAATGGAGCCCGAGCAGCTCACAGGAGGCACTCAGCACCTCACTCTTGAAGCAGCACCTCAGCTCTTGAAGTCACTCTTTGCAACTGCAATCCTACAGGAGAGATCCTCAGCTTCCGGCACATTTTTCTGCACTATTCTGGGGCAGAGATGGGCTGCAATTTTCCCTTTCACAGGAGAATCCCTGGCTGGTGCAGAGTGAATGTAACTTGCTCCAAAGAGTGTCCCCTCTTAATCCACCCCATCATACCGGGTGTGCCAGGAGCATGAGGGATCATGGCTGTGGTGTTCCAATGAGCCCATACTATATAACAGCCCTGGGGAAATGATTAACATTAGGCATAAGTTAGAGTTGCTATAACTTAAGCCAGGGACTGCATTAGCCCACCCAAATCCTCAGGAGTAGGGGAGTGCAAAGTAGGGGAGTGCAAAGAAGTATACTGAGTCGTGGTTTATCTGGTGATCTAGTCCTGTATTTTTAAAGTAGGTTCACATTCCATTCTTTGCACCCAATTCCCCACTGCCTTACCTCATCGTTTACACCTGTGCAAAGTGGGTGGAGAACCCTAACAAATCAGAATGGTAACGTTTTATGCCTGCTTTGAACAGGTGTAGACTGCACAATATACTGAAAAGCAACAGTTATCACCCCTTTTACATCCAAAGATAAGTAGCTTGAGGAATACAACTCACAGCTGGTAAAATATGGATTACAAAAATATTTGTATTGCATCTACTCATACACACATTTACATAATGTCTGCACTTGGCTAATATTCAATACTGCTATAGTATGCATTACATGTAGTACACCACAGCAAAACCAAGGACAATCACATCAGATAATATTTTGATATTAAACTAGACTATAGTATTGGCAATTAAAATCAATAGGTAATTGAATTATAACACCGCAATTAGATTACATGACAGCTACATACTTTCTTGTCAGTCAGCAGTAGCTTGTGTTAAGAAGATTCACTGAGCTCATTATTTTTATAGAGTGTTCATTTCTGAAAAAAGGCCTGTGAACAAAAGGGATGTTGTCTCGTAAGCAAACGCCAGGTTACTACAGACCAGGAATAATGAAAAGAAATAAACAATTCCTAGAGAGTCACTGAAATGTGGATGACAATTTTTACTACTTAATACTGAAGAGACCAGGAATGAAAACATCTAGAAGCAGGTATTATTAAAAGCCCACTGTGAGGGACAGGGTGACTGGAATAGGGAATCTTTAATTTCTTGATGAACTCAAGCCCACCTTGGTAGTAACTACACATCACTTTTCTGAAGGCTGCCTAGGAACATATATGAAATGAGTTGGTGATCTCAGGCTAGTTCCAATGCTCAGTTCTCAGATGTGTCAAATGTAAACTTGGTGCAGCTAAGGAGAAGTGGTGGGAAGGGAAGAATCAAATAGTTCCTACCCCAGACTTCTCACTCCCCCCACTCACCTTCCCAGCATGTTCCCTACACATGGCAGAGACAGGCCAGTGGCCACTTTGTGCCACTGCAGGATTCCCCTATGTTAGGTGACAACTTCTGGGCAGTCTCAGAGAGCCCAAGGGCTGAAGACTGATCTGGATATGGTAATCTACTCTCTTGCTCTTAGAAGTGGTCCCTCCGGATCACATATAAGGCATTAAGTGGGAGTTTATACTGCAGCTGTCTGTTCTTTGGCCAGGGCCAGGACTTAGCACCTTTCACAAGCAATAAATTGGTCTTTAAAAAAAAAAAAAAAACTGGAGTCCCTGCCTTAAAAACTATATTGTTTGAAATGATTTTTTAAAATGAATATCAGTTAATTTAAAATGCATAAATACTCAGAACTCCAGGCTACTAGGATCCTAGGTGCTTTAGAGTGGTCACTCTGAAACGTGCCTTAAAAGCATCTTGAAATTTGCAGTTGTATTTTCAGCCCAAGGCTCCTGGTGTCTGCCTTTAAAGTAGGCATGGCTCAGGCTAAAATCACAGTGAACTGGAGAGAAACCAGCAGTTAACAAGGATTTTTTTTTTAAAGAAAAAGAAAAGGAGTACTTGTGGCACCTTAGAGACTAACCAATTTATTTGAGCATAAGCTTTCGTGAGCTACAGCTCACTTCATCCGATGAAGTGAGCTGTAACTCACGAAAGCTTATGCTCAGATAAATTGGTTAGTCTCTAAGGTGCCACAAGTACTCCTTTTCTTTTTGCGAATACAGATTAACACGGCTGTTACTCTGAAATCTTTTTTTTAAATGTTACTCAGGACTGAATTCATTCTGCTGGGAGTAGACTAAAGGGCTATTAAAAGAATCCAACACCTTCTCAGGTTGCTTCAGAGTAGCCTCAACTCATATCATGTTTATTTCTCAGCATTTACTAAGGAAATTCTGAATGCCTTAAAGGGTCGGGACTAAAGCTGCCCATACCATCTAGAAATGAGACCTCCCTGGATTTACTCACAGAATGAGGTTTAGATCCTCCAAGGGATTTAGGTCCCTAACTGACACTTTAGGGACCTAAATCCAAAGTTTAGATTCTCAAAAAAAACCCAAAACCCCAAAACAAAACAAAAAAAACCCCACTCGTCTTCTAACCCTGTAGGCACCTCAGTTCCTGCTGGGAAAGTCCCCTAGGTACCTAGATTTCTGCTCATGGGCCTGCATTCAGCTGCCTCAGTCCTGACTCCAGCAGATTTCCGAGCCCCACATGATATGGACCAGGAACTTGAACCCCTGTCTCTCACATCCTACAACAGAGCCCTAGATACTTGACTATGGGGTATTTGGGGGGAGCGGGTCTCTTGCCTGTTGAAGTTGTTCTACTTTTTATAAACTACTTAAATATTCATTGGAACAGACACTTGAACTTGGGTGTCCCACAGCGCTGAGCGGATAATTGATTTTTCAATTCAGTGACATGGGCTATCCTAATTCTGGCATTTCCTCACTTTTGAATGCTTGACTTTGCAACCTTACTATTTTTAAAATATATTTGTGTGTAATTTTCAAGATTTTTATAAAAAGCAAACTGACCCCCACCCCCAGAAATTCCATCATGTGGTAAAATATCGACCCCTACATGGGTCATGAGTAACGGTAGAACCTTTAGATTCACTGCACAGACCTCCGCTACTTGAGCAAATGGAGTAACTAATAGCAGCAATAGAAGGTTGTCATCCCCTAGGTGGATAGTACTAGCTGAGGATGAGACACACAATTGGCCAGTGGGTTCATAGGTGTTTGCTGAGAGCATAGAAATAGTGATACTTACAACTACTGGGTTCCGTTGCAGGCTCCAGAGGGGAGTGTGTTCTAGGGGGCACAGAATTTTCTGCTCATTCCCTGAAAAGTTGACCATTTCTATCCTATTCCTTCCAACCTGTCCCTGTCCTGGCTTTTCCCTACCTGTTGCTTCTCATCACAGTCCCATTCTCCTCACCTAGTCAGTCCCAGACTCCACTACTAAGGGGTTTCATTTCAGTCCCCAGTCTTCCCTCACTCCTAGTCCCATTCTCCTGGCTCAGCCATTCCCAGTTTCCCTCTCAGAGGTCCTCATTAGATATATCTTTATCTCTTGTTCCTTCCCATGCCCACATTCCCCAGTCCCACTGGCTCCCAGTCTCCTTGTGAAACCATTGCCAGTCTCCTCTGCTCAATCCCCAGCCTCCACAACTCCCAATGCCATTTATCCTCTCCCCACCTCCTGCCAGCCTCTAGTGCTATTGTTCCCCCTTCTCCAAAATCCTTGTCCCAATACACTCACTGCTCTGGTTCTTGTCCTCTTGGCATTTGAATCAGGCAGCTTCCTCTTCCATGCACCCTGGGCAGCAGCAGAGGGACAATAAGAATACAGGAGAGACCGTCTCCCTGCTCTCAGTTTCAGTACCCAGCTCTGGAACAGCCCACAGCAACCCAGAATAGCAATTTCAAATAAAGTCCTGCACAGTCCATGATCAGTGTGGACAGAATCCTGAGATTTTAGCTGTGAAGCACTACCAAATTTCTAGTGAGCACATGTAGACTTTTCAAAGGTGTATAACTTATCTGAATTTTGGTGGATTTTCATAGGAATAGCAAAAAGCACATCTCTGAAACAAAAACCAACTCCCAGCCAAATTTTGAAGCCCCAACTCCAAAGCATGGGGGCCTCAGAGCTTCTCCAAGAAAAGGTCACCAAAAAAAAATTTTTTAACATGGACAAAATGTATTTTTCTCTAATCTCATTCTTGAAAGTATCCAAATAGTTTTGGTTGAAATTTCCTCCAAATATTGAGCCTGAGGCCAACACCCTGCCACCACCAAGCATTATTATTATTAGAGCACAGTAAAGACATACCACAGTGTTTCATTAATTTGTCAAATGGGCAGGTTCTACTTTTAACTTTCTTTGGAACACTGCTTCAAAATGTTTCCTCCCAGATCTACCATTTTATTATTGTATGCTCCACTGGGAGAGTATATTGGAGAAGTAGCCTTGTGCATCACTGACAAGAGTTGTACTAAATGCATTGCAGAGCAACAAATGTAAATTTCAGCCCAGTAATGGAAAACTGCATACATCTGTGAAGTTTTCAATTAGGAAGAGAGCACTGCTCATCTTCTGGACTGTTATATTCTTTTTAATTGGCACAAAGAACTTTTTTTCCTTTTATACAGAGAATTTCACTCAGAAACTGCCCTTTTGTAAGAAGCAAACTGGAAGCATAACACTTAGTTTATTGCATTAAAAATTCAACTTTGCCCAAGCTTTTCTTTAAAAATTCTCAGGTACTTTTGGGGCATCTAGTCAGGCCACTAAAACAAACTATAGCAAGTTAGGTCAGCAAGTTTCCAGGCAACCAAGCTCTGGCTTGACAAAGGCAGGCCACCTTGCCTTTTCTTCCCTCCTCCGGCCCCTCTAGAAATCAGTATGACAGGCTTGGCGTTGGTGATATGAGATCAGCAATTGTATGCTTTTTCTCAGCTAGAGTAATGCATTGTTTAGGAGAGTCTATTTAGAAGGTTAGGTCCAACTACATTACTTTCTTGCAGCGGTGCCATTACAGTTCTCTCTACCAGCAGCAGCATAATTAGGTATTATTTATAGAGCCATTATTTCATATAGTACATATGCTTCATCTCAGCTTTTTCTTGAATGTTTTCATTCAGGGGCTGAGGCAGGAAGGTAGCGACCCAGGATTCACAATAGCATTTCATACAAGTCAATCAACCGGGTTGATTTTTCTTTCTCCCTTTAGTTCTAGTTTTCAAACCAAGGTCAGAAAAAAATTAGGGATGGCCACACATGAAGACATACCACATTTTGGATGCTAGAGCTAGAAATAAATCATGCTGTAGGTCAAAGTTCTAGTTCACTACGGTGTTGGCCCCACGTCTGACAACATGAAACTAGTATAAATGGTAAATTGGCACATGAGGTGAGCTGCTACTCAATTATATGTATAATGAAGAGCAAACCCAGCCTGCTTCATTTCTAAACCAATGAAGAGCTATTTTAAGTAGCTTTCCTCTCAGGAAGCGAACAAAGAATAATACCGATCGCTGAGATAGAGGTTGGTGTAAACTAAGCAGCAACAAGAAAACATCTTGACAGTCCTGGGAATTATCTTTTTTTTTTTAAAAAAAAAAGAGGTTTAGACACCTGCCTTTTCTTGTCAAACTTAAGAAGTGGTCAAAATTCAAGAAAAAATGAAACCTGTTTGGACATCAGTAGGCTCTCCCAGTATAAATGCAGCTAGATGCTTGCCACGCACAGATTTCTGATGGCTAAATTTCAGGTCCAGAAGTAATCTCACACCCTCAGCATTTTGGCAAGAGTCTACATATCGTGCTACCCTTGCATGGATGACACCAGTTACACTGTTTCTAGGGCTGCAGGCATTTGTGGGAAGGAAACAGGGGGGAGAAAAGTCAAAGGCAGAATTTTCCCCAGTGGGATGTTAGTTTAGTCCTCCTTGGGATTAGATTGTCTCCTCACTTTAAAAAAAGCGTAGCACAGCCTGCGTTCCAGAAGCAGCACCACAACATCACAGGAGATTATACTGGATGTTGTCCAGCGGAGGGCAACAAAAAGGATTAGGGGTCTGGAACACATGACTTATGAGGAGAGGCTGAGGGAACTGGGATTGTTTAGTCTGCAGAAGAGAAGAATGAGGGGGAATTTGATAGCTGCTTTCAACTACCTGAAAGGGGGTTCCAAAGAGGATAGATCTAGACTGTTCTCAGTGGTAGCAGACGACAGAACGAGGAGTAATGGTCTCAAGTTGCAGTGGGGGAGGTTTAGGTTGGATATTAGGAAAAACTTTTTCACTAGGAGCGTGGTGAAAAACTGGAATGGGTTACCTAGGGAGGTGGTGGAATCTCCTTCCTTTGAGGTTTTTAAGGTCAGGCTTGACAAAGCCCTGGCTGGGATGATTTAGTTGGGGATTGGTCCTGCTTTAAGCAAGGGGTTGGACTAGATGACCTCCTGAGGTTCCTTCCAACCCTGATATTCTATGATTCTAATCAATGCAGCCTAGAACCAGTAGTATATTCTCCATGAATAGTTGTATCTGACAAAATTTACTCTTATTTCCATCCATGAGTCATTCACGAAACAATCCTGATTTTAACAAATCCAGTCTTAGTTGGAATCATTTTCATTCTATAGGCTGTTTGTGAATTGTTGACTGCTTGCCATCTATTATACATGCTGTGTGATGGGTCGCCCATGTCAAGTTCTATTGTTTCTTCTCCCTGATTGGATGACTAACTTGGAAAACTGGAGAATAACGAAAGACAAACAACAAAGCGTGCACAGTGAGTCCCCTTTTGAATCTACCACTACCAATGTTTGCAGGTAAATAAGGGTAGAGCCTCTCTTCTAATATCTGTTGGAACAAATACCTCTTGTGAAAGTTTTGGCAGATGGCGGAAAAAACAGGCATAAACATAGTCTAAATGAGCAGCCATTTGGCTTTCAAATTAAAGTTACGGGCTGTTTTTGCAACATTTGACCTGAGCAGATGCAGCCACACCTGAAGCTTCAAAAGTATGTTTTTGATGGAAAAACTTAATTTGTTTATGCTCTAAAAAAAGGCAGTGTTTACATTTTGCTGTCGTAAACTTTTACTTTTCCACTCACCTTCTGAAAGACATACATTATGGATTTCAGAATTCCCAGAGATTGTACCTGCCTGTGAAGAAAAAGTGATTTGCAGGCTTCTTTTCTTTTACAAGCTGCAGAAAAAGAAATTAATATATTAAGAACTTACTGAAGGCTCTAGTCTGGCTTTTATACCCAGAGCTGATATTGGGCGGGGGCAGAGGGAGGTTCTCCTCAAAGGCAATCTCCTTTCCCCATTCTGCCTGAGTTAGTCAGAATTCCTCTGGGCATGCTGGGGGAACATATGCCAGGCTAGGAAGCCTAGGAGGCCTCTGTTTTATATAGTCAAGGTAAATCTTTCTTAATCTACACTACATAATCTACAAGTGATGCTGGAACAATTTTTATAGTAGGGGTACTGAAGACGGAAATCATGTATTTGGGTTATTACTACTTAAAATCAGGGAGTGTGGCAGCATACCACCCCTAGTTCCAGCACCATGTAATCTACCCTATTTAAACATGGCTGTACTCAAACATGGCTTAATCTTGCCGTGTGGAAAGAAAGCACATTATGGTTATATTAGAAGACCATGTGCTTTCTGTTCATATAGGCAAGAATAAACCACATTAATAATTTGGCCACCACCATGTTTCATTAGCCTGTTTAAACATACTTAGTTTTGTACTGTAGGCAGGGCTCTAGTCTAGTGAAGTTGCTTGAAATAGCTGGGAATCATTCCAAGGTGAAAAGTGCAGTCACAAAAAACAACATATCAGTGAGTCTTGTAGACCAAGGGTTATTCTGACATCCCTGATTTTTAGAGCTGGTTGGAAGAGTTCGACAAAAAATGAGTATAAAATATTTTGAAAATGTTTGCACATTTTTGTTCCCTCATTTTCTGACCCACTCTGCTGATTCTTTGAATTCCACTATTTGAAACAAGCTAAGCACATCCACCTGGTTACTGTGATCTGTGATTTAAATGGCAAATTGAAATGTAAAGAGACATTCTTATTCCTGCAAATTATGTACCATAACAACAAAATTACAATTAAAAAGGGGGAAGCTTGCCAAACTAAATACAGTCTTATGCAGTCCAAAGTGTAATGTTCAGTAACTGAGAGCAAAGCCATCTCTCATACCCTTTAGTGAAAACATAAATGAGTTGCAGTCACAGTTTCCTCTGATCTGTAACCCAAATGAAAGATTTCTTGGAGGACTCACAATTACCAAGAGAGGTGAGGACATTTGGTTTCCAGTAAGCGAGGAGAGACAGTTTTTTTGGCTTAAAGTAAAAGTCAAAAATGATGATCCAGACCAGCAATAAAATGTATGTGCATAGAAAATCACTTAGTTCTCTGTGATGCTGTCAGTGAATTATATAGTAAACCTCCATTTGTACAGAACGTATTACACTTTTTAACAGAGTATTCAATTCTCACATGGTGAATAGGATTTTTATCAGCTTTTCATTTAGTTCCCTCTAATGTTATTAATTCAAAGTGCGGGGATATCAATAGCATATCATGGCAAATTAATAGGTATAGATAAAATCTTCTATAAATATTCATTACAGCTCATTATTGCAAATTAATGAGTAAGATTTTAAAATTAAGGGTACTCATATTTGGAGATGTGCATCACTTTTTAGACATACTAGATTTCAGAAATAAATTATGCTCCGCAGCAAAGTTCTAGTTTGCTACGGGGGTGGCCTGGAAAATCTGACAGTATATTATAAATTGGTTAATCTGAGCGGTGGGAAGGTGAAGACAGAGCTGCTGCTTGATTTTATGTTGATAAAATGGATATTCGGGCAATTTAACAGCTGCACCGTTTCTGGTGTTAATATTCATTATGCTTTAATAAGTCTGCTCTGGTTACTATGGTCCAGAATATAAAGGGAAGGGTAACCACCTTTCTGTATACAGAACTATAAAATCCCTCCTGGCCAGAGGCAAAACCGTTTCACCTGTAAAGGGTTAAGAAGCTAGGATAACCTCGCTGGCACCTGACCAAAATGACCAATGAGGAGACAAGTTACTTTCAAAGCTGGAGGGGTGGGCGGGACAAAGGGTCTGTCTGTCTGTGTGATGCTTTTGCCAAGACCAGAGCAGGAATGCAGGTCAGAACTCCTGTAAAGAGTTAGTAGGCAATCTAGTTAGATATGCGTTAGATTCTGTTTTGTTTAAATGGCTGATAAAATAAGTTGTGCTGAATGGGATGTATATTCCTGTTTTTGTGTCTTTTTGTAACTTAAGATTTTGCCTAGAGGGATTCTCTATGTTTTGAATCTGTCTACTCTGTAAGCTCTTTACCATCCTGATTTTACAGAGGTTTTTCTTTTACTTTTTCTTTAATTAAAATTCTCTTTTAAGAACCTGATTGCTTTTTCATTGTTCTTAAGATCCAAGGGTTTGGGCCTGCGTTCACCTATGCAGATTGGTGAGGATTTTTATCAAGCCTTCCCCAGGAAAGGGGGTGTAGGGCTTGGGGGGATATTTTGGTGGGGAAGACCTCTCCAAGCGGGCTTTTCCCCTGTTCTTTGTTTAACACGCTTGGTGGTGGCAGAATAAGGTCCAAGGACAAAAGGTAAAAAAGTTTGTTCCTTGCGGAAGTTTTAACCTAAGCTGGTAAGAATTAGTTTACGGGGTCTTTCATGCAGATCCCCACATCTGTACCCTAGAGTTCAGAGTGGGAAGGAACCTTGACAGGTGTTAATATGCATTATGCTTTAATAAGTCTGCTCTGGATACTATGGTCTAGATCCTCAAAGGTATTTAGGTGCCTAACTCCCACTGAAAGCAATGGGGGCCAGTTTCCTACATACTGTTGAGGATCTATTTCTATGGTCCTGATCCTTGGCTGTGGAGAGGCACAAAGGCAACTCAGGAGGCAGTTGCGAAGGTGCTTTTGAGACACCTTTGTGCTCCTCATCATTCTAGGCCAGCTTTGACTTGCACTGGCTGCCATCAGCCCCAATGGCCTGTTAAAATGACTGGGAATGACCAGAGTGTAGAGAAGACCTAGCCATATCCCTTCCACTCCACCCCCTCTCCCCCCATGACATGTTCCCTATGCCAAATGCAGGCAGAGGCGATATAAGAACTATTATGCAGCTCTATGCCACAGAGGATCTTGCTACACTGCAGTGATCTTCCCATGCCTGGTGACATGCTGGGTGTGCTGTGCAAAGTGACCTAGCACAAGGGAGAATCTGACCCATGGAATCCAGAAACAGGCTTAAAGACACTTGTGCTTGAAAGATTCAAATAAATGTTGTAGGATTCTCAAAGCCATATTTGAAAGAGTCACTTGAAATGATAAGGCCAAATACTGTCTTATGCCAGTGCCTTGAAAGTTAAGGACAGAAGGAACTTCTCTCGCCTTAATGCACCCATCCAGCAGCAAGGCAGGACAGAACTCTGAAGATCTATTGTCTTTGCATACATCACAGATTGCATCATTCTGCATCTAACAGTTGCAGGACACAATGAAACAAATTCAGTGCAACACAACAGTAAAAAATATGTATTTGCAGCAACAATGAAAAATTCAAGCAACAAACAGTATCATCAACCCACCTGCAGCCAGCTTTTAGTTCCAAAGTTTACATTTTCTATTAAAATGTTCCTTCATTAATTTTGTATACAGAAGAGAAGCACACACACACACACACACACACATACCTATACACTTCCCCCCTCCAAATCATGATGAATTCACTGACCTATCCACAGTTGTAAAAATGTGGGGCAAATCTTGATCACTTGGTCACATGGGATTGTTCACCATAACAAACACTGCACCTGGTAGTGAGAGTGTGCAAGATGGGACCCTTGAATAGTCACTTTGGACCAATTTCATACCTACTGTAAATCCACAGTATTCAATGGAGTTACATCAGGACCTAAGGGGACTACTCTATCTAGCAGGGTAAGCCAAGCAAGCAGAATTTGACTTTATTTACACACTTGGGATGAATATCTGGCCCTAGTGAAGTCAATGGGAGTTTTGCCATAGACTTCAATAGGATAAGGATTTCATTCCTAGGGTCTGATATTGCTCCCAGTGAAATCAATGGAAGTTTTGCCGCTGACACCCACAGTACTAGATAATACAGAGTAATGATGGGCCTGATTCTGACTCTGTTTTTCTTATTTTATGCCAGTGTAACTTCACTGGAAATGGAGAATCAACCCAACAAATACTAGAAACACAGACATTTGTAATGATTTGGTGGAAAAAAATCAACAAAATATGTATTATGTAAATATCACCCTGTAGCACTGTGAAATCAAGTGACAACAGCATTGTGTGAGTGCAGGACAATTGGCATGATTAGAAACTCGACGGGAAAGACCATTTGGCTAATGAAAATAAACTGGAGTGAAAAATCAAGAAAAAGAAACAATAAAAAACGACAAGTTCATTCAACTTTAAAAACTCTTATTTTTTCGTACAAATTTCACTGTCATAAATGTGTGAAGAACAGTGACCACATCACTCTCCCACACCATAATTTCCCATTCTGTTCTATTCAGGTTCTTACACCAGCTCCATCACCATAATAAAGATCCTTCCAAAAGTAGACTGAGAGACCTAACTAGCATTTGTTATGTGTGGATCTCTTTCCCTTTCCAGCTCCTCATTCATCGAAAGATCAAATTCAGCTATCCAAGGACTTTGCTCCTGCCTACCTCACAGAGTCAGGCTTCCTCCCTGACTGCTCCATTCCATGACTTCCTCTCCATATCCTCACACAATCTCACTATTGTTAGTGAGACAGATCTCTACACTGCAACTTCTGCCATTTGAAGAAAGGGCCTTCTGGCCTTTCTCTACCTCACTGACCGTCCACGTAGTCTATCTTCAAATCTCAGCTGAAAACATTTCTCTTTCTTGCCCAATAGCTCTTCATTTTTCTCCCATTCTACAACTTACTTTTCAACTTTCATGTGGTAATTATTATTTCACTTTATGTATTTTTGGATACAGTTTGTATGCGGGAAAAACCTCTTATACAAAATAAGGTTCCAGTCTTGCAAAGACTTATGCACACTGTAAGTACTCTCACTGACTTAGCTGGGACTACTCAGATAAGTAAAGTTTAGCACATGAGTGTTTGCAGGAGCAAGGCCTAAAGTTATAGTGTAATGAGGACTCATCATTTTGAGACTGTCCTTTAAAATTGAGGGGACCAAGTCCTGTGACCTCTGTCAATGGGAACTTTGCCTGAGTAAGGACAGAGTAAAGACTGCAGGATTGTGCTCAGAGTAATAGCAGCACAAGAGGTATATTCATTCCATCTTCAATTGTCAGTGGATACACAGTCAAATCTTTGTTGTACGATCCCGTAAGACTGGAGCATGGGTAAGATATAAATTGCTGTCTTTCTTAGCAGAAAACCTCTTGTTCTTTTTCAAGAAAAATTTAAATGTATTTTTGCAGGTTTTTAGAGATTTTGTGGGACAGGAGAGAAATACTGTTAAGGACACAGAACAGTTTTGATACGTAAACTTTGGTACAATGCAATATGGCGTAATACTATAGATCTAGTACTAACTGTGCCCCAGTAATCTAATATTTCTGTGGGAAGACTGCTAGGTTGTGAGGGGATATTTGTCTTGTGATTTCTTTGTGGCAAATCAGAAATTAAAGCAGTGCTCAAAGGGAATAGAAATCCTAGATACTCATGACCTTCGCTGAAACCCCTTTCCTCACTTGTCAGTTCTTTAAGGGGCGATTTAATTGTGACTCTGGTGGTGACAAGGTAAGTGCTGGCATTTTGGCACTGTCATTCATTAGCAGCATGCAATGTCAGCAGCAGAGCCTCAAATATGTCACCAGGGCCCCAGTGATGGCAAGCTGACTTTTAGGATATATGTTATTCCCGTGATGCCTCCTGCATGCCTGAATGCTTCACATTCTTATGTACTAGGGCATCATTTGTGAATTGTTTACGGAGTTGAAAAGCTTCAAGAGTGAAACCATCTTTTTCACATGCCATGAAAAGAAAATCATTCACATACCATGAGAAAAACATGCTTACATTATCACAGTCATAAAGAAAAAACTCTATTCAGAAGGAAAGGCAACAAGGATCTATCAGCCATGGTGTCTGTATGTTCAGGGTAGTCATTTTATATGCACTTATCAAATTACCATGATACAAAATATAACAAATGCCAGTGTGTCAAGCACACAATATGCATTATTATTAATTTTGTGTTTCCAGCAGCAGTTTCCACCTATAAGAAAACCAGCCAATTAACAATGGCTAGGTTGAGAGGCAAATGATTATCTATTGATAATAATTACAGATTAATAGAAAAATTGCATATCTTTGATTGCATCCCTCCTCAACTCGCCCTTCAGTCAGACCCTGATCCTGACTGAGGACTCTGGACACTACTGTGATGTAAGTGTTAGTAACAACAATTACAATAATAATAAGACAAGTTTTGATTTGCAAATTTGACAGTTTGCAAAGTACACAGTGTGGAGTTTATAGATCAACTCAAAAATAATGTAGGTGTAACCCACACACCTCGTGGGAGTGGCCTTCTGTCCCATCTAGTGGCACTGAGATCACTTAGAGATAAAATGAGTCTGCTCTATAGACTTAGCTAACAGCCAGTCAGGTTTTAGCTCATGCAGTAGAGGCTCATGCACTAAGCTCCAGAGATCCCAGATTCAATCCCGCCCACTGATGAGCAGGGTGTGTTGGCATTACATAGGCATCATCTGAAGACACGAAATTTAGGTCTAGATTTCAAACACCTGAAAATTCAGATACAAAGTTTTGGTTCAGCCCACTTACAAAAGCCTTTTACAAAATTTGGATCTAAGCAGAGTTTGGATTTCAAACATTCCCAAAGTTCCAACCACTGCAAAAGCCCTGAGGCTGCTCTTATTTTTCCAACGGCCTGAATAAGCCCATTGGCACCAGGATCAGAGTGTAGAGTTGTGTGGGGCAGAATGTTGGCCCACACTTCCTACCAAATGTAGCAACATGTAGCGGTCTGGCACACCTGAGGATCAGACCCAATTTCTCCAGCTCTCTGTCCATAGAAGCTTGCAGGCTAAGTTGGCTTGGTACAATTACCCATAAAAGTGTGAGTGTGGGAGCACATAAAAACATAGGAAGGCTAGGTAAACTAAGGGCTTGTCTATACAGTGGGATGATGCATACTACAGGGGGTATGATTTCTAAAGCACATTAATTGGTCCATGCAGACCCTGCTGGTGTGCTTGAACATAGTGCTGTTTGAAATAATGCTATGTGAAAACTCACTAGGGAACCTTTTGTGTGCACCAGCAGGGTCTACATGGACCAATTAATGCGCAACACATTAACGCACCCGAGAAATCACATCCTCATAGTGCATTATCCCACCATGTAGACAAGCCCTAAGTGGTTAAGGAAAAGTTTGGCAATTCAGAGTGAGAATTATTACAACACAAGGAGAGGGAGGCTATTATAGGAATACTAGGTGTTTACTCTCAGGAGATAGCACTTTCTGCCATCAAGGGATCTCATATGTAGACAACACCTGATTTAGGGTAAACATACTATTAGATGTAGCTTGGAGGTGCAGCCAGAGGGATACATTTTAGCCATATCAGTTCTATTCAACAGTAATCATAAGAAAATGAATTTTCCATCCCATGAAAGATTGAGGGCTTTTTAAAAAATGTGGACCAAATAGGGACAAAGTAAAAGTTTCAATTTTTTGTGTGAAAAAATTCAAATAAATAATAATTTCAGATACATCAAAATATTTTGTTTCAATACATTTGAAACTGTTTGTTTTTCACAATTAAAAACTGTATGCAAAATAAATTACATTTTACAAATACTTGTTGCAAATAAATAATTGAAACTTTTTTCTGAAAATGTCAAAATACGATGTTTTCACATTTGAGACTTCTCCCACCAATTTTTTTAAAAATTATATTCTCAAAATCAGTGATTTCATGAAAAAATAGTTTAATCAAAATGGTATTTTACAATGGAAAACTATTTCAATGACAATTTTCCAGCTCTCCTATTGGCTTAAATGGGAGTTATATGTTAAAAGCCAGAACACTGAAAATATACACTATAACTGACTATAGGCAGTATGTACAGAATGGTTAATTGAAACTCTAGGCTGATGGAAGTACATTACAGAAGAATTGTACTGAATGTTCAGGGGCAAAAGTTAACTCTTCAATCCACTGCTGTGGTATTCCCGATTAAGAAATAACAATGGTTTCTGACTATTTAGTTAGATGCAATGGTGTAAATTATACAGAATGCTACTCTGTGATCAGAATGCTATTCATTCTAAAAGAAATGTTTACAGAACGTTAGGATTATCATCATCTCTGAAGGTGCAATAGCTGTACTCAGAATTTCTGGCTCAGATGAACAGTGCTAGCCATTAAGAGAAATATGAAAAAAAGTGTTCAATTAGAGAGTTAGCATTCCATTCACCAGAATCAATTTCATGGTGATGAACAGAGCATTTGAATGGATTCCACTATTTTAAGAGATAGAATTCCACTAGATAGCTGCAACTTGGGCTCATAGAGAAAATTGCATATTGCTAACCTACCATACGATGCCCGAAAGCAGGTTCTCGCCAGTCGCAATCATTGATCCCGAAATATTTGCTACAACAGTTTAAGACAATTTAAATTGTCTTTATTTTTTATTCTCCCTGTCATAAATATAAAGGGAAGGGTAAACCCCTTTGAAATCCCTCCTGGCCAGGGGAAAGCTCCTCTCACCTGTAAAGGGTTAAGAAGCTAAAGGTAACCTCGCTGGCACCTGACCAAAATGACCAATGAGGAGACAAGATACTTTCAAAAGCTGGGAGGAGGGAGAGAAACAAAGGGTCTGTGTCTGTCTGTAGTCGTCTTGGCCAGGGACAGAACAGGAATGGAGGCTTAGAACTTTTAGTAAGTAATCTAGCTAGGTATGTGTTAGATTATGATTTCTTTAAATGGCTGAGAAAAGAATTGTGCTGAATAGAATAACTATTTCTGTCTGTATATCTTTTTTGTAACTTAAGGTTTTGCCTAGAGGGGTTCTCTATGTTTTTGAATCTAATTACCCTGTAAGATATCTACCATCCTGATTTTACAGGGGGGAATTCTTTATTTCTATTTACTGCTATTTTTTATTAAAAGTCTTCTTGTAAAAAACTGAATGCTTTTTCATTGTTCTCAGATCCAAGGGTTTGGGGTCTGTGGTCACCTATGCAAATTGGTGAGGCTTTTTATCCAACATTTCCCAGGAGAGGGGGGGGTGCAAGTGTTGGGAGGATTGTTCATTGTTCTTAAGATCCAAGGGTCTGGGTCTGTAGTCACCTAGGCAAATTGGTGAGGCTTTTTACCAAACCTTGTCCAGGAAGTGGGGTGCAAGGTTTTGGGAAGTATTTTGGGGGGAAAGACGCGTCCAAACAGCTCTTCCCCAGTAACCAGTATTAGTTTGGTGGTGGTAGTGGCCATTCCAAGGATAACGGGTGTAATATTTTGTACCTTGGGGAAGTTTTGACCTAAGCTGGTAAAGATAAGCTTAGGAGGTTTTTCATGCAGGTCCCCACATCTGTACCCTAGAGTTCAGAGTGGGGGAGGAACCTTGACATGGTGGCACAGTGGTGGGATTAACCTGAAATCATTTGAGATCCAGTTAAGATTTTTTGAACTAGAAATACAGATTTTAAAAAGGAAATTTTTTTTTCTTTGGAAAGAAAGTCCAGAAAGCAGCTTTGAAACTGAAAGCAGCTTGGTTTCTCTCTCCTTTGTGGCCAAGCAGAGACAAAAGGGGATTATCTTGTGAATTGCAGGTTTTCTTTGCCTGGAGGCAGGGTACTTAACTCCTGCAGGGAAATTCACAGTCTTCCAACCCAGAGGTTTTTTTTTTTTCTTTTCTTCCTAAAAGTAAATAGGGGGGGTGTGCTCTACCCATTTGCCTGGAGACAAAAGTGGCAGGGTTTTTTTTAGGATTTTGATTTTTTTTGTTTTGTTTTACAAGGAGCACAGGTTTGAAAAGAAATTTTTTTTTTCCTTTGGGCTGGGTAAGCAGGTTTCCAAGTAGTTGGAGGTTTTTTGCTTTAATTTGGGCCCAGAGCAGAGACAAGGGAATTGTCTTTTTCTGTAGGCTGACAATCACTATCAGAGAATAGGTATTCTATTCCCAGCACAGCAAAATTTTACAGCCAAGTTTTGTTTGTTTATTTCTAAACCTCGGGTGTAAAGTTAGTAAAAACAGAGAGGTTAGAATGGCAAAATCCGCGGCTCGACTACAGCTCGAATTAGCCAAATTTCAGGCTGAGGAAAGACAAAGGGAACATGAAAGACAGATAGAACTCATGCAGCTGAAGAAGGAACAAGAAAGGGAGGCAGAACAACACCAAGAGGCTGCCCACAAGAGGGAAATGGAGGCAAGGAAGCATGTGGAGGAGGAGAGGGAAAAAGAGAGGAAGCATGTGGAGGAGGAGAAGGAAAAAGAGAGGAAGCATGTGGAGGAGATGGAGAGGATAAAGGCCCAGCAGAATATACCAACAAACCCTAGCAATCCTTCTCCAGGTACCACTTCCCATCCCAGAAAGTTCCCCACCTACAAGGCAGGTGATGATACTGAGGCCTTCTTAGAAAACTTCGAAAGGGCCTGCCTTGGGTACAACATCTCTACTGACCAATACATGGTAGAGCTGAGGCCGCAGCTCAGTGGACCCTTAGCTGAGGTGGCAGCTGAAATGCCTAAAGAACACATGAACAAGTATGAACTGTTTAAATCCAAGGCGAGAGTCAGAATGGGGATAACACCCGAGCAGTCTCGTCGGAGGTTCAGAGCCCTAAGGTGGAAACCAGACATGTCATTTACCCGACATGCCTACCACATTGTGAAACATTGGGATGCCTGGATATCAGGAGCAAGTGTTGAATCTCCAGAAAATTTGCCCTTCCTAATGCAAATGGAACAATTCTTAGAGGGTGTTCCTGAGGAACTAGAAAGATACATCCCAGATGGGAAACCCAAAACTGTAATCGAGGCAGGAGAGATTGGAGCCAGATGGGTGGAGGTGGCAGAGAAGAAGAAAACTGGTCGCAGTTGGAGCGGAGACCAGAAGGGACCACCCCAGACCACACCCTATTACCGGGGGCCGCCCAAAGCCCCACCTACCTCCCAAAGAGCCCTCCAGACCCCTTATCGTCCCACCACCCCGTTCTCCAGCAACCCTCCTCGCCCCAGTGACCCATCAGCTGGACGATGTTTTAAGTGTAACGAGCTGGGGCATGTGAAGGCCAACTGCCCCAAGAACCCCAACAGATTACAGTTCATTGCACCGGAATCACACCAGAGGTCCACAGGCCCAGATACCTCCCAGATACCCTTGGAGCGGAGGGAAACTGTGAGTGTGGGCGGGAAGAAGGTCACCGCGTGGAGGGACACCGGAGCACAAGTGTCAGCTATCCATGCTTCCTTAGTGGACCCCAATTTAATCAACCCAGAGATCCAAGTGACGATTCAACCCTTCAAGTCCAACTCTTTCAATTTGCCTACAGCCAAGTTGCCTGTCCAGTACAAGGGCTGGTCAGGAATGTGGACTTTTGCAGTCTATGATGATTATCCCATCCCCATGCTGTTGGGGGAAGACTTGGCCAATCATGTGAAGCAGGCCAAGAGGGTGGGAATGGTCACCCGCAGCCAGGCTAAACAAGCCGTGAGGCCTAGCTCTGTTCCGGAAACTTCTATCAGGACCCAGTCAGAGGTGATGGACCTGGACCCCAGGCCAATGTCTGCAACAGCAGTAGTGGATCCAGTCCCAGAGACCCAGACGGAACCAGTCCCAGAACCGGAACCAGCCGAACAACCAACACCAGACCCCGTGTCAGCACTGAATCCAGTACTTGCAACCTCAACAACAGAGGGCCCCACCGACCCTGAACTGGCAGCAGCCGATAACCCGACCCAAGAGGCTCAGTCGGAGCCTGAATCCCAACATAGTGCACCAGCAGAGAGCGGTTCACAGTCAACAGAAACAGCTCCATCCCCTATATCGCTTCCAGAGGGACCAAGCCTAGGTCCACAATCCCATGAGGAACTGATGTCTCCAGCATCAAGGGAACAGTTCCAGACCGAACAGGAAGCAGATGAAAGCCTCCAGAGAGCTTGGACGGCGGCACGGAGCAACCCACCGCCTCTCAGCTCTTCTAATCGATCCAGGTTTGTTGTAGAAAGAGGACTTTTATACAAGGAAACTCTTTCTGGTGGACACCAGGAAGACTGGCATCCTCAGAAACAGTTGGTAGTTCCAACTAAATACCGGGCCAAGCTCTTGAGCTTAGCCCACGATCACCCTAGTG
Organism: Caretta caretta; assembly: GCF_965140235.1. NCBI lineage: Eukaryota > Metazoa > Chordata > Testudines > Cheloniidae > Caretta > Caretta caretta. Next base: position 35,302,594 of record NC_134208.1, read on the forward strand.
GCCATGCTGGGGTGAACAGGACCAAAGACCGTTTGGGGGGATCATTCCACTGGGAGGGAATGGGCAAGGATGTTTCTACCTATGTCCAGTCTTGTGAGGTGTGCCAAAGAGTGGGAAAACCCCAAGACCAGGTCAAAGCCCCTCTCCAGCCACTCCCCATCATTGAAGTTCCATTTCAGCGAGTAGCTGTGGATATTCTGGGTCCTTTTCCGAAAAAGACACCCAGAGGAAAGCAGTACATACTGACTTTCATGGATTTTGCCACCCGATGGCCGGAAGCAGTAGCTCTAAGCAACACCAGGGCTAAAAGTGTGTGTCAGGCACTAGCAGACATTTTTGCCAGGGTAGGTTGGCCTTCCGACATCCTCACAGATGAAGGGACTAATTTCCTGGCAGGAACTATGAAAAACCTTTGGGAAGCTCATGGGGTAAATCACTTGGTTGCCACTCCTTACCACCATCAAACAAATGGCATGGTGGAGAAGTTTAATGGAACTTTGGGGGCCATGATACGTAAATTTGTAAATGAGCACTCCAATGATTGGGACCTAGTGTTGCAGCAGTTGCTCTTTGCCTACAGAGCTGTACCACATCCCAGTTTAGGGTTTTCCCCATTTGAACTTGTATATGGCCGTGAGTTTAAGGGGCCATTGCAGTTGGTGAAGCAGCAATGGGAGGGATTTACACCTTCTCCAGGAACTAACATTCTGGACTTTGTAACCAACCTACAAAACACCCTCCGAACCTCTTTAGCCCTTGCTAGAGAAAACTTACAGGATGCTCAAAAAGAGCAAAAAGCCTGGTATGATAAACATGCCAGAGAGCGTTCCTTCAAAGTAGGAGACCAGGTCATGGTCTTAAGGGCGCTCCAGGCCCATAAAATGGAAGCATCGTGGGAAGGGCCATTCACGGTCCAGGAGCGCCTGGGAGCTGTTAATTATCTCATAGCATTCCCCACCTCCAACCAAAAGCCTAAGGTGTACCATATTAATTCTCTAAAGCCCTTTTATTCCAGAGAATTAAAGGTTTGTCAGTTTACAGCCCAGGGAGGAGACGACGCTGAGTGGCCTGAAGGTGTTTACTACGAAGGGAAATGTGCTGGTGGTGTGGAAGAGGTGAACCTCTCCATGACCCTTGGGCGTATGCAGCGACAGCAGATCCAGGAGCTGTGCACTAGCTACGCGCCAACGTTCTCAGCCACCCCAGGACTGACTGAACGGGCATATCACTCCATTGACACAGGTAATGCTCACCCAATTAGGGTCCAACCTTACCGGGTGTCTCCTCAAGCTAAAACTGCTATAGAACGGGAGATCCAGGATATGTTACAGATGGGTGTAATCCGCCCCTCTGAAAGTGCATGGGCATCTCCAGTGGTTCTAGTTCCCAAACCAGATGGGGAAATACGTTTTTGCATGGACTACCGTAAGCTAAATGCTGTAACTCGCCCAGACAACTATCCCATGCCACGCACAGATGAACTATTAGAGAAACTGGGACGGGCCCAGTTCATCTCTACCTTGGACTTAACCAAGGGGTACTGGCAGGTACCGCTAGATGAATCTGCCAAGGAAAGGTCAGCCTTCATCACACATCTCGGGCTGTATGAATTTAATGTACTCCCTTTCGGGCTGCGAAATGCACCCGCCACTTTCCAAAGACTTGTAGATGGTCTCCTAGCGGGATTAGGAGAATATGCAGTCGCCTACCTTGACGATGTGGCCATATTTTCGGATTCCTGGGCAGACCACCTGGAACATCTACAAAAAGTCCTTGAGCGCATAAGGGAGGCAGGACTAACTGTTAAGGCTAAGAAGTGTCAAATAGGCCTAAACAGAGTGACTTACCTTGGACACCAGGTGGGTCAAGGAACTATCAGCCCCCTACAGGCCAAAGTGGATGCTATCCAAAAGTGGCCTGTCCCAAAGTCAAAGAAACAGGTTCAATCCTTCTTAGGCTTGGCCGGTTATTACAGACGATTTGTACCGCACTACAGCCAAATCGCTGCCCCACTGACAGACCTAACCAAAAAGAAACAGCCAAATGCTGTTCAGTGGACCGGAAAGTGTCAGAAGGCCTTTAACAAGCTTAAAGCGACACTCATGTCTGACCCTGTACTAAGGGCCCCAGACTTTGACAAACCGTTCCTAGTAACCACAGATGCGTCCGAGCGTGGTGTGGGAGCAGTTTTAATGCAGAAAGGACCTGATCAAGAATTCCACCCTGTAGTGTTTCTCAGCAAAAAACTGTCTGAGAGGGAAAGCAACTGGTCAGTCACTGAAAAAGAATGTTATGCCATTGTCTACGCTCTGGAAAAGCTACGCCCATATCTTTGGGGACGGCGTTTCCACCTGCAAACCGACCATGCTGCACTAAAGTGGCTTCACACCGTCAAAGAAACTAACAAAAAACTTCTTCGGTGGAGTTTAGCTCTCCAAGATTTTGATTTCGACATCCAACACATCTCAGGAGCTTCTAACAAAGTGGCTGATGCACTCTCCCGTGAAAGTTTCCCAGAATCAACTGGTTAAAATCGTCCTTGAGATGTGGAAAATATTGTTAGTCTTTATGTACTTGGTAGTATATTTAGAGATGCATGTGTCTTATTAACTCTGTTTTCCTAGAGCTCCAGGAAGAAATCCCAGCCAGTGTTTCACCCTAGCTGAGATTTGGGGGGCGTGTCATAAATATAAAGGGAAGGGTAAACCCCTTTGAAATCCCTCCTGGCCAGGGGAAAGCTCCTCTCACCTGTAAAGGGTTAAGAAGCTAAAGGTAACCTCGCTGGCACCTGAACAAAATGACCAATGAGGAGACAAGATACTTTCAAAAGCTGGGAGGAGGGAGAGAAACAAAGGGTCTGTGTCTGTCTGTAGTCGTCTTGGCCAGGGACAGAACAGGAATGGAGGCTTAGAACTTTTAGTAAGTAATCTAGCTAGGTATGTGTTAGATTATGATTTCTTTAAATGGCTGAGAAAAGAATTGTGCTGAATAGAATAACTATTTCTGTCTGTATATCTTTTTTGTAACTTAAGGTTTTGCCTAGAGGGGTTCTCTATGTTTTTGAATCTAATTACCCTGTAAGATATCTACCATCCTGATTTTACAGGGGGGATTTCTTTATTTCTATTTACTGCTATTTTTTATTAAAAGTCTTCTTGTAAAAAACTGAATGCTTTTTCATTGTTCTCAGATCCAAGGGTTTGGGTCTGTGGTCACCTATGCAAATTGGTGAGGCTTTTTATCCAACATTTCCCAGGAGAGGGGGGGGTGCAAGTGTTGGGAGGATTGTTCATTGTTCTTAAGATCCAAGGGTCTGGGTCTGTAGTCACCTAGGCAAATTGGTGAGGCTTTTTACCAAACCTTGTCCAGGAAGTGGGGTGCAAGGTTTTGGGAAGTATTTTGGGGGGAAAGACGCGTCCAAACAGCTCTTCCCCAGTAACCAGTATTAGTTTGGTGGTGGTAGCGGCCAGTCCAAGGACAACGGGTGGAAAATTTTGTACCTTGGGGAAGTTTTGACCTAAGCTGGTAAAGATAAGCTTAGGAGGTTTTTCATGCAGATCCCCACATCTGTACCCTAGAGTTCAGAGTGGGGGAGGAACCTTGACACTCCCCTAGGGTTGACAACTCTGATGAGTGATCTCCCTTCTGCAACACTGAGACTCAGAGACACTCCATTAATTGCTGTCATGGCAGTTCTCTGTTTGACCGAAGTGTGGGGGTGGGGAAATAAAGTGCAGGAACAATTTGACAGCTTATTATTATTTAATTTTTCAGTTTGTCTTATGCCTATCCACACCTTAGACAAGTTCCAGATTTTCAACAAATCATTAAAAAACACACTAACATTTACTGGTGTGAAATTTGAAGGAATATCTCCAGTTGCACAAATACCTATATATAAACTTTCTCACAAAAGAAAACCCAATATTCGCCAATCAGCCAAAACCCCATTTCATTATCCTTCAGTCTCAACCCTCCTAAACCTCGCCAATCTCCTAGACTGCCTGTGTTAAAAGAGGAGTTTGGCAGCATGCCCTCCAATCTCAGCTGTGTTATGAGGAATCAGGCGATACCTCGAGTAACCAATATCAAATCTTTCAGGGATTTGTATTAAGAGCAGCCCCTTAAATGCTATCTGGAAACCTAGGGCAATTCTTAGGGCTTGTCTAGACTGGCACTTTACAGCGCTGCAACTTTCTCACTTGGGGGTGTGAAAAAAAATCCCCGAGCACTGCAAGTTTCAGGGCTGTAAAGCACCAGTGTAGACAGTGCACCAGCACCGAAGCCGCGCTCCCAGTACTGGTAGCTACGCCCCTCGTAGAGGTGGGTTTTTTAGAGCACTGGGAGACCTCTCTCCCAGCGCTCTGCCGGGACTACACAAGCCACAAGTGGCAGCGCTTTAACATTGCCAGTGAAGACATGTCCTTAAGGTATTTGTCAGGGTTCCTTCTCCACTCTGAACTCTAGGGTACAGATGTGGGGACCCGCATGAAGGACCCCCTAAGCTTATTCTTACCAGCTTAGGTTAAAAACTTCCCCAAGGTGCAAACTTTGCCTTGGCCTTGACAGTATGCTGCCACCACCAAGCGTTTTAAACAAAGAACAGGGAAAGAGACCACTTGGAGATGTCTTCCCCCAAAATATCCCCCCAAGCCCTACACACCCTTTCCTGGAGAAGGCTTGATAAGAATCCTCACCAATTTGTACAGGTGAACACAGATCCAAACCCTTGGATCTTAGAGAACAATGAAAAAGCAATCAGGTTCTTAAAAGAAGAATTTTAATTAAAGAAAAGGTAAAAGAATCACCTCTGTAAAATCAGGATGGAAAATACTTTTACAGGGTATTCAGATTCAAAACACAGAGGATCCCCCTCTGGGCAAAACTTTAAAGTTACAGAAAACAGGAATAAACCTCCCTTTTAATACAGGGAAAATTCACATAAAACAAAAGATAAACTAATCTGCCTTGCCTGGCTTACCTATACTGGTTGCAATATTGGAGACTTGGATTAGGATGGGTTGGAGAAGATGGATTTCTGTCTGGCCTCTCTCAGTCCCAAGAGAGAACAACCACGTAAACAAAGAGCACAAACAAAAGTCTCCCCCCACAGGCCCCAAGATTTGAAAGTATCTTGTTCCCTTATTGGTCCTTTGGGTCAGGTGCCAGCCAGGTTAGCTGAGCTTCTTAACCCTTTACAGGTAACAGGATGTTGCCTCTGACCAGGAGGGATTTTATAGCACTGTATACAGAAAGGTGGTTATGCTTCCCTTTATATTTATGACAGTATTAGTATCTCAACAAGCGGGGAATCATATTCTGCTCTAGTTTACATTTCTTAATGATCCTACTGTGCAATCTTAATTAAAGGGCATTTTAGCAACCTAATCCTCAAGATACAAAGGCACAATTGAATTGGATTAAGGCCCACATTTCAAAGAAAACACCTCCCTCTTCTAGCTAGACATAGGCAAGAAATGATGTTTGGGCTGCTGCTAGTATTTTAAATCTTCTCAAAGCAGCAATAGACATAATAAAATTCAAGCATTGCAAACTTGGGTCACAAATGCAGGACACACTCCCTCAACCAGCAATGTATAAATCAACTTCCTGAATTTTGCCCACTTGCATCCCCAAACCTTCCAATTACTTCAGTCTTACCTGGGTTAAACCTCAGTGAACTCACCCTCATCCATCATTAAGCTTCAAAACGATATTGGGTTATATGTTCTATTGCACCAACTAGGTTGGATAAAAAAATAAACAAAAGACAGAGCTTAGTACCATCAGTACAGTGAATACACTGCTGCCCATGTTTGGCCATGTCTACACTACTAAACACTGCAACCCAAAAATGTCAACACATACTACAGCGACAGAAGCTAGCTACAACATTGCTGTAGGAACTCCATCTCCATCTCCTTGAGAGCTGGTAGCTAGGTCGACTATCAAGCTAGCTGCATCTATACCTGGGGTTAGGTTGGCATAGTTATGATGCTCAGGGGTGGGAATTTTTCACACCCTTAAGTGTTGTAGCTATGTTGACCTAAGTTTTAAGTGTAGACTAGGTCGAACTCTATTAGCAATCTCATATACATGTTGAGCTAGAAAAGGTGATAAAAATCAGTCTATGAGGTATCCTGCATGAAAGAACTGGCAGGGCAGACGAACAACCATCCAAAACCACCCCTTGAGATATCCCCAAAAAAGAATGAACGGAACCGTTCAAGAGTTATTCCAGGCCTTCCAGGAAAGTCGCAGTCAACAGTATCAACGCAACACTGGGCTTCTTACATGTGAGGAACTCAAGACATTTGACAAACATGAATTTGTTCATTCTCTCGATACCCTTGAGATGCAATAGGTGTTATTATTTCCATTTTACACATGAGGGGAGACAGAGCACTTCATTCCCATTTACACTAAGGCTCCTTTACTCCACCCTGTTAGTAAATATAGTGTATTCCCCCTTCAAGCTCCATTTAGACTGGCAGAATGGTGTAAAAGGGTCTTAATATAAATGGGACTTGGGGCTAGGGAGAGTAAGTGACTTGCCCAAGGTCAGACAGGATGTCCTTGATAGATCTAGCACTAGAATATCCTGCCTCATAGCCTTGCACTTTAGGCAAAAGACCAACCATACTCTTATTATATTCCAGTTATACAAAAACTAACGTTTAAAAAAGGAATTGTACATATCCCATAAACAAAGATATATAGGAACTTCTACAGTTTAGTGCATATTAAAACTTTATGTAATGACTGAGTTTGAGAGCACTCAATAAATTCTAGAGTATCCACTCACTATCCCTCGAAAATGTTTTACTTTTATGCTGCAATGTCCAATCTCATTTTTCACCCATAAAAATCAATATACCATTTTTCTGAAGGTATCTTAAACCTATGAGATACAGAAGAAGACAGAGTCTTACTTGTAGGTTTGTGACAATGTGAGAAGATCCACCTCACAGGCAGCCTTCTTCAAAAGGGAAAGTCCTCATATTTGCTAAACTCCCATCATGAGCTAAGTTTGAGGTTCTCGCTGAAGAAGAAAATGGGTGTAGAGCTTACTGACCATAAACAACTCACAAAATACAAATAATAAACATTCTGTAATTTGCAATCATCACATTTTTCTTGTCAGTGTTGTTTTTACTCATTTCATGCTCTGTGTTTTAGTCTCTCGGATGTTTTTATTTTAAACTCACAAAGTGCTATGCTGGTGTTTAATCCACACTTCTCATTCTCTAGCATATGATCAAACAGAAACCCACTTTAGATTTTACATGTCCACTCAAACCTTTGCAATGAGCTCCTAATAATGCATCCTATTTGGAATGGTTTCAGAGGAACAGCCGTGTTAGTCTGTATTTGCAAAAAGAAAAGGAGTACTTGTGGCACCTTAGAGACTAACCAATTTATTTGAGCATCAAGATCCTTTACAGCAAACAGGGAAAGATTAAGAATGAGCTCTCAAAAATGGATACTCTCATAAAGAACCAACCTTCCACACAAACTTCCTCGTGGCTGGATTTTACTAAAACTAGACAAGCCATTTACAATGCACACTTTGCTTCTCTACAAAAGAAAAAGGACACTAAACTTTCTAAACTACTACATGCTACAAGGGGCCACAGCAATGGTTCCCTCACCCCACCTAGCAATATTGTTAACCTATCCAACTATACTCTCAGCCCAGCAGAAGCAGCTGTTCTATCTCGGGGCCTCTCCTTCTGCCCCTCCACCCCCACGAACATGATACAGTTCTGTGGTGACCTAGAATCCTATTTTCGACGTCTCCGTCTCAAGGAATATTTCCAAAATACCTCTGAACAACATACTAATCCACAGAGGTCTCCCTGCCAACACTACAGAAAGAGGGATTCTAGATGGACTCCTCCTGAAGGTCGAAACAGCAGACTGGACTTCTACATAGAGTGCTTCCGCCGACGTGCACGGGCTGAAATTGTGGAAAAGCAGCATCACTTGCCCCATAACCTCAGCCATGCGGAACGCAATGCCATCCACAGCCTCAGAAACAACTCTGACATCATAATCAAAAAGGCTGACAAAGGAGGTGCTGTTGTCATCATGAATAGGTCGGAATATGAACAAGAGGCTGCTAGGCAGCTCTCCAACACGAGTTTCTACAAGCCATTACCCTATGATCCCACTGAGAGTTACCAAAAGCAACTACAGCATTTGCTCAAGAAACTTCCTGAAAAAGCACAAGATCAAATCCGCACAGACACACCCCTGGAACCCCGACCTGGGATATTCTATCTACTACCCAAGATCCATAAACCTGGAAATCCTGGGCGCCCCATCATCTCAGGCATTGGCACCCTGACAGCAGGATTGTCTGGCTATGTAGACTCCCTCCTCAGGCCCTACGCTACCAGCACTCCCAGCTACCTTCGAGACACCACTGACTTCCTGAGGAAACTTCAATCCATCGGTGATCTTCCTGATAACACCATCCTGGCTACTATGGATGTAGAAGCCCTCTACACCAACATTCCACACAAAGATGGACTACAGGCCGTCAGGAACACTATCCCCGATAATGTCACGGCTAACCTGGTGGCTGAACTTTGTGACTTTGTCCTTACCCATAACTATTTCACATTTGGGGACAATGTATACCTCCAGATCAGCGGCACTGCTATGGGTACCCGCATGGCCCCACAGTATGCCAACATTTTTATGGCTGATTTAGAACAACGCTTCCTCAGCTCTCGTCCCCTAAAGCCCCTACTCTACTTGCGCTATATTGATGACATCTTCATCATCTGGACCCATGGAAAAGAAGCCCTTGAGGAATTCCACCATGATTTCAACAATTTCCATCCCACCACCAACCTCAGCCTGGTCCAGTCCACACAAGAGATCCACTTCCTGGACACTACAGTGCTAATAAACAATGGCCACATAAACACCACCCTATACCGGAAACCTACTGACCGCTATTCCTACCTGCATGCCTCCAGCTTTCACCCTGACCACACCACACGATCCATCGTCTACAGCCAAGCTCTGCGATACAACCGCATTTGCTCCAACCCCTCAGACAGAGACAAACACCTACAAGATCTCTGTCAAGCTTTCTTACAACTACAATACCCACCTGCAGAAGTAAAGAAACAGATTGATAGAGCCAGAAGAGTTCCCAGAAGTTACCTACTACAGGACAGGCCTAACAAAGAAAATAACAGAACGCCACTAGCCGTCACCTTCAGCCCCCAACTAAAACCCCTCCAACGCATTATTAAGGATCTACAACCTATCCTAAAGGATGACCCAACACTCTCACAAGTCTTGGGAGACAGGCCAGTCCTTGCCTACAGACAGCCCCGCAACCTGAAGCAAATACTCACCAACAACCACATACCACACAACAGAACCACTAACCCAGGAACTTATCCTTGCAACAAAGCCCGTTGCCAATTGTGCCCACATATCTATTCAGGGGACACCATCACAGGGCCTAATAACATCAGCCACACTATCAGAGGCTCGTTCACCTGCACATCCACCAATGTGATATATGCCATCATGTGCCAGCAATGCCCCTCTGCCATGTACATTGGTCAAACTGGACAGTCTCTACGTAAAAGAATAAATGGACACAAATCAGATGTCAAGAATTATAACATTCATAAACCAGTCGGAGAACACTTCAATCTCTCTGGTCACGCAATCACAGACATGAAGGTCGCTATCTTAAAACAAAAAAACTTCAAATCCAGACTCCAGCGAGAAACTGCTGAATTGGAATTCATTTGCAAATTGGATACTATTAATTTAGGCTTAAATAGAGACTGGGAGTGGCTAAGTCATTATGCAAGGTAGCCTGTTTCCTCTTGTTTTTTCCTACCCCCCCCCCCCCCAGATATTCTGGTTTAACTTGGATTTAAACTTGGAGAGTGGTCAGTTTAGATGAGCTATTACCAGCAGGAGAGTGAGTTTGTGTGTGTTTGGGGGTGGGGGGGAAGTGAGAAAACCTGGATCTATGCAGGAAATAGCCCGACTTGATTATGTAAAGAGTTGTCACTTTGGATGGGCTAGCACCAGCAGGAGAGTGAATTTGTGTGGGGGGGTGGAGGGTGAGAAAACCTGGATTTGTGCTGGAAATGGCCCACCTGCTGATCACTTTAGATAAGCTATTACCAGCAGGACAGTGGGGTGGGAGGAGGTATTGTTTCATATTCTCTGTGTGTATATAAAGTCTGCTGCAGTTTCCACGGTACACATCTGATGAAGTGAGCTGTGGCTCACGAAAGCTCATGCTCAAATAAATTGGTTAGTCTCTAAGGTGCCACAAGTACTCCTTTCCTATTTGGAATGTAACTTTGTACTTCAGTAGCATTTGCTCTCTCCCATAGTGATGAAAGGCTGCACTTGATCTAAGAAAATATTGTGCAATACAGACAACCTGACATTCTCACAGAGTTTATCTGAAATTCTTTTGTCCCCTGATTCCAAAAACATGTATAGAAACCTCACACTTGAAACCATATAGTTGAATATTTCCAGGGGAAGAGAGTTTACTTCATAACGGGCCAGATCCTCAACTAGTGCAAATCAATGTAGTTCCATTGAAATCAATTAAGGTATGTTGATTTACACCAGCTGAAGATTTGGCCCACTGTATGTAGTGCCTTTCACCTAAGGATCTCAAGGTACTTTGTAAACACTAAGCTCAATTAACTCTGACAGGGGCAAGGAGGTGAAATTCCCTGGGCTCCTGTGTCCTAAGAACCAATGTTTGCCTGGGGCTGTGTTGAGGAAGGGCAGCTTTCAACCATGATTGGAGCTCAGTAGGAGGAAATTGCCATAGGCAATTGTTAAACCAACCAGTGTTGGCTGACTCCATGTCCCATGGAGGTTGCAGATATTTTGTAGTGCCACAACTCTCCCCCCACAGGTGAACTTTCTGCTGCCACTGTGAGCTTGTGTAAACACAAAGAGACCCTGGTTGTCGGCAGGCAGGATCGAACCTGGAACCTCTGGAGCTTAGTGCATGAGCCTCTACAGCATGAGCTAAAAGCCAACTGGCAGGTAGCTAATGCTGTAGAGCAAACTCATTTTCTCTCTCTCTCTCTCTCTCTAAGTGATCTCGGTACCACTAGATGGGCAGAAGGTGTGTGGTTACACTTGCTCCATTTCTCTTTGCAGCTAGGCCTGAATCTACCCAGTCAACTAAGCTACAGAATACTTCATTTTACAACACACACACACAAACTGCCAGACTTCCCACTGTCTTCTGTAGTCACTACACCTACGCCATGCTAGGAGCAAACACTATGTATGAAAGCCTGGCCAAACTGAAGGAAATTGTAATTTGACTATTGACCTCTGTCAAATAGTCAAATTACAATTAGGGTTTGATCCTAGGAGTGTGAATGGAGAATACTGATCTGGTAACATTCTACACCCACTTTGCACAGATATAAATGACTATAGAAGGTACAAGGCAGTGGAGAATCAGGCCCAGAGTGGTTAAGTGACTTACCTAAGGTCATCCATTGATATTACCCAGAAGTCCCACTCATCAGGCGGTGTTCTAGCTCTAGACTACATTGCCTCCAGCTATTTACCAATTGCATAATAATATTAGTCTTTTACCTATATTTATTATAATTTTCTCTTTGTTATGATGAACCCAATGGATAAATCAGGACTCACAGGCAGGGGTAACATTGGTGACATACCAACCCTGTAAATCTTGCTGCTTATAAGCTTTCAAAAAATCTCTTCCCTGGACTCTGGTGAACAGTTTGTTGAAACTCACTTGAAATTTCATCTTAAATATTTTACCCTCAAGATGCTCAAAATTTAACACTCCAGTGGAAATATAAAGCAAACCATTTACTTTTAGTCCTCAACATCTCAGTTGTATTTTCTTTTCTCATGTATATTTAGAATGTAAGACCAGCAAAGAATTTGACAGCTTTGTCCATTTAGGGAAAAAAGTATTTTAATTTGTTGTCCTTGACTAGATTCCATACACACATGGAATAATGTGCCTAGAATCTACAGGAAACAGGTCTTCCCAAAACTGTCTATTATTCTGCAATATCCTAGATGGCATTTTGTATTCAAGCCCAACTCGTCCTGATCTCTCTCGTTATTCACTGTTGAACTGCTTAATGCCTGAATTGTAGGCCTACTTGCAGGAAGAATGCAGGGAAAGAATTATTTTCTTATAACTTGAAATTGGATGTCTCACTTTAACTGTTATCTTCCACACCCCAGATAAATCCTGCATTACATCACAATGGTCAGCACTGAAAGAAATCCTAAAAAGATATAGGCTACTGACAAGCTGCATAAGAGAAAACCAAGATACTCCAGGTTAAAAGTATCTACTCTATTACAATTCCAGGTATTTGTTAAAGGGTTAAAGAGAAATCCTGGTCCCAGTGAAGTCAATGGCAAATTTCCCAATAACTTCATCCTTAATACTCTTATCAAATCTTTTAAAATGACTTTTTGCTAATCAAGTACACAGCTTACAGGCAGTCCCTTGGCAATCAAGCAATGTACTGATGTGTCTAGCATACTGTGATGGTATATATTTCAATATTTTTTCCATGTTTATGTGCACCTGGGGCTTGATGCAACACAAGTGAAGGCAATGAGAGTTTTGCCATTGACTTCAATGGGAGCAGGATTACCCTGCTAGGCTCCTCAAGGAGCTTCTTCTCTCTGCCAGGCACATCTTTGAAACTTCAGACCAATGTTAAAAAAAACAAAAACAAAAACAAAACACAACAACAACCAACAACAACAACAACCTTACTTCTGAATTCTATGAACAAAGATGACAGACTGAAACCTGAGTTGGCTCAGTATATTTGATTATTTGCATATAGCATATATAAGCATGGCTTTACATGTTAAATTAGGTGTATATTTTAATGGGAGTTTGATTTGTTTTCCGGCTTGCACTTAGTGTTGTCATCTATTCTCCAGCATGCTGATTAATATAGCCTCCATTTCTCCAGAATTCCTTTCTCCAATTTCCTGTACCTATGCTTGGATTCTTTCCCCGGATGCTTTAGTTCTAGACTTTTTCACTTCACTGTGACACTATGAACAGAAATCTGCCTTCAAATATTTTCCTCTTGTGATAGTCCTCTCTTGTCTAACATAACTTTGGCATTTATATGCAAGAAGTTGTCCCTTTCTTTCTCTTCGCTCACAGCTTTGATGTCATGGGGTGAGATGGTGGTGGTATATCCATTTGGATGTACTTGTGGTACAGTTACCAATAAAATTCTTCTACTTTTTACATGACCCTGATGTGTGCCATAATTATTGTTCCATCACTGTCCTGAAGAGTGAATATCTGCTGCTATCCTGTCACAGTTTTAATCTTTTAGTATCATAGAATCATAGAATCATAGAATATCAGGGTTGGAAGGGACCTCAGGAGGTCATCTAATCCAACCCCCTGCTCAAAGTAGGACCAATCCCCAATTAAATCATCCCAGCCAGGGCTTTGTCAAGCCTGACCTTAAAAACTTCTAAGGAAGGAGATTCTACCACCTCCCTAGGTAGCTCCTGTATCTTTGAAGAATAGCCCAAATGAGGCTGACACCATCTTTTACTCTCCTCTAGGTTTTGAACAGCTTCCCCAACTCCACCAGAGCCAAGTGAATACCTCAAATACATTTCCCCATCAATATTCACTTAAATAAAAACCTGCATTCCCTTTTGCTGTGTCTATGCCTATGAGCAGCCGGGGGAGTGAGGTGTTAATCCAACTTGCTCACAGGCACAAACACAGCTACAGCAAATTCAATTAAATTGCTGTTTATTAATGAAACTCAAACTGCACAGTGAAATGAAGCATCAGTCATAACTTCACCCCCATAAATTAACCTTTCTGTGTAGTCAGCGGTGGCAGCTGTCTGCACTTGGCAGGTCTCTGCGATGCTGCAGGGCACTTTACTATACTCTTTGGAATGATGTTTGTCTCTTGCCTCATGATAAATATTATACAACATGTTTAACAACTAGACAAAGAAATAATTCCATTGAATTTTTCATCATCAAAATCATTTGGTTTTGTAAAGATTGAATCCAAGGTGCCAGCCATTGTAAATTAGGAATAATTCCAGAGGTGTTTGTTTCTGAGGTAACTGGGTCTAAATTACCCACAAGAAAACTTACAGGAACCTGTTTGTTACTTGAAATTAAAAATGAACTGAAAAAGGTTTCCAAAGAAAAAAATCTATTTTTTAAAAAATTATTCTAGAAGAGGAAAATAAAGTGCTAAAGACAGTTTGGAGCCCTGAGATTGTAATGAGACCTGCACTTGGGGGCAGTTTGGCACAGCACTGCTCCAGGGGCAATTTAGCAAGACAACACATCTGATACTTCCTGTTTTCCCTACAACAGAGTGTCACATCACCAAACACCAGAAATCAGACCTTCAATTCCCCATTAGAGCCCATCAGTAGTAATTGTAACTGTACGGTAAAACGTGCCTGATACTTGAGGAAACACTTCTCCTCTCTATTCTGCTGCTACTTGCAAATAATTTTTAACTGTTTCAGTGGCAACCACCTGTCAGATACCCAAGAGTCATTACAATAGCCAAGTTCTAGTACCTTTTATTTGGTGTAACTGTGGTGCATATATAGTACAGGACATTACGTCAGGTCACATCAGAGCATGTTGTTAAGTCATGGCATAATCTGATGCAACATGACATCAGCATGATTTACTAACGATATTCTGCATATTTTTAAACATACTTGTAGAAATAAGTGCATCTCTGATAAGCAACCCATGTTGCCATGGTAAATGGTACATAGATAGTCACAGAACCTGAATTTCTAGAGGCTAGTTTTGTGATTAGTAAATAAAAGGATTTTAAATGCTCAGGAATAGATTCAGCTCTCCAATATGGTAGAATAAATCTAGAGTAACTGCAGTGATATCTTCTGAATTACTCTCTCATTACACCAATAATACCCTGGTCTTCAGACTAACATGGTCTTGATTTTACTAAACATTTTTCCTAAGGAATCATTCACAATGTCTACAATTGACTGAAAGTGTCAAATTAATCTTAAAAGATTATTTTTTTCATAT
The DNA here is from genome assembly GCF_965140235.1 of Caretta caretta. Lineage (NCBI taxonomy): Eukaryota > Metazoa > Chordata > Testudines > Cheloniidae > Caretta > Caretta caretta. Next base: position 35,317,702 of record NC_134208.1, read on the forward strand.
TGTAAACAAATGTCTTTTCCCCCCAATATTCAGACTATAAATGGAAGAATACACAGAGTATGGCCAAAGTACATCAATAGCTGCACAGAGAAAGCTTGTATTTCCCAATAGCCAACAAGCTACCCTAGTTTAAGAGGAAATCATCTGCTTATGATCCTAAAGTAAAGAATCCACAAAAATTGACATATTGTCAAAAATTTTACACAGTTACACTGAAATAATTGTGGAGCATTGACTTTCACTGAATTAGTCCATCTGTATACTAATATGAGAACAGGGTTTGTCTCATTGCGATTAAAATGGTTCACTATAGAGAAGACAGGAGAGTATACACATTTCATCAGTTTCACATTGGAACCAAAAAAGAGGGGGGGAAAAGTCAAATGATGAAATATTTACCTACATGTATGAAAAACTTGAATTTAGTTGAAGTCACAACATTTGGAGCTGTTTGGAACTGGATTTTGCTTGTGGCTCAACTCATGAAAATCCTGGCTTTCAATGGGCTAGATCAGAGGTTCTCAAACTGATCCGAGAGCTCCATTCAGGTGGTCCGCGGACAGTTCCTTCTAAGGTGCGTGCCTGTATGGCCACACACAAGAGAATGAAGGGCCACCCACCTAATTTGTGGAGCCACGCAGGCATGACTCCACTAATTAGGTGTCTGGACCTTGGAGAAGATGCACAATTAAGGTGAGGTGGTGGCCTTGGGGGGGAATAGAGCGCAGGTGGGAGGAAGAAGTGGGGTGAGAAGAGGAGGTGGGGGGAATTTGGGATGTGCAGGGCTGTGGCGGACAGAGAAAGAAGCAACTTTCCCCAGCTCGGGTGCTGCCGCAGAGGGCAATCACATCCAATCTCATCAGAAAGGTAAGACTACGGATATTAAAATATGAGTTGTGTGATTTTATTTGTAGAACAAAAAAAATTATTAGTTTTTTTATATAGCGCTTTTATCCAGAGTGCTTTACAATTAGTTAGCTAACATTTGGAAAGATCATTAAAAACTGGCCCTCAGCAATTTTCAAGTGGTCCATGAAAAAAAAGTTTGAGAACCATTGGGATAGATGATCAGCTATTATATACACAATCAGCCATTATCTCCATTCCTTAAACCCCCTTGCAAACATCAGAATACCCCCTTATTAATTTTTTTCACATTACATTTTAAAAAATATTCAGGGCATATTTAGTCTATCAGTAATTGGAATTAATGAAATATTCCTTCTGAGCGAAGAATCTATTACTAGCTGCACCAGATTTCAGACTAGTTGTGCCAGATTCATACCTACACATTCTACCAGGGCAATATAAAGGAGCAGTGGGAATACTTCACTGAACAGCACAGCAACTACAGCAAGAAACAAACAAACAAACAAACACACACCTTCAAATGTGCCTTTAATTAACAAACATCTATAAAGTGATGGAAGATACATGGTCCCGCCTGAAATTCTGAACGACATCCCCCCACTGCCAACAATGATTATTTCTTTGAAATTGCTGGAAATGGATTGTGCAGAATATATTTGTCTGCTCCTAAGAGAAAATTTCCTCTACAATGCTGCAAAATGAGGGATAAAAATCCTCCCAAAAATCTTTTTCAACATGTCATGGGGAACAATACCTTCCTTCTTTCCTGATTACAAATTTGTCGATCAGTTTAAGTTGTTGTGTCTGAGGAACTAATAAATACACGATTTATGTATTTATTTTACATCAAGAAAAACATTTTAAAAATATAAAAAGAAATAACTTCAGATGCACACTTTTGGTTTAAAAAAACAAACAAGAATTCAAGGGAGGGATTGGTTATAGTGAAAGGCAAAGAGTAATGGTTGATGCCAAGGGAAAGGTAGTTATCAGAGATAATCGAAAGAAAAGGAGGACTTGTGGCACCTGGGAGACTAACAAATTTATTTGAGCATAAGCTTTCGTGAGCTACAGCTGCAGCTCACGAAAGCTTATGCTCAAATAAATTTGTTAGTCTCTAAGGTGAAACCAGAGATAATCAAGTTATCAAAAGAAAATGTGGGCAGAAAACAGATTTGTTGTGGCCATTCACTTCCTGTTCATCATTTGCTTGTATTCTACAATGGCTGACTATTATATACCAGTACATAGAACTGTCCAGAATGTGCCATGGCCATTTCACACTGAACAAGCCAGGGCTCATTTATTTTTAAACACATAAACATGTTGGATCTCTTTGATGCTCTCTAAATTATAGTCTGCAAAAGATTTGCTTGCTAAAGCTTACATGACGTGTAAGCCATCATGCTGGGTCTAACTGGGTAATGAAACTGGATTCTTAAATGGTCTGCATGCTCTCTTAAAAATTGGGGCTATGGGGCAATAAAAATGTTCCTAAGTGTTATGTGTTACAGACAAACAAGCATTTGCCAAAGACTTCGGGCTTAGACCAGCTGAACTTAGCATAGACAAGCACGGCAAAAGCTAACTTTGAAAATTAGTGGTGCTTCACAGCATTGGAAGCTAAATTAAATTCTATGAGAAAAATCCTGGTTTTAGAATATACACATTTCATGCCACATTCCCCTGAAACAGAGTTTTAGGCGTGATCTTTAGCTAGTATAAGGGCTTGTCTACACTGGCACTTTACAGCGCTGCAACTTTCTCAGTCGGGGTGTGAAAAAACATCCCCCTGAGCGCAGGAAGTTTCAGCGCTGGAAAGCGCCAGTGTAGACAGTGCACCAGCGCTGGGAGCTGCGCCCCTCGTGGAGGTGGGTTTTTGAGAGCGCTAGGAGAGCTCTCTCCCAGTGCTCTGCCGTGCCTACACAAGCCATGGCAAAGCACTGCCACTTTAACTAGCCCTAAATGGATGTAACTTTACTGAAGTTATTGTGCTGTGTCTACTTACCCTAGTTAAGGATGAGAACTTCAGGTTCCCAGTGGCACAAAAGGATACAACTAATATAAACATGATGTGTTTGATTCTGTTTTTTTAGCCAATTGCATAATATTTAATGCGCCCACATCAAGTTCTGGAGTAAGGGACTTGAGTTAAGATGGTTAAAAGAAAAAGAGTCAAGATAGATACAACATTATTTTCAGGAAACCCCTCTGGATCCAATGTTGTTCAAAACTTTGAAAGAGCTGCAAATATTTTGGTTGGTAGGATTACTATACAGTATAATTTAAAGGAAAAGTCTGCCCAGACAAATTGTTTAAAAGGTTCACCTTGCCATGTAACGTAATTGTTTCACAAAGAAAACCAAAACCCATTTGATTTAACTAGATCAAGATGAGCAATAAATTAGTAAATCAAGCATTTCCTTACCTTAAAATCCATCATAATCTGTGTGGATTGTAATTTAAAGGCTTTCACAGTTCAAAGACCAAGCATACATATGAATAGGCATAAGAGTAGCAAATGTAAGCTACAAAAAGTGACAGGTCCATAAAATATGCCTAAACATTCTCATGTCACAGAATTGTCCTGCACTTCAATTGAAATCTAAAACCTAACACCTGCTTCCTTTAGTCCCCTGTAGTTTTCTCTATATGCTGTGATAGGCTCTGTTCTTTTATCTCCAGAAACACTTCCCTTTTCCATGTATGCCCTACACTGAAGAGAAGTATCTGTCCATTCCCTCCCACATTTCCTTTTATAATACCTAGTATTAGTCTACATTAAATAGGGACAGGACGCACAGAATTGCACACTTGTTATATTATTTTAGCTAGTTTGGGTATCAAACTTTGATATTGGGTATTTAACTTTGATATTTGGGTATTTAGCTAGTTTGGGACGCACAGAATTGCACACTTGTTATATTATTTTAGCTAGTTTGGGTATCAAACTTTGATACCCTTTGCCTTCAAGGGGAACAATCATGTGCTGAATTGGAGGGTTTCTCTTTTCAGATTATTCAGTGTAGTCAGCCAAGCTTAGAAGGTTGTCCTGGTGAGCCAAAGAACTTTAGGGCTGTAAAAATACTACTGGCTAATGAGGGATTTAAATGGATCTGAGAATAATAATAATTGATTGATTTTATGATTATATAGTACCTTTCAGACAGGAAGATCCCATTGTACTTTATGAGCCATCATTCCACTCACCAATGAAGAACAGCTGCTTTGGGGGAAGACTATAGCAATTATATACCACCAAACACCAAAGCGATACAACAGTTTAGGGTTGGAAGTGAGGGACCATATCACAATCATGTGAAATTATTGGGAGAATTTAGGTAATCTGTATGCAGTTAGCCAAATTAGACTTTGATCAGGACATAGGAATAAACCTTATTCAATGCTATATGTAGAAATGGTCCCAAACCAAAACCTCCTATAATCTAGGAAAGTTTGGATTGTCATCCAGATTTACAGCTTGTCCATATATGTTTAAAAGAATGAACCAAAAGCATGGATCCCTTGCCCTGAATTTTGGGCAAGTTATGATTTATTATCATATTAATTATCATATCATACCTTGTATTAGAGGTACCTTTAAAAGTACCTGCACTGAATGATGTTCTATACTTACATTGACAAAATTTGTCAAATTTGCTCGTCTGTCAGTCTATGGCAGAGGCATTTGTATTGATGCTCAATGGCCACCCAGGATTAGTATCATCTCATGTGGCTTCTGGCCTTTGACCTATCTTCTCCCTGACCAGGATATCATGTCCTGTGTTCTTGAACTGATAGCACTGCAGCATTTCTGTGTTGTTTTACCAAGGCAAAGTAATATTCTGCTTTAATTAAATGAGGTTCCCCCATTCTCTCATGAGTTTAATATTAGAGACCTGTCAGAACTTTAAAGAAACCTGAAAATTACTTCAGTGGCGAGATTGCATGGTGTGAAGTGCAGTGTCCCCATGAGACAGAAATAATAACATAAATCCTGTGGCAGGGCTTTGTGCCCCATAACCTTTAAGGGGCCTTCATAGAACATACACTTGGAGCTCATTGCAGGATTGGGGCCGTAGTTAGTTTGGAGAATTCTGCTAAATCCCCATCCTAAAAATAGGTTGATAGGTGTTCCTTGCCCAGTCAGCCGGGAACACAGAGTTTGTGTGGTTAGAGTAAGTGTGTGGTGGGGAAGTGAAAAACCAGGCTGATGGGTGGAAGGGGACTTGTAGAGGAATATAGAGTGATTCTTCCAGGCATGTTAACAAAAAGGGGGTGCAAGGCTTCCTCACTCCCCACTCCAGAAACAAATTCCCCACCATTACAGGTGGATTGAGCATTGATGGCTCCCCAGTTTCTCCTGTTCTCTGCCTGAGTCCTACAACAGTTTAATCTCCTGAGGACTGAAATGCCTTAGTCTAACTAAAGCCACTGGACTCAGAGGGATATTTGTTTGAAATTTAACGGCCTGTGATATACAGAAGGGCAGATTAGATTAATAGTCCCTTCTGGTCTTAAACTGTACAGAACTAGGAAGTCAGATTGGTTTCACATTGCCTGTATACTATGCAGAAGGAATTCGTGACCCATTTCATATTCAATTTGGATTTGATTTTTTTTTCAGTCCAATTGTGAGACTTCTGGTCACTAAATTCCACTCTCACTGGGACTGGATTAATTAACTGATGGACTTTAGTCTGAACCTATATGGGCATGTATGTGGCAGATGCACATTTATGACTGGATGGTGTTACCAATCAAACTGCTGAGTCAATGGTTTGGAAAAACAGTAGGAAGTTGATGGAGAACATTGATGGTAGGGGGCTGTGTAGTTCCACACATAATTGAGCATAGGAAATGGTCTCCAAATTTCTTTTAAAAACAGCAACAGGAAGATAGTGATGTGTAAGGCTGGGTGAACGTTTTTTCCCCCTCAATGGAAAACTGGGGTTTTGAGAAAAAAAATTGTGAAAATTGTCAGCTTCCCATAGGAATTTTTTTTATTTAATAAAAACAAAAACTGAAATATTTTGATTCAAAATGACAATGTAGTGCTTCATCAGAGTTGTATTTCGGATGGTGCATACTCCCATTCTCCTCTACAGGTCCATTTCTGATTGGCTGTGATTCATTATGGGGGATGTAGACCTATCTCCTGTGATGCAACTGCTCTCCTCCCCAAGAGATGAGATAGGAATACATCACGGGAGAGGTTGTCCAGTGAGTAAGCCTGGCCCATAGAGGAAAAATAGGAGTATAAGGCACTCATACAATACCTCCCAGGAGGCACCGCAGCACCAGCTTGAATAGAAATATTTCATTTTTGGCCCAATTATTTCATTGAAAATAAATCAACATTTTCTGCAGATAATTTTGACAAAAATGAAAAAAACCCTTAACTTTTTAATTAAAAAAAATCCCATTTTCTGACTAGTACTAGTGATGTGGCTGGAAATGATGGGGACGTTGTGTGCAAAATTGTCTGAAGCAAAACTCAGACCCAATGTTAGCTGTCAGTCCTACATGCTGCAGTAGACTAGATGATACTCAGAACTAAAAATGCAATACTCTTCAAATCCCCAATATTCTCTAAATCTGAGTATTAAAAGCACACATGATATGAAGATACTACAGTCACTATTAGGAAAAAAATCAGCATTTAACAGTTGCGCCATGTAAAAAGTTACACAAAAGAAGCCATGTTGCGCACCACTGCCATCTTTACTGGTCCTACAAAACTCATGAACAATGTTTCATGTTCTTGAGCACAATCTACTGGCACATTATTCATTAACTATTTATAGATAGTTACAGGAGTACTCTATAAAAAGAACTGTTACCACACACTGTTGTGGTATCGGATGCCAAATGCTGGCCTTTCTAATAGCACCTACTATAGGTCCATATGAATTACAGGAAAGGGTGATGACAATCAAATCAATTCTTCTAATTAGCAGTGGGATGTCCAAAGACTGACTTGCCATGCTTTCCATGTTTTACCACACACTGCTTTAGCGTGTGTCCATTCTGTCACCAAACATAATACACAGGGTACAGATGTGATTCTGCAGAATTCTGACAAAATTGTACTGGCCTTATGTTATATAAATTATATTTTCCTTTGCAGAAGTCAGCTGGAGCACTTCATTTTAGCTCACTAACCTTTCAGCTTTTGGAACATCTGGACCTCATCCTACTCTTGTTTAGATATTACCAAGGGGGTGCTACGGGTGGATAAAGCCCACACTGGGCCTGAAACGATTAAAGGACAGCAATGGGCCCAGATAGCCCTGCCTCTCCAGACCTGCACAGCATGCTCCAATTGGAGAAGAAGCTTAAAAGGGAGCAACCCAGCTCTGAAAAAAGAGGCTGGGGAAAAAGACAGACCTACCCTGAAGGATTCCTCCACACTTCAAATGTGCCAAAGAAGCCTCCCCGTGAGGACGCTGAGCCCAGTTGGGGCTGAAGGGTTAGTTGTCTTTGTTACCTTATATTGGTCTTGGAGCCATGGGGAGAGAAAGATGGTAAAAAGTGACCCGGGGGGTAACTGATAAAAACTCCAAGGTGCCAGACCTTCTAGAGGAGCCTGTTAGAATGGAAGGGCCTGGACTCCCCTACCTACTGCCCCTGCTGCAGGAGTGGCATAAGCCTCATTCCTACCCCATCCTCCTCTGGGAGGACAAGGACGTTGCACACCTGAGGTGAAGCAAAGCCCATGTATGGGTAAGGAGCTAGACTGAAAGGCCTTCCAGCTGGAAGGTGAGGCTAAATACTGGATGTGCTACCCACTGGAACACCTGGCTCTCTGAGAGCTTTATTACAGGGATGGTCTTTCATTTCCTCTGGAAACTATTTTTAAAACAATGATAATCCCTTGCACTTAAGCCACAACTCAAAGTAAAACATTTTGAGACACCTCTATTCACCTTCTATTTGCACATTAAGACCCAGATCAGTGTCCTGCTGTTTGGTGAACTCAGCATCACTCTTCCCCTTTCTTCCCTGTGTCCACTGTTACAGAGCCTGGACTAGCCAACAAGCAGCAATTTACAGAAAGTTACATAGTAGTGTAAGTAAACAAAGGATCTTTTAAATGCTTCCTTCTGAGACCGATTTCCTGCTTCTGACGGAGTTCTCAGTTGTTGCACTTAATCTAGAGTCATTTAGTCTTGGTCTACGCTAACAATGTTGGTATCACTACATCGCTCAGGGGTGTGGAGGGTCATGTGAGGAGGTCATGTGCCCCCCATTAGCTGCTGCCTCTCCCTTCCCGTACCAGCAAGAAATGGATTCCACTTGCACCATTGATGGGAGGGCTCCTCCTGTCGACAAAGCTATAGCCTCTCGGGGAGGTGGAGTACCAACCCTGATGGGAGAAGCTCTCCCGTTGGCGTAGACCGCATCTTCACTAAGTTGCACCACTGCAGCATTGTAAGAGTAGACACATGTAGAATGAACTAGCAAGTGTAGAATGAACCAGTAAGCAAATTAAGTGGTCTTGTTTTCTTTTATTCTACAAAAGCATGTTATTAATTTGCTGACCTCAGTGATTTACTGCAGCTTTTGAATCAGATTCTCATCTCAGTTCCACCAGTTTAAATCTAGAGTAACTCCTCCCACTTCATGTTACAGCTGATCCCAATTACACCAATGAGCAATTACATCAACAAGCCTAATTCTCCATCCTGTTACCCAGTGCTGTGACAGTGTAACTCCGTTTAAACCAACTGATTACACCAGCGTCAAATGATGACTAGAACAGAATCAAGGCCAGTGATGTTTTTCTGGGTTTATACTGGTATAACTGAAATCATTATCTGGCCCTTTTGTGATTCACATTATATTCAGTTGTATATTTAATAAACGATAAACCAGATTCTCTGGCATAAATTGACATAGCTCCGCTCATTTCTATTTGGCAATGGGCTCAATCCTCCCATGTGTTCAGAACTCTCAGCTTAAAATAGTGCTTAAAATAGTAAACTCTGAGGGGCAAGGACTGTCATTTATACTCAAAATATGTTTGTACAGTGCTTAATACATAGTAGCTCTTCTGGTTGAGGAGTCTAGGAACTGTTTCGATATAAATTTTGTAGCTTGGCCCATAACTCCTAAGTTAAGGACACCCCTAGATTGGTGGAACTGGCTGAATCTCAAACTCCAGCAATTCACCTGCCAGTTGAAGCAGTGTAGAGCAGCCTTTAGGCAGCTCTAACCTGTGTCAGAGCTGGTGCAGAGAATTAGAGAGTCATAACTGAAGGGTGCTGGACATGGCAGAGAGTCTGGCCCTTTATATTAATGGATATTGCATATAGGTACTAACTGGAGGATATTACATTTGCTTGGCTATAGTAGTGCATCTAACAAACCTGTGGGGTTTATTATGCTCAATAAGCTACATGGCAAAACTGGGTGCACTGCTCCTTGCAGACAAAGCCTCATTTAGAATAATTCATCTGTGCTTGTAAATTATTCATCTTTCAATTGATGAAAATATGCTAATTAAGGATTTGCTGTTAAAAAGATATAAATATCTTTTAATATATTTATTTATATATAAAATAAATTGCTGAAAGTAATTAGAATAAGTAATTACTAAACATTATGATTCTGAAGCTAAATAATTTCTCTGAGAGCAAACTCAGTAAGGAGTAGATATAATTGAAACTACTAGCAGTATTTTTATGTTGTTTACATAAAATATACATAAGCATCGCAAGATTTGAGTGTTGATTTTTGTATTCTACAGGTTCATCTTTTGCTTTGTTTGCTCATCTTGGGCTCAGTCCTGCAAGGAGCAGAGTACTCTAGCCCTGGGCCAGGGAAGCAAGTAAACACATGCCTAGCTTTCAGCTTATGAGTTGTTTCATTGACTTTGACGGGATTACTCACATGCTTACAGTTAGGCACCCACTTAAGTGCTGACTGGATCAGGGGTGGGGTGATCAGCACCTAGCAGGATCAGCACCTTTCGACCAGTTAAAATATTGGCCTTTGCCATTCTCCCCCAGAATTTGCAAGAAAGTTCAGATTTTGTCAAGGATGTGTTCCATCCAGCAGGCAAGCAGGGTCCCCTTGCCTACCCTGACCTTGCAGCAACCTTCCTCACCCTGCAGAGGCCTCCATCTTCAATCAGGTGCAAAAAGGCTTTCTCCCCCAGTTCCATCCTAGGAGTCCCTTTATAGACTCCTGCTAAAGTCACCTGCTTCTTTTGTTTTTTTGTTCTACCTTTTGTTCAGCATGGATTCACCAAGGGCAAGTCATGTCTGACTAATCTAATTGCCTTCTATGATGAGATAACTGGCTCTGTGGATGAGTGGAAAGCGGTGGACGTGTTGTTCCTTGACTTTAGCAAAGCTTTTGACACAGTCTCCCACAGTATTCTTGCCAGCAAGTTAAAGAAGTATGGGCTGGATGAATGGACTATAAGGTGGACAGAAATTTGGCTAGATAGTCGGGCTCAACGGGTAGTGATCAATGGCTCCATGTCTAGTTGGCAGCCGGTATCAAGTGGAGTGCCCCAAGGGTCGGTCCTCGGGCCGGTTTTGTTCAATATCTTCATTAATGATCTGGAGGATGGTGTGGATTGCACCCTCAGCAAGTTTGCAGATGACACTAAACTGGGAGGAGAGGTAGATACGCTGGAGGATATAGCATACAGAGGGCCCTAGACAAATTAGAGGATTGGGCCAAAAGAAATCTGATGAGGTTCAACAAGGACAAGTGCAGAGTCCTGCACTTAGGACGGAAGAATCCCATGCACTGCTACAGACTAGGGACCGAATCGCTCGACAGCAGTTCTGCAGAAAAGGACCTAGGGGTTACAGTGGACGAGAAGCTGGATATGAGTCAACAGTATGCCCTTGTTGCCAAGAAGGCCAATGGCATTTTGGGATGTATAAGTAGGAGCGTTGCCAGCAGATCGAGGGACGTGATCGTTCCCCTCTGTTCGACATTGGTGAGGCCTCATCTGGAGTACTGTGTCCAGTTTTGGGCCCCACACTACAAGAAGGATGTGGAAAAATTGGAAAGAGTCCAGCGGAGGGCAACAAAAATGATTAGGGGACTGGAACACATGACTTATGAGGAGAGGCTGGGGGAACTGGGATTGTTTAGTCTGTGGAAGAGAAAAATGAGGGGGGATTTGATAGCTGCTTTCAACTACCTGAAAGGGGGTTCCAAAGAGGATGGATCTAGATTGTTCTCAGTGGTAGCTGATGACAGAACAAGGAGTAATGGTCTCAAGTTGCAGTGGGGGAGGTTTAGGTTGGATATTAGGAAAAACTTTTTCACTAGGAGGGTGGTGAAACACTGGAATGCGTTGCCTAGGGAGGTGGTGGAATCACCTTCCTTTGAAGTTTTTAAGGTCAGGCTTGACAAAGCCCTGGCTGTGATGATTTAGTTAAGGATTGGTCCTGTTTTGAGCAGGGGGTTGGACTAGATGACCTCCTGAGGTCCCTTCCAACCCTGATATTCTATGATTCTACCTTTTGGTAATTTCCCACTGCTGTGAAACCCTGTCCCTTCAGACAAGAGGAGGAAGTGTCTTCTCCCAGACAGAGAAAACCCATTGTCCCAAGGTGTTTTATTTTAAACAGATAACTGTTCAGTGCCACTCTGGCCTGGCAGAGACATGAGACAATCCTGTTAACTCAGGGTGAATCCACATATATACAAGCTTTTCATGACACGGGGATTTCATGATACAATTTCATAATATCATCCATCAGGCAGAAATGTTATAGACAGAACCCCCTATTTGTCACAGCCATGGCATCTAAAAACGGGACTTAGGCACATAAGTACCTTTGTGGATCTGGGCCACCATGCCCAAAATTTACTCTGATCGTTTTATAGGATAAAAATTTCCTAAGCACCTAAGTAACTTAGGAGCCTAAGTCTCCCTGAAAGTCAATGAGACAGGCTCCCAAGGGCCTGACTTGAAGTCAATGGGAGTTAAGAACCTAACTTGCTTAGGAGTTTTTATAAATCCCACAAGGCACCTATCCGTATCTTTAGGCAGCAATGTAACTTTGTAAATCTGGCCGTAGGTGCCTAAGTCCCATTTGCCACATAGGCACTTTTGGAAATTCTATCCATAGTGGCCTATATGAAATGAGTGGGCAGACCCCAACCAGCTCCTAGAGAACAGGTGCCCACATCACTAAAGGAGGTATCATAACCGGCTGCACTTGAGTGAGTGAAATGATCTCTGTGGATATACTTTAAAAGTATCTGGTGATCAGCTGAGCCTGAAGATGTTATTTAAATGTAAGGTGCTATTATTCTCCAGCAGCATATAGGTTCTCTCCGTCAACGATGAGTCAAAGGAAAATGCGGGTCAGGAGGGCAGAGCAGCACAGAACCATCTAACCACGTGAAATACTGCAAAGGCAACTACGAACCATCAGCAGAAATACCTGTGGAGCTAATGAGGCACAACGTCTTCATTCTGAATTACATTGGGGTTCCATGCTGGGTCACAATACTCTGCTACTGGTCAGAGAGCTGACCCTGCCTTTGAAAAGAGAGAACGGGATTTGCACTTGTCATCCATTAACTAGAAGAAATGCACACAGAATGCCCTGATAAAATCGGTTTGTAATTGCAAAAATTAATGAGGGATGGACCCTCAGCCAGAGTAAACCAGCACTTATCTATTGATACTATATGGGAAATACAAAATATCTATTTTAGGTGCTAATAATAATAGCACAGTGATCAAGGGAATCTGTATTTGCCTTATCTGCCTGTGTGGGGGCATTTTAATCTCCTAATACACACACACTTCCAGCTGTCCATTAGGAATAGAATGAATATTGTTCTGCACCATACCTGTCTATTTAAGACTCCCTCCCCACCTGTCTGTCTCCACTCTCAACATTCTCTTTTGTCATTGTGGTGAAATTCACCATCTGCAGAGGGCCAGCCCAAGACTCTCACACAACTTTAATCCCTGTAGCTCTGATCCTCTAAAGGCTTACGAACATAGATTCATAGATTCATAGATATTTAGGCCAGAAGGGACCATTATGATCATCTAGTCTGACCTCCTGCACAATGCAGGCCACAGAATTTCACCCACCACTCCTAAAAAAGACCTCACACCTATATCTGTGCTATTGAAGTCCTCAAATTGTAGTTTGAAGACCTCAAGGAGCAGAGAATCCTCCAGCAAGTGACCCGTGCCCCATGCTACAGAGGAAGGCGAAAAACCTCCAGGGCCTTCCAATCTGCCCTGGAGGAAAATTCCTTCCCGACCCCAAATATGGCGATCAGCTAAACCCTGAGCATATGGGCAAGATTCATGTTTAATGTGACAATTGTTTATTTTGCTCTTCGTAATTGTCTCACCATTATCTGATGCTTCATCGACCTGTTTCTTGTAGGCATGTGTTGTCTCTCATCCTGGACTGCAAGGTAGAAACCACCTTCTTTGTTCGGTGTGTAACCCCCACTTGGAATTAGCCAGCTGAGCTCTTGGAGTTCCAGACTGAGCCTTTAGTGGGCCTACCCGAGCGACTATGACAATAATGGCTATCAAAGCCCTCTGACATTTCCCAGCGTGCTTGGAATCAGGAGTAGAGTCAGAATGGACAAAAACCCCTGCTGATACCAACAGGGAGGAATTGCACGGGATGTTCTAGGTAAGCAGTTTGCTGGCCCAATGATGAGACAGGGCTGTTTAGCCCCCTCAGTGGGAGGGGACAGCCTGACTCAAGTTTCAGATTTGAGCTGAGGATGGAGATGGGGCTGTAAGAAAGAAGCAGAACAGCTCAGGGAATCTGATTAACTTTTCCTTCCCACGCAGGGAGTCTATGAGTTGCTGTGGAATCTAGTGCATGGGTCAGGCAGTTCCAGCCCTACAGAGACCAGTGTCAAGAGTGGTGGAGATCTGAACTGGTGCCAGCTACTGAGCCAGCTGAGACCTCTACAGGACTCCAGACCACGGAGTCAGGAAAGGACCCTGCCCCATCCAAGGGCAAAGACACAGTAAAGTTTAAGCTGAACAACAGTCACAACCCTGTAGCACTCCTCTCCAGACTCATCCACAGTGGGCCACTGAGAAGGTGCCAGAAAGGGAGCTCAAGGTTGGGAAGAGTTGTGAGTGCTGGGAGGTGGGCAATAGACTGATTTGTGAATGTGTTCGTACTTCTTCATCTTAACCCTTTCCTTCCCCAGATCTTATTTTCCTGCTCTCAGTAAAGTCCCCTTGTTGTACTCCTATTTGGGGTAGGTGTCATTCTGTTGTTGGGGTTTGTGCTGATGTACTTTATCATGCTTTTTGTACCAGGTCTCACACTTCCTGCTGGTTAGTAGTACTAGTCTTTTTCCCCAGGGATAGCACTTGTGTCTTGGGCACAGTGAAGAATCACCTTGTGTGTGGAGGCACAAGGCATCACAAAAAGAATCCAGGACCCAGCCCACACGAGGAGAGGGGAGCAGCTGCTCTAAATAACAAGTGCCAGCACCAGGCAGTGAAAAGGCTTGAGCAACACCTTGGGGGTAGGGTTGCCAACTTTCTAATCCCTGAAAACCGAACACCGCTGCCCCACCCCTTCCTCCAGAGGCTCTACCCCCTGCCTCTTCCGCCGAGGCCCTGCCCCCTCTATCCCCCCTAATTGCTCGCTGTCCAGCCCTGCTGTCCTGCTCTCCCTGCCCCCCCCCCCAAGACTCACCTGCCACTTGCAGAGCCAGGCTGGGAGGCGCTGACGTGGAGCCTGCCTGCCTGTCCAATTGGGACACAGCAGGGCACAGCAGGGGTCAAAACCGAGAGTGAATCTGGACTGGGGAAATCGGGACACAGCGGGGTTGGTTCCTGGAATGAGTGGCTGGTGAGAGGAAATTGGGACATAGCGGGGGCGGGGGGGGGGCAGATAGGTTACCCCCCTGCCTCCCCAGATGGTGCCAGTCCCTACTTTGGAGCCCAGTCTGGGAGCTAGCCAGTTCTCTCTGTCAGGCTGGGGGGTGGGAAGAGCAGCAGCTGCTAAGCAGAGCCGCTCCTCCAGGCTCCATCAGCAGCTGCTGCTCTTCCCACCCCCTGATGGCAGAAGCTGGTTATTGCAGGTGACTGGACTTTTAGCATCCGGTCAGCTGAGCTGACTGGACGCTGCCAGTTTACCTTTTCAACCGGAATGTCTGGTCGAAAACCGGACACCTGGCAACACTACCTGGGGGAGGGGTTACATGTGTTGAACAGCACGCAGCAAAACGTCCAGTCCCTATCTGGGGTTCCTAGGTATTACTGAAATGGTAATAGTATTGAACAAGACTGGGGTCTTTGAGTTTAAGTGGTGTAGATGCCTTGTGCTGGCCTTAAATTTCCCCCCTGTGATATGTTCTCCTTTCGTGTTACATCAGCCTTTTAAATCTGTATGAGATATTTCATACATACTTCAAGACTGACAGGGTCACATTAACATGTTTTGTCAATTTCCTAAAAGGATTAATATTTTTGCCATGCAGCTGCTGTCATTAGACTGAGGTAACCATGAAAACTGAAGATTTACATGGCTTTTACTAGATAGCAGCTTAAAAATGGCAATTCTGATGGATATCTTCAGTCTGAGGTTTGTTGAAACCTGAAACTTAAGTCTTGGAAAAAAAAAAAAAAGCATACAAACCAAAACTGAGAAATGATTTCATAATCATTGGTAGCTAAATGACTGGGTTTTTCTGAAATCTAGTTGATACCCGCAAACATCTTGGGAACAACTTTGTTTCTAAAAAAACAAAAATTTAATTGTGATTTTAAAGGTTCATTTTTTTTCTCTATTGCAAACAGGAAACTAATTAATTTCTAAGCCCTTGCATGCTACTGAAGCATGTATCATTCAGTTATAGTCATCTTATATCCTGGTTCTACACAGACATTTTGTTAAGACTGAATCTTTCCTAACCTCTGAAACAGGATTTTCTCTTTCTAAATGAAACACTGATAGTGTTCAGTTTACCATAACACAGTTAGATTTAGAAAGTCACAGGTAATAAATATAAATGAGGGAATTCATAAAAAATGTACCAGCCACTGCTAAACTCCTAAGATATGTTAAAATTCTTGCTACAAAGCCATAATCGCACCTTTTTTTGTCCAGCATTGCGAAAAGCAGATCTACTCAGCAAACTACACTATCACCAACAATTAGAAGCAGTAATTAGACAAGCAGCTCTGGAACTGGTGACCACAGTAATCAAATGGCTTGCAGATGTTAATCATGCTGTAAATGATTTGCATTGTGACTGTTCTCTGTAGTTAAGAAAAGGATAAAAATGTGGGAGATAGTGTAGCTTTTCTTATAGAAATAGCTTTTAGAATAAACATCCGAAGAGACCTATTTTTTTTAAACAGCAGTGACATTGAACAGAGACATATATGGTCTCTTTGCCAGTAGGATATGACCATAAGAGTGACGTTTTCTATAAAAGAGGGACACTGGATCCTTTATAGGTATCATCACAATCATCATTGTACATTCTTATCTCCAGAAAGCCAAAACTTAAAGTTGTCAGCACCCCTCATAAACTGAGTGAGGTGAAGGATGGGCTAAAAACGTAAGAATGGCCATACTGGGTCAGACCAAAGGTCCATCTAGCCCAGTATCCTGTCTTCCGCCAGTGGCCAGTGCCAGGTGCCCCAGAGGGAGTGACTAAACCATCCAGTGATCCATCTCCTGTTGCCCATTCCCAGCTTCTGGCAAACAGAGGCTAGGGACACCATCCCAGCCCATTCTGGCTAATAGCCATTGATGGACCTAACCTCCATGAATTTGTCTAGTTCTTTTTTGAACCCTGTTATAGTCTTGGCCTTCATAACATCCTCTGGCAAAGAGTTCCACAGGTTGACTGTGCGCTGTGTGAAGAACTTCCTTTTATTTGTTTTAAACCCGCTGCCCATTAATTTCATTTGGTGGCCCCTAGTTCTTATATTATGGGAACAAGTAAATAACTTTTCCTTATTCACTTTCTCCACACCACTCATGATTTTATATACCTCTATCATATCCCCCCTTAATCTCCTCTTTTCCAAGCTGAAAAGTCCTAACCTCTTTAATCTCTCCTCATATGGGACCCGTTCCAAACCCTTAATAATTTTAGTTGCCCTTTTCTGAACCTTTTCTATTGCCAGTGTATTTTTTTTGAGATGAGGGCACCACATCTGTATGCAGTTTTCAAGATGTGGGAGTACCATGGATTTATATAAGGTCAATAAGATATTCTCCGTCTTATTCTCTGTCCCTTTTTTAATGATTCCTAACATCCCGTTTGCCTTTTTGACTGCTGCTGCACACTGTGTGGACATCTTCAGAGAACTATGCACGATGACTCCAAGATCTGTCTCCTGATTAGTTGTAGCTAAATTAGCCCCCATCATATTGTATGTGTAGTTGGGGCTATTTTTTTCAAATGTGCATTACTTTACATTTATCCACATGAAATTTCATTTGCCATTTTGTTGCCCAATCACTTAGTTTTGTGAGATCTTTTTGAAGTTCTTCACAGTCTGCTTTGGTCTTAACTATCTTGAGCAGTTTAGTATCATCTGCAAACTTTGCCACCTCACTTATTAATCTCTCCTCATATAGAAGCTGTTCCATACCCCCAATCACTTTTATTGCCCTTTTCTGAACCTTTTCCAATGCCAACACATCCCTCTTGAGATGGGGCAACCACATCCGCACACAGCATTCAAGATGTGGGTATACCATGGACCCACACAGACGCAATATAACATCCTCCATCCCATTATCTATCCCTTTCTTAATGATTCCCAACATTCTGTTCGCTCTTTTGACTGCCACTGCACACTGAGTGGATGTTTTCAGAGAACGATCCACAATGACTCCAAGATCTCCCTTCTGAGTGGCAACAGCCAATCTAGACCCCAGCATTCTATATGTATGCTTGGGATGACGTTTTCCAGTGTGCATTACTTTGCATTCATCAACATTAAATTTCATCTGCCATTTTGGTGCCCAGTCACCCAGCCTACATCCATTAGGCCTTTATCTGGTTTCACTGGCAAAAGCTAAAAGATGTTCAAGTCAAAAAAAGACACTGGGGGAGCTCAAAACAAAGTATTCTAGCTGAATAGTACCAAAGAAACTACATTTTCAGACAGACATTTTGGATGGCTGCCTGCCCCAGTGTTTTGAAATGTTTCATTTTACTTTTGTTCAAATTTGTAGCTGAACTCTTACATAATTGTCTTCTGTGCATTAGCTGGTTGCCTTTATCTCTTTTTTCCAGATCGTTCTGCTTATTCTCTGCAAATTCAGGAAAGCACTTAAGTACACATGCTTAAACTCTTTCCACAGTTGGCACTGAAAGGCAAGATCACTGTATGCCACTCTCGTGTGGGCTACTCACCATGCAGGGAAGGGGGAGAACAGCCTCAGCAAGGCAGCTACTTCTCACAAAGGTGAGCAGGGAGTGGGCAGAGCCTTGATTTCACCCCTTTAAACACACTAGTCAGCACAGCTGAGCCATGGCAGAGAGGGAAATTAGCAAATAGCTTAGGCATGCAGCAATTCTCCCCAAATGGCCATATTTTTGGAGTTTAATGTACCCACCCTACACACACCCACATCATATCATATGAAAGCTTTTTATTTATATTTAGATGAAGTAATGATGTGGAGTTGTCAAGTGGTGCTGTAATTCTTTAGGCGAGGTAAACTGATACCCAAAATGAGAGTCATTATTTGCACAGGTCTAGAAATACTGCAATGTGTAAAGTTTGAATTCATTTCAACACTTATTGTAATGTTTATTGACCAAACCTACCAAATGTTAATGTATTAAAGATGGCTTTGCTTGAGCAAGATTTGTTTTTTGCTTTTTTTAAATGATGAAGCTGTTGAGCATGTGGCAAAACAGCAACATTTTGCAGTACAGACACTTCCCAGGTTACGCAAGACCCGACTTACTCGAATTTGTCCTTACGGAAAAAGTTCCAGAAGCCAGAAATAGGATTTTCGAGTTGCAGAAATTTTTGCGTAACGTACAGGTATACGTTGCCGACTTACGCAAAACTCAAGTTACGCAAGGCTTTCCAGAATGGAATGATTGCATAAGTCGGGGGGGGTCTGTTTTCTTAATTGTCAAAGTTTCTCACCAGTGACCAGGTTTCTCACCAAAGTTTCTCACCAAATGTAACATCTCCATTCATAAGGTTTTGTACATGTAATATAGCACCTAGTCTGCCAGGTAGAAGGTGTTAATTTTTAATTGCCTCTGCATTCAGTACTAGCCTTTGAAATACTCTAGAAACTAGCTTTTTCATTCCGGGACGCTTATGCCTAGGACATTATTTGTGTTAGAGATAACAATAAACAGCTTCATATTGGGCTTCAAAATGTCCACTAAATAAAAGTGGCAACCTAATTTAGCACAAGTCTGTATGCTTGTACAAAAATAAAAAATGGTGGTGGTGGTAATGCTAACAATATGCTTTGGGAATTTAACCTCTGCAGGGAAAGGAGGACTTGTGGCACCTTAGAGACTAACAAATTTATTTGAGCATAAGCTTTCATGAGCTACAGCTCACTTCATTGGATGCACACAGTGGAAAATACAGTGGGGAGATTTTATATACACAGACAACATGAAACAATGGGTGTTACCATATACACTGTAACAGTGATCAGGAAAGGTGAGCTATTACCAGCAGGAGAGCAGGGGCGGGGGTGGGGATAATCAAGGTAGGCCATTTCCAGCACTTAAGAAGAACGTGTGAGGAACAGTACGGGGGAAATAAACAAGGGGAAATAGTTTTACTTTGTGTAATGACACATCCACTCCCAGTCTTTATTCAAGCCTAAGTTAATTGTATCCAGTCTGCAAATTAATTCCAATTCAGCAGTCTCTCATTGGAGTCTGTTTTTGAAGTTTTTTTGTTGAAGAATTGCCACTTAGGTCTAATCAAGTGACCAAAGAGATTGAAGTGTTCTCCGATTGGTTTTTGAATGTTATAGTTCTCAATGTCTGATTTGTGTTGATTTATTCTTTTACATAGAGATTGTCCGGTTTGGCCAATGTACATGGCAGAGGGGCATTGCTGGCACATGATGGCATATATCACATTGGTAGATGTGCAGGTGAACGAGCCTCTGATAGTGTGCCTGATGTGATTAGGCCCTGTGACGGTGTCCCATGAATAGATATGTGGACACAGTTAGCAACGGGCTTTGTTGCAAGGATAGGTTCTTGGGTTAGTGGTTTTGTTGTGTGGTGTGTCGTTGCTGGTGAGTATTTGCTTCAGGTTGGGGAACTGTCTGTAAGCAAGGACTGGCCTGTCTCCCAAGATCTGTGAGAGCGATGGGTCGTCCTTCAGGATAGGTTGTAGATCCTTGATGATGCGTTGGAGAGGTTTTAGTTGGGGGCTGAAGGTAACGGCTAGTGGTGTTCTGTTATTTTCTTCGTTGGCCCTGTCCTGTACAGGTAACTTCTGGGTACTCTTCTGGAGCTGTCAATCTGTTTCTTCACTTCAGCAGGTGGGTATTGTAGTTGTAAGAATGCTTGATAGAGATCTTGTAGGTGTTTGTCTCTGTCTGAGGGGTTGGAGCAAATGCGGTTGTATCGTAGAGCTTGGCTGTAGACAATGGATCGTGTGGTGTGGTCTGGATGTAAGCTGGAGGCATGTAGGTAAGTATAGAGGTCAGTAGGTTTCCGGTATAGGGTGGTGTTTATGTGACCATCGCTTATTAGTACCGTAGTGTCCAGGAAGTGGATCTCTTGTGTGGACTGGTCCAGGCTGAGGTTGATGGTGGGATGGAAATTGTTGAAATGATGGTGGAACTCCTCAAGGGCTTCTTCTCCATGCATCCAGATGATGAAGATGTCATCAATGTAGCGCAAGTAGAGTAGGGGCATTAGGGGACAAGAGCTGAGGAAGCACTGTTCTAAGTCAGCCATAAAAATGTTGGCATACTGTGGTGCCACTCGGGTACCCATAGCAGTGCCGCTGATCTGAAGGTATACATGGTCTCCAAATGTGAAATAGTTATGGGTGAGGACAGTCACAAAGTTCAGCCACCAGGTTAGCCATGACATTATCGGGGATACTGTTCCTGACAGCTTATAGTCCATCTTTGTGTGGAATGTTGGTGTAGAGGGCTTCTACATCCATAGTGGCTAGGATGGTGTTTTCAGGAAGATCACCGATGGATTGTAGTTTCCTCAGGAAGTCAGTGGTGTCTCGAAGATAGCTGGGAGTGCTGGTCGCGTAGGGCCTGAGGAGGGAGTCTACATAGCCAGACAATCCTGCTGTCAGGGTGCCAATGCCTGAGATGACGGGGTGTCCAGGATTTCCAGGTTTATGGATCTTGGGTAGCAGATAGAATACCCCTGGTCGGGCTTCCAGGGGTGTGTCTGTGCAGATTTGTTCTTGTGCTTTTTCAGGGAGTTTCTTGAGCAGATGGTGTAGTTTCTTTTGGTAACCCGCAGTGGGATCAGAGGGTAATGGCTTGTAGAATGCGGTGTTGGAGACCTGCCAAGCAGCCTCTCGTTTATGCTCAAATAAATTTGTTTGTTAGTCTCTAAGGTGCCACAACTACTCCTTTTATTTTTGCGGATACAGACTAACATGGCTGCTACTCTGAACTCTGCAGGGAAGTTACCTTATATGAAAAGAGGGAGGATACAAGCCCCTTAAAACTTACATCAAAGAGAAACATTATTCAAAGTTTGCGGAGAGTTTGTTATTTGTCAACAAAAAAATCCAAAATGGAAAAAACTGTAAAAACCATCAGCACTGGACAGAATTAGGTTACAGTTTATCAGTCAATGTGTCTTTCTTCATACTTGATTAAGACATATCTTAAAGCAAAACCATCTTGTAACACTACAACTGTAAGCACTGCATCTTATGACATGGTCTCTCTTTTCAATCGGCTGATAACATGCAATGATCGTAGGAACAAGAAAGCTCTTCTCCGGTCCAAGCTGCTACAAAGATATAACACGCTACTTCCTTCACATGTGGAAACTACAAGCTATTCCAGTAGCAAATTACAGACAAGATTAGAAAAACACTATGGTTCTGCAATTTCATTCCATGCACAGCATGGACAAGGCAAATCTACCATTGTTCTATGCAGTGCAATAACATTAGCTGATGCTATACAAGCTGCTAGTAATTTAAAGCCGGAACTTAAGTCATCAAAATGTTTTTTTGATATTCTTCAGGTGAGTGAGCCTGATGAACAGCTTTCAAGTGAACAAGTAGTTTCGTACAATACCACTTCAAACCTTTGGTCTGTAATAGCCAAAAAGCAAGTGTCAGAATATTATACAAAACCAGATGATTATAGTTTACAGAGGTCAACTACTTTTGTTCACCGGTTCATGCAGGAGTTTGTCCTTTGCTTGATTGATAAAGAAGCATCTAATTCAGCCAGCAAGGAGTATGATCCTTCAGAAGACATTTAAAGAAGGTGCCTCTCAACTGAAGTACAGAGTATTTAATAGTTCCAAAATGATCACACCATTCCATATTAGCTTTGATACACAGCTGCACCATAAGTTTGGGTCTCAATTTAGTTGACATACTGCACCTTCATGGATTTGCATCAGTTCTGATGAGGTGAGGTAGTTCAACACTAGTGCTGCAAACATTGAAATAGGAAGAGTCCAGGGAAGTATATGCATTCCAAATGGAATTGTACCACTTCATACTGGAGGAAATTTCATCCATAAAGGAGATTATAGTATAGTCAATGTAGAGACCATTGATGGAAAGTACAGTAGAACCTCAGAGTTATGAACACCAGAGTTACGAACTGACCAGTCAGCCACACACCTCATTTGGAACCAGAGGTACGCAAACAGGCAGCAGCAGAGACAACAACAAAAATACAGTACTGTGTTGAATACAAACTGCTAAAAAAATGGGGGGGGGAGCAGTATTTTTCTTCTGCACAGTAAAGTTTCAAACCCTAAGTCAATGTTCAGTTGTAAACTTTTGAAAGAATAACCACAACATTTTGTTCAGCGTTACGAACATTTCAGAGTTACAACACCTGGGGAATGGAGGTTGTTTGTAACTCTGAGGCTCTACTGTATACCTTCCATTAAAGGGTTAGAGTAGTATTTCAAGAACAGTCTGCAGATAGTCCAGCATTACAAGAAATACCACTGAAGCACGGGAAGGGAAAGTCACTTACTCTCCCTGGACAATCAGAGTTTCATATGCAGTGTGTAGCATCTGAAAAACCTAGAACACCTCAGAGTTAACTTCCCATGAAAACGTACTTGAGAAAATCAACTCTGTAGTCAGAACAATCTTCTCTGCAAAGAACTGTGTACATGCCAAGGCAATGAAGACTGTGGTAATCCACTCACACTCGATACATCATAACGAAGAACAAGATTATGATGTTGACTGGAAGTGTCACCTGCACTATTACATTTCAATTATACCCATACAAATTTGCTAGATTGTTGTGATGCTCTGAGGTCACAAAGAAATCCAATTCTACATCTTGAAATAATAGTCGTTAAACAAACAAACTTATGCAAATATTTCCCAGTGATCATTTTAATGTGTTCATGGTATTATTTTTTATCCCTGTTTCTATGGTAACAGCACCATTTGACAACTTCACATCATACTTCATCTTAAACTATACATAATAAGCTTTCAAAATTATATATAATGTGAGTGCGCATAGAGCGTATATTAAGTTGACCAAATCAGAGTTCCTTTTTTTTTTTTTAAAGGAAATGGGGCCTTTTTTGGGAAGAATGCATCTTGAGACTATGATTAACCCTTTGGGAGCTGCCCAGCTTTCACCCATATAACATACGTATCATCACTTCTGAAGAGGCTTTGTAAATTAAGGATACATGAGCCTGCCTTAAGCCACAGCCTACAGTTCTCTGTGTGGGTGCATGAAACCCTGAAATGCAGAGGAAATATTACATGTTCCATGGCACAAAGGAAGGGTTCACAAAGCAGAGAGCATATTCTGGGGATTGTGCAACCCACTGTGTTCTGCAGAGCAAAGGTCTGATGTGGCACTCCGTGCAGGAGAGTAGAAGGTGTAAAGAGAACAAGGGATCATTTGCAGTGCCAAACAACTATACTGAACCAAGTAATTAACAGATAATGCTAGATGTCCATGACTCTATACTGCTCTTTCTACATATTAGACATATTTTAGAGAACTCCCATAAGAGGAGAGAGTTCCAAGAGGGACACGGGCACAACAGGAAGATGGCCTGTTGTCTGCACTGTTCTGTTCTGCAGGGTTGACTGCCACTGTTAACCACTGAATGCCTCTGTCAAGGTTCCTCCCCCACTCTGAACTCTAGGGTACAGATGTGGGGACCTGCATGAAAACCTCCTAAGCTTACTTTCACCAGCTTAGGTTAAAACTGCCCCAAGGTACAAATTAATTTTATCCTTTGATCCTGGATTTCCACTGCCACCACCAAACTTTAACTGGGTTTACTGGGAAACGTAGTTTGGACACGTCTTTCCCCCCAAAATCCTACCAACCCTTGCACCCCACTTCCTGGGGAAGGTTTGGTAAAAATCCTCACCAATTTGCATAGGTGACCACAGACCCAAACCCTAGGATCTGAGAACAATGAAAAAGCATTCAGTTTTCTTACAAGAAGACTTTAAATAGAAGTAAAGGAATCACCTCTGTAAAATCAGGATGGTAGATACCTTACAGGGTAATTAGATTCAAAACATAGAGAATCCCTCTAGGCAAAACCTTAAGTTACAAAAAAGGTACACAGACAGGAATAGTCATTCTATTCAGCTCAGTTCTTTTCTCAGCCATTTAAAGAAATCATAATCTAACACATACCTAGCTAGATTACTTACTAAAAGTTCCAAGACTCCATTCCTGTTCTGTCCCCGGCAAAAGCAGCATACAGACAGACACACAGACCCTTTGTTTCTCTCCCTGCTCCCAGCTTTTGAAAGTATCTTGTCTCCTCATTGGTCATTTGGTCAGATGCCAGCGAGGTTACCTTTAGCTTCTTAACCCTTTACAGGTGAGAGGATTTTTCCTCTGGCCAGGAGAGATTTTAAAGGGGTTTACCCTTCCCTTTATATTTATGACAGCCTCCCAGTGAGGTGAACTAAAGTTGAGAGTGTGACGGGTTGGATCACAGAACCCCCCTGGGGGCTGCCAACTGATGTGCCAAGACTACCTCTGCTTTCCCTGCCAGCTTGGGACTCCAGAACCCTGCCTGGCTGTGCCAGACATGCTTGCCAGCCAAAAACACAGACCCAGGTCTGAACCACATCCCATAAATTGCAAGCTTAACTGAAAGCAGTTTAAGAAGTGCTCCTGTCTTTAACACTCAGATGCCCAACTCCCAATGGGGTCTAAACCCCAAATAAATCCATTTTACCCTGTATAAGGCTTATACAGGGTAAACTCGTAAATAGTTCACCCTCTATAACACTGATAGAGAGATATGCACAGCTGTTTGCTGCCCCCCCCAGTATTAACACATACTCTGGGTTAATTAATAAGTAAAAAGTACAGAAAGTAGGATTTAAGTGGTTCCAAGTAGTAACAGAGAGAACAAAGTAAATTACCAAACAAAATAAAATAAAACATGCAAGTCTATGCCTAATACAGTAAGAAAACTGAATACAGATAAAACCTCACCCTCAGAGGTGTTCCAGTAAGCTTCCTTTTACAGACTAGTCTCCTGGTAGTCTGGGTCCAGCAATCACTCACACCCCATGTAGTTACTGTCCTTTGTTCCAGTTTCTTTCAGGTTTCCTTTGGGGTGGAGAGGCTCTCTCTTGAGTCAGCTGAAGACAAAATGGAGGGGTCTCCCAGGGATTTAAATAGATTTTCTTTTGTGGGTGGACACCCCTCCCTCCCCCTGTGTAGAATCCAGCTACAAAATGGAGTTTTGGAGTCACATGGGCAAGTCACATCTCCATGCAGGACTCAGTTTTTATAGGCAGCAGCCATTGCCCACATGCTATCTTGAATGTCTTCAGGAAGACTTCTTATGTAGATTGGAGCCTTCCAAGATCCATTGTTTGTTAAGTGTTTCTTGACTGGGCACTTAAGTTGCACATTCCTTTCTCAAGAAGCTGACCAAATGCTTACTAAGGCTACTTAAAAATCAAGCAAGTACACAGCCAATATTCATAACTTTGAATATAAAATGATACATGCATACAAATAGGAGGAATAGATTCAGTGGATCATAACCTTTACAGAGATATGTTAAATGGCATATGTAGCATAAAACATATTCCAGTTATGTCATATATACATTCATAAGCATATTTCCATGAAGCCTTATGGGGTGCACCGTCACAGAGGGTTCTCAGCACCATGCAGGATCCTTTGCACATCCACTAGTTCAAAACCTTGCAAAGTGGGTGGAGCAGTAGGCCACGCCCTTTACTTCATCCCATAATCTGCATGGAACAGCCCTGCAAAATACAGTAGCTTGGGGCTGAGGAGTCCATTTTGCAGCCATGAGTACATTTCCCTGAGTACCCAGCCTGCTTAATTTGGACTGTATACCCTGTTGTAGAATTGGGCCCTAAATGTACAGGACCAGATCCTCAGGTCAAGATTCTTATTTACACTAATGCCCCCTTATGTGGCTAGAGTGGTATATAGGGGTGTTTGTGTTAATGAGAATTCAGGCCTTAGCTAGCATATATTGGTATAGCTCCATTGACTTCAGCGGAGATACTCTATTTTACACCAGTTGATGATTTGGTCCAGAATTGTGTATTTTAAAATGTGATTAAAATCATGTTGGGCCAAATCCTTGATTGGTATGGAGCTACACCAATTTACACTAGATAAGAACATGGCCCATTTTTGCCAAAATGTGGAGATCATATTTACATAGCAAAGAATAATCTAAGCTTTTCTATAATCACTGTGCTTGTATTACGGGTCCAATAAATCTCTTTTCCTCAACATTATGTTGTTAATTTTACTGCACAGCCACTAAACTGAACAGTACTTCAATAATTATATCAAAACCAGCATTTCAAAGGGAATAAAAACAAACATTGGATTTCCTCATAAATTGCCGTGTGACACGCTTTCAGCAATAAAAGTCACTAAACCCAAGAGGAGGCATGAAAAGACTTTTTTTGTTAAATACCTTTTTAAAAGATAATTTAATTAAAATACGATATGAATGTGGTGGGTTTTCAAAAGTGTTTAAAGGACACTGGGGTATATTTAATGCAGAATAATTAAGACACTTACTAACTTGTGCCTAAATATTTGACTTTCAGATTCTGAAATGGATTCCTTGCCTAAAATGTATTCATTAAAAAAAAAACCCACACACACACTTGGAGTTAGATTGAGGTTTTTAGCATGAGATTTGTGTGTGAGGCAGCATGTTGGTACATTGTGAACTGCTCCAGAGACAGGCATAAATCCCTTCTTGCACCAAAGGGGTAATAATCTGCTGCTGGTCCAAACCAGTAACAGTACTCGCTTCCTGGTCCATACTAGTAGAAAGTTATTCCTACCTCAGTCATCTCTGTTGACTAGTGCCCATGGTGGGCGTTGGGGGCAGGCAGGAAGAATCCACCCTTTCCCAGACCCTCCCCACCCACCTACTCAGTGGCAATCAGAACTTGCTTACCTGTGTATGGCCAAAGCCAAGGTCTGGGCAGACAGTGCAGAAACGTAAGGAAGGTGCATAATCCAATCAAAATGTACCCATTAAAATACTGGGGCCTGATTCTGACACCCTGAGTCAGAGTAGTAACTTACTATGTAAGTAGTCTTATTCACTTCAGTGTAATTACTCATGGAGTAAGGTACAACTGAACATGAATCAGTGTAACAGATCCAGGCCCTTGGTGATTTGGCTTGACAACCCTGTATTCTGAAATAGTGAGTAATGGGAAATGAAGGATACGGGGGGCACCCAGCAATGACAAAGAGCAACTCACTATAAATTATTTCAGATATAGAGATTACCTTAAAATGTACTAATAAGCAATGTACACCAAATGGCAGTTACCAATAGAAAGACTTGATTTAGTCCTAGTAATAAAAGACATGATTTATATAATTCATGGTGTCGCTATCTCCTTGAAGTAATTTGTATTAGGTTTCCAAAATCTCTTTGGCTTAAAAACATTACTTCTAGTAGTCTTACAAAAAGGAACACAAAAGAGGGATTTTAAATGTACCTAGAATGCAGCTTCTGAAGGGGCTATGAACGATCTTCTGAGCCACCATGAAAACATATGCTATGTCCAAATCTATACTGATTTTCTGGGACAGAAATATGATTTGTTCTTGTTTTCTAAGATCTGTTTTCATATAGAAAAATATTCCATCATTTATGGGAATATGTCCTGGGAACATTCTTTTAAATTATGTAGTATTACTTTAAACAAGAGCATAAAAATCTTTGCCGTAGTGAGTGAGCCTGTACATAGTTAATTTTTCCAGACTTCATTATAATGTTTCCCATCAGACTACTGTATTCTCTAACACTTGCGAACTTTAAGGTTCTGCTCAAGGAAAGGATATAAACAATAGTAATTCTTTACTCAAGTCATTAGCATTATCAAGGATCTTTATATGCATGGAGGAAGGAAGGAATGTGCTAGAAGACACCCTTTACTTGTGTGACCTGTGCAAGGACTTATTCCAACAACAGTCTTTATTCTTCAGCTCAGCATGTCTCCAAAGGTAGCAAAAAGTATCAGGAAGAAGGTAGGGGTTGCAGCATCCTTTAGGATGATATAGCTGGTGCTGTTTCTCTGCATAGTGGGTTGTTTGAACTATCTAGTTACTGAGGGCCACCTAAGTATATTGGCAGAGCTCTCTTGGAGTCAATGGAATTAGATAGACTTATGCTGGAAAAGGAATCTAGTCCAATGATTTTAACTGAAGTGCCTCAAAGTATTTGAGAAACATGAATTAGTCCTCTCGAGACTGCCACAAGGTAGTTATGGCTATTTTACATACAGCAAAGAGCAGAAAAGTTATGTCGAGAATTGTCAAATTTGAGTGCATAAAATTAAGCACTTAAATCCATATTTAGGCAGAAAAATCAGAGGAGATGAGCACCTGCAGCTCTCATTGTGTTGCAGATGTTCATCAACTGAAAACTGTGCTTAATCACTTGATACACTCCTGTCAAGGCTGAATCCCCACTCTGGCACTTCGAGTACAGAAGGTGGAGGCCCACAAGGATATTAAAAATTAATACTTGCCACTCCAGGCTTGTATTACACTCCCAAGGTTACAGCTTTTCTCTGATCTTGGCTTGGTAAACGCTGCCACCGCCCAAATGCAAAAAAAAAAAAAACAACCCACAACCCAAAAAACCCTTTGAAGACAGGAAGGAGCACTTGGGAATTCCTCCCTGTGGGGTACCCGCAAGCCCTTTCGCCGCTTTCAGGGAAGAGCTGAGAAAGAAAACAAAGGAAATTAGCTGTGGCTACCAGCTAATGAAACAACATTCACAGACCTCTTAGGACACCAAAAATCCAATCCTGTTTTTAAAAAAGATAAATTTTATTAGAAAAAAATGAAGAAAATACATCTGGAATTTAGGCTTTTGCTAGATTTTAAAAGAACAATTCCAAAAATTAAGTACGAAGAATAGCTTTCTTGGGGTCCAGCTTAAAAGTTACAAGCAAACAAAAGCACCTGGGGTTTACCACAGAGCCAAAATAAAGAAATAAACCTGATAACATCTATTTAAACATTCCCTGTCCAATGATTTCTTCTAGGTATGGAAGATGAATTTTCATACCTGGTTCAAGCCTTACAGAGCATTCCTGCTTATGGCATTGCTGCTCCATGTCTCCTTCTCCAGAGAACAACAGGCAAAGGGGAACTATTTCCCTGCCCATTTTAAAAAGTTCTAGCCTTCCCATTGGCTCTTTTGATCAGGTGCCCACTCCTTTACTTTTACCTGTGGGCTTGTTAACCCTTTACAGGTAAAGCAAGCAGAGAACAGACACCAAGAGGGATTTTAAAGCTAACTGGCTGGCTGGGTGTCCATAAAAGGGAGCTCCCCGTCCCTTCTTTTATCATAACTCCATACAACATATGAAACTTCAAAATGAGTCACACAAATACTGCTCCACCCATATATGAAGGCAAGGTATCTTAGCTCTTTGACCCACCACAGTAGCATTTAACTTCAAAAAGGGGAACTACACGAACATGAGGAAGCTTGTTAAATGAAAATTAAAAGGAACGGTCATAAAAGTGAAATACTTGCAGGCTGCATGGAAACTATTTAAAAACACCATAATAGAGGCTCAAATTAATGTATACCCCAAACAAAAACAAAACACAGCAAGAGGACCAAAAAATGACACCTTGGCTAAAGAAGTAAAAGAGGCAGTTAGAGGCAAAAAGACATCCTTTAAAAACTAGAAGTCAAATCCTATGATGGATAATAGAAAGGAGCATAAACTCTGGCAGGTCAAGTGTAAAAGCATAATTAGACAGGGCCAAAAAAGAACTTAAACAGCAATAAGAGACAAACACTAACAGAAAGTTTTTTGTAATTACATCACAAGTAGGAAGCCTGCCATACAAGAAGTGGGACCACTGGATGATCAAGGTGCTAAAGGAGCACTCAAGGAAGACAAGGCTGATGTGGAGAAGCTAAATAAATTCTTTGCATCGGTTTTCACTGCAAGGGACGTAAGGGAGATTCCCACACTTGAGCTAATTTTTTTAAATCTGAGGAACTATTCCAGATTGAGGTGTCATAAGAGAAGGGTTTGGGACAAACGAATAAATTAAACTGAAATAAGTCACCAGGACCAGATGGTATTAATCCAAGAGTCGTAAAGAAACTCAAACATGAAACTACAGAACTACTAGCTGTGGTATGTAACCTATTGCTTAAATCAGCCTCTGTTTCGGATCACTGAGGGGATAGCTAACATAACACTGTATTTAAAAAAGGCTCCAATGAGATCTTGACAATTACAGGCCAGTAAGCCTAACTTCAGTACCAGAAATATTGGTTGACACTACAGTAAAGAACAGAATTATCAGACACGTAGGTGAACACAATATGTTGGGGAAGAGTCAACACAGCTTTTGTAAAGGGAAATAATGCTTCACCATTCTATTAGAATTAGCTGAGGATGGCGATGAGCAGGTGGACAAGGGTGATCTCATGGATATAGTGCACTTGGACTTTCACAAAGTCTTTGACAAGGTCCCTGTAACAGGGTTGCACTCACCTCTCATGAGTGCCCCCTGGCTGAGCACGTGTGCCTGCTCACTCTCTCTACCTGTTTGTGGTAGGTCTTTGCTGACTCAGCCCTCCAGCCTAGTCACACAAGGTCTGTGTGAGATCAAAGTAACGCAAACCCCTTTCGGGCTACAAGTCCAACAGGGGCCTCTCTCAGTGCCCTCTATAATGTCTCTCTGTTTGTCCCTGCTCCAGAATACAGCAGTCCCTCAGGGTTCCTTACCTGGAGGCAATGTCTTCACCCTTTCAGGGTTTTCTGGCTGTAGCTCTTCAGCTGGGCCACTACAGTTCAGTCCCCCTTCTGGTGTGCCTCAAAGTCCAGGCCACTTTCCCAGTGGCTGGTGGAGGGGACCACAGCCCACCCTCTACTCCAGGTCCTAACCCAGGGACCCTATAGATAGCAGCCATCCACAATGTCCCTTTAAATAAACTGCATTGTAGCTATAATTCCTTGAACCACTTCCCCATGGCTTTCACACATTCTTCACCTTTGTCCTCATGGAGTCCCAGCAGCCAGACTGGAGCACCACCCACTGTCCTCCAGCTCTAGCAAGGAACTGCCCTCACTCTGGCCCTGCAGCTCTTCTTATACTAGCCTGCTGTGCCCTGATTGACTGCTGCCCACACGGATGCTCTAGGCAGCTCACAGGACCTCTGTACTGTCCTTTTCTAGGGCACGGTATAGTAGGGAGTGGCAGGGCCACCAGGCAACCAGCAGGGGGCCTCAGGGCCTGGTCCACACCATCACAGTCCCTCACCAAAAGCTCTTAAGAAAACTAAGCAGTCATGGGATGAGAGAGATGGTTCTGTCATGGATCAGTAACTGATTAAAAGATAGCAAACAAAGGCTAGAAATAAATGGTCAATTCTCACAAAGGAGACAGGTAAATAGCAGGGGTCCCTCGAGGAACTTTACTGGGACCTGTGTCTTTTAACATATTCACAAATGATCTTGAAAAGGGGATGAACAGTGAGTCCAAAGTGGACTATGAAGAGTTAGAAAGGGATCTCTCAAAACTGAGTAACTGGGCAACAAAATGGCAGATGAAATTCAGTGTTGAAAAGTGCAAAGTAATGCACATTAGAAAAACATAATCCCAATTATACATACAAAATAGTTGGGTCTAAATTAGCTATTACCACTCAAGAAAGAGCTCTTGGAGTCATTGCAAATAGTTCTTTGAAAGCATGTGTTCAATGTGCAGCATCAGTCAAAAAGAATATTAGGAATCACTAGGAAAGGAAGAGATAATATATAGGGAGGAATAGAAGAGATAAATAATAAGACAGAAAATATCATAAAGCCACTATATAAATCCATCATATGCTCTTCTTGAATACTACATGCAGATTAGGGGATGGCTCACTTCCATATGTATCAATATATAAATATATAGAGCCATACCATAAATAGCTAACTAATACAATAACATATGGTAGAGGAACTCTTGACACTGAGTGAACTCAATTGCATGTTATTTTTCTCTTTCATATGAAGTTTCCAATTCACTAAAGGTAAACATCAAGTCATTATTTCTAATGCAGTTATCAAAATTAATATCCGTTGAGTTACTAGTCATAGACGTTGATCTCCAGGAGTAATCACATTAATTCAGATATTTTGGATAGTTCATGAGTCCCAATTTAAATGCTGATGATGTTCATGGGGAAAATGTTTGTGTGTGTGTGTGTGTGTGTGTGTTTTTAGGGAGGGCAAACCTTTAAAACAGTACTTTTCAATATTCCCATGGCCCTTTTGTGTTTTTATATCTAATGAGATAGATCAATAAGGGAATTTTTTAAAAAAAGAGTGAAACATGAAAGAGAGTAGGTTTATCATTTCTACTGGTATGTCTACACAAGGATAAAAACCCTACAACTGGCCCAGGTCAGTTGACCTGAGGTCATGAGGCTCGGGCTGTGGGGTTGAAAAATTGCTGTGTAGACATTCGGACGCAGGCTGGAGCCTGAGCTCTGGATCCTGAGAGGGCTGAAGGTCCCAGAACTTGGGCTGTGAGAATGAGTCAGCTGACCCAGGCCAGCCGTGGTCAGGCCGCATGGCTTTTACCACCGTGTAGACATACACTTAAAGGCCTTTGTTGGAAGGGCTTGGTTTCTTATGACATACTTTTGGTCTGGTGAGGTGGATCACTGCTGGTATCTCCGTTTTTTAAAATATCAACCCAGTCCCTCTTCCCCTACACTTTGTAATGTTATTATTACAGAAGACAGAGTGGCTTTTGAGATGCCATGACAGAGGAGTAGGTAACAGCAGGGTGCAGCACCTAAGTCCAGACTGCAGGAAGGCACATACCTCTGCTTGGGATCCACAGCCAGGAACTGCTCTCCTGGAGTCATACAGCTAAGACTTTTTTTTTTTTTTTGCAAGAGATGTTTGAGGAGGCAGTGGTGCTTCACACTTTTAGCTCACTGGTTAGCACACTCACTCTTTATGCTTGATGAGGAGAAAGAGACCTATGTTTGAATCCTCCCTCTCATCACTCGGCTATGGGATATTCTAATGCAGATGTCCCTCAAAACTCTTCTGTTGAAGTTGTTGCATTTTGGCTAATTGAGTCACTGGACCAGAAAGACAGTAAGAATGACCCTATAGCCTGGTGGCTAGAGGATTTATCTGTGAGGAGGTAGGAAACTCAGGATCCAGTCCCCCTGCTCCAATGAGTCCCAACCCTTTTCCTAGTGGGAAGATTCAGATGACTGGAATGTTGAAAAAATAAATGGTTAACCTATTGAGGAATAACCTATTTAGGAAGGATCAAGTGGGCAAAAGGAGAGTGGGTGTGGTACTCTATGTCAGAAATGGCTTTACCTTTTTCTGAGTTACTGGTAACTCAGAAGCAAATAATCTTGAATGCTAAATGGATAAATGTTCTAACAAATAAAGAAGATGATGGGGTACTAGTTTGTGTCTGCTACAGACCATCAAATCACACTAGGGAACAGGTTTACTGGCAGGTTAATTTGATCAGCTCTATTTTTCATAAATCCTTATCGATTGGCATTAATTATATTACCCTCCTTTGATTCTTTATTAATTGAGTCCCATACCAGTCCTTCCATTATTTTGTCAGGCAGGTTGAATTTTAAATTATTATCTTTCTTCCAGTCTTCTGGAACTTCCCCAGTGTTCCAAGACATATTGCAAAACGATATTAATTGTCCAGGTTGTTACTCAGCCATCTCTTTTAGAATACTTGCATATATCTGGACCTGCCGATTTAAAAATGTCTAGCTTTAATAGCTGCCATTTAACATACTATATAGTTACTGTAGGAATGGAGAGTATTTAATAGAATCATAGAAATGTAGGACTGGAAAGGACTTTGAGAGATCATCAAGTCCAGCCCTGCACTTGTCTTTATTGAATTTCATCTTGTTGATTTCAGATCATTTCTCTAATTTTCAAGGTTATTTTGAATTCTGACCCTGTTGTCCAAAGTGCTTCTAATCCCTCCCAACTTGGTGTCATCTGCAAATTCATAAGCATATTCTCCACTCCATTATCCACGTCCTTAATGAAAATATTGAATAGTATCAGACTCAGGACTGATCCCTGCAGGATCTAATTAGATATACCTGTGATGTGGTAAACCAGGTCCCAGCTCCTGTCAAGTCTGTAGGCATCAGCCAAGCACTGACAAATCATAACTGGAAACCAGATCAGCTCACCTATATGCTATTATTATTTGGAATAGGTGTTAAACTTGTAAGGATGTTTTTATACTCTATAAAATTCTTCTAAATTGCTGAATGCATTAATCTGACTTCTAATGTCTGTATTTCATGCTACAAGGTAACATATACATTTGTTTTAAAATTGTAAAAATGCCTGCTCTGAATTTGTGAACTCAAACAGGAAGGGTGGCTCCCCACTGCCATCCCAGAGGACTATCAAAATTAAGTGTGGACGTTGTAGGACAAAAGTTTTGTTTATTGTCCCATCCACCCATGAAGAAGTATATGCAGAAGGCCTTGTTCCACCCATCTGAATTGTGGAAGAGGGAAATAAAGATAGTTGATATGAAGATTTGTTCTCTCTTTTGCTGTGTGGACTCTTAAAAGGGCTGGAACTAAGAAACAAAAAGCAGAGATCCCCAGGGTTGACCTGGGTAAAGCTGACAGATTACTACATCTCTGTAACCTTTTGTAACCATAGACTGAACTCTTTTGTGCATATGTGTTGCCTGCTTTACCCTGTAAATAACTAATTTCTTTTCCCTAGCTAATAAATCCTTAATTAGTTTACTGTAGGATTGGCTACACTGTCTTTGGTTGAGATCTGAGGTACAAACTGATTTGGGGTAAGTGACTGGACTCTTGGGAGAAATCTGAATATTTTGTGATCTTTGGTGTAAGAGACCATTTATCACTAAGTGCAGTTTTCCTGGGGAAGCAAGACAGACTGGAAAGCCTAAGGAGACTGTCAGTGACTCCCTGGTGAGACTATTACAGTGATGCAGGTGTTCACATCTGTTACTGGATTGGTGACATCTAATTAGAATTTGGGGTGTCTGCCCTACTTTGGACAGTCTGTTCTGAGGTTGGCACACATGGTTATGAGTCACTCCAGACAGCAAAAAGAAAAGGAGTACTTGTGGCACCTTAGAGACTAACCAATTTATTTGAGCATGAGCTTTCGTGAGCTACAGCTCACTTCATCGGATGCATACTGTGGAAACTGCAGAAGACATTATATACACAGAGACCATGAAACAATACCTCCTCCCACCCCACTCTCCTGCTGGTAATAGCTTATCTTATAATAAGCTATTACCAGCAGGAGAGTGGGGTGGGAGGAGGTATTGTTTCATGGTCGCTATTACCAGCAGGAGAGTGGGGTGGGAGGAGGTATTGTTTCATGGTCTCTGTGTATATAATGTCTTCTGCAGTTTCCACAGTATGCATCCGATGAAGTGAGCTGTAGCTCACGAAAGCTCATGCTCAAATAAATTGGTTAGTCTCTAAGGTGCCACAAGTACTCCTTTTCTTTTTGCGAATACAGACTAACACGGCTGTTACTCTGAAACTCCAGACAGCATGACAATGCCCTCCCAGTCTGCTGGTGAACCATTGATAACTACTACTCTTTGAGTATGTGTTTCACTCAGTTGTGCACCCACCTGACAGTAATTTCATCTAAACCACATTTCCCTAGTTTGCTTTTTAGACTCTTACACAGGACTGTGTCCAAAGCCTTACTAAAATCAGTTTTCTCCTCCGTGCACTAGGCCAATAGACCTGTCAATGAAGGAAATTAAGTTAGTTTGGCATGAGTTGTCCTTGACTGGTTATTTCCTTATAACCCCTCTAGGTGCTTACAAGCTGATTGTTTAGTAATAAATTGTTCCAGTATCTTTCTGGGGACTAAAGTTAGTGTGACTGGCCTATAATTCTCTAGGTCTTCTTTGTTCCCCTTTTTAAATGAAAGATACTATGTTTGTCCTTCTCCAGTCCTCTGGGAACTCACCCATCCTCCATGAGTTCTCAAAGATAATTGCTAATGTGTCCAAGATTGCTTCAGCTACTTTCTTAAATATTCTAGGATAAAGTTTATCAGGCTCTACCAACTTGAATACATCTAACTTATTGAAATATTCTTTAACCTGTTCTTTCCCTCTTTTGATTTTTGTTCCTTCCCACTTGTTGTTAATATTAATCGTGTTAAATATCTGGTTACCATTAATGTTTTCAGTTAACACAGAAGTAAAATAGGCACTAAACACCTCATCCTTCTTGATGTCATCCATTATTAGTTCTCCTTCCCTGCTGCATAGAGAGGGCCTACACTTTCCTTCATCTTTCTCTTGTTCCTAATGTATATAAAGAACCTCTTCTTATTGGTGTTTATGTCCCTTGATAGGTATAACTCACTTTGTGCCTTAGCTCTCTGATTTTATACCTATATGCTTGTGTTATTCTTTTGTGCTCTTCCTTATCAATTTGTCCATGTTTCCACTTTTTGTAGGATTCCTTTTTGATTCTGAGGTCATTCAAGAGATCCTGATGGAGCCATATAGGCCTCTGACTATTCTTCCTATCTTTCCTTTGCATTGGGATAGTTTATAATTTTGCCCTTATTATTTCTTCCTTGAGAACCTGCCAATTCTCCTGACCTCCTTTATCCCTTAGACCCATAGACTTTAAGGTCAAAGGGACCATCGTGATCATCTAGTCTGACCTCCTGCACATTACCGGCCACAGAACCTCACCCACTCCTGAAACAGACACCTAAACTCTGGCTGAGTTATTGAATTCTTCAAATAATAGTTGAAAGACTTCAAGTAACAGAGAATTCACCATTTACACTAGTTTAAACCTGCAAGTGACCCATAACCCATGCTGCAGAGGAAGGTGAAAACCCCCAGGGTCTCTGCCAATCTGACTTCCAGACCCCAAATATGGAGATCAGTTAGAGGCTGAGCATGTGGGCAAGACCTGACAGGAAGATCCCTGGGAAAAAATTCTCTGTATTAACTCAGAGCCCTGCCCATCTAGAGTCCTGTCTCCAGCAGTGCAGATTTTTGCTACTGGCAGTCGCCAATGGATCACATTGCCAGCAGTCTCATCATACCATCCCCTTCCATAAACTTATCAAGCTCAGTCATGAAGCCAGTTAGGTTTTTTGCCCCCACTGCTCTCCCTGGAAGGCTGTTCCAGAACTTCACTCCTCTGATGGTCAGAAACCTTCACCTAATTTTGAGCCTAAACTTGTTGATGGTCAGTTTATAGCCATTTGTTTTTATGTCCACACTGGCGCTTAACTTAAATAATTCCTCTCCCTCCCTGGTATTTATCTCTCTGAGGTATTTATAGAGAGCAGTCCTATCTCTCCATAGCTTTGTTTTGGTTAGGCTAAAGAAGCCAAGCTCTTTGAGTCTCCTTCACAAGGTAGGTTTTCCTTTCCTTGGATCATCCTAGTAGCTCTTCTCTGCACCTGTTCCAGTAAACAGTGGAGACCAGAACTGCACACACTATTCGAGCTAAGGTCTCATCAGTGCCTTGTATAATGGTACTAATACTTCCCTGTACCAACTGGAAATAACAAGCCTGAAGCATCCTAGGCATTAGCCTTTTTCACAGCTGTATCACATAGACAGTTCATAGTCATCTTGCCATCAACCAGTACACCCAGGTCTTTCTACTCCTTTAAAAAGAAAGGGAGTACTTGTGGCACCTTAGAGACTAACCAATTTATTTGAGCATAAGCTTTCATGAGCTACAGCGCACTTCATCGGATGAAGTGAGCTGTAGCTCACGAAAGCTTATGCTCAAATAAATTGGTTAGTCTCTAAGGTGCCACAAGTACTCCTTTTCTTTTTGTGAATACAGACTAACACGGCTGTTACTCTGAAACCTTTCTACTCCTTTGTCATTTCTAACTGATAAGTCCCCATCTTACAGCAAAAATTCTTATTGTTAGTCCCTAACTGCATAACCTTGCACTTTGCCCTATTAAATTTCATCTGATTTCTATTACTCCAGTTTACAAGGTCATCCAGATCTTCTTGTATGATATTCCGGTCCTCCTTTGTATTGGCAATACCTCCCTACTTTGTATCACCCACAAATTTTACTATTATACACTCACTTTTTGTGCTAAAATCAGTAATAAAAATGGTAAATAAGATTAATCTGAAGACGGATCCCTGAGTAACTTCACTAGTAACCTCCCTCCAGCCTGACAGTTCTCCTTTCAGTATGACCTATTGTAACCAATTAACCAATTCCTTATCCACCTTTCAATTCTCATATTAATCCCCATCTTCTCCAATTTAACTAATAATTTCCCATGTGGAACTGTATCAAATGCCTTACTAAAATCCACATATATAAGATCTACTGCAGTGGTCCCCAACCTTTCTGTGGGGATAGTATATTCCTATTCCCAGAAGACTGTGGCAGGTGCCAGACACCCCGCTGCCAAAATGCAGCCGAGAAGTGGCAGTAGCAAGAAGCGCCACCACTGAAATGCAGCCGAGAAACGGCAACGCTTCTCAGCGGCATTTCGGCCGTGCGGTGTCCTGCGGACGCACACAACTGCCCCGGCTGGTGCCATTGTGCCCGCTGGCACCGCGTTGGGGACCCCGATCTACTGCATTTCCTATGTCTAAAAAATCAGTTATCTTCTCAAAGAAGGATATCAGGATGGTCTGGCATGATTTACGTTTTGTAAAACCATGTTGTATTTTATCCCAATTACATTCAGCTCTATGTCCATAATTACTTTCTCTTTCAAAATGTGTTCCAAGACCTCACATACAATTGAGGTCAACCCAACAGGCCTGTATTTTCCTGGATCACTTTTTTTTCCCTTTCTTAAAAATAGGAACCATATTAGCAATTCTCCAGTGACAGGGTACGACCCCTGAGTTTACAGAGTCATTAAAAATCCTTGCTAATGGCCTTGCAATTTCATGTGCCAGTTCCTTTAATATTCTAGGATGGAGATTATCCGAGCCCACCAATTTAGTCTCATTGAGTTGTTTGAGTTTGACTTCCACTTCCACCTCAGATGTGGTAATTTCTGCTTCCATCTATATCCTTGTTGTCATTAGCTATCCTGCCACTACCCCTAAGCTCTTCATCAGCCTCATTAAAAAATGAGATAAAGTATTTGTTTAGGTGTTGGGCCATGCCTGGATTACCTTTAATCTCCACCCTATCTGTACAGGGAGATTTCAGCAAACCAGTAAAGTGCATGAAACTACTATGGCTTATTGCTAAAAGCAGCCAAGTCAAGAGGCTGTAAAGTGGCCATGGAGCAAACTTAGCTTGACCAAGTCAGGAGGGGAGGGGGTTTGGAGTGCCAAAGAAAGGGCAGCTTGATCCCTCATCCTTCCTGATAAGAATTGTGTTGAAGTTGCTGATACATGCATTTTAGAAGAGCAGGATGTGCCCCAGGAATGTCTATTGGGGCCTCAAGGCTGCAAACTCTGGAAAAACCCACACCTGGTTAATCAATAATCAGAAGGAGCCTCTTGCTTGACCATTGGAACTGCTTGCTTAGCAAGTTTTCTTTAAGGGACATGTCATTATATTATTAAATGTAATGTATAAATAAGGGAGAAAAGTTTGAGGTAGGGGGACTCTTTGGGACTGGACTCTCCCTCTGGATGCATCTTGTGTTCCCCACTGGCAGACGGGATGCCGCTGTGCCACTTGAGAGCCACACTCAGCTTCAGTAATTATCGAGGGTTGGGGGTGTTTTACTAACTTGCTGCAGACATGTGTAAGTGCTTGTGACTAAGTAAAGTGTAGCTTTAAGTGAAAGCACTCTTGTGTTGTCCTGTTTGTGCCAGCCATCTATCAGTCAGACGGTCGTGTCTCCCCAGATTTATTTCCTGACACCACCTCGCACAGAATAAAAGTTACCAAGAACTTTGGGTTGAAAGAACCCAGATAACACATCCTCAGTGCTTTGTGGTCCCACTTCTTCTTTTCTTGTTTTCTTCTTATTTATATGACTGTCAAACCTTTTACTATTGGTTTTAATTTCCTTTGCAAGATCCAATTCTGCTTGACTTTTGGCAGTTCTCACTTTATCCCTGAACTTTCTGACCTCCAAGTGGTAGCTTTCCTTGCTGATCCATCCCATCTTCCATTCCTTACAGGCTTTCTGCTTTCTCTTAATCACCTGTTTGAGATGCTTGCTCATCCAGCTTGGTGCACAACCCTTCCCTACATTTTTTTTCTCCTTGCATGGCATGGAGGCTTCAGATAGCTTCTGCAACTTTGACTTAAAGTAAGTCTAAGCTTCCTCCACATTCAGATCCTTGAGTTATTTGGTCCAGTCCACTTCCCAAACCAATTCCCTTAATTTTTTAAAATTAGCTCTTTTGAAATCAAAGACCCTTGTTGCAGATCTATTTTTGTTTTTTCCTTCCATTTAGTTTAACTCCCTGATCACTAGAACCAAGGTTGTCCCCTACAACCAGTTTTTCTATGAGGTCCTCACTACTCACAAATAACAAATATAAAATGGCATCACCTCTTATTGGTTCAGCATCTATTTGATGAAGAAATCTGTCAGCTATCACATCCAAGAAAATCTGGACTCTACCATTATTAGTAGCACTTGTCCTCCAATCGATATCTGGGAAGTTAAAGTCTCCTATAATCATACAATTCCCAGTAGTATTTATTTTATTAAAAACTTTATAAGTATAATATCCAATGGCTGAAAGTTGAAGCTAGACAAATTCAAGATATAAATAAGGTACGCATTTTTAACTGTGAGCATACTTAACTATTAGAACCACATGCCACGGGTTGTGATGGATTCTTCATGACTGGAAATTTTTAAATCAAGATTTGATGTATTCTAAAAGATATACTCTAGTTCAAACAGGAATTAATTCAGGGAGGTCTTATGGCCTGTATTATATCAGATCTCAGACTAGATGGTCGCAATAGATCCTCCTGTCTTTATAATCTATGAATCTATAATGTATGAGATATCTTAAATCAGTACTGAGATTTAAATAGTTGACTGGGCTGAACAGAGAATTTAAGCAAGTGATTGAAAGTTATGTGACCAAACACCTACAATATTAGACACAAGCCAAATTTTGCTCTCTGTTATATGCATTCATTCCTGTTAAGTTTTACATGGCAACAGGTATAAAGAGGTCAGAATTTGCTCCATAAGGGTGTCAATATTCCTAAAGACACTTTAAGGATGACAAATTTTGCTCCTAAGTAGTTATACATGATTTTGCACGTCGACATGATTTAGCAACACACTAATATGAAATAATGTATATAAGTAAATATACTGGCTCTAATCCATGTTGCTAGATAAGATGAAGGGAATGAATCCTTGTAATGCCGTTATCTTAAAATGAATGCAGATGGATGCAGACAAATAGCTCTACAAACAGTACAATTTCTCTTGGGTCTATCTAATTATAGTTCAATTCAGTTAAATTTTCATCTAAAATTATTTGCATTATGGATATATTTAAAACAACTTGTATGATATGATTAACTCATGTTCTACAACAAAACTGCTCTAGCAACAACAAATGTGATAAGCCTGTCTGTCATTCTCCCATCAAAACATGTCATTCATTTGCATGGTATTTTCCCTGTAGAGGTCTGAGATTGTTTCTTTCTGATCAATTTCAGAAAAGGAGAAACAGATCATGAATAGACTAATCACATACAATGAAAGTAACAAGGCGAAAAAGAAGCTATTTCAAAATTCTATAAAAAGAAATTGGCTTAGAATTATACTTTTGCAATAAAAAGGTAATTGAAAAATTAAAGCTTTTTAGCACTAGGAGAATACTGCAGACTATGAAAAAATATAATTAAGTTTGGACAAACAATGGAGAATATTGGACATTTTGTAACGATCAGATATCAAACCCCATTTTTGGGATAGAATTGAGGTGACCCCATCACCCCCGTTATACACACAATGATATTCAGTTACCTAATTTCAACATAGGCTGTGGACTGCCGATGCTTCCTGCACAACAGCCCTTGGTAGAGATACCTAGAAAAGGGCAGTTCTGTTCATGCTTTACAGGATAATAAAACAATAAATGAAATAAAGAGGTTATTTGAGGGCATACATCTAGTATTGCTCTGCTAAGTCTTTAATCATAGGATCCAATGAAAATAACCATAGAGAAAATGTCTTGCTATAAACTCAAAACTTTAGAGTAGGGGAAAATCCTGCCAATAACTGAAGAGCAGAAATCCTTAGTACTGGCACAGTCATAGAATCATAGAATCATAGAATATCAGGGTTGGAAGAGACCCCAGAAGGTCATCTAGTCCAACCCCCTGCTTGAAGCAGGACCAATTCCCCGTTAAATCATCCCAGCCAGGGCTTTGTCAAGCCTGACCTTAAAAACCTCTAAGGAAGGAGATTCTACCACCTCCCTAGGTAACGCATTCCAGTGTTTCACCACCCTCTTAGTGAAAAAGTTTTTCCTAATATCCAATCTAAACCTCCCCCACTGCAACTTGAGACCATTACTCCTCGTTCTGTCATCTGCTACCATTGAGAACAGTCTAGAGCCATCCTCTTTGGAACCCCCTTTCAGGTAGTTGAAAGCAGCTATCAAATCCCCCCTCATTCTTCTCTTCTGCAGGCTAAACAATCCCAGCTCCCTCAGCCTCTCCTCATAAGTCATGTGTTCTAGACCCTTAATCATTTTTGTTGCCCTTCGCTGGACTCTCTCCAATTTATCCACATCCTTCTTGTAGTGTGGGGCCCAAAACTGGACACAGTACTCCAGATGAGGCCTCACCAATGTCGAATAGAGGGGAACGATCACGTCCCTCGATCTGCTCGCTATACCCCTACTTATACATCCCAAAATGCCATTGGCCTTCTTGGCAACAAGGGCACACTGCTGACTCATATCCAGCTTCTCGTCCACTGTCACCCCTAGGTCCTTTTCCGCAGAACTGCTGCCTAGCCATTCGGTCCCTAGTCTGTAGCGGTGCATTGGATTCTTCCATCCTAAGTGCAGGACCCTGCACTTATCCTTATTGAACCTCATCAGATTTCTTTTGGCCCAATCCTCCAATTTGTCTAGGTCCTTCTGTATCCTATCCCTCCCCTCCAGCGTATCTACCACTCCTCCCAGTTTAGTATCATCCACAAATTTGCTGAGAGTGCAATCCACACCATCCTCCAGATCATTTATGAAGATATTGAACAAAACCGGCCCCAGGACCGACCCTTGGGGCACTCCACTTGATACCGGCTGCCAACTAGACATGG
This sequence comes from Caretta caretta, assembly GCF_965140235.1. Lineage (NCBI taxonomy): Eukaryota > Metazoa > Chordata > Testudines > Cheloniidae > Caretta > Caretta caretta. The sequence continues at coordinate 35,361,551 of NC_134208.1, forward strand.
AGCCATTGATCACTACCCGTTGAGCCCGACAATCTAGCCAGCTTTCTACCCACCTTATAGTGCATTCATCCAGCCCATACTTCCTTAACTTGCTGACAAGAATACTGTGGGAGACCGTGTCAAAAGCTTTGCTAAAGTCAAGAAACAATACATCCACTGCTTTCCCTTCATCCACAGAACCAGTAATCTCATCATAGAAGGCGATTAGATTAGTCAGGCATGACCTTCCCTTGGTGAATCCATGCTGGCTGTTCCTGATCACTTTCCTCTCATGCAAGTGCTTCAGGATTGATTCTTTGAGGACCTGCTCCATGATTTTTCCAGGGACTGAGGTGAGGCTGACTGGCCTGTAGTTCCCAGGATCCTCCTTCTTCCCTTTTTTAAAGATTGGCACTACATTCTTTCCCTCAGCCCAGTACAAGCACAAACACATACCACCCATTTGCTACCAAATGATTTTCAAGTGGTGAATATTTAAGATTGGGGCCCAAGAGCTAACAGCTAAATTGTGGGAAGATAGGAACTGAAAGGAGAAAAAGGGCAAAAGTTGGTAAATGGCAACTAGAACAAAGGGAAAATCTGTAAAGATTCATAACAGGGCCTAACACACTTTTTTTAGGGCCTTTGGACTAAAGTTATATCACATATTCCACTGCCAGTCTACATAGCTTCAATTTTAAGAGGCAATAACTCTTTCCAACTATTCAGCTTCCTACACTTGACACTTCATCTCAATGTCAACAGGACACATTGACAACTACATTTTCCTCTCTCCATGACAAAACAACAGGAAAGGTGGAGCCAGAGCTCCAACAACTGAATGGCAGCATAAGGAAGCCATGGTGGACTGAAGATCGATGTCACCTATAAGGTCACAAACAACAGTGTCATGCAGTTCTAAGAGCCCTGCACCACATGCGCACACCGAACACACTAACCAGAGCACTTGCCTCAATTCTCCATATGCTTCCCTCTGATTGCTGCCAGCAGGCTGTTGCAGAGCTGCTTCCCCAACTGCTCCTACCCTATTCCCTCTGCTTGGGAAAACTGCACTAGGGTTACACCTGTTGGCCTCCCAGTCCATGTGGGGAATGGAAGTAAAAGGCAATGGAGTTGGAGGTTGGGACAGGACATCACAACCTGAGGAAAGCTGAAGGCAGGGCTTAGCACCCGGGATATATGGCAATGTGGGGATTTAATCATAGGTGGCAAAGGAGCCAGTTTGGACTTCATAAGTTTCATTTCATAGGGCCTGCAAAACCTAGAGCTGTCCCTTTAAGGAAGGATGTAGCTGGAGTGATGCAAAAGGAATTTAAAGAAAGTCTAAGGATGTGACCCTTGGTTTCAAATACCTATGATCCAGGCTATGCAGGAACATTTAATGTGTTAAGCACTGTCAAGGTTCCTTCCCCACTCTGAACTCTAGGGTACAGATGAGGGGACCTGCATGAAAGACCCCCTAAGCTTATTTTTACCAGCTTAGGTTAAAACTTCCCCAAGGTACAAACTTTGCCTTGGCCTTGAACAGTATGCTGCCACCACAAACATTTTAAAAAAGAACAGGGAAAGAGCCCACTTGGAGACGTCTTCCCCCAAAACATCCCCCTAAGCCCTACACCCCCTTTCCTGGGGAAGTCTTGATAAGAATCCACACCAATTTGTACATGTGAACACAGACCCAAACGCTTGGATCTGAAGAACAATGAAAAAGCAATCAGGTTCTTAAAAGAAGAATTTTAATTAAAGAAAAGATAAAAGAATCACCTCTGTAAAATCAGGATATCTTACAGGGTAATCAGATTCGAAACATAGAGAATCCCTCTAGGCAAAACCTTAAGTTACAAAAAGACACAAAAACAGGAATATAAATTCCATCCAGCACAACTTATTTTACCAGCCATTAAAAAAAAGGAAATCTAACGCATTTCTCGCTAGATTACTTACTAACTTTACAGGAGTTGTAAGGCTGCATTCCTGATCTGTTCCTGGCAAAAGCATCACACAGACAGACCAACCCTTTGTTCCCCCTCCTCCAGATTTGAAAGTATCTTGTCCGCTCATTGGTCATTTTGGGTCAGGTGCCAACTAGGTTACCTTAGCTTCTTAACCCTTTACAGGTGAAAGGGTTTTGCCTCTGGCCAGGAGGGATTTTATAGTTCTGTATACAGAAAGGTGGTTACCCTTCCCTTTATATTTATGACAAGCACCATGCAACAAGACCCATTAGCAAATATTTCTTGAATTCATAGCAGCTCTCTCCGCACAAGGACTCTGCGATTTGGTCTATAGTGAAGGCTCAAGATGACAATAAACAAATTCCTCACGATGATAAAAAGAAGGGCACTAAAATGTGTCTGTAGACCTGGTTTTGCTCCATGGGTGAGACGCTTATCTTTGCACCTAAGTTAACCCAGCTACAAAATGGGGATAATGATCCTTAACATCTTTTCTAAAGCCGTTTGCTGTCCTGGGATGAAATATGCCACAAACGTGTAAAATAGTATACATTATTTGGAGAGTGATTTCTAGTTAATGCAGTTGTGTTATCTGCACTTCACTGAGCAGCACTTACATGTAGTTGAACGGCATTAACCACACACGGAATGGCAGATGAATATATGAGGCCCAAGTCTATTGTGCCTGCTACTGTACAATGACACCATTGCAATTTGCATATTCCTGGGGGTAGAAGAGACATTTAAGGAGGAACAAAATAACCTGGAGTGCACTGTGTGATGCCTTTAAAAAGAGATTTATTCTTTTTATTCAAAGATTTTCTTTCCAGTTAAAGTGTAAGTGGGTGGTGATTTTTTTTTTATTTTTTTTTTAAATAATGTAAGGAAGCTCTCAGAGGGTGCAGGGGTCAGGGAAAGAAAAGAGGCATCCAGAGACAGGACCTAAAGCAATCCTGATTAAATTATTTTTAAGTGAGTTTTTTTTCCCCACCCTAGTTATTTGACAGCTTCCAAATTTTCATCATCAGCACTGGAGAAATGAGAAGTTGTGGTTTTGCTGGTTTTTTTTAAAAAGAAAAACACTTGTTTAGAATACATATTCATAAGTGAGCAAAATATGATAAACACTAACTCAAGCAGACTGCTGCTGCTGTTGTATATAAAAATACATAATCATACTATTTAAAGTAGCTGACTGCAAGCAGAAGAGAGTGGGTGTAAGCAAGATAAGAGGAACTGACATAGGACAACTTTTTTTTATATGCAGACTTCCCCTCCTCACAAATATATCTGTCCCTCCAAATATACTTAGTGTTTGATATTCCAGCTTTTCAGATTTCTCCATTATTTCCCTACCCATGTTGCAAATGGATCCCAGAACTCTAGATTCAATAGCATTGTTTTAAAGTTGAAATATTTTAGTAAAATAGTCTATACCCTAGATATGACCTGATTTCCTTTAGTGCTGGGCAATCCCTTCTCTCGTTAAGTCAACAAGAGTTGCAAACATTCAGCATCTTTATAAATCAAGCTACCAAGTCAATGGAACTGGTTGGAAAAAAACTAATGAAAAATCCGGGAATGTCAGAATTCTTTCCATTTGACAGGGTATGAAACATATCAATTTTTTCATTTTTTCTTGACATTTTTAATCGAAAATTCTAATTTTTTTACAAAATTATTGAAAGTTTTCATTTACTAACATTTTAATAACCATTTCAGTAACCATTTTGATGAGAATTTTGATAACCGTTGCTAAAATGTTATGAAACCATGCAGAAAACCTAAATGTCTCAGGAAAGTCAATTGTATTTTGTAAATTAAATTATTTTTCAGTGGAAAAAAACTTTGTTAGCAACTATTTGCTAAAGTATCCTCACAAGATAGACCACCATTGAGACTTATTTAGTAAGAGTACAAAGTAGCTTATATCTATTTAGGGTTTATCTAAATGGAAAAGAGATATCACTATAAATTGCTACAGTTCTACCTTTATAATCCCCCCTATGGGCACTTCTTAGTCTCAATTAAGAGGGACTTTTTTCAGTTTAGTTTAACCTCCTTCCAAAGCAACCTAAGCTACACAACAACAACAAAAGAGCCCTCTTATTCTGCAATAAGAATATCCACATGGGGAATTATATAATGCTATCAGTTTAACTTCACACCTTAGCTTATGCTGGTATTATTTTCCTGGGGTAGACAAGTCTTCTATAGCCCAATGTACTTTAAAGACTAGGTCCCTGATCCTGTAAATCACTGCACCAGTAGAGCCCCACTGAGTCATGCAGTGACTTGCAGGGCCACAGCCTATATAGGAATCAATTTTCACCAATGAAAATCAGCCACTTCCCTGGTGGAATGTGGAGGATGTATAACAGTATTACAGAGCAGTATAACAAAGATTGAGAGATATACTATATCCCACTGGGCCTACTGAGTGTGGGGTTAAGGCAAGAATTTTAATAGTCATAATGCAAACAGAGTAGGTTTGGGGAGCTATTATCTTTGCTGTAGAAAAAAAAAAGGCTATGGGATCCACAAATAACAATGTTTTGTTTTATCTCTCATCTTAGAGACAAAAAGACTGTCCAGCCCACCAGAGCATTCATCCAGAATAGTGAAAGACTCAGCTAGGGCCAGACCAACCATTAAATATCCTAATTTTTCCCATCATGAAATTCATGCAATACGTTTTCCTGAACCAACACTTTGAAACTCCTTTTGGCAGGTATCATTTCTGAAAGGGTCCCCATCTTTAGTCACAGGTCTCTATGGTCTCAGAGATTCCTGAATTTACAATGTTCTGTCTCTGCATGGGGGCAGAGAGATGTTATTTCTGATTATGAGAAACAGTTGTTCCTCCAAAAAATAGCTTGTTTGCCAGGTTTTTGAAATCATATTTGCGTTGCTGGAATTTCATGAAAAATACTTATCTTGTATTTTTGCCAAAAATTCAGTGCAGCAAATCTGATTGATTTTTGCTCTCAGCTCTAATTCTCTGAGGATGTACTTCAGAGGGGAACAAGTATGATGTTGCAAATCATATTCTTTTCTTCCCCCAAAGGATCTGTCTCTACGTATGTTATATATATAACATATTCCAACTTGAGGTACTGTTCCTTAAGTCCTGCAATAAAAATCACATGCTTATCCTAGAATCATACAAGCTAGGGACTGGAATTACCTATTCTAGTGTATGCCCCGTCCAAGTGCTGGCTGTTTCTTACTTTGTCCATCTTGCTTTAAACCTGAAATTGGATAGTCTCTCTTCTGGCTGCCATCAACTGCTCAGACATTTGTTACCTCTCCCCTGCCACAGTACTTGGCAAACTTTAACAATCACCATCTTGACCATCGTTATTGGTCCACAGAGAATATGAGTCTGCTCTAGCTGCCAGCCAGGGCCTTTAGTCCTTTAGCAGCTCATACTGTAGAGGCTTATGCTTTAGTTCTGAAAGTCCTGGGTTCAATCAGTAGAGTGGGTTATGTAACACACACTGAAGAGTGAATTACACCAGCTCTGTCAAGTATTTTATGTACCACTTATGGAGATGCTGATAGTTTAGGATCAAGCATATTCCCATTAGCCTGAAATGAAGTTCAGTGGTTTGAGCATTAGTCTGCTAAACCCAGGGTTGTGAGTTCAATCCTTGAGGGGACCGTTTGGGATCTGGGGCAAAAATTGGGGATTGGTCCTTCTTTGAGCAGGGGGTTGGACTAGATGACCTCCTGAGATCCCTTCCAACCCTGGTATTCTATTCTATGAAATTTCTCCATTCTTTGCTATTGCTGCCAGTGCCCCTCACACTCCCTTCACTATCAAAACAAATGTGCAGATAAGTTTTTCTAGCAGAAAATTCTATGCTGTTTGAATTAACCTTGAGCTGTGTGACCAAAGGATCATTTCAGTAGTGTGGAATCCTTGTACAATCAATGAAGCAGATCATTTAAAAGCTGTCTGCATGCATTGTAATGCCAAAGTAAGCAGAGGCAGAAAAGAAGGACAATTGACAACTAGACGTGTAATTAAGAGGATCTGCCATCTGCAGTTCCAGGAAGAGCAATATACTTCTGATGGAAATAATTTTACTGGTATTGGAGGAGGGGAGCAATGGCAGGGCTGTGTGAAAGTATCAGATGGGATATACATGTTCTTATTCAAAGCCTGATTCTGCAACTCCTGGGCATGATTTGTTCTTGCCCTGCACCTCCTGTAGTCATTTACACAAGCGTGAAGTAACCAATATCAAAACAGAATAGTAGCATTTTACACACACTTTATATTGCTATAAGCAACTACACTGGGTGCAAGAAAATGATGAACCACACCTATTGAGCTGAGGATGATTAGTTTTGTGAGTACATAACTAATCAACATGGGTCGACCAACTAGAGGAAGAAAGGCTGAGGCTATATGTCTGCACTGCGGGCTCTACAGAGGCATAGCTAGTGTCATAGCTGTGCTCCTGTAACTTTGTAGGGTAGGCGCAGACTACAGCAACGGAAGGGGTTTTACTGTCACTGTAGGAACTGCACCTCCCCAAACAGCAGTACCCTAGGTTGACAGAACCATTCTTCTGTCGACTTCACTGTATCTACACTGAGGGTTGGGTTGGCACAGCTACAGCACTCCAGGGTGTGGATTTTTCACTCCCGTGAGTGCCATAGCCATGTTAACCTAAGCTTTAAGTGTAGATCAGGCCTGAGTGGTGGTAGGGTTGGAGGAAAGAGACTCTGAACAAGGCAAAGAGGATGCCAGGGCAGAGGGGGAGGAACGCTGTGCAAGGCAGTCTCTGATCCCGAAGACATCCTTAGATTGCTGTCCCTATTGCTGCTGCTCCACCCGAAAGGCATGCCTATATCACAGGGGAGCAAGGTTTTTTTGTTACGGTTAATTTGCTTCATAGAATGAAGTTCTGCTTTTCTTTTGCCTGGAAATTTTTTTTGTACTTTTTGTGTGATGGGAACTAAGTAGCTTTGTCATTTATTACATTTTGCACAACAATGATCGATAAATCTCTTTAATGCATAATTTTGAAAGATGTGGTGTTCAAAACAAAGACTGCTTGGTTTTGGTCACAGCTCAGTGACATCTGATCAGGCCAGATACCAGTCTGTGAATGGCTGTCAGATTATAGATATCTGGAGTTTTCAAGCAGTTTCTGTGATCAGCATGCAGCTCCATTCATCTATCCCTTCCCATTCTTTTCATATGTCATATAATAATGATAATGAACCAGGAAGTGCATATTTGCAGCCTGCACAATAGACAAACAATTTATCATTTTCTATTTAATTAAAGAATAAAAAGAAAATTACCCATAACAGCCTAGAGTCTTCTGAAGGATTCATGATTAACACATGGCTGAATGACACTGAGGCCAGCAGTGCCTTCCACAGATGAGCACCAGGGGACAAATTTAGACATGGTGTAAGAGGGTGCAAAATCCCTTGGAAGTTTCTGGTCCAGTTTGACCAATAATGGATACAGTGGGGTAAACTGTGTGTCAGGCTGTTGATGTAAAGTGAGTATAACATAAATATTGAGTGGTAGAAGCGATACAGAGGAAAAGCAAATAGCAGAAGGTGTAAAATAAAGCAGCTCGTTTTTGCTTGGGAGAGCAGTTAGTTTCTTTAGCCCATACACATACAGGCTGCATTCTGTGAAGCAAATTAACCATTTGAACTAGAGATATTGAACACATTTTCCAGGCAGTTTAAGTGCAGACACAAGCCTACTCTTTCTGATGACACCCTCCAATTGTTTTTAAGTGGGCTCCATTGTGTCTTGGAAGCACAGGCCTGGACTTGCATTAAGCTCAGTGTGGAGCCGTCTCTCACAGTGTGGAGGCATTTTGAAGAGGAGCATGCCTTCCCATTGGCCCCTATGCAGCTGGCCAGCACTGCTTGCTGGTGCATGTTAACAAACAATCTTAAAACAGCTGCAGGAAGGGGTGCTACTCTGGTTCTCTTCCAGAACATAATGTTCCATCTTCCCTCAGCAGGTGCTCAGCAGTAGGAACAGCATAGTTTTAAACTGAATTTATTTCAGCACCTCTTGGTTGAGCAGAACTTTATTCATAGCGTGCACCATGCAGTGAGGTTATACACCCCATGATGTATGGGAATGCAGAGCACAGTAGTAATGCTTAGATTTCCTGGACTTTCATGAGTCTTCAGTTCATTTCACTTGTATTTGCATTATATTTACCTTTGTACAGGCCCACTTTCTACTGGGGGAAAAAATCACAGAAGAAATGATTAAACAAATTGTAAAAATAACATAGAAGAATGCATTAGTCTTCTGGCTGCTATGGTTTAAATTCAAATACACAGTTAACATAATGATCTATCATGAACTATTTCACCGAAAGAGAGAAGAGAGAGAGAGCGCTATGTAGCACAGAACATTGTAACAACATTAAGACAATTATTTCATGAACTTTCAATTAATTCACATTCAATTAATATTCCTTTCTAATTAAGAGGAAGGATGGTCTTGTGCTTAAGGCATAGGAATTGGACTCAGGAAATCTCTGTGACTTCAGATTTCACATTTTTGTGCTCGGTTTCCTCACCTGCAAAATAGGAATATTACTACACTACCTCCAGGTTAAATTCATGTTTTGTAAAGTGCTTTGAGAGTCTCTTGTAGAAAAACGTAATGTTTTTTTATTAAAAATGTGTATCAGACAGAATAGAGACGGTTAAGAACTAACATGCTCTGAAGGACACGTACTTGGACAATTTCCCAAATGAGGCAAGGTTCCAGCAACATCCAATTAAAATAAAACCTATCATACCCACCTTCTCTATTGTCCTTAACTAGCTACAGAGTATCTTAATAAAATGACATTTAATGCACCTTTCCATTACACTTGAGCCAAGATTTCTATTTTTTCTCTTTTATTTTAAGTGAACACTTTCTGATCTTTCCCATGTCTTCTGCTTTCCCCATTGCCACAACATCTGTATTTCTTTCTCTTTTATCTTTTCTAGAGCTCTTCTCATCCCCAGCACTGAATTTCCTTGTAATCCCAAATATATGCTCTGACATCTTGGAGGTCTTGCAGTTGTTTTACAATAATCTGCTTACTCTACTTTGCTTGTGATATACAAATTAGGGCAAAATTCATCACTATAATCTGTATTGCAGATCTCTTGTTTGGACTGTGAATCTTTCCTAGATATTCTACACTTGTTCCACACATGAAATAGCTCTTTGGAGCAAGAAATGTGCCTTGCTCTGTGTTTTGTAAAGCATCACATTTGGGCAGAATTTACAATGAAGACCCTTAGTGCATACCCGCAGAGAGACGTATTTCTCCCTAAAAATTCTCCTACCAAAGTTTTCCTTCTGGTTTGTTTTGTTTCCCAATCCCCAGACTTTTGAGACTACAATATTCCATTTTAGAATTAAATATGAGAACTTTTTTCTTTTTATATTCCATGAAAACAAGTTCAGCAAGATCCTTAACCTAGCTCTGAAAACATTGAGACTACATGAGCAGATTAAGAGGGCCCCAACAGCAGCTTATCCTGTAGCCCACTGACGACAGCACTGCCTTGTAATTAAGATTCACGTTCAAGTCCCTTCTCTGCAGATGGGAGGATTGAATGTGGGTCTCCTACATCTGAGGTGAGTGCCCTAACTACTGGGCCCTTTACGAAAACTACAAATTTCAGGACATATTAAACATTTTGTTCAGCCCAAAATGGACTTGGCTGAAATTTTTCAAGATTTTCAAATTCAGTTCAACCTGAACCAATTTTTCCCTGTTTTTTGGAACTGCCAGAGGACTGGGTGGGGGGAAATCAATTATTTTCCAAGCTCTACTCATAAGTTTAAAGTAAAGCAAATACCTTGTGGAATCAGGTCCTAAATCCTGAAATACTTGCTCTCTTAAAGTCAATGGGAGTTATTTTACCAGCGAAAAGGCTTCATAAGTTGGACCAAGTGGTATCTGTTGATCCCTGTTCTCCCTTCTGCTCAGTCTCGGCTGGTATAAAAATATCTTCCAGAATTTTTCTAGTTATACCAAGTTGGAACCAATGTTAGTTTACAAAAGCAGCTCTATTTTATTCTTTAAAAATTCAGTTTTACCTTTCATCATCTCAAGTATGTGGTCCATACAGATAGCCAATCATTAATTTGAAACTTAATTATGTCATGAATTTAACATCACTCTGTGTTTGCAAATTGCTTATGAAGTATTCCTGATTGCTTCTCATGGAATCTTTATTCTTATGTATCCAGTGGGTAGTTTGTGATCAAATTCTAGCCTCAAAGTCGCTTGTATACTGTTTATTTTAACTCTGTTATCTGTGGTGTGTGATCACTAAAGTATGTAGTAATGTTTCTGCTCCCAAAATGGATAATTGTAACTGTAAGTGGGGGAATGGTAAATATCAGAAGATAAATAATACACTGTTATGAATAATCATTCATTCAAATCAGTGAAACTTTGGGAATTTGTGAACATTTTCACAAATAGTGGTCATTCAAATACAGCTCTGTGAAGAATGGCAGAGTTAAGATGAGTTAGTTTCTTCAGGAGCAAGCTACAGTTATACTATGACAAGGAAAACAATGCATTTTGAAAAATAAAATGTCCATTATAATCAAAATCAATAAAGCAGGAGACACCTGCATTTAAAAGGCTTGGCCAACACGTGCTGTTAAGTAGATTTAAAATTCTCCTAATGAACTAGGGAGGGAATGCACTTTAAATCCTCCAGTGTCCAAAGCTTTTACAGCTAGTGCACTCCTTCCTTTCCTTCTGCTTGCCTGAACTTAGCTATTTAGTGGTTCGGTCTTATAAATCAACTCCTATATATTCCTGTAAAGTCGGGCTGATGCTACTTGGGGGACATTTCTCACTGTCTTCAAGAAAATAACTTTTAGCCAAAGTCCTAGATCACTCAGCACAGCCTGAGTAAACAAATTAGGCATATGGGAAGCCTACTCAGGTTGGGGTGGAAGAAGTCCCCAGCACATTAGGGTGGAGGTCTGTGGTTCACAAAATGAAGATCCTTTATGCATGGCTCCCCATGCACCCAGTGCTGTGGAATCAGACTGTTCCCACTGCCTTCCATAGCAACAGTTTTGGGGATGGTGGTGGTACGATTTCGTTCTTTATTCTTCCACTTCTCTGAAAGAGCTTATTAAATAGAAAGGCGCAATAGTTTAAAAAAAAACATAGTTCAAATATCTTATTCCTTACGTCATTTTGAAAAAGTTAGTGCTAGAATGCTAGGAGAAGTGGCCCTGTAAAAATTCTAATATTAATCATAGTGTACATAGATTGCAAACCAATGGGGATTGGGGATAATGAAAACAATCACCTACAATGGGAATACTATCCCCTTAAAAATTACTGGAGTTTTATAGGAACAGAAATATGTTCCTCCAGTTTTCCTTTGAGTTTTGTTATAATTTGTCCCTATTACTAGCTAATAATATAAATGCAGACTATGCACATGCTGTGCTTGTTATGTTGTTTAAAATACAGGTGATTTTGCAAAAACAATGACCATCAAAACATGCAAATAGATTGGCATTCAAATGTGGTATAGTCAATAGGATGCCCTCATATATTTCCTTTTCTACTTTGTATACTCCTTGAACATTCTGCAAGCTGAAACAGTAACTCTCTTTAGCATGCTGGGGATCATATTACAAAAGCATTACTTGGCTGCTTTCTTCCACAGGAGCATCTGCTCAACTGACAGTCTCTAGTGTACCAACTTTGTTTTGTCCAAGGCACCAAATGTGAGTAATGGATCTGGCTAAGCATGATAATGAATGATGTAACTGTCAAAGGGGTTTAATTATCAGAACATTACATGTGGGATTATTTTGTAGTACAGTTTTTTAGTTCACTTACAGGCAGTCTTGAATTTTCACAAATTACAGTGAATTGCATCCATCCAAGTAGTCACCATATAAACATATTTCTCCAATGTCCAGAAGAGTGGAAGGATGGCACTGAAGCACAGTTTGCAAATTCTAGAAGGAGATGATCTATATTGCTCTATAAAACGACCATCAAAGCACTTCTGGGGATAACGTATATCCAGATATCCTACAAGAAGCTTTTTAAATATCTAAGACTTCAAAACCACAAGGCACTCAAATGCGTAGTAAAAGTTTTACAGTTAGTGAAAGTGATGATTACTCAGTATCCCCTTACATAACTCTTCTTGGGTTCAGAGAAGTCTGAATAATATACGGTAGTCTGAGAACAGCTGTAACAAATGTGGGAAAGCCTCAAAGTGAGAATGCTCTATTGTGTTCTGGACCTGCCCTTGAAATAAGTATCCAAATACAAAGGCTTCTATCATACAGTAAGTTCACAAGCCATACTTAGCCCAAAGGCTCTCTCTAGGCGTTTTTTTTCTCAGGAGCATGTTGTGAACATTGGTGGGCGGGGCGGGAGCATTCATAGGAGACATCACCAGTCACTGGATATATTTTCTGAGGGGCAAAAAACCAGGCAAAATACAAACAGGGATGATGAGCAGATAGTACACTTAATAATGGCTTCTGGGAAGCATAGAATCATAGAATCATAGAATATCAGGGTTGGAAGGGACCCCTGAAGGTCATCTAGTCCAACCCCCTGCTCGAAGCAGGACCAATTCCCAATTAAATCATCCCAGCCAGGGCTTTGTCAAGCCTGACCTTAAAAACCTCTAAGGAAGGAGATTCTACCACCTCCCTAGGTAACGCATTCCAGTGTTTCACCACCCTCTTAGTGAAAAAGTTTTTCCTAATATCCAATCTAAACCTCCCCCACTGCAACTTGAGACCATTACTCCTCGTTCTGTCATCTGCTACCATTGAGAAAAGTCTAGAGCCATCCTCTTTGGAACCCCCTTTCAGGTAGTTGAAAGCAGCTATCAAATCCCCCCTCATTCTTCTCTTCTGCAGGCTAAACAATCCCAGCTCCCTCAGCCTCTCCTCATAAGTCATGTGTTCTAGACCCTTAATCATTTTTGTTGCCCTTCGCTGGACTCTCTCCAATTTATCCACATCCTTCTTGTAGTGTGGGGCCCAAAACTGGACACAGTACTCCAGATGAGGCCTCACCAATGTCGAATAGAGGGGAATGATCACGTCCCTCGATCTGCTCGCTATGCCCCTACTTATACATCCCAAAATGCCATTGGCCTTCTTGGCAACAAGGGCACACTGCTGACTCATATCCAGCTTCTCGTCCACTGTCACCCCTAGGTCCTTTTCCACAGAACTGCTGCCTAGCCATTCGGTCCCTAGTCTGTAGCGGTGCATTGGATTCTTCCATCCTAAGTGCAGGACCCTGCACTTATCCTTATTGAACCTCATCAGATTTCTTTTGGCCCAATCCTCCAATTTGTCTAGGTCCTTCTGTATCCTATCCCTCCCCTCCAGCGTATCTACCACTCCTCCCAGTTTAGTATCATCCGCAAATTTGCTGAGAGTGCAATCCACACCATCCTCCAGATCATTTATGAAGATATTGAACAAAACCGGCCCCAGGACCGACCCTTGGGGCACTCCACTTGATACCGGCTGCCAACTAGACATGGAGCCATTGATCACTACCCGTTGAGCCTGACAATCTAGCCAGCTTTCTACCCACCTTATAGTGCATTCATCCAGCCCATACTTCCTTAACTTGCTGACAAGAATACTGTGGGAGACCGTGTCAAAAGCTTTGCTAAAGTCAAGAAACAATACATCCACTGCTTTCCCTTCATCCACAGAACCAGTAATCTCATCATAAAAGGCGATTAGATTAGTCAGGCATGACCTTCCCTTGGTGAATCCATGCTGGCTGTTCCTGATCACTTTCCTCTCATGCAAGTGCTTCAGGATTGATTCTTTGAGGACTTGCTCCATGATTTTTCCAGGGACTGAGATGAGGCTGACTGGCCTGTAGTTCCCAGGATCCTCCTTCTTCCCTTTTTTAAAGATTGGCACTACATTAGCCTTTTTCCAGTCATCCGGGACTTCCCCCGTTCGCCACGAGTTTTCAAAGATAATGGCCAATGGCTCTGCAATCACAGCCGCCAATTCCTTCAGCACTCTCGGATGCAACTCGTCCGGCCCCATGGACTTGTGCACGTCCAGCTTTTCTAAATAGTCCCTAACCACCTCTATCTCCACAGAGGGCTGGCCATCTCTTCCCCATTTTGCGATGCCCAGCGCAGCAGTCTGGGAGCTGACCTTGTTAGTGAAAACAGAGGCAAAAAAAGCATTGAGTACATTAGCTTTTTCCACATTCTCTGTCACTAGGTTGCCTCCCTCATTCAGTAAGGGGCCCACACTTTCCTTGGCTTTCTTCTTGTTGCCAACATACCTGAAGAAACCCTTCTTGTTACTCTTGACATCTCTGGCTAGCTGCAGCTCCAGGTGCGATTTGGCCCTCCTGATATCATTCCTACATGCCCGAGCAATATTTTTATACTCTTCCCTGGTCATATGTCCAACCTTCCACTTCTTGTAAGCTTCTTTTTTATGTTTAAGATCCGCTAGGATTTCACCATTAAGCCAAGCTGGTCGCCTGCCATATTTACTATTCTTTCGACTCATCGGGATGGTTTGTCCCTGTAACCTCAACAGGGATTCCTTGAAATACAGCCAGCTCTCCTGGACTCCTTTCCCCTTCAAGTTAGTCCCCCAGGGGATCCTGGCCATCTGTTCCCTGAGGGAGTCGAAGTCTGCTTTCCTGAAGTCCAGGGTCCGTATCCTGCTGCTTACCTTTCTTCCCTGTGTCAGGATCCTGAACTCAACCAACTCATGGTCACTGCCTCCCAGATTCCCATCCACTTTTGCTTCCCCCACTAATTCTACCCGGTTTGTGAGCAGCAGGTCAAGAAAAGCGCCCCCCCTAGTTGGCTCCTCTAGCACTTGCGCCAGGAAATTGTCCCCTACGCTTTCCAAAAACTTCCTGGATTGTCTATGCACCTCTGTATTGCTCTCCCAGCAGATATCGGGAAAATTAAAGTCACCCATGAGAATCAGGGCATGCGATCCAGTAGCTTCCGTGAGCTGCCGGAAGAAAGCCTCATCTACCTCATCCCCCTGGTCCGGTGGTCTATAGCAGACTCCCACCACTACATCACTCTTGTTGCACACACTTCTAAACTTAATCCAGAGACACTCAGCTTTTTCTACAGTTTCGTACCGGAGCTCTGAGCAGTCATACTGCTCCCTTACATACAGTGCTACTCCCCCACCTTTTCTGCCCTGCCTGTCCTTCCTGAACAGTTTATAACCATCCATGACAGTACTCCAGTCATGTGAGTTATCCCACCAAGTCTCTGTTATTCCAATCACGTCATAGTTCTTTGACATCACCAGGACCTCCAGTTCTCCCTGCTTGTTACCACGGCTTTGTGCATTTGTATATAAGCACTTGAGATAACCTGTTGATCGCCCCTCATTCCCAGTATGAGGCAGGAGCCCTCCCCTCACAGACATTCCTGCCTGTGCTTCCTCCCGGTATCCCGCTTTCCCACTTACCTCAGGGCTTTGGTCTCCTTCCCCCGGTGAACCTAGTCCATCTAGCACAATGGCTCTCTGATAGCGGACTGTGGCCTTTAGTCATTACCACAATACAGATAAACAAACAAACAAATAAATAAATAAATCCTGTATGCTCCCCTTCCTCCCAGCCAGTGTGAATGAAAAGCAGAGCAATCGTTTATGAAGTATCTATTGTAGCTTGTTACACTAACACTCCCTTGGTTCTTATACTCAGGAAAATGCAACAGCTGGGATTGTGCCATCTCTTGCTCATGCATGTCAGCATGTGAAACAGCCCCAAGCAATCTTCTTCCTTTGATTAGATGGATTAGTACAGTAATTTGACGGATATTCCATGGATGCAGTAGCATGTCTTGAAAAGGACAAAAAGAACGAGGAGTACATGTGGCACCTTAGAAACTAACAAATTTATTTGGGCATAAGCTTTCGTGGGCTGAACCCACTTCATCAGATGCATGCAGTGGAAAATACAGTAGGAAGATAGATAGATACATACAGAGAACATGAAAAAATGGGGGTTGACATACCAACTCTAATGACACTAATCAATTAAGGAGAGCTATTATCAGCAGGAGAAAAAAAAACTTTTGTAGTGATAATCAGGATGGCCCATTTCAGATAGTTGACAAGAAAGTGTGAGTAACAGTAGGGGAAAAATTAGCATGGGGAAATAGTTTTTAGTTTGTGTAATGACTTATCCACTCCCAGTCTTTATTCAAGCCTAATTTAATGGTGTCCAGTTTGCAAATTAATTCCAGTTCTGCAGTTTCTCATTGGAGTCTGTTTTTGAAGTTTTTTTGTTGAAGAATTGAAACTTTTAGGTCTGTAACTGAGTGTCCAGGAAGGTTGAAGTGTTCTCTGACTGGCTCTTGAATGTTATAATTCTTGACGTCTCATTTGTGTCCATTTATTCTTTTGCGTAGGTTTAGCAGTTATAGAAGGGGACGGGGAGTCAATTGTCTAGGGTTTCTTTCCAGCTCTGCCACAGACTCCCAGTATGATTTTGATCAACCAAATATATACTAAAAGTAAAACCATGAAGTGATCCTGCTGATACTGGTAGCCAGCATAGTCCAGGGATCACGGCTATCATTGGTTCTCCCAGGGGAAGGTCATACCCCTTTGTGTTCCGCAATGAGGCAGAATATGACTGGTTTTCAAGGTTACCTTCCAACAAAACACATACCAATAGCTGATCCTAAAGGTAAAAGAAAAAAGAAAAAAGAAAAGAAATGGATCTCCTGACAAGATTTACATTCAGAAAGGACAACAAATTCTAAATCTTTTATATATATACAAGCCATCCTTGATGGCGTCTGAAAGTTACGCTTGCAGGATCAGCTCTTGGTCAAAATGACCTTCTTGTTTCAAAGCTTATCTTTCTGCCGAGGGTAGACTCCATCAAGAGATGGAGCTAAAAATGAACAGGCAATAGTCTCCACTGTCTTATCTGCATTTTGCTTCAACCTGCCAGGGTGGGCAATTTCCCAGAGAAAAAAACTAGCATCAGCGTCCAGCAAGTTCAGCAAGCATAGAACAAATCTTGTTAAACTTTAGATACATCCATTCAAAACTAAGGAATAGGCTCGGTCTATTCACTGCATCAGTGCTGGTCTTCTGCTACAGAATGCTGCATGGCCAAATGGACTTGGACTGGTAGACTGAAACTCTGCCTGCTTCTCATTGCTTAGTGTGTTAAGCCTACAACTCAGCCGTGTCATTTTCATATAATCGAATGTTTGTGACCTTTGTTTATAGAAGATTGAAAACTGAAATGAATCATGACATATATAACTTACTTGAGAAAATACCAAACCAATGTATATCAACATCCCAAAGTCCAATATTATAGTTACAGATATTAGCATTACATCCACTGCAGTTTTATTTTTTATCTGTAAATTAATGAATCTACAAATCCACTGCCTTATGTAACCACAATTTGAATATGTAACTAAAATTAAGTGTAAGGTGGTGCACATTATTGAACCAGCTTTTAAAACAAAAAATGCCTTAAACTGTGACTAACTAGTTTTTCCCAGGGTGGTAAAAACTGTAATTTTATCTGGTAAATACCATGCCATCCCTGCAGCAGGAGGCTGTAACTGACTCACCTACTTTATGGATTGGGCATAAAGGGGGGTCACATGATACATACTTACCCGTAACATATATCCCTTGGACAGAGGAAACGCTTATCAAGTGTCTGAGGCCAACAGCAATTAAAATCCCAGACAAGCCCCCACTTATGTTGTGGCTAACAGACCAGAGATTCCCAGAGCTATAAACATAAACCTATGGCTAAGAAGCCAGGGTCTCAAACTGAGAGCTGTAACAGATCCACATCCTCTGTGGACTGGGCACAGAGGGGGACATGTAACTCAAACTGACCAATGCACTATACACACACACACATGAAGCAACTAATAATGTGTGTAAATACTCCATGCATATGCTCACAAATTTGTCATGTTTTTTAATTGTGTACTCATTTTGTGGAAAATGGGTCATATTAATCCCTTGTCTAACTACTGACTTCAGAGAAGCTGCAGGAGAGCACATTTGGTCCAGTGTCATTACTTGGTTTTTGTTGTTAAAATTAAAATTTTGGATATATATGTGAAAAAATGACCCCTCCTTGCCTCTCTGAGCCATATGATATATTTTACTTCTTCTCAAAATAGGTCAGAATGAAAATTTCCATGTGCTTTATAGTTTGGGGCACAGCACTGATTTTTGTTTTTGCCAGTAGGTCGGGGTGGGCAAACTTTTTGGAACGAGGGCCACGTCAGGGTTCCAAAACTGTATGGAGAGCTGGATAGGGAAGGCTGTGCCTCCCCGAACAGCCTGGCCCCTGCCCCTATCCACCCCCTCCCACTTCTCACCCCCTGACTGCCCCCCTCAAAACTCCCAACCCATCCAACCCTCCCTGCTCCTTGTCCCCTGACCACCCCATCCCAGGACCCCCACCCCTAACCACCCCCCCCCAGACCCTACCCCCATCCAACCCCCCTGCTCCCTGTCCCCTGACTGCCTCCCCTGACCCCTATCCACACCCCTGCTCCCTGACAGGCCCCCCTGGGACTCCCATGCCCTATCCAACCGCCCCCTGATCCCTGTCCCCTGACTGCCCCAACCCCTATCCAACCCCCCCGTTCCCTCTCCCATCCACCCCTCCGCAGAACCTCCACCCCATCCAACCACTCCCTCCTCCCTGACTGCCCGATGGGACTCCATGCCCCTTATCCAACCCCCCTGCTCCTCGCCCCCTTACCATGCCGCTCAGCCGCGCTGCCCGGCTGGAACAGAGCGCTGGTGGTGCAGCGAGCTGAGGCTGCAGGGGAGAGGGGACAGCGGAGGAGGGGCTAGGGGCTAGCTTCCTGGCCGGAGCTCAAGGGCTGGGCAGGATGGTCCCGCAGGCCAGATGCGGCCTGCGGGCCATAGTTTGCCCACCTCTGCAGTAGGTTCTCCTCTCTGCCCGCTCCCCCCCCATGTGGCAAGTGGTAGGGCCCTCAGGGGAAGAGACCAAGTGGGGCCGGGGAAGAGACCGAGCAGGGGCGGGCCTTCAGGAGGGAGTGCAGGGGAAGCAGGGGGCAGTGTCACACAAAAGATTAATCCGGCCCTCCGGGTGCTGAGTACCCCCTATTTTTTTCAGTGGATGCTTGGGTCTCGGAGCACTCACGGAGTCCACGCCTATGGTTTGGGGGAAATAAATACATTGCTCAATCTTGCTTTTGCCCGCCTGCTCCATCTCACACTCACAAATTCATTGTCTTTCATACCACCGTAGAGTGGAAGAAGCTACTTGGAAGAGGCCTTGTTTGATCATCTGAAACTGTGCGACAGTGTCAATTTTGTATTATAGCTTAGCTCCCAGCCAGCAGAATGAAAATGAAGGAACAATTCAGAAGCTAAGACATAGTCCTCCAAACTGGGAGATCCTATTCTGAGTCAAACAACTATAAATATTACTTTGCATTTACACTGGTATATACAACAGTGCTATTTGGCCCTTTCCCTTGCCCAGCATGGTTCAATGATTACGGCAGAGAACTAGGATTTAGGTTCTAGCTCTTGCCTCTGCACCTCAATTTACCCAGTGGTAAAGTGGACATCATAAAGTTTACTCGTGTTTTTATAGCTTAAAGTTGAGACATAAAGATTAAGCGAACTAAGTATTTTTAAGCAGCATACATATAGCAAAATCATGAAGTCCATACTCATGCAAGACTCATTTCTTCCATAGGGCCTTGCCTGTGTAAGGGAATGAGTTATGATTTAAACCCCAGATTACAAACTCTTCTGGGGCAGGGAATACATGGCCCCAGTTCTGCAAGGTGCTGAGAGCCCTCAACTCTCACTGAAGCAAAGAGCACATAGCACCTTGCAGCAAGCACTGAACACCTGATGGGATCAGGCTCATTCTCCTTGCATTCTCTCCTCTGGAGTGCGCATCGAGGAGATACCTCATTCCCCCATTGTTTCATTTTTTTCTCCACAAAATTATACTAGAAAATGAAAAATCACCAGTTCTGCAGTCAGTACATTAGGAGAAAGCACCAGAACTAAACAGACAATCAAATCTGATAACACTTAACAGTAAAACACCCTCCCACTCACTCTCCCCGCACCTTCACCCAAGTTGTAGCAGTGGGGATGGTGGGAATAAAATGGTTTTTAAGTGTTTTTCTCCTTCAAAGCTTTTACAAAAAGCTTTTAAAGTGAGCTTTATGGCTCTCCACTGACAGGAACATTATCTTTATCTGCTTCACCCTATTGAATGTAATAAATCACTGTACACCACTTTGGTGATTTCTAAACTCAGATTATGCCCTGTGAATTATGGGTAACCTCCTAAAAACACCCATACACACAGTTTCTTGGTGTAGATTTTGAATGCTAGCATACGTGAACATCTTTCAGAATGCTCTTCAAAATGAAGCAGCTTTGGATAGGCAGTGTCCTATGTACTTCTATTAGGTTTGTATAATTCAGAACACACTCGCTGTTACTAGATACTAGTTATGCTTATTCATCCGTGGTCTTATGTGACACTTTTTTTTGTAGCCATTAGTAGAAGGCGGGAGTCATTGTTGACTATGAAACATGTATGGAGACATGCTGGATTTCTCAAATGACTGCTCTGACGAAGTGAGCTGTAGCTCACGAAAGCTCATGCTCAAATAAATTTGTTAGTCTCTAAGGTGCTACAAGTCCTCCTTTTCAAACGACTGTAACTGTGAATAAACACTAGAGTGTCAGTATCTGCTAGTCAGTGGATACTGGGCACCATGGACAGGCAGCTTGCTATCTACTTTGTGCCTCTGCTCCAGAAATGTCTCTGCTCAAATGATTCATGAAGCTATTCAAATTGGAATACCACAAATCTAATGCTAAAAAAGAAGTGATTCTCTCTAGGTTTCATTCAGTGTTGTATAACACTCCATACTGCCAGCTGCTGATCTAATGTAATTTGATGTGACCCATGCAGTCAAGTGTGACATTTCATTTTTGGATCAGATACCTGCTAACAGAGGTGATAGTGGGTATCAAAATTGATCTTCTGCTAGAAGCAATTGCTATGTATGAGCTGTCAAAACAAGAACTGAGGATGGAAATTCCATTTTGTGAAGGATTTTGATGTTTGTCTTCATTCTGATTAGGTAAAACATCTGTAAAGCTAGAAGGTATCTGTAAAAGAAAGTCCCAGAAAAAAATATTTTAGGTCGACAGAAACGTTTTGTTTTGGCTTTTAAAATTTTTAAATTGTATTGCAATACAACATTTAAAAAAATGAAACGAGAAGTTCAAAAACAAACAAACCCAAAATATTTAATTCTACAAATATTGAAATGGCAGTTTCGACATTGCCAGAACTTCCCCCCATCTCACCTCCCAATTTTTTTCTCCTAAATTACATTTTGGCAAATTCAACATGAGTGTTTTGACATCAAAGGAACTTCATTCCTTGATGAAAAATAATTGTATCAGAGTTTCTAACCCATTCTAGTCAACTGTATACTATTTCTCCTTATTGAGGCTCCAGTTCACCAAAATACGTAACCAACTGTCATAAATATAAAGGGAAGGCTAAACCCCTTTGAAATCCTTCCTGGCCAGGGGAAAGCTCCTCTCACCTGTAAAGGGTTAAGAAGCTAAAGGTAACCTCGCTGGCACCTGACCAAAATGACCAATGAGGAGACAAGATACTTTCAAAAGCTGGGAGGAGGGAGACAAACAAAGGGTCTGTGGGTCTGTCTATAGTTTTCTTTGTCGGAGATAGACCAGGAATGGAGTCTTAGAACTTTTAGTAAGTAATCTAGCTAGGTATGTGTTAGATTATGATTTCTTTAAATGGCTGAGAAAAGAATTGTGCTGAATAGAATAACTATTTCTGTCTGTGTATCTTTTTTGTAACTTAAGGTTTTGCCTAGAGGGGTTCTCTATGTTTTTGAATCTAATTACCCTGTAAGATATCTACCATCCTGATTTTACAGGGGGGATTTCTTTATTTCTATTTACTTCTATTTTTATTAAAAGTCTCCTTGTAAGAAAACTGAATGCTTTTTCATTGTTCTCTTATCCAAGGGTTTGGGTCTGTGGTCACCTATGCAAATTGGTGAGGCTTTTTATCCAACATTTCCCAGAAAAGGGGGGTGCAAGTGTTGGGAGGATTGTTCATTGTTCTTAAGATCCAAGGGTCTGGGTCTGTAGTCACCTAGGCAAATTGGTGAGGCTTTTTACCAAACCTTGTCCAGGAAGTGGGGTGCAAGGTTTTGGGAAGTATTTTGGGGGGAAAGACGCGTCCAAACAGCTCTTCCCCAGTAACCAGTATTAGTTTGGTGGTGGTAGCGGCCAGTCCAAGGACAACGGGTGGAATATTTTGTACCTTGGGGAAGTTTTGACCTAAGCTGGTAAAGATAAGCTTAGGAGGTTTTTCATGCAGGTCCCCACATCTGTACCCTAGAGTTCAGAGTGGGGGAGGAACCTTGACACCAACGCCTCCCTATTTAACAAACACTTAAATACATACTTAAAGTTAAGCATATGCTTATGTTCCTTTGTTGTCAATGGGACATAAACATGTTCCTAAAGTTAAGCATGTGCTTAGACAAATAGGGATGGACTGCTAAATCAGACATATTCAGTACTAGCTAACCTTGTACCCTTTGATAGCGTTAACCAGTAAGAGGGGAAATATTACATCATCATAACCTAATTTATTTATTTAGGCTCCTGAATTTAAATAAATATTTGTATGAATTAAATATTTTTGGAACAGGGACTTAAACCTGAGTCTCTCACTACTCAGGTGAGTACCCTAACCACTGGGTTAGAGAGTCATTCTCACTCTTCCTGGCAAATGAATATTTAAATTATGTATACAAAGTGGAACTACTTCAACAGGAGAAAGCAAAAGCCTGGTGGCTAGAGCATTCACTTGGGAAACCTAGATTCAAATTCCTGCTCCTCATCTGGCAGAGTGGGAAGACAGGCCTGCATCTCCTACATCCCAGATGATTGCCCTCACCTCAGTGCGATTGGCCACAATGAGGTTGTTGTCGTCACAAGAAAGGGCTGACCTGATTTAGGGAAACACTGCTCAAGACAATCTGCCACCCTCAGCAGAACACCAGTGTACTCCCCATTCTTATTTTTCCCTGAGAAGTTCCATAGCCATAGTTTTAATGTGAGCATTGAATTTACCATAAAATGCCTACAGCATAAAATGCCTACAGCAAGCATGATACAGTAGTTTCTACTGATGCAAAGCTTTGGCACCTATCTGCATCTTTAGGTGCTAGATAGCTTTAAGAATCTGTGCCCCAGCCCCAGTAATGATTGGCATAAAGCATTTTGTTTTAAACACAAAAATAATAAATGGTGGGTTCATTGTCTTCTGGTTTCAGAGCCTTCACATGCTTTTTGCTCACGTTTACAAGCTTTTCTCTGTAAAAGGTGGGGTTTTTTTAAATGACAGCTGAAATTCTAACAAAATCACATGCTTCCAGGAGGTGGGGCTTTATAACCCCCACTAAATATCACAAGAGCTGACAAGACTGAGAGGCTCATGTTTTAGCTCTGGATTTCCTGGGTTCAGTCCCTAGCAAAAGACCAAGATGACTGTCATTACACATGCTTGAACTGTTCACACCTGATAGCAAAAGGTGAGGGAAATGCTTCTGGTAGCACATACTGTCAGATTCTGCCAGCTATACAAGGCCTCTGGTCAAGCTCTCATCCCAGCTAGCAATGCCCCTTGGTGATAAAAATAAAAACAACAACAAAGGAATGAGCTTCAGGAGTAAAAGAGAATGCATGCAGAAATCTAGCAACAGAGTGGAGACTGCCCAGTTTATTGCACCCAATGCAGCATATGGGCAGGTGGCATATATGCACATTCAGCGCAAGGAGCTCCTGGCCCTCAGAGACAGTGTACGAGCTTTGGAGACCAGGTGGCTAAGCTGGAGGAGCTAAGGAAGACAGAGAGATACATACATGAGATTTTCTGGGACACAATAGAACAGTCCCATCTCCGGTCTGACAGCCTCTGTGCTGTTGAGGATATTGAAAGTCTCAGGGAAGGAGAACATTCCACTGGAGCAGAGGGAAACGATCCCATAGTTGGGATCCTCCTTCCAGATGATGTTGTGGTATCCTTTTGCACTGAGGACACCTCTCCGGGGGAGGGAACTCCAAGTTATTAGGAAAAGACAGGTATTAGTAATGGAAGATTCAATCATTAGAAACATAGATAGCTGGGTTTGCAATGACCGGGAGAATTGCAAGGTGACTTGCCTGCCGGTACGAAGGTTGCAGATTTCTTGAGACCGCTAGATAGACTTATGTGTAGTGCTAGAGAGGAGCCAGTGGTCATGGTACATGTCGGTACAAGTGACATAGGTAAGGATTGGAGAAAAGTCCTGAAGACCAAATTTAGGCTGCTAGATAAGAGACTGAAGTCGACGACCTCCGTGGTAGAATTCTCGGAAATGCTTCCAGTTCCACATGCAGGGCCAGTTAGACAGGCAGAACTGCAGGGTCTCAATGCATGGATGAGATGCTAGTGTAGGGAGGAGGGTTTTAGATTTATTAGGAAGTGGGGAAACTTTTGGGAAAGGGGGAGCCTATACAGTAAGGATGGGCTCCACATAAACCAGAATGGAACCAGATTGCTGGCACTTAAAATTAAAGAGGTCGTATAGTAGTTTTTAAACTAAAGGCTGGGGGAAAGCTGACAGGTGCAGAGGAGCACATGTCTCGGACGGAGACATCCCTTAGAGGAGGATCTACTAATGGAGATTCTCTATATGATAGTAAGGGGGAGAGTATGGATGATGATAAAATACAGGTAGGATCAAATGAAAAAAGAGTTTAATTCAATCACATCATGTAATGGGAGACAGCTAAAAAAGTGACAAGTTTTTGAAGTGCTTATATACCAGTGCTAGAAGTCTAAATAATTAAGATTGGTGAACTAGAGTGCCTCATATTAAATGAAAATATTGATATAACAGGCAGTACAGAAACTTGGTGGAATGAGGATAATCAATGGGACACAGTAATACCAAGGTACAAAACATATCTGAAGGCAGAACAGGTCATGCTGGTGTGGGAGTGGCACTATATGTGAAAGAAAGCGTAGAATCAACTGAAGTAAAAATCTTAAATGAACCAAACTGTACCACAGCATCTCTATGGATAGTAATTCCATGCTTGAATAATAAAAAATATAGCAGTAGGGATATAATACTGACCACCTGACCAAGATGGTTCTAGTGACTGTGAAATTCTCAGGGAGATAAGAGAGGCTATTAAAATAAAAAACTCAGTAATAATGGGGGATTTCAACTATCCCCATATTGACTCGGTACATATCACCTCAGGATGGGATGCAGAGGTAGTTTCTTGACACCTTAAATGACTGCTTCTTGGAGCAGCTAGTCCTGGATCCCACAAAAGGAGACAGGATCAGGTCCAAGAGGTGAATATAGCTGTACTGCTTGGTAATAGTGACCATAATATAATTAAATTTAACATCCCTGCAGCAGGAAAAACACCACAGCAACCTAACACTGTAGCACTTAATTTCAGAAAGGGGAACTACACAAAAATGAAGAGGTTAGTTAAACAGAAATTAAAAGGTACAGCACCAAAAGTAAAATTCCTGGAAGCTGCATGGAAACTTTTTAAAGACACCATAATAGAAGTTCAACTTAAATGTATACCCCAAATTAAAAAAACATAGTATCAGAACCAAAAAAGAGCCACCATGGCTAAACAACAAAGTAAGAGAACCAGTGAGAGGCAAAAAAGAGGTAAAAGTGGAAGTTAAATCCTAGTGAGGAAAACAGAAAGGAGCATAAACTCTGGCAAATGAAGTGTAAAAATATAATTAAGAAGGCCAAAAAAGAATTAGAAGAACAGCTAGCCAAAGACTCAAAAAAGTAACAGCAAAAAAAAATATGAAGTATATCAGAAGTAGGAAGGTTACTAAACAACCACTGGACGATTGAGATGCTAAAGGAGCACTCAAGGAGAATAAGGCCATTGTGAAGAAACTAAATGAATTCTTTGCATTGGTCTTCATGGTTGAGGATATGAGGGAGATTCCCAAACCTGAGCCATTCTTTTTAGGTGACAAATCTGAGGAACTGTTCCCGATGGAGGTGTCATTAGAGGAGGTATTGGAACAAATTAATAAACTAAACAGTAATAAGTCACAAGGACCAGATGGTATTCACCCAAGAGTTCTGAAGGAACTCAAATGTGAAATTGCAGGACTCCTAACTGTAGTTTGTAACCTATCAAATGATGCCAATTATTATAAAGGGCTCCAGAGGTGACCCCAGCAATTACAGGCCAGTAAGCCTGACTTCAAGTACCGGGCAAACTGTTTGAAACTATACTAAAGAACAAAATTGTCAGACACACAGATGAACATAATTTGTTGGGGAAGAGTTAACATGGTTTTTGAAAAGGGAAATCATGCCTCACCAATCTACTAGAATTTTTTGAGGGGGGTCAACAAACGTGTAGATAAAGGGAGATGCAATGGATACAGTGTATTTAGATTTCCAGAAAGCCTTTGACAAGGTCCCTCACCAAAGGCTCTTAAGCAAAGTAAGCAGTCATGGGATAAGAAGGAAGATCCTCTCATGGATTGGTAACTTGTTAAAAGATAGGAAACAAAGGGTAGGAATAAATGATCAGTTTTCAGAATGGAGAGAGCTAACTAGTGGTGTACTGTACTGGGCCCAGTCCTATTCAACATATTCATAAATGATCTGGAAAAAGGGGTAAATAGTGAGGTGGCAAAATTTGCAGATGATACAAAACTACTCAAGATAGTTAAGTCCCAGGCAGACTGTGAAGAGCTACAAAAGGATCTTGCAAAACTGGGTGACTGGGCAACAAAATGGCAGATGAAATTCAATGTTGATAAAAGCAAAGTAATGTACATTGCAAAAACATAATCCCAACTATAGATATAAAATGATGGGGGCTAAATTAGCTGTTACCACTCAAGAAAGAGATCTTGGAGTCATTGTGGATAGTTCTCCGAAAACATCCACGCAATGTGTAGCAGCAGTCAAAAAAGTGAACCAAATGTTGGGAATCATGAAGAAAGGGATAGATAGTAAGACAGAAAATATCATATTGCCTCTCTGTAAATCCATGGTATGCCCACATTTTGAATACTGCGTGCAGACGTGGTCACCCCCATCTCAAAAAAGATCTACTGGAATTGGAAAAGGTTCAGAAAAGGGCAACAAAAATGATTAGGGGTATGGAACGGCTGCCATATGAGAATAGATTAATAAGATTGGAACTTTTCAGCTTGGAAAAGAGACAACTAAGGGGGGATATGATAGAGATTTATAAAATCATGACTGGTGTGGAGAAAGTAAATAAGGAAGTGTTATTTACTCCTTCTCAGAACACAAAAATTAGGGGTCACCAAAAGAAATTAATAGGCAGCAGATTTAAAACAAATAAAAGGAAGTATTTTTTCACACAACACACATCAACCTGTGGAACTCCTTGCCAGAGGATGTTGTGAAAGCCAAGACTATAAGCTTATAATCTACTGAGCATGTTCATCCTATTTGTTTGCATGTATTATTTCTTTGTCTGGAGTTAGGAGAATAAGATATAAACTTGTATTACTGATGTAAACACAGTAAGTGGAAGCCATTAAGGGTGCTTCAGAATCAGTGAATTGTACATGGCTCTATTTACTTGCAAATCTTCCTGTGTACGTGAAGGCCAGCCCAGGAAGAATGGAGGCTGTGGTCTCACAGGACATGTGACCATGTCACCTGACAATGAAATCCATCTTAAATCTGGTACTTTTCCATTTAGAAGGAGGGGTGAGGACCAAGAGAGACAAAAGATTCCCGCCTTGTGCCAAAGCTATAAAAGGGGGTGGAGCAGAACAAAGAAGGCTGCCAGTCATGAAAAAAAAAAAACCTAGTTCCACCTGAGATGTCTGCTGGAACTAACAAGGACTGTACCAGGGGTAAGGATTGGGCCCAGACTAGGAAGGAAACTAGTCTGTGAAAGAAGCTTATTGGAACATCTCTGAGGGTGAGATATTACCTGTAATTAGCTTCTTAATGTATTAGACTTAGACTTGCGTGTTTTGTTTTATTCTGCTTTGTGACTTACTTTGTTCTGTCTGTTATTACTTGAAACTATGTAAATCCTACTTTTTATACTTAATAAAATCACTTTTGTTTATTAATGAACCCTGAGTAAGTGATTAATACCTAGGGGAGCAAACAGCTGTGCATATCTCTCTATCAGTGATATAGAGGGTGAACAATTTGAGTTTACCCTGTATAAGCTTTATACAGAGTAAAACGGATTTATTTGGGGTTTGGATCCCATTGGGTGCTGGGTATCTGGGTGCTGGAGCTAGGTGACCTGCTGAGCTGTTTTCAGTTAAGTCTGCAGCTTTGGGAGCATGGACCAGACCCTGGGTCTGTGTTGCAGCAGGCTAGCGTGTCTGGCTCAACAAGATAGGTTCTGGAGTCCCAAGGTGGCAGACAAAACAGGCTTAGAGGTAATCTCAGTACCGCAGGTGACAGTCCCAAGGGGATCTCTGTGACTGAACCCGTCGCATGGCCATTCTTATGTTCTGATGTTTGTGGCTGCACAATACTAGCCAGACCTACAATGCTTAACCTGTGCTTATCCTAGGGGCGAGGTGCATGTGGGGGCACAGCACAATTTCCCTTGTATTCCCTTTCCCCAGCTTCATGGAATGAATTTTGCCTGCATAATGTTTCTCTTGCTTTTTGCCTCTTATAAACTGGGTCTGAACCAATACTCACAAGCCAAGATTTAGCTGTGAACCCCACGAGACCCAAGGGCAGAAACTCCCTATAAATAGCTGCCCTGTGCAGCCCTTAATCTTCCCATTCCCTTTCAATGATGTAGAAAGATCAGACTCACTGAGGGTCCTCATAGGAGTGGAGACAGAGCAAGGCTTGGTCCTGAGAGGCTCTACCAGCAGGACAGTGGGGTGGGAGGAGGTATTGTTTCATATTCTCTGTGTGTATATAAAGTCTGCTGCAGTTTCCACGGTATGCATCCGATGAAGTGAGCTGTAGCTCACGAAAGCTCATGCTCAAATAAATTGGTTAGTCTCTAAGGTGCCACAAGTACTCCTTTTCTTTTTGCGAATACAGACTAACACGGCTGTTACTCTGAAACATCTCCATTATAGGACATCCATAGGGTGTTGAGGGGCAGAGAGGGGATGAGGCAGGGGGAGGATTGGAATCCAGCTCTCCTGCCCACTGGGTCACACTGTGGGGTGTGACTCTCACTCCAGTGGGATGTGGCCCTGCCCAGGGGAAGGAATCTCCTCTGGGAAGACCTCCCACAGCAGCTGCCTGCCCCTACCAAATAGCCAGGAATGGGCCTGGGAGAGCAGGGAAAGGGACCACTATACTGTCTCAGGAATTCCTTTCTCTCAATACCAAGGAGGAGACCAGGATGCCACTGTGTAGTGCAATGCCTAAGTACCTTTGTGAATCTATCTCTTAGGAGCCTAAATCCCATTAGCTTAGGGTTTGTATGTAACGGTTAACTAGTGCATTTCTAAAGAATTGTAGGCCTGATTCTAAACTTCATTACCCTGCTGTTATACCAGTGCAATGCCACTGACTGGGAAGAAGTTACTCCTGATTTATTAGTATTGACCGTTATAATGAGATTAGATGCATGCCTTATGTGCATTAAAGACGTCACCCTAAAATCATTCAAATCAATGCAAAAACTCCCATTGATTTCAGTGGGCTTTGGCTGAGGCCCTAAAACAGCAGTTCCTAATTTTTTTTTTCAGACTGGGCCACATTTCAGTGGATGTTGTCCATGCACCACTTTCTCTGCAGTGCACAATCCATATGGAAGTTACAGCAGTTGTTTAAGGTAATAGTGCACAAAGAAATCAAAACAAAACACTTATCTTCTCTAAAGATTACATCTGTGTTCGCACTAAGATGGAGTATGCAAGAGAGAGCACCTTTGAGAAAGCTTAATTTGGTAGGGAACTGTAAAATGTTAAGTCCTCCCTATTTTATTAATGTTTGGTATAATTTTAAAGCAGGACAAAGGTACTGACATTGCTTTTTTACTAATAAATGATTATTGAAAATTGCAAATCTATCTACTAGTCGTCTTAACATTTTTATCCTAGGTTCTTTTTTTCCAACTAATTAGAACTTCAAATAGACCAGCTGCAAGTAATAAACATAACAAGTAGACTAGCATTATAAACCTGTGTAGTTGTAAATGTATGTGTAACACTGCTTTTTAATGCATCAAGTTTTAACCAAACTGTCTGGGAAAAATTAAAAATTTAGCAGATTACACACGAAGGAACCATGTACTTTGGAGTTTAATTTTAACACCACAAGGCTAATAGCACTCAATGTACTGTGTTACCTCTTCTCACTACAAATCTTTGAATGTATTATAGGTCATAAGAACCATAGAATTTAATTAATGTGATTCTGGCAATTTATACTGCACGATGCAGACACAACAATAATAAATATGAACTGAAAAAAGGCCCCTGAGTAAAAATACACCAAAAACAAGTAAACAAAATTTGCTAATAAACTAAACTGCATAGTTAAAATTAATATAATTGGGAACAGAGTATTGCCCTACCAAACCAGAACAATGGCTTATGAAGTCTGATAGCCTGCCTCCCTTTCACAGCATCCAGTTGATCAATAGTTTTGAAGAAAATGAACATCCCCCTAATAAATTGTGCATTAGGGGTTTAAATCACTGAGGGCAAGAGCTTAGTAGAGTTCAATATTTATACAGATAATGAGAATATCCATGATTCCACTACATAAATTAAAAAGATTTTTCATAAGAGATATAAACTCTATGGCTTTTCGGCAGAAGCCAACCACTAATTGAGGGGAGTTTGGACGACACCACTGGGCTAGACATGGGTGTTTTGCAGTATTAGGATGGAGAGATTCCTCTTTGTACAATGAGCTCTAGGACAGATCTCTAGCTCAGGAAAGTCACAAGATAACATCCATTTTAAACATGTCACAATTTGTAAAAAATACTAACTCAGTCATAAAAAGAAAAGGAGTACTTGTGGCACCTCAGAGAGCTGTAGTTCACGAAAGCTCATGTTCAAATAAATTGGTTAGTCTCTAAGGTCCACAAGTACTCCTTTTCTTTGTGCAAATACAGACTAACACAGCTGCTACTCTAACTCAGTCATGTGCACTTCGATAACCCTCAAAGAAGTGATGAGAGTGTAAAACAAAGATCTTCCGAAAAACAAATGAACATGCTGGACTGAATCAATAGCACCACTTCCTCCTCTGTGCTTTGCCTATACAATACAGCTATAGTCCATAAGCAACACCCCATGTGCTTTACATTGGGAAGAACTTTATTTTTATTGTATGGAGGATTTTGCATTTGTTAGAGAGGAGACAATGCCCAGTAATTAAAAAAAAAAATCCAGCAAAAATCTCTTTTCAGATTGTTGGTTATGCCTGCAGGAAATTACACCTGATTGTTGTTCTCCTCGTTGATCTGCTTTAAATGTTGGATTAACCATCAGGGCAGCAGAGTTGTTGGGAGAGAAAAATAACTAGCTGAGATCAGCAACTTGTCTCATCATGCGAAGAACAGAGATTTTCCCTAAGGGGGCTTTGGTACTTGAGGCCCAGTTAAGCTGCACCCAGTGAATCGCTGAGACTTGGTAGGTATGCCTAACTTTAATCCACTCTGATTTCTGCACATCCAGCTGTGATACCTTGTTCTTCGACCTCCAATCCTCAGGATGTCCTGCCAGCCATTACTTAGAATTACCATCACTGTTCCTCAGACGTTCTTGTCAACTGCTGGAAATGGCCCACCTTGATTATCACTACAAAAGGTTTCCCCTTCCCACCCCCCGCTCTCCTGCTGGTAATAGCTCACCTTACCTGATCACTCTCCTTACAGTGTGTATAGTAACACCCATTCTTTCATGTTCTCTATGTATATAAATGTCCCCACTGTATTTTCCACTGAATGCATCCGATGAAGTGAGCTGTAGCTCACGAAAGCTTATGCTCAAATAAATTTGTTAGTCTCGAAGGTGCCACAAGTCCTCCTTTTTTTTTTTTGCGAATACAGACTAACACGGCTGCTACTCTGAAACCTATTTAAGAATGAGACAGTGGAACTGCATTACCTTGAGTGCCTCACTTGCACTAACAATAGCACCCTACACATATGCTGTGCTTTTCATCTCACATTACAAACTCTCACGATCAATGTAGTGCATGTGTATCAGCGCACACACACCCCTAAGAACCACTTCACCCACAGCTGAAACACAGCCTCCCATGTTGTGAAACAAAGCAGCGATTTTAACCATATGCAACTATGCTTCTCCCCCCCCCACACACACACACACAAACATGTGGAAATATACCATTCATTTAAAGCTCAAGATCAATTTATTTTGCTAAAATGGAATGTAACTGAAATTTGGATAGGATTTTGGGGCTAACACCTCTTCTTTTGAAAAAAAAAAAGATAGTGGATCATTAAGGACTGCACATTCACAACCTCAACTTAAGATCTCATCCAAAAGTCAGAAACCTCAGGGCCCAATCCTTTACTCAGGCAAAATTCTGAGGTCAGTATAACAGTCTTGACTTCACTGGGAGTTTTGCCTCTGCAACAATTAAAGGATCAGGCCCCTAATTAATTCCATGTAATAGTGTGAAACCACCTGCCCGGCATTTTAAATAATTCTGTGTTATACTAACCTCACCCACTGCACTATGGTAACAGCCACTTTTGACAACCAGGCGTCATACTCTCCCCTCAGTTTCACCTGAGTAAATTCAAAGGATAACCACTACTGGAGTAAACCATGTTAATTCTAATGTGCCCAGACACCCCAAATGTACATTTTACATGGATTATCATGTGATTTTGAATGAATCTAATGCCCTTGTATTATAATCACTAATATCTTTCATTTGAAATAAATATTGCAAACTGCTATTTACCTTTAGCTGGTGTATGCTCCATGCAATTTTGTTTTCCTATAACAATACATAATTAAAGTATATTTCTCCTTTTCCCATAAACACTTCTGAAAAAGTAAGTGATGAGTTATCAGGAGGTATCATCTATTGTATACAGTGTTTAGAGTCTTCTGAAGTCTTATCTTTTGTTCTCATTTTGCAGTCTCTTCCCTTTTTTGATCGGTACTGCTTGTCTCAGTTCCTTGTCTTGTGAATCTCATTTCACACATATCAAAGACACCATTTCAAAACAGCAATATTTTAACATTAGTTTGAGACTTCATGAGTGTGATGTTATATCTGCATCACAGGATTAAACACATCATTCTTAATTCATAAACATCTGTAAGTAACACACTTCCCCAGGGAAAGGTTAAAATAAAGGCACTTTTATACCCAAATTTGGGATGCCGCTTGTTCAGGGAAAGCCCCTGGCAGGCTGGGCCGGTTTGTTTACCTGCTGCGTCCTCTGGGTTGGCCGACCGCAGCTCCCACTGGCCGCAGTATGCTGCTGCAGAAAGCGGCGGCTGGTATGTCCCTCAGCCCACGCCACTTCCTGCAGCCCCCATTGGCCTGCAGCAGCAAGCCGCGGCCAGTGGGTTCCATGACTGGCCGAACCTGCGGATGCGGCAGGTAAACAAACCGGCCCGGCCCAGCTGGGGCTTTCCCTGAACAAGCGGCGTCCCAAGTTTGGGTAACACTGTTCTAATATATCAGAAGTCTTAAACTTTGATTTTGGATTTTTATAAGATTACTATTTATATGTTAATAATTAAATACTTTATGGGGACCCATCAAACAAATTTCAGGATGAAATTTTAAAATGGCAAAGCTTGCTTTTAACACTTAATTTTATCTTAATAAATAAAGAAAGAAGAAGAAGAATGGAATCTGGACTACCTTACATTGAAGAGTCTGTCAGTAACTTGAAGGAGTTCTCCTCAACTATCATCATTGCAGATATTAAACATAATAATGGTTAGCTAATTTACAGTGCTTGTTCTGTCGCAAAGTCACTTATTAAGTATGTTAAGAGTATGATAGTGGTGTCATGTTACTGCTAAATCCACTCATACATCCAATAAATAATCTAATTTACGTGTTCATGGTTTCCCATGGACTGTAAAGAACTTTAGAATGAAAGAAGGCCAGAAATACAGCCTCAGTTTGTTCCTTCCTGTGAACAATAGTTCCCCCCTCCAGAAACATGTCTGATTTTACTTGCTGTCAGACTGAGTAAATTAATGCTAAACATTTTTTTTGCACAGTTGGTTGTGCATTGTACCATACATTAATACTCAGTGGCCATGACACTTGTCAGTTGTATATATATGGATAGGCAACATGCTACTCTTCTGCAAAAAAATCACTTGCCTTACCTGCTTCTACAACCCCATTCACTCCCTCCTACATTTCCTCTGCTGGCTCCTCCATTGTCTCATGCATCTAATTCAAACTCCTCATTCTCACCTTCAATGACATCCACCATTTAGCATCCTTCTACCATGCTGCTCTTGCCTCCTTTTCCTTTTCCAGTCCACACCCTCTTTTCTTAGCACACATTGCTCATCGGGTTGCCCACCTAATGTCCTTCTTACTAACTAGCCTCTGTGCTTTCTTACACACAGCACCATATGTTTGCAACTCCCTTCCTGGCCCTATCCATCTTGGGGAGAGGGTATGTCAAATCCACCAGCTTCAGGTCCACCTAGAAAATAATAGCAAAAAGAAAAGGAGTACTTGTGGCACCTTAGAGACTAACCAATTTATTTGAGCATAAGCTTTCGTGAGCTACAGCTCACTTCATCGGATGCATCGGATGCTGTAGCTCACGAAGGCTTATGCTCAAATAAATTGGTTAGTCTCTAAGGTGCCACAAGTACTCCTTTTCTTTTTGCGAATACAGACTAACACGGCTGTTACTCTGAAACCTAGAAAATAATAGGCAACCAGTAAAGTTCACAGAGTACTGATGTGAAGTACTCCTGGTGAGATACACTGCTGTAGCGTACTTCACCAGCTGAAGTCACCATGTGGACTTTAGGTGTGACCTCATATAGGGTGCATTTGTAACGCCGACAGACCCCGGTCATTGACAGGCGGGATCAAACCTGGGACCTCTGGCACTTAGTGCGTGAGCCTCTACCGCATGAGCTAAAAGCCAACTGCCTGCTAGCTAAGACTGTAGAGCAGACTCATCTCTCTCTCTCGCGCGCTCTTTCATCACCACTAGATGGGATAGAACACCACACCCAGGAGGTGCGTGGGTTACACATTGCAGTGAAGGAATGCAACATGGTAGCAAGGTTCCCATCTGAGAGAAATAGGAACAATTTCCTAGCTAGATGAAGATGGGGGAAAAAAATATCTCTGATCACTGTCGTTATATGATCATCTGACAGGAGCTGGAAATCCAACAGCATTATGAATACAAGAAACAAAACACACCCTCTGTCAGAGGGGCAAGAATAACCCTCATCATATCTTCTGGGGACTTCATCCAGCCAACCAGGAACAACTCAATCTCAACCAGATATAACTTCAGTCAGATCATTCTCATCCATGCCTCAATTTCTGCAAACCCTGGCTTAATAATACAGATGTTCATGTCCCTAGGTTGACTGTGATGTTCAATGGTCCAAGATGCTGCTGATGCAGCCTGACATTTTTATTTGAAATATATGTATTTGGTGCAAAAATGTGACCCAAAGGCCTATTATCTTGTGTAACTTTTTCCAGCAGCTCTCCTGAGCAGGCATAATCTGACAGATATTATGAGTTCTATTTGTATGGTATGTTTCCTGCTTATGCGCGTCTTTCCTATTATCCAGTGGTCATCACATAGAGCTTGTTTGGCTGGTAGCTGAATGTTACGGTACAAGAGCAGCATAGGGACACTTTTGTATTTGGAATATGTGAGCACAACAATATTATTATTTATTATTTGCATTACAGTGGTACCTAGAGGTCCTGCCTGAGATCAGGGCACCACTGAAGAAAAGCTTAGTGAGCGTCTCTCCCCTAATCAATTTATGAAATAAATAGATAAAGGGTGTGAGGGCAAAGAGAGGAACAGAGAAGTGAAGTGATTTGCCCAAGTTCACACAGGAGGTCAGTGGCAGAACCAGGATCAGATCCCAGATCTGAGTCTCAGTTCAATGTGCTACCCCTTGGATAGTGTTGCCTTTCTGTATCACGGTATACTAACCGACTGGATAGCTGGCTCTTGGAAATCCCTGAAACTGAGCACTCCAGTGGTTTTAGAGCACCCAAGCAGCTGGGGCAGCTGAGCAGGGATAATATTGTTGGAAATTTTGTGCTGCTCATATTCACCTTTGAAAGTCCCCTTGTATTCAGAGCACCTCGTATTGAATGTTCCAATTCCCTTCTGTATTTTTGGCATGGGGAGCTGCCCTCTAGCATGCCGATCATGGCCCTGCAGTTGCAATGCTCTCAGCACCTCCTTGGGTTCTTTCAATCAACTACCCAGAGTAGGTTGGCTCAAGGCACGTACCCGCTTCTGTGAGGTCTGATTTATTAAATCTTTCTCCTAAGTGTATCTCACTTTGTTAGTCACCCCAGTTCACACCCAATCTGGCACCATATGAGTCCTAATTAGCTTCTTACCCCATCAGTAGCTCTCCCAGCTCCCCTCCTGGAGCTGGAGTTGTACTTTAAATAAGTACGCACCATTTCTCTTAAAGCCAGGAGTCCCCAGCTCTCCTCCTTGGAGCTGGGTTGTAATTTATGCAGTCACTTTCTCTCTCCTAAAGCCTGGAGTCCCCAGCTCTCCTCCTTGGAGTTGAATTGTAATTTAAATCAGCTGTAAGGACTCAGCCAGGCTATCCCTTTCCCCTCCTGTCACCTTCAGGCTTAGAAGGATTCAGCACAGAGACCTTTTCCTGATGATATCTCCCTGTTTTGAAGGAAGAGGCAAAATATATACAGCCCATTCTTCGACCTCATTCCCAATTGATGGGGTGAGGGGAAGTCTTGCCCTACCCATTCTGTAAGGCTCCTGGTCCCAAGCCCTTAAAGAAACAGTAACTAACTTTCTCCCAGACACTACTTATTCCCAGAACCACTTCCTCCCCAACAATACCTTTTGTTCCCAGGGGGTTTGCATAAATCAAAACATCCCAAAATCTTGAAGGGCCATGCTATGTAATTGGTGTGGGCTGATCACAAGGCACCACTACCCTTACAGGGTCAGACTATCCCCCCTCCGAACTCCCAAAAGTCACCTTTGAAAATCATCCTGCATGTGCTTAGTGGTATGATTGTACAATCTGTTGGTGACAGTTCAACTAATTACTCTGAGGATTATGCCTTCAAACAACAAATAACTAGCAGATGAACCTCTAAGAAACAAGAATCCTGATTTCCTTTAAAGGATAGGGCTGGGCAGCTGGCAGAAAACAAATTCGCTTTTTATCTTCCCCCTAACACAGAAATTCGTTAATGAAATCTGAGAGCTAGTTAATTTGGCACATGTTCTCATTGCATTACCATATACAGGTGTCTACGCCTAAGAGAGACGTGCAATTAAAATCTACATTGGTTAGGAAGGGATCTACTGCAGACAGAGAGCTATGTGTTGAGTTGACTGTCAAGGTACCTAAATTTGCCCAATTAGCAAGATACCCCTGAAATTTTCAGCTCAAAATTCCTTCAGCGAATCATTATTCACCCATTCATAACAGAATCTGAGGGAACATCATTCCAGATTTTGTAGAGGCCAGGAAGCTCGTTCATTATCCCCAAAGGAAAAAGCTTTTAAGAATCACAGTAGAATGGCACACATCAGGAAATATTTTTGAGGGAATGGCAGTCTGATTTCTCCCACACCTGTCCATTATGTCCTTGGGGGAGCAGGAGACTGGCACTCACAAGCCAGAGTGAGATCCATTCCCTGCAGATCTCTGAATATATTGAAGAATTTCTAAAAAATCTACTAGCAGAGCAAGTGAAACAAGCTTTATTTGAAAAGGCTATACGCCCTCCCTCCTAGCCACCTTCTCCCCCCCACACACACACATCCACACAAAGGAGTCAAGAGTTTCCTTTAAAGAATCTCTTGGCCACGTTTTGAAAGTGGGGAGAATAGTGGAGGGGATCTCTGACTTCACTGTAAAAGCAGAGGGCAGATGGACATGGTATTTCACATAAGGGATTTAAGGATATCAAATCCAGATATGGTGCTCATCGGTTTGTGACTATTGCACATGCAGAAGGGCAATTAAGACACGTCTACAGATTTAAATATGGATGAACTCATAATTTTTTAATTGCTCGAGGTTATAAATGCTTAAAAGGTTGTTAAATGGGAACTTTGAAGAAGAATATTCTTCCCCCTGTATTTTTCCCTTCAGAGGCTAACATTTGCCTCTTAGACTATTTTGGGGCTTTCAGGCTGAGACTATGTCTCGACTGCAATCATTGGCTGTGATTGCAGCTCGAGCTACCACTCTTGAGCTACCTTTAATCTAGTTAGCTCTGGTCCTGGAACAGTGAGCTTCTTTGCAGCATGGGCTACACCTGAGAGTAATTACCCAGTGGCTTTGTACAGCCTACGCTGAAGCTCATTCACTGCAGCTTCACTGTTCCAGGATTAAAACTAACTCAGTTATGTCTGCACACCCAGTGACTACAGTCTTAATACACCTGTAGTCTTGAATGTTGAGGGCTAGCAGCAGTAGTTTGGCTGAGCTGGCCCTGGTATAGGGGGCCTAAGGATGATTTTATGATACCCTGCTCCTGGGGTCAGCTAAAGGCCAGTCTGACCATTTGGCTGTAGAACCACCTGGAAGAAAACATAAAATCACCACTGATAAAGTTTGCAGAAGACACAAAAATTGGGAGAATGGTAAATAATTAATAGGACAGGTCACTAATTCAGAGTGATCTGCATCACTTGGTAAACTGGGTGTAAGCCAACAATATGTGTTTTAATACAGCTAAATGTAACAGATATATCTAGGAACAAAGCAAGTAGGCCATACTGATAGGATGGGGGCCTCTGTCCTTATCCTTTGAAAAAGGTTTGGGGGTTGTAGTAGATACTCAGCTGAACGTGAGCTCCCAGTGTGACACTGTGGCCAAAAGAGCTCAAATGTGGTCCTGAGATGTAGCAAATGTGAAAAATTGGGATGGGGGTGGGGGGTAATAGGAGCCTATATAAGAAAAAGACCCAAAAATCTGGACTGTCCCTATAAAATTGGGACATCTGGTCACCCTAAGGGGAATCATGAACAGGAATAGAGAGGTTATTTTACCTCCATATTTGTCACTTGTGTGACCGCTGCTTGAATATTTGCGTTAAGTTCTAGTGCCCACAAATCAAGAAGGATGTTGGTAAATCAGAGAGGGTTCAGAGAAAAGCCATGGGAATGATTAAAGGATTAGAAAACACCCCTTGTAGTGACAGATTCAAGGAGCTCAATCTATTTAGCTTAACAAAGAGAATGTTAAGGAGTGATTTGATTACAGTCTGCAAGTATCTACGTGGGGAACAAATATTTAATAATGGGCTCTTCAATCTAGCCAACAGAGGCACAACATGATGCAATGGCTGGAAGATGAAGCTAGACAAATTCAGACTGGAAATAAGGCGTACATTTTTGAGAGGAAGGGTGATTAACCTTTGGAACAATTTACCAAGGGTCATGATGGATTCTCCATCACTGACAATTTTTTAATTGAGATTTGATGTTTTTCTAAAAGCTATGCTCTAGGATGGACTTAGGCAAAGCCCTATGACCTACAGTATACAAGAGGTCAGACTAGATGATCACAATGGTCCAGTCCCTTCTGGCCTTGGAATCTATGAATCTATTATGAGGCCATCTGAATGCTTCTCTTTATTATGCCTAGCTGTCCAAACCCAAGGGGCCATTTTGACAGCCAGGGGTTGCTGGTCATGCTCCCTTTGCCCAGGAGTGCCTACTGCAGTGGAGAGTAAGGGGGGATGGTGTAGAGAAGCTATTCTGGCTCTTTGCCATCTAAGCACTTCCTCTTACACTGTATGGCTGCTTGGTGCTGCTGGAGCTAGAGCAGGGCCTCGTATCTCTTATACTTCTTACAGTATTTAAAAATAAAATAGTTATGTGGTGGCAGCCATATGTTGTTTTTTTTTTAAAGCAGAGAATAGACCCGATTGTGTCGAGCCCCTGATCTGCTGTATAAGAAAGGACAGGCAGAAGGAGACTCTCCCTCTTCTTGTGAATTCCTAAGCAGAGTGACCCCACACAGCAGAGAATTCATGCTCAAGGAGGACATGGATTTGACAGCACTTCTGTCAGTGCTCAGATCCCCAAGGTGGTGAGGAGAGGGCCAGGCCAGGCCTTGTTCTCCCTTTGCATGGGCTAGCAGAGCTGGGCAAGCACAGAGGAAAATGGTACAATTCTATCTATGGTTTACACAGGCCACAAAGGGGGGCAGGACAGGTCTACTATCAACCTCCACCCCAAACTGTGCTCCCATGAAAGGGACAAGCAGAATCTGGACTAAAAGAAAGATCCAAGCCACACTGAAATCAATAGGAGTGTTTCCATTGACCTCAGCTGGCTTTGGGTCATGTCCTATGAACATTCAAGTGGTATGTAAAAGATTTAGCCTACACTTAGAATACTGGTCCTGGGAAATTAGTAATTAGGGCTTTAAAAATATATAATTATAGCAAGTGCTATCATAGCAGCTATTAACATGGCTACCTCACCACAACTATATAAAAATAAGCTTCCGTACGGAAACAATTGGGAAGCAGTATTTTAAAGGCCAAGGTTGTGACAATCAAAGGTCACTTATACCCAGGAAGAATTATACTCTAAATACATACAAATATTTTCATAACTGGTAGCCATGGGAAAGTTTAAAGGTAGTGCAGTTTAAAGGTAGTGCAGAAAAACTACTGACTGGTATGGGGATTTAGGTAGAAAATTTAATAGCTGGACATTCCATCATCTGCTAGGAATGATGGATCTGGCATTAGTTTTGATAGTTTTACTGTTTTGACTGTTTTACTCAAGCATCAATAGAATATAAATTTCCAGGAAGTTGCTAGTAAATACTAGCAGTTGGTTTTACAGTTTGAAATTGATTTTCCTAGAGGTGGAATGACCATTTTCCGACATCTATTCATTTATGTCTGTCCTCTAAATTTCTATTGCAATAAAGGAAAGATAGACTTTTAAAAGATTGACTGGATCTCTTTTTATTCTGTCCTATTTTAAGGGGGTTATGTAAACTGTCACTGACAATGTCGAGAGGCTTTTTATCTGGGTATTTCCATCACTTTTTTGGCTATTACTAACTTGCATGGGAAGAAAAGTAAGTCTCCCTTTCTAGAGTAAGAATTGTGAAAGGATAGTCAAAGAAAAAGGAAAGGCTTTGAATAAGGCGAGACATTCCTTAAAGTTAGAGGATTTGGTAGATTATGAAAGGAAGCAAGCTCAGGCTCAAAAGGTTATTAGAAGATCTAAGAAGCCCTGCTGCCAAAACCTCTATAGCACTATTAATAAAAATACTTCAGTGGGTAAAATATGAAATAAGATTATAAGGATCAACGTAAGAGAGCACAGATTCTTTGCAATACCTAGTTTAATTAAAAGTGGCATTACTGTTGATTCTAATATAGCGACGTTGAACATGGTGAGGGTTTTACTTAATGTTATTAAAAGCATGATGATATAAATTTCACGTTTTTTCTGTCAGGAATTTTTTTAAAAAAGGTTTCATGTTATTCTTTAAAACTGTGATGAAGAGGATACATATTTTTTGTTGCCAGTTAGTGAATTTAAAGAGGAGGTATTACCCAATTTTGAGATACTTTCCCTTGACTGGCTTAATTTGTTTTACAGAGTCTTTAATCATGTAACTGACAAATGTATTTGTTAATATTTTAATCTCAATTGAAGTAAGAGACAAGTTTCATATTTTTCTGAAGTCATATGAAATTACTACAGCTGGGTGAAAGATCCATAATAAACCTCATACCAGGCATATCTCACTTGCTTCCATGTTTTGTTATCAACCCCAAACTTCTCAGGTTAATCTGAGCCAGGTTCTGGCTGAACCCTAGGGATTTCCCCCCCCCCCGCCCACAAATGGCAAACACATACACACACACATGATGGTTTCACAGGATTTTGCTGTGAAACTAGGCAGAGATTTAGCTGAGTTTTGAGGGTTTGTTCAAAACTCAAAAAGGCAAGAGATATGAAACCACCAGGAATGAAGAGAGGACCAGCCCAGAATGGGGAGAAAGCACATGGTGATAGGAAGGGGGGCATAATAGGCTTCATTAATGAAG
The DNA here is from genome assembly GCF_965140235.1 of Caretta caretta. NCBI lineage: Eukaryota > Metazoa > Chordata > Testudines > Cheloniidae > Caretta > Caretta caretta. The sequence goes on from NC_134208.1 coordinate 35,403,932, forward strand.
CTGAGGAGTGTAGGCATATGACTAAGCCCAGGACCGGGAGACTTGCTGGGAGCAGCAACTCCCTATCTCCCTTTATAGACAAAAAGGGAAAATAGATGGCGTGTTTGTAGTAGTATCTGAGGCCAAGTTCATTTGCATATTAAGCTCCCTGGCTCCCCCACGGGTAAAAAAATAAGGGTTTCCTATCTGCTGCCAAGTATGATTTGTGCATGAGCAAGCAGGGGCAGTGGGAGAGGTAGCTCCCTAAACACATTAGAGGAGATGTGAAGGGGAAGCAGGCCTGCCAACCTCTGCCTAAAGATGCCAGAAGGAGGAATGGGCATGCCACCAGCTACCATGAAGATGCTGGAGTGATTCAGGTTAGTCTGAAGTAAGAAGGAACCACCAATAGGGTAGCAGACCACTTTAGCTTTCCCTTCCATGAAGATAACAAGTTGGGGAGTGATGGCAGAAAGGTTGTTGTGTGGGCCAGGGCTACGAGGCTGGGTTAGAGTCAACATTCTTTAGACATGCATCAAGTTCCTGCATTTCAAATCTTTAGGATCCTGGTATTGGAATTTTTTAATGTATTATCGCTATGTTGATGTTGGGGTTTTGTGGGGGTCACATGATTTGCATTTATTTTGCAATGTTGTATTGTTGTGATGAAACGCCATTATATATGCATCCGATATCACAATACATAAGGTGGAGAACTCAGAGTTAGGGTGCCTTTTTTTGCTTGCTTTCTTTGTCCACCAGGAAAGAAGCTCTTTAGGCACAGCCTGAAAACTAGATCATTCTGGGACATAGTGAGCATTAGATCCCACCCCACTTATTAAAAAAAGAGTCCTGTGAAAAATGGAACAGTTGGAATTACTGTTATTTTAGATTGGGGGGTGCAGGGCAGAAACAAGAAAGAACAAAAATAAAGTCTCCGTAAGAGAGCACGGTGTATATGTCTCCTCTGTACCACGCTGCCTCATCTCTGCCTGATGAAATAGTTGTCCTCTGTAGCAGCAGACTCTTAAAAATGTAAAGGTATAGGGTGTGGGGAAAAAGTCATACCAGTACATAAGTACATATACAAAATAGGAGGGAAAGGGTGAAATTATAGGCAGGCTCCACTTCCACATTGACTGGTGGAGGAGGCTAGCATGGACAGGAATGCAAACTGCATCCTACATAAGCTGGTGATGGGCAATCTAAATACAACAGAAAGATGCTGCTACTGTGTGCATTCCCCAAATGTGTGGAAGACATGGGGCCTGCCTCACATGCAATGTCTCTGAGAGTTGCCATCATTTTGCCTTCCTTATCCTAACCACGACTACACTCAACACGGGCAGTGGCTTAAAGGGCAACCTACCTCTAAAAGTGTAAGAATCTTAGGGCTTGTCTACACTGTGTGTTAGTCTGCACTAGAAGGCTGTAAATTTTAGAGCACACTAGTGTGTAGCACACTATCTGGCCTGTGCGGATCCTGCTGGTGCACACTAAAAGTTCCCTAGTGCATGCTGACGTAATACAGTTTGACACAGGACTACATTAATGTGCACAAGGGAACTTTTCATACATGTCAGCAGGGTCCACATGAGCCAGGGAGAGCGCAACACACCAGTGTGCACTAGAATTCACACCCCTCTAGCGCGGGCTAGTGTACAGGGTAGACAAGCCATTAGACTGTCTTTCTGTTGTTGATGTTCAGCTGTGTGCAATCAACTATTTGCTGTAATCAAGATCTAAGCCATGGCTAGAGGGGATATCTCCAGAATTAAGTTTAAAATCCCAAACTTCCGCATGATCAGTATCAAATCCCAGTGGGATTGTCTCAGCTCTTCATCCTCCTTTATCCTTCAATAAAGGGCCAGACCCAGTGCTTAATTTGTAATGAAAGAGGTGCCCCAGCACAGATCAAGCACTGATGCACCCCCTTGCCCCACACACCCTATACATCCAATCCTGCCTATCCTTTATGCACCCCCCATCACGCATGCACCCCCAACCCCGCCTAACCCCCAGGCACCCCAATCCCCCAGGCACCCCAAGCTCAAATCCTATCACAAACACCCACCCAAACATATCCCCACGCCCTGTGCAATTATCCTGGATGTGGGGCTGGTGCTTTGGTTTCCAAATGGGAAAGGGGGCGGGGGAGAGCAATGCTGCCCCTCCAACCGCCCCTGTCCCCATCACTCTCTCAGTGCTGGGATGGGGGTGTTAATTTTCCACCCCACCTGATCCATCGCTCCTGCACAAAGGGGCTGTGGGCTCCACCATCTGAACCTGGATTGCTCTGCTTTCAGCCTGGATCCGGGCACCTGCCCAGCTAGAATCCCCTGGGGGGGCAGAGAGCACCCCTCCCCTTGCGCAAGTGGGTCCAGGATTGGACCCAGCTCTCACCTCCTTCCGGTGTCGGTCTCTTTTGGGGGATGGGCTGGACAGTGCCCCTCCCCCCTGCTGAGCCTGGTTGCTGCTGGGGGCTGTGGCAATAGGATTGCAGGCACCAGGGAGGGTCAGTGCCCCCTGGCTGGAGCACAGAACTGCCTCCCTGCCTGGTGCATCTTGTGCACCCTGCTCAGACTGCTCTGTGCGCCTATTCCACCACCCCCAGGGGGGCCCTGCCCACAGCTCTGCCTCCCGGAGCTTCCCTCCTGCCCTGGTGCCCAGCTACTCCTGCACCTCACTGCGCCCCAACTCCATAATCACCTCCACAGTCCCTGATGCCTCACCTCTTCCCTCACTGCCAGCACTGGGGAGTCTCTGCCTCTCCTGGGCCTCCCAGAGGGCAGCAGCCTCCTTGCAGTAGCCCCCCCGCCTGCCTCCCAAAGGCAAGGGGGCACTGGCAGAAGCGCTGATGGGGGGTGGTGTTCCCAGCCCTGAAGGACTCGCTGTCCACGGCGTGGGAGCTCAGCTTGTTCCAGTATAGCCACAGCTGCACCCACTGGGCAGCGGGCAGGCTCAGTGTGCTGCTGGCCCTGCGCAGGGGTGCTGGTGAGGTGGAGATGCTGGGACCTGTGGACAAAGCAGCTGCAGCTCCAGTGCAGAAAGGGTGCTCTGTGGCCAGCATGAACCTTCTGCTGCCCACGCCAGGATGAGTAACATGCAGCAAGCCCAGAGGTGCCAAGTCTCAGCCCTAGCAAGCCCCAGCACAAATTAAGCACTGGCCAGATCCTATTTCTTTTGGAGTTGATGGAAATTTTACTATTGACTTTAGTAGGTGCCGGAGCAGACCTAAAAGGCCAGATCCTCAAAGGCATTTAGGCACCTAACTCCTTTTGAGGGGTGTGTCTTAGGTCCCACCTCTATCCTCAGCATTTCCTGTTGGCTAGCTTAGGCTCCCTGCTTAGTGTGCTTGCTTTTTTTCGGAGTCCCTTTTTAGGTGCCTAACTCTTCCAGTGCCCGGTATAAGGAGACAGCAGTTGTGAATTGTACTAAGTGGCTGGGTACCTACGTCCCCCTTATGAATATCACCCTTTGTGTCTAACTTGGAGGAACTCCTCCATTTTGGCTAACTCACTTGGTGTTTGTGAGCTTGGTGGACACTCCCAAGAATCCTCCACCACTCATTAGTGATATCATTTCATGTCTGTCTGTGCCATGGGGGAGAGAGGTACAGTAATACCTCTAATAGAATTTATTCAAAACTTGGTTTCAGGCTTAGCTGGAATCATGGTGTAAATAGGAATTTTTCACCAAAGGCCAAGTGTGGTTCTGATTAAATTAAAAGTGATCTGGGTAAGAGGATAAATTACCTGAGTCACAGTCAAACTGGGTCAAAGATGACCTACACTTCCCTCCTTACCATGCTTTGACATTGGTATGCACATGCTAGACTATTTGTGAATAAGGGAGCTGATATTACATGCATGCAAGCTTTGATATCTATCAGTAGTTAAATTAGTGTTAAAGTCCTTTTGATAAGGAGTGAAACTGGGAGTCTGTGGAGAATTACCATTAAGCAAGTGGCAGAAGCAAAGGAAAAATGAATAATCCTCCATTCAGATCACATTTTAATTTCAATCCTATTTCATTACATAGTGGCAGGGTTCTTAATATCTGAGGATAAGAAAACCTTATTTTTTAGATTTCATACTGGGAATATTGCTCTCAGTCATACATTATGCCTTATTAGTAAACACGCATCTGAGCTTTGCTCTGAGTATTTTATTGTGAATGGTCGGAATTGTTCAAGCTACTTACCCAAAATGTTTATACATTGTGGTAGATTTTTTAAGGGCACTTTCCAATTTCCCCCTCCCCAATATCTTAAAACACAGATCAGCTAGACTAAACTTCTGCTTAATTCTGTTGCATAATGAAGCAGAGTGTCTATTGCTTTACATTACATATATACAACAGTGTCTGCAGAGAGTGCTTTTGCTGGTGACCTCAGCCTTTACAAGACAAAAAACACAGCTGGGAGCAGTATCACAAAGCAGACAACCAAGAGGAAGAGAGGGCTGCAAGCTGTGGCTCAGTAGGGCATGGACAGCTGCAGAAATGGAACTGGGATGCAGCCTGTTGGAGGAAGCCAAGCTGAGCTGCACTGTAGCTATGAAAAAGATGTGGGAAGCTTTTTTGAAGCTCTGCACAACTCCCCAGACAGCATGGCCAGCTGAAAGAAAAGCACTGCCCATGACATAGCGTCCAACAGAACTTCTGGGGAGAGGAGGTGAAGGGTGCGTGCTGCTGAGGGCAGTAGGCAGCTAGGGGAAACGACATCCATGGAGAGAATGGCTGCTGGCCCAAACAGAGAAAGAGTTCAACAGCCAAGAGGTGAAGCTAGAGTTGGGCTGGAAGATAGGGCATAGTGAAAGTGAGTTAAACCACTCATGCAGCTGATGCATAGGACCCGGCATGCCAATTTTATGGGACAGTCCTGGAGGAAGTAACCCAATTCAAATTAAACATGAACTCTTTTAGGTGGGGAATGTATTTTCCCAGGAGATCAGTAAAACAGGCCGGATGGTGAATACAGACACAGTTCTGGAGGGAAACATGTCAGGAGCCAACATGACAGGATGTTAAAACGAAGTGTCAGCTCCCGCAGTATCATCATGTAATAAGGATCAGCCCAGAGTTGACAGCCATGTGAAAGACAGTCCAACCACCAGACACAAATCCTTGCAGCACAGAATTATGATAGGACCAGAAGGAAGCAGGTTAGTCCCACCCTGTACAAGAAAGGAGAATCTGTACAATTGAACTCGACTTGCTTAAATAGAGAAAAGCCTGTGGCTTGCCTAAGGTTTTAGCCACCAAGGCAAACATATAGATGACCATATCCACATTGTCCAAAAAGAATAAAATTCAGTCCTGATGAGAAATTCAAAATATTAACATTCATTAAATAAAAAGTTCTTAAACATTCATTCTCCTGGGGCTCACTATATCTTGCTTAATTTATGTTTGTCTCATCCAGACTGTAAACTATTCAAAGCAAGGACAGTTTTTATTTTTGTTTATTGAACAATGCTAGAAAATTGATTGTGCTAAAGAAATAATGTTAACAAAGGAAAAATTTTGAATGATATTAAATGCTTTTAGAGCACTAAAAATGTAAAGTGTTAAATTATTATTTGGAAGTATTAACCATTATGGTTCTAAAAAATAAATGAACAATAAGGACTAGATGGTTGGCTCAGCAAACTAGTAACATGATGCCAAGAAATGGCTACAGGCTCAAGGACAGCCTGGTCAGAATGGCTGAGCATTGTTACAATTTCAAAAGCAGTTCAGGAGCCTGCAGAAACTCAGCTGATGGTCTCCATCCAGTTCCTAGTGAACAGATGTCTACAACCGAAAAGCCACTATTAAAAATTAGCACTATATGGCACCTTTGGGTTGGAAATTTCAGAAGAAAGGCCAGTGAATAAATGGGCAGAAAGAATGCACTTCCTCCAGGTCATTTTTGAGGCATGTTGGGATGCATATATGGATAATAAATAAATGACTTCTCTCTACAAGGTGATAAACTGGAGCTGCTTCAACTCAATTTTTTAGTAAGCTCATTTTAACAAAGGGAAAAAGCGTGGACTAATGAATGTGTAGCAGTTGAAAATACTGGAGAGAGAGGTGAAATTGCTGCAGTCTCCTGTCTTCAGCATCTTGCTCTATGAGAGACATGGACACTAAGGAAACAGGACATTCAGGGTAGACAGACTCCTGGGTAGACAGATGCATAATACTTCAAGCCCCAGTAGCTTGTCTACCACCCAGGATCTCAAGCCCACCTGATCCCCTAGTCTTGAGAGCCTGATCTCAAGCCCGAGCTGCAACATCCACATTTTTAGCACAGGTTTCAGAGTAGCAGCCGTGTTAGTCTGTATCCACAAAAAGAAAAGGAGGACTTGTGGCACCTTAGAGACTAACAAATTTATTTGAGCCTAAGCTTTCATGAGCTACAGCTCCCACCCTATCTAACATCCCATGAATGCATCCGATGAAATGAGCTGTAGCTCACGAAAGCTTAGGCTCAAATAAATTTGTTAGTCTCTAAGGTGCCATAAGTCCTCCTTTTATTTTTAGCACACTGTTTCAAGTCCCGCTATAGTGAATCAGTGTTACCTGGGATGGGAGTCTCACTCCCAGCTGCAGTGTAGACATACCCTTTGAATTAAAATGCTACTTGCAATTGTTTCACATTAGCTATACCTCGCACACCAAACTAACAAGGAGGTAATTGCCCGAATTTAACTGGAGTGATACTGGGTATTATCAAGATGATCAGAGAAAGAACACTGGCGTTTGTGGGACATGTGGGTCGGATGAGTGGAGAAAGATTGCCAAAGCAAGTTTTTCAGGGGCTGGTGCCAGATGCTAGAGCACAAGACATGGGCCTGCCTCACATGCAATGTCTCTGAGAGTTGCCATCATTTTGCCTTCCTTATCCTAACCATGACTACACTCAACACGGGCAGTGGATTAAAGGGCAACCTACCTCTAAAAGTGTAAGAATCTTAGGGCTTGTCTACACTGTGTGCTAGTCTGCACTAGACTCAAATCCTTGCAGCACAGAATTATGATAGGACCAGAAGAAAGCAGGGTGCAGAATCTGAACTTGCAGCACTGCAAAGTAAATGATCAAACTAAAATTTCTGCCCTTTTTCTTTTTATAATTCCAAAGTATATTTTAGGTTTTAGAGTTATTTTGTTATCAGATTGACTTCAGATATCAGAAAATTATTTTTTGTTCATCTGATACAGGTACCACATGATTTGGGACCCCATTTCATATGCTATTGTGTTAGTAAAAGAACTGGTTAGAAAATTTTCCATCCTGTGAATAAAATTGAGGTTTTGAAGGGTTTTTTTTTGTTTTCTTTTCTTTTTTTTTTTTTTTTGTCTTAAATGGGGATGAAAAGCCAAAGTTTCTAAATTAGTAATGAGAAAAAATTCCCCCAAAATTTCGTTTCAGGTCAACTGAAAAGTTTCATTTTGATTTTGAGACCTTTTTTACAAAAATAAAGTACATTTTGAAATGACCATTTGTTTTAAAATGAAAAATTGAAATTTCTCATACAAAAATATCAAGACAGTATGTTTTGACATTTTCAAAACATTTTCCCTCATCTTCTTTTTTTCAAAATGAGATTGTTGAAATTGACACAATTATTAAAAAAATTCATTTTAGTTTATGAAAGAAAATAGTTTCAACAAAAAATTTCTGACCAACTCTATTAGTAAATGCATGGACTACATATACTAGAAACATTTATCTTAGCGAGACTAAAGCACATATTGAGATTCTAGCACAGAATATGAATCAAGGCCTTTGCTTGGTGATAAAAATTCCATATAATTTCTCTTGTGAAATGAATTTCACACACACAAAAATACATAGTCTTCTTTTGTAATACTTTTAAAAATAAAAAAAATGTCCCTTTAATGCCCATGCTGGGGAAAAAACAGCGAGGTTGATATGTATTGCAGTTTAGTCATGTTTAGAAAAAAATCCGTTCTGGATGATGTAATCTAGTGTTATATCTAATGGATAATGACAGGGGAAGCCATGCCAAGACCATATTGCACCAACTGAGCTAGGCAGCCAGTGTTTCACCAGTCTGTCTTTATTAGTGGTATCCTACTGAAAAGCATTCTTCTATTGTAGAGATATACAGGCAAAGATAATGCTCGTTGTTTTTCATACATAAAAATGACAAGTCATCATCATAGTTAAGTGGGGGGAGTACAGTTATGGGGGACAGGGTAGCTATTCTGCATAATTGGATTTACCAATTCCAAAAAACAGTGTTTTCATAGGAAAATATTTTCTAAGGACTCTATACTCTAGGTTCAACAATCTATGTAAGACAAATGTGCTTGACTGAGGAAATTAATGCTTTGTCATCATCTGAATTGTTGAAGGAAAACTGTGCCTGAAGAAAAATATTTTTTTGACGGATTCTCCCTCAAAATGGACACAGCCCCATAAATGCATTGGTTAGCAGTGAAGATGCTTGCATGTTATACAACTGCATCAAATATTTAATGGATAATTTGCCACAACAGTATGAGGGACAGTTTGCTCAAGCCTACCTTCTGTTTGTAAATCATGCAGCCTCTTCATAAATGATATGCTGGGTTTTCTTACCCTGAGATATCCCATTTTGCTTGGAAGATGTGGATGTATTTAACAGAACTGGTTTTTCGTAATAAGTGAGCTGGGTCTTATGAACAATAACAACAGCAGCTATTCTGCACAAGTTCATATCCTGTAACTGGCTAATTATAGCATTCTGTATATTGTAAAAAAAGTGTATATTGTAAAAAAGTCTTTCATTTAATGGTTTAATTGTGTGAAACTGTATGGCTTGTAAAATGGACTTCATGTCTGTGCAGGGGAGTAAAAAGGAGTCTGTCACACAAACACACTTATGCCCCTGCATGAACTACATAGATTTCAGGTAGGTCCCCAAAGCGTGGGAGCATGCCAGCATGCCAACAGGGCTTAGTTGGCCAGCAGTAAACACACATATCAGACCAAGGGAGAAGCAGGGAGAGAACAGGGCCTTCAAAGAGGTATCTCAGATGGACAGTGCCTCCCAAGGCAGTTTACACACTACTCCTTGATCAGCACTGTCCCTGAAAGTCATGATCTACATGATAGCTACCTGAGACCAGGTGAGAATCAGATTTTTTCCACTCCTGCTCACACTGAGCAGTGTTTTATTCCATGAGAAGTCCCACTATAGGCCTAAATGCCAAGTAAGTTACTGGTCAACTTGGGTAGGGGTGGCAGCAGGCAACAAGATTGTGTTTTGTAATCATGTTAGCTCAATTGAGTTAGTTTAACACATTTAAAAAGCCCCTTCTAGGCTTCCTTCTGAAGGAACCCTAGGGCACAACGCAGCTAGGTAACATGGCTTCAGATGGGCTAGACTTTGTCTTCACAGGGTTCTTCATACATGTTAAGCTAACACAACTGGAAAACACACCGCCTTTTGCCTGTCAAGACAAAGTCAAAGTTTTACACTTGACTATTTTAGTCACATAGTTAACTTCTAATACCATACCAAGAGAATCATGTGAATATTTAGAAATGAAAAAGTAGCCTTTTTAAGTAAGGGGTTACTGAGATTATTTAGTAAATTTTGAAGCATTGATGGTTATGAGGAGATATCAATCACTAACCAAAAAATGGAATGATTCCAAAAGCAAGTCTCCATTGAGACAATGATGTCCTCATTTACAAACATGTTAGCCTCTGCTATTATTTTTAATAGATGCAGCAGTTACAAAAACAAGATTATGGTAGCCCTGCATACACCCTGTGGCATCTGGTAAAGTGGTCCACAATCTGCCCTTTTTTTTGAATAAATACATTAACGATGTGCCCAGTTTATCTTTGTGTATCTTCTGTGCAGGTGGCTGGACTTAACATTTAAAAGCAGAATGGGATGTGAGCTAAATCCCAACAGGAGGAGTCCTTTGACCTCTTATTAATGTACAGACATGTTAAACAGTCTGTGAGCTCTAGCTGGGAATCTGTCTGCCTATTTTTGAAAAGTAGCTTTTATTTCCATGCTCAATATTGTACTGCAGCTGTCATATGGCCATGCATTTTAAAGTTCTTTGCCTGTCAATCATTGCCAAATTAAAAAAACAAAAAACAAAAACACAAAACCCTAAAAGCACCAGGATTTCAAAAGAGCAGAGATTCCAGCATTTTGCAGGGTAACTGGGCTGTCTGCAGAAGAACATTTGCTATATATTATTTCTAGACCAAAGAACCACTGTATTTTTTACTGTAAATTATGTATTTTGTCATGTGTAGTGGTGGGGAAGCAGCAGATTAATTGTGAGTTTACTAGATATTCAAATTAATCTGGGAGTATAGCGCAGAACTGAGACAAAGATATTAATTTAATTACAAAGGACTAAGCCTGGGCTCCCTTCAGTGTATGTAGATGCTTGGGATAAGGTACTGCTGGTGGGTGAGGGTTATTCTTTTAGTAGCTCATGTGACTCTAAGGCCTGAGATGTCTGAAGTCTGTATTAAAAGAAAAGACAGACACTGATGTAGGGACACTAAAGACAATGGCAAATCTCCTATTGACTTTAATGGGAGCAGGCGCAAGCCCATTTGTACGGTTTGATTCAAAAACTTTAACCAACCAACTACAATGGGGCCCTCAGTAAGAAGAGTGACTGTTTCAGTGTTTGGGGATCATCAGTCTGCTAGTGACAGGAGTAGGCATTGCTACTTTTAGATCAAAATTTAAAGTGGAATCACCTGAAAGCAAAATATAAAAATATTAGTGTAAGCACCGTGCAATCATAAAACACTAAATACACCTGTTTTCTTTCCGACACAAAATGGACAAGTGTTTTGCATCCGTGAAGTTGGGATGCACACATTCAGTACTATGTGGGTGCCTCTGAACATAGAGAAAACCAGTGGAAGGGCCAGATGTATTACTGTGTTGGTCTCATTCATATGCTTGTTATTACTACTGACAGGTAACTTACATTCTCCTTTTGCCTGCAGCCTAACCACCTTAGGCTCTACTCTCATCAGATTTTGTATGCTAAGCAGAATTGGAAGACCTCCAAAGAAAATCATGTGTTATGGGTGTAATACCTTTTTCGCCACTGGCTTAGTACCTGTATGGTGTGATCTGATGTGGTTTGCTGCATTACAAAGATGTATATCTGAAAAGTGTATAAATCATCATTTTTTTTTCAAAGCAACATGGTGTGTACATAAACATAGTTTGGTAGGGTGAATATATTTGCAGAAGATGCAAGCTCTTGGTGGCTCAGCTTGAAGCAGGGAGTTGGAACACTTTATATACCCATTGATTGGCATAGCACTGCTGCTTCTCCTGAAATCTTTGATTCTGATTCTCCCTTCTCCCGTTTCTTCTATTCCCCACCTCACCATCCTCTCCAGAATTGCTTATCGGGCTGCCATCCATTTCAGCAGCCCTGAGTGCTTCAGGAGATGGACCCTTTGGGAACAGAGCACCTCCTGGAAAGAGTATTAGACCAGTAGTGAGCATCTTGAACATCCCTTCAATTTCTGGTTAACCTGCACACCACATTTTTCACGAGCATATCAGTTAAAATAATTTTAGGTGTTATAACAACAGCAGATGTAGGCACCCTTTACTAGAGGGGCCTCTGAACTTAATTTGGAGTGTTCCAAATTTGGGAAGATCCTGAGTGCTGCAATCCAGCCTTGAAGACTACAACTGCCATGATGCCTTGGGGAAAAGAGTGAAAGTGAGCGAGAGAGAGAGAAAGAGAGACTCTTCCTCTTCTAGGGAATTCAGAGAGAGCATGTGGTGAGCTCCATTTTGGGAGAGGAGCTGAGATCACTTTGTGGAGTTCTATCCAAATCAGGACTGGAGGTGCTGCTAAATTGCTGCTGGAAAGCCAGAAGCTTCTGACGAGAACCTGCTGGGGTTTTGATCAAGCAAGGAGCCTCAGAGGATGTTGATGGGCTTCACTGAAGCCAGAGCGGAGACTGATGCTGTGCCAGAGCTGGCGGTACATAGAGTTTCTCTCAGCAACCCTTCTAAAACCTCTCCTGCATTCTTGTGAGGAGATCCTGCTTCAGGAGGTAGATACCTGCTCCACAGGGGAGCAATAGATCAGGTACCTCTTCAACATCCAGGAAGAGTTTTATTCCAAATATTTTCTAGTCCCCCAAAAGACACGGGAGTGGAGACCCACCCTTGACCTGAAGCAACTCAATGTTTTTATTCACAAGCTAAACTTCTGCATGGTCACAATAGTATCAATACCATCCATAGAAAAAGATATATAGTGAACGGCTCTTGATATGAAAGAAACGTACTTTCCTGCCAATATTCCCCTTCCTGTAAAAGATTCCTCAGAGTTGTGGTGGGGCCTGACCACTATCAATATAAAGTACTCTCATTCAGTCTGCAACTGCACGCAGCGTCTTCATGAAAGTATTTTCCATAGTAGCAGCACAACTCAGACCGGCAGTTCCACCATCTTCCTGTATTTAGACAACTCGTTACAAGGATGGACATGTCCACAAGTCAGAGCAGCAATGAGGTCAATGCTATATCTCCTAGCATCCCTGGGAATCACTGGGAACATGGAAAAGTCTACTCTGACTCTGACCCAGACCATAGTTTTCATAGAAGCAACCTTAGAGTCAGTCAGAACAAAGGCTTATCTCCCTTTGGACAGATTCCAAGTCATAGGCAGACCAACAGATCAGATTAAACACGACCGTTGGACATCGATTCAGATTTGCCTTATTCTCCTTGGTCACATGGCATCAAGTACTTATGTAACACTGTTCACCAGATTCCACAGGCTTGGCTTTGGCATATATATATGAGCAAACACAGAATGAATGTGTGGTGACAATCCCCATCAAGATAAGGTTTCAGAGTAACAGCCGTGTTAGTCTGTATTCGCAAAAAGAAAAGGAGTACTTGTGGCACCTTAGAGACTAACCAATTTATTTGAGCATGAGCTCATGCTCAAATAAATTGGTTAGTCTCTAAGGTGCCACAAGTACTCCTTTTCTTTTTATCAAGATAAGGGTCTCTCTGACTTGATGGAAAGATCCTGCACAAGAGTGCCTGGACATTCCTTTATTATCCCCTGCACCCAGAGTTGTCCCTTGGGTACGGCAAATTGGGGTGCCTGCCCTGGGCTTCGTGCTTTGGGGGGCCCCACGGGTGGGGAGGTGAGGCGGGTAGGTGAGTGGGGTGAGACGGCAAATGGGGAGGCGAGTGGCAGGCAGGAGCGCAGGGGGCAAGGAGGAGCCCCCCCATGAGAACCTCCCCTTCCCCTCAGCATCTCCTGCCCACTGGCAGGCCCCACTGATCAGCACCTCCCACTCCCTCCCAGCGTCTACAGCCTGCTGCGGATCAGATGTTTTGCGGCATCAGGAGGCACTGGGAGGAGGAGGGGGAAGGAGTGAGGGCCCAGCATGCTCGGGGGAGGGGGTGGAACTGGGCAGGTGTAATGGGAAAGAGGCCGGGTGGGGAAGAGGTGGGGTGGGAAGAGGCAGGGTGGCAAGAAGCAGGGCAGGGGTGGGACCTTGGGGGAAGGGATGGAGTGGGGGCAGGGCCTGGGCAGAGCCAGGGACAGACCCCCAGCAAATAGGTGCTGAGTTTCTAATGTCCCAGGCCCCACACCCTCCTAGGGATGGCCCTGCCTGCACTTAATAGGAAAATAATCACAGATGCCTCTTTGTTAGGTTGGGAGGCTTGGTCTGACGGGTGCACAGCACAGTGCACTTGGATGCCCCAGAAACCAGGATCTCAGAGCAGTCCAAGAAGCATACAAGGCATTCTTACCATTAATCCAGTCTCACCACATTCTCATAACATCAGGCAATATGACAACTGTATTCTACATAAACAAATAAACAGAGAGGAGCAATATCCATTCCCCTGTGTATTGAAGTGGTCAGTCTATGGAACTGGTATATCAGGAACCACTGTACCTTATTGGCAGCGTACCCCCCCAGGAACGCAGAATTTGCTGGCAGACAGCCTCAGCAAGCACTTTGCCACCAACTGCAAAGGGGAGTTACACAGAACAGTGGTGAAAAAGTATCTTCAATCAGTGGGGAACCCTACCCAGGAGCTGTTCGCCTCCCAGACAAACAGGAAGTGCAGCACATACAGTTCCTGGAAAGCTCAGGTCTTATTCTCCAGAGAAAATGATCTACTCCCTTTGAGGGTCCATTTGAACTATGCCTTTCTTTTATCACACTACTTCCTTGAGTACTGCAGAAGACCATGAGTTATTCTCATCACACCCAAATAATCCAAGAAGTTCTGGTTCACAGGTTTTCTGCTTATGTCAGCCTGGCCATCCATCGGCACGCACACCGGACATCTTGTCTCAAGAGAATGGCAGGGTCAGACATCCCAAGCCTGAAGCTCTTCACCTCACAATTTGGTGTTTGGATGAGCATCAGACATAGAACACTGCTGTTCCAAAACTGTGCAAGCCATTCTTCCTAATAGCAGAAAGGACTCCAAAAGAAAATGTTACCTAGCAAAGAGGAAACATTTCTCTATCTGGATACACTGTATGTCTCCTGAGACAACAGGTGTTCCTGATATTTTAGATTACCTCCTTACCCTCAGGAAAATGGGTCTTTCCCCAGGTCAATATGGGTTGACCTGTTGGCAATCAGCACATTTCACCCACCAACGGATGGCTACTCTGTTTTTACTCACCAAACACCTCCAGGTTCCCAAAGGGCTTAATCTGAACAACCCCTCAATGGGACCTTAATTTAGTACTTTCAGCATTTACCAAGCCACCTTTTGAACCACTGGCCACTTGTTTAATGCTTCACCTGTCTATCTAGTTTGCCTTTCTTGTTGCCATCACCTTGGCCAGACAGGCAGGTGAACTGGGGGCCCTAATGGCAAACTCCCCCTTACACTCTATTTCATAAAGACAAGTTCTCGCTACAACTATATCCAAAATTCACCCCAAAGTACTTCTAGAATGTCATATAAACCAGACTGTCCTGAATTCCTCCCGAAGCCCTATATCTCCAGCGTAGAGAAGAGACTTCATTCCCTTGATGAGAGATAAGGTTTTGCATTTTGCCTACAGAGAACAAAACAGATCAGAAAGTCACCTAGGCTGTTTGTTGTCATAGCAGAATGAGTCCAAGGACAAGCTGCTTCTTTGCAGAGGATCTCCAAGTGGATCTCTGGCCATCTGCTACTTTGTTATCAGCTGGCATACCTTCCTGCCCCACATGGGGAACAGGCTCACTCTATGACAGCACAGCCAGTCTCAGAAACGGAACTTCATGAAGTATCTCTGTTATTTGCAAGGCAGCAAGGTGGAGTTCTGTCCACACATTCACAAGACATTATGCTCTGGTCCAAGACTGCTCCACTGAAACAACCTTTGGAATGGCAGTTCTGCAAGCACCTGCATCCTCACACTCTCCTCTTCTTTAAAGTACTGCTCTCGGTTACCCAGAGTGGAATACACATAGGGTCTAGCATTTGAAGACAAAAGGGAAGTTACTTACCCTTCATAACTGGAGGTTTTTCAACTATGGTCCCTATCTGTATTCTACTACCCACTCTCCTTCATCTCGTCTTCAGATAATCTCTGATCTACAGTAAGAGGAGGAACTGGAGAAGCATCAGTCTCTTCAAGACCCAAAAAAGAGCTCTGAATAGGCTCAAAAACTTGTCTCTAAATAATAAGATGGGTGAACTAGAGTGCCTCGTGTTAAAGGAGGATATTGATATAATAGGCATCACAGAAACCTGGGTGGAGTGAGGACAATCAATGGGACACAATCATTCCGGGGTATAAAATATATCAGAAGGACAGAACAGGTCATGCAGGGGGGGTGGGCGAGGTGGCACTATATGTGAAAGAAAATGTAGAATCAAATGAAATAAAAATCTTAAATGAATCCACATGTTCCATAGAATCTCTATGGATAGTAATTCCATGCTCTAAGAAGAATATAACAGTAGGGATCTATTATCGACCACCTGACCAGGACAGTGATAGTGATGATGAAATGCTAAGGGAGATTAGAAAGGCTATCAAAATAAAGAACTCAATAGTAGTGGGAGATTTCAATTATCCCCATATTGACTGGGTACATGTCACCTCAGGACGAAATTCAGAGACAAAATTTCTCGATACTTTAAATGACTGCTTCTTGGAGCAGCTGGTACAGGAACCAACAAGGGGAGAGGCAACTCTCGATCTAGTCCTGAGTGAAGCGCAGGATCTGGTCCAAGAGGTAACTATAACAGGACCACTTGGAAATAGTGACCATAATATAATAACATTTAACATTCCTGTGGTGGGAAGAACACCTCAAAAGCCCAACACTGTGGCATTTAGTTTCAGAAAGGGGAACTATGTTAAGTTCACTCCCTCTGGGGCACCTGGCATTGGCCACTGTCAGTAGACAGGATACAGGACTGGATGGACCTTTGGTCTGACCCAGTATGGCCATTCTTATGTTCTTAACAGAATATGGCCCAATAAAACATATTACCTCACCCACTTTGTCTCTCCAATATCCTGGGATCAATATGGCTACAACAACACTACAGTCCTACTAGCTCTTCTACAGTATGCATAATGCTATCCCAACAAGTAGCATGTTTTTTTAATTACTTTGCTGACCTGGGTTTATTTCCAAACATTGACATTGATCCTGCAATCAGAACATGCGTGGACCCTTGGACCCGCATGGGAATCTGACATCAATGACTCTCCAGGAGTCAGCCTATATGGCTCCATAATATATTGCTGCCAGTTCTTCCAACACCAGTTCTCATTCTCACCAGTGTCACCCCTCTGCCAAATGGTAGCAGATGTCTGTGGCCTTGCAGGTTGGCTTCCCAGTGGTGGCAAAATCAGCAACATGGAGTCTGGGTTTATTGTAAGGGTAAATTATTTTATTTACATACATACACAAGTCCTAGAACAGGGGTAGTCACAAACAGCATGCAGGAAATTGCCTCTGCTCTCACACCAATGTTTGGTTTCCAGGAATCCACATTGCATCACACATTTACAGTAACAGAGAACAAACCCATCTGCTGCTCTCCACAGCTTCTCTTTATACAGAAGACCCCTGCAACAACAAAACAACCAATTGAACCAACAACAACAACATAATGAAAAAATCCACAATGATACAGCATTTCTCCCGGGATTAAAAACTTGTTCACTTACTAAGAATACTTGGAAGATTATGTAACAGTGACATCTGGTAACATCTGCCATAACAATATCAGATTTATTTAAAGTGTATTTAAAAATAAAAGAGCATTAATACAATGATATGGGACGTAAAGCACATCTCATTATATTATGCTGTGGTACCTCATAACGTTCAATTCATCCTAATTCCTCTTCCACTTTTTTTAAAATGATCATTTCTTCTATTAATTCTAATTTAAATTGCAAGCTTCTCTGAGCAGGGATCTGTCTTGTTGTTTGTCTATGATCTGTCACATATTCCCTAATACACATATAAATACTAAATAGTGAATGTGAATGCAGCAATGGTGCCACATGTGAATGCTATAATTTCACGAACTGTTTCTGTTCTGAGTTTTATTATCCTCACAAATAGCACACAGGGCTTTTGGTTGCTACCCCAATAATAAACAACAATAATAGAAAGAAAGGGTTTGGAAGGGAAAACCAATACAATGTGAAAACTTTCTGCCAAGGATTTCAATGTGAGTTATTAAAAAAAGGAAATGCATTACACTGAGGTTATTTGATTCTACCACAGTACCCACAATATAACCCATTCCAAGCAAAGGAAGAGTCAAATAATATGGCATTGTTGGATTCTTTTAACTGGGGCCCATTGCAGCCTTTGCAGAATTGTTCATGATGTGTGTCAGTTTTCTCTTCTGAACTCCATCTCTTTTCCATTTCAGCCACCACAGGTTACATATTTGCAAAAAGACAGGTTTCAGAGGAACAGCCGTGTTAGTCTGTATTCGCAAATAGAAAAGGAGTACTTGTGGCACCTTAGAGACTAACCAATTTATTTGAGCATGAGCTTTCGTGAGCTACAGCTCACTTCATGAGCTGTAGCTCACGAAAGCTCATGCTCAAATAAATTGGTTAGTCTCTAAGGTGCCACAAGTACTCCTTTTCTATTTGCAAAAAGTGACTTTCAGCTCGGAATCTTATCACAGCCCTATTGGCTTGGCTTCTGTCATAAATATAAAGGGAAGGGTAAACCCCTTTGAAATCCCTCCTGGCCAGGGGAAAGCTCCTCTCACCTGTAAAGGGTTAAGAAGCTAAAGGTAACCTCGCTGGCACCTGACCAAAATGACCAATGAGGAGACAAGATACTTTCAAAAGCTGGGAGGAGGGAGACAAACAAAGGGTTTGAGTCTGTCTGTGTGCTGCTCTTGCCAGAGACAGAACAGGAATGGAGTCTTAGAACTTTTAGTAAGTAATCTAGCTAGGTATGTGTTAGATTATGATTTCTTTAAATGGCTGAGAAAAGAATTGTGCTGAATAGAATAACTATTTCTGTCTGTGTATCTTTTTTGTAACTTAAGGTTTTGCCTAGAGGGGTTCTCTATGTTTTTGAATCTAATTACCCTGTAAGATATCTACCATCCTGATTTTACAGGGGGGATTTCTTTATTTCTATTTACTTCTATTTTTTATTAAAAGTCTTCTTGTAAAAACTGAATGCTTTTTCATTGTTCTCAGATCCAAGGGTTTGGGTCTGTGGTCACCTATGCAAATTGGTGAGGCTTTTTATCCAACATTTCCCAGGAAAGGGGGGGTGCAAGTGTTGGGAGGATTGTTCATTGTTCTTAAGATCCAAGGGTCTGGGTCTGTAGTCACCTAGGCAAATTGGTGAGGCTTTTTTACCAAACCTTGTCCAGGAAGTGGGGTGCAAGGTTTTGGGAAGTATTTTGGGGGGAAAGACGCGTCCAAACAGCTCTTCCCCAGTAACCAGTATTAGTTTGGTGGTGGTAGCGGCCATTCCAAGGATAACGGGTGTAATATTTTGTACCTTGGGGAAGTTTTGACCTAAGCTGGTAAAGATAAGCTTAGGGGTTTTTTTCATGCAGGTCCCCACATCTGTACCCGAGAGTTCAGAGTGGGGGAGGAACCTTGACAGCTTCTTTTGACCTTACCTGGCAAAGCAACTGCCTCAGAGCCCCAAAAGGCTGTTTTGTTTTGGGTTTTTTTTGTTACAGCCTTGGCAACAGTAATATGCAGCACACAAATACACAATAACTCCAGGCACCAGATGGGTTGGTTAAGTCTGTTCTAGTGTCTTGCCACCAGCTTGCAGACCCAACAGACTACAAATAACTGTCACTAAAACAAAAATACTTGTTGACTGTCAAATAACTGAACCAAATCTGTCACTGCAGTATGTTCTTGTTTGTCCATATCTGCACCAAACCTAGACTGCTCCTAGTTACAAACACTTGAAAGGATAACATAATAGAGTCTTCCTGAGGCATGAGCTTATACTCAACTGTCTTCACTTGTATGGGAGCTCACCTACAATGGCAGCATCTTGAAAGAGAAAGGTGAACAGTAGAATCATAATCAGGAGATGGTGACTTTGAAATAAATTTCTTTCCAAGTCTATCAAGGTGACTGCTACCTTATTTAAAGACTGCTGCATACAATAACAGAGTAAAGAAGAGAACAATATAGATACAGAGGAAGTTTTAATATCTGAGAGCCAAGGAAGAGGTAGGGGTAACAGAAGGCATAAAGCAATGGGCATTAAATAGACAGGGGGCAAAAGTCAGGGTTTCTCATATAAACCATTTACAGAAGTTAGGGTCTCTAACCTACTTAACTATCTTCATTCATATGATCTTCCAGAAAACACCATCCTGGCCACTATCTATGTAGAAGCCCTCTACATCAACATTCCACACAAAGATGGACTACAAGCCATCAGGAACAGCATCCCCAATAACGTCACGGCAAACCTGGTGGCTGAACTTTGTGGCTTTGTCCTCACCCATAACTAGTTCACATTTGGGGACAATATATACCTTCAGATCAGCGGCACTGCTATGGGTACTCACATGGCCCCACAGTATGCCAACATTTTTATGGCTGACTTAGAACAACGCTTCCTCAGCTCTCGTCCCCTAATGCCCCTACTCTACTTGTGCTACATTGATGACATCTTCATCATCTGGACCCATGGAAAAGAAGCCCTTGAAGAATTCCACCATGATTTCAACAATTTCCATCCCACCATCAACCTCAGTCTGGACCAGTCCACACAAGAGAGACACTTCCTGGACACTACAGTGCTAATAAGCGATGGTCAGATAAACACCACCCTGTACTGGAAACCTACTGACCTCTATACTTACCTACATGCCTCCACCTTTCATCCAGACCACACCACATGATCCATTGTCTACAGCCAAACTCTAAGATACAACTGCATTTGCTCCAACCTCCCAGACAGAGACAAACACCTACAAGATCTCTATCAAGCATTCTTACAACGACAATACCCACCTGCCGAAGTGAAGAAACAGATTGACAGAGCCAGAAGAGTACCCAGAAGTCACCTACTACAGGACAGGTCCAACAAAGAAAGTAACAGAACGCCACTAGCCATCACCTTCAGCCCCCAACTAAAACCTCCTCAGCGCATCATCAAAGATCTAAAACCTATCCTGAAGGACGATCCCTCACTCTCACAGATCTTGGGAGACAGGCCAGTCCTCGCTTGCAGACAGCCCCCCAACCTGAAGCAAATACTCTCCAGCAACCACACACCACACCATACAACAAAAACACTAACCCAAGAACCTATCCTTGCAACAAAGCCCGTTGCCAACTCTGTCCACATATCTATTCAGGGGACACCATCATAGGATCAGCCACACTATCAGAGGTTCTTTCACCTGCACATCTACCAATGTGATATATGCCATCAAGTGCCAGCAATGCCCCTCTGCCATTTACATTGGCCAAACCAGACAGTCTCTACACAAAAGAATAAATGGACACAAATCAGAGGTCAAGAATTATAACATTCAAAAACCAGTCGGAGAACACTTCAACCCCCCTGGACACTCAATTACAGACCTAAAAGTCGCAATTCTTCAACAAAAAAACCTTAAAAAACAGACTCCAACGAGAAACAACAGAACTGGAATTAATCTGCAAACTGGACACCATTAAATTAGGCTTGAATAAAGACTGGGAGTGGATGAGTCATTACACTAACTAAAAACTATTTCCCCATGCTAATTTTCCCCTTACTGTTAATCACGTCTTCTTATCAACTGTTTCAAACGGGCCATCCTGGTTATCCGTACAAAAGTTTTTTTTTCTCCTGCTGATAATAGCCCACCTTAATCGATTGGTCCCATTAAGAGTCTGTATGGCAACCCCCATTTCTTCATGTTCTCTTATATATATCTTCCTATTGTATTTTCCATTGCATGCATCTGATGAAGTGGGCTTTAGCCCATGAAAACTTATGCTGAAATAAATTTGTTAGTCTCTAAGGTGCCAGAATTACTCCTCGTTCTTTCTGCTATCTTCATTCACAATACGCTACTTCACTTCTCTTAGACTCTCTGTCACTATATTATCTTTCTGGCCAAGTTGTGGATCCTACTTTTGTCTTCATGTGAAAGAACATCCAGGAGAGACGCCAGCTTAGAAATTGCGTTGACCAACATCACAGAGAGCAGCTAATCCAAGTGATGAGTGGCAAATAATTGAGAAACCATTTCTCCCCACTCCCAAGCCCAGAATCTGATGACAGGTTGGAGAACCACTGCTCCCCAGGGAAAGTGAAGTGATGTGTTTTGGGCTATCCTATTCTGAGCCCCAGGGAATGAAGTCTGGTACCTTTTGATTTCAGCAACTCCCCTGCAGCTAAAGGACTGAATTCTCAGTTTCTCTTCACAGAGGGCTAGACGCCAGGATCTCCACAGAGACTGACATGCGTTCAGTCTATTGTCAGCTCCCTCTAGTGCACCACAGCTCAGGGAGGGATTGAGTCTTGAAAAGTGTGCAGGGCAGGCACTCCTCCAGCAAGTTAAGTCTGCTCTGTATACCAGTGTGGAAGCAGGGTAGCGTCATGAGCTTGCCTTATCTATTAGGAGGAATGTGCAAAACAGGGACACATGCAGTGGGTGCATAAATCTCCTTGAGCCTGAGACTAAACAGGGAGATTACTTAATTTCCACATGCCTCAAAAGGTGTGGCTCCTCTGTATCACAGCACATGGCTTTCCCCTCCTCACCTCCTTCCCTAAACTACTAGGCCTGCTAAGCAGAACAGGCCACATCCCCGACTAGAGTAAATCAGCATCGCTCCATAAATGTCAGTGAAGCAACGCTGATTTATACCAGCTGAGGATTTTGCCCACACATTTTTCTTCTATTTTTAGATAAAAAAAATACAAGTTAGGAATATAATCTCTATAAAATTATAGCACATATAAATGGTTTCCTCCCCCAACATTGTATGTCAGATGTGGAGAATCACATTGTTTTGAAAAGGATTACAAATTAAATTTAGGCTACAAGATGGTGTAGGAAGCTTAGTCTTAAAATAGGGTGTTTGTAGGGGAAAGAAAAAAATATCAGACAGCTTTGAAAAATGGGTTTATTATTCAGCCATCATGGGGCCTCTGAGGGCTAATCACTAGCTGCTTTTATTATGCAAAACTGCATCTGGTGTTCAGCTTCAACATTTGGAGTAAGTACTGTATAATAACCCTGCTAGTCTATGCTTATTTTCAAGTTCTAATATTTTTAATATCCTGTTAAGCACACCATTGGCTTATCTTCAGTAAGAATCAGGTTTTTAAAAGAATTTAATGAATTCATCAAAAGCTAAGAATATATAAATCAGTTATTAGTTAGGCTGTTGATGGCATTAGACTACATATTAGTGTGCTCTTTTAGGAACACACAAGATGTGCACTGTGAAAAGAAGGGAAAATGCATGTTTCAGTTTAGGTTCATTTCCACTACAATCTTCTTCATGCTTTCTGGCACATTTATTGGAGAAGGTACACTAGATTTTCCCTGTTCTCTCTCGTCAACGGCAGGGGTTGGAACCTAATTTCTTTAATAAAAGTTAGAGCTGTCATGGCCATGAAGGGAACAAGCTGGGTTAATTTAATCAGCCATCCTAGTTGAGTGTTTAATCCAACATGCACACTGTGTTCTACTTGGTGGACTTCTTAGAGAGCCCAAATCTCATATGGGCTGAGCCTGAGGTAGGTTGGGTCTGATAAGCCCATTTTCTACATCCGTCACTGAGGTCTGACCTGAAGACCTGGCTTGGCTTTGTGTGCTCTGACCCTAGCCTCAAGAGTCATTCAAGGATCAAAGTCTAGAGCTGCAAGCCGATAGGCACATGCAGGCTGCCATCAGGCACATTCATTCTGTTGCGTATGCCTTCTTCAGAGAAGGGAAGCAAACTCACCCTTTGCCCATTGGTTAACTGCCTGGATACTTGCTGACCCGTATGGGGTGAAGGGAAAACAGAAAGTGAAAAACCCATAAACTAAGTGCCCTTTCTGCTCTGGAATGGAAAGTAGTTGAGTGGTTGCCTATTCTATGTAAAAACAAGTAAGAGAAAGTCTGGTCACTATAAACACTTTAATTCCAAAAGCTCCCAGAACCGAGTCTGGAGAGAGCTGGAAGAAAGCTAATTGGGCCCTTCCCAAATTCATGAAATCTTTACATCACTTAGAAATACAAACTTTTAATTACCAATCTACTGTACCTGTAAAATTCAGTTTCACATTCTAGATTGCCCATACACTTTAGCATATAGTCTGTGGGATTCCATATGCATCTCTGAGGATCATGCATAAAAATGCTGCTGGCTTCACTTGATGGATTATGCTCAAAGAAAATGTGAGCCAGGTCTTCAGGTGGAGTAAAATCAGTATGTGATTTGAGTTAGCAATATGCATATTTTAATTCATTTTTTGTACGTTTTAGTTTGTTCATGACAGAAGTGCTAGGAGCTGTGACAGCTGAAACAGTGTCAGATGACTTAGCCGGTTCCATTTTAGATTAATTATTCCTGGCTGAAAATTACCCGCACACTGGTGTTTAATTAAGAATAAAATAGCCTGTCAACCAATAAATAAGAGTTTTTTATTTGATTTCAGCTGTTTCATTCTCACAGTATTCCAGAATATGGGATGCCTGTTATTAATCATTTTGTGCTTTGGGGAGACCAGGCTAAAGTTATAAACCTTTTCTTGAGATATATCATATAAGACAATTCAGTTACTGATGAGGCATGAATGCATCTAATGGCATATTCTGTTGGGTGATTTATTTTAATTGTCACACTGGGACCTGTTATTACACAGCAGTAGAATGGGTCACTGCATTAAAAAAAATTAAAGCTGATGCAAGGCATTCATTTTTAGCCTGTTTGTAAATTCAGTATTTGGGGTAGAGATATGCTGACTACATAGATACTGTGTGGCAACATGCTCAGCAATGGCAAACTTCCCTTTATAATAAACAACTATTTGCATTCGAATGGTAAGGAAATTCAGTGACTGGCACACTAGGACTCTGTCATACGCATTGTGGCCTAAGAGCAGTTTGGGGAGAGTATCCGTGGATGGGAGGCATTTCTGTTAACAAAAGGTTGCTTCAAGGGAATCAAAAAATGCTGGGTCATATTTGGTACTTCAGTGCTTCCCAGGATACAAGATGTCAGCTAGAAAGGTTGAAGTCGATGGACAGACAAGTTCACAAGCTGTAGAGTTAAAATTACAAATATTGCTTTTCTCTAGAAGATTTCGAAACTATTAGTTATAACTGGAACAGTGTCAAACAAACAGGTCTTTTCTGTGTCTAACGATTCTGTTCTGTTTTGTTACCTCACACAGAAGGGTATAGCTTCATTCATCCCAAAGCTCTTCATAAGTATAAAGGTCATTCCTAGACATACTTAATGCAATGAAAATTTGGCCATTTAACTTTAAAAGAGCCCAATCCTGTATTTATTGAATATATATCCAATTTCCATACTTGGCAACTCCCACTGAGGAAATGGAAGCTGCTGGGCACTATATATTCTGGTCAGAGATGAAGAAATTCTAGAAAGGATTACTTTGTGCCTGATTCAAAGGCCAGTGAAATCAATGGGTCCACTGACTTCAGTGGGTCTTGGTTCAGGCTCTTAATCCACCACCCAAAGATAACCACCTATCTGGTTGCTGTGGGGAAACACAGCAACCATTTTACAGTGTGTTAAATCAAACTACCTGCTATTCTTTGAGGTCCCTTTTGTTTGGACAGCTAGGAATTTTGTAATATTTGGGTCACATTCCCCTCTAAGCCCAGCATTGACCACTAGATAAGTTCCTGGTCCTTCTATGAATTGCTGCTGAGGAGCCAATTCAGTAGTTATCCCTGAACGACCTTGAGGATATGATGCAGACCAGCAGCATTATATGGGTCATGCAAGACATAACAGTCCTATCTCCCCACATCTCTTCACAATTGCATAAGAGCTGGCCACAACTTAACCCTTTATTAGGAATACCGAGACACCAGGCATCCTGCGACATCTGCTCATGAGTGCATACCGGGGAAAAGGAGGAGGGGAGAAGGGAGAGGGCTCCTGAAGTTTTCTCCTAGCCATATATATCTCTGCACGGGGTCTAGGTAAAAATTGAGCTGGGGATCAAATGCACAAGCCTGCTCCACTAGCCTTTCAAAAGTGGGAGAGGCATGGAGAACGCATGGCATGCTTGCAATCTAACACAGGGCGATGGGCTTGTGACTTCACTGTGAGAATTTTAGTGGAGTCAGCACAAATTACTTCTTTGAGCTCCTCCTACTCTAGCATGGTCCACAGCTTAATCTTTCATTATTTTATCATAGAATGTAAAGACTCATTAATTTAGCACTACTTTTTTCCCAGTAACAGCTCACCAGCAATGTTCCCTCTCATTTTTGACAGGCCATGTGTGCAAAAAATTTCGTGTGCAAATTTTTGTGCTTTTGTGCAAATTTTTGTGCGTGCAGTGTTTCGCCGCGTATGCGGGGTTTAGGATCTGTGTGCGCACGCCCATGCACACAGCTTAGAGGGAACAGTGCTCACCAGTTAATTAATCTTAAGTAGTATGAAGTTTGACACCACTTTGCAAGTGTTTAAAACTTTGTTATTAACATTTTTTCTGGGCTGAAGAGTAGCAAAGAATTTCCTGGTCTAAGAGTAAAAAGTTGTGAGGTAGGTGGGCCTGTATATGAAAACTGAACCCCCAAAAGAGTGTGATTTTAGGAGGAAAAGACTTTTTGCTCTGACTGGGTTAAAGTCTAACCTTTTGCCCAAATTTTGTGGGTTAGAAATGCTATTCAGAGCTGAAATACTGAACAACAAAATATAAAAAGGAAATTATAAGCATCTATCTGTAGAACAAGAACAGTCAAGGAATTTTGACCTGTTCCTCTGTGTGTGTGTTGGGGGGGAGGGGGGGGAGGGGAGCAAGGGACTGAATGTATGAAATTAATATTTGTTTGCATTTTTTTAAAGCTATCTTTGAGCTGGGACTTTTGTGCAGTGTTGGAAATAATACCTGTAGACCAATCCATGACCTCAAAAGTCTCAGAATACTGACTGGCCTGTTGATTGGCTATATTTTTGGATCCACGGAATTTCACACCATGCTTTTTTTGTTTGCATGAAGATGACTTAATCAAACTCCACTGGGTAATGAAAATGTCTTCAGAGGGGGTGTACCACATTCTGATTCACTAAAACTCCGGAAGAGGACCCAATCAGGCCACTATCTTCAAAAACTGAAACAAATGAAGGATTAGATTAATTTGATATTAACCCACTTTCATTTAATTTACCTACATGTATTTCCAATATATGCTTTTTGTTAAGCTATTTAGTTTAGTTACTACAATACATGAAATTAGGAACCTGTCTGGTTCAGATGTTTCTTCCCTACCTGTCAGGGTTTCAAACCTGCTGAGTCCTGGTGCAGATAACAGAGGCAACTCTTTGACCCACCTATTGGTGGTCCAGAAAATTGCCTTAAGATCCTCCCATAACTGGTGCCCAAACAGGCTACTGTTAGCTTCTGAAGGAAAGTCAGCTTATGTATTGGCCTTTTTCCCCCCGAATAAGCAATGTGGGTTCCAGAAGCTTTCAGGGAGTAGTGGATACCAGCTCATCAACCTAAAAGTGACCAATTTAAAATGTGCCAATTTAAAAGAAAAATAAATATTTGTAAAAGGTATGATTTTAGAAGCACAGATCACTGCTTTCATGGTTTCAGACACCACTTTTTCTTAAATGGTCTAATTCAGAAGAGATATTTTGTATCATGTATTGGGAAATAATATTAGCCCAATCCTGCATACATTGAAATCCATCCATTGCCTGGTGAAGGTTCAAACAATTTTAGCGTCATATTACATTTATTTGTAACTCAAATGAAATAAGAAAATTCACACAGAAGCCAATATTACAGAGAGTTCGGGTTTGAACCTCCCGAACACCACGCTCTACTTCCATCTTTAGCTCCTCTATCCACAGCATAGCTCTCACGGATATTGATGGCGTTGTCAATGTAGCATGCTGACAGTATTTTACATGGCCTCTTCTGTCTAGGAATTCTAGTGGCCTCAGATCTTCAAACCTGCATGTGAAATCCTACCCTTTGGAAGGGTGTTATGTTTGAGTGGGGGAGGGAAGATGATAAAGCAAATTCACCCATGGTCAAATACATGGACCATCCTGCTGTGCACATTTGGCAAGGAGTACAGTGTTTCTGCAGCTAACATGTATTGCAAACACTAGTGTACAGAATGGCCAATTAGTATGGACACATCTCCTGGTCAGCAGGCCACACTCCACAGTGACCACGATGAGCTGGCAGGCAGGGCAATAGGTCCTATTCCTGGACCTCTCTCAAGAGCTCAGTAGTGATACTGCCCTGCTTCTTGAACAGAGAAAAGGGGAAGTAGTAGGTCCTTCTGCCTCAGGGAACCCAAATATGGAGTGGCTATTTCTAATTGTTTTGTCTTCACTGCCTCAGTTTCCCTCATCTGTTCAACATAGGTAGTGTAACTGAGGATCAATTAACATTTAAAGCACATTGAAGATCAAAAGGGGATAAAGATGGGTCTAGTTCTACAATCCTCATTCAGGCACCATTCCTATTGCCTTCTATATTTATTACTCTGTTCCAGAAGACACAGCACTATCTTTACATGTGTCTATTCTCCAAAAGTGCACCACAGTGAGATCCCAATTCCTGCCATTAATTCCTAAGATGCTATGTGAAGAGAAAGTTTAGAAATAAAAAAGCTTCCCTGTCCATATTTTATTAATAATTACTGGATCAATATGTATTTTGTAAATGCAAGTGAGAAAACAGGCACATGCCCCATGGAAGTTGGCAAGTTACCCAAATAATATTCAGTTAATTTAGCCATGTGACAATTTTGATATTGTTTAATTAAGGCAAAAGCATAAGAATAAGTTCACCTGCAAAACAACAGTCTGAATGAGAGCAATTGAGTTTAAAAGCTAGTAGACATGTTTTTTTAGAGATGAGCCTGAGCTATACACATCAGCCCCAAATTGAGGTGTGTTCAGATTCATGCCCATCTCTTTCTTGTGTGTTTCCTGTGTTCTTTTATGTAGATGCTAACCACAGCCCCAGTTTTATTTACTCTCACTGAAAGGCTGCTCTTGACTAACCAGGCTGATCTGTTGATTAATAGTCTCCACTGCTACCACCCAGTACTGACATCATTACAGAACCCATGCTTGTATTTATTCCTATTAACTACATTGAGGAAATGTTTATTTTTATGTCAGACACTTGGACGTGAATCTAGAGACCATTATTTTTCATAAATGTCAAACACCAAAGTTTCCTTGTTACAGTTATTAAACACTAGTGGCACAATAGCAGCAGAAGCCAAAGCTCCCATGAGAATTAGCAGCATCATTAGTACATTCCTCTTCTGGCTCATTCCTGGCTGTTGACACTTATTCTTCTGAATTTCCTAGTTTCATTTGCTTCACTCAGGATAGCTCATCAAATCATACAAGCTGTAGATGGGAAAGAAGAATTAGATCATCCAATCCATCTCCCTGCAAATGCAGAATTGTTCACTGCAATTATTTTTTTGTTTTTTGGTAATCTAGTTTTAAATGTGCCTAACAATGGGGCTTCACCATTCCCTCTGAGAGACTACTCCACAGTTTCCAGATACTACTGTGCTATCAGATAGTAATTCCTACTAATGATGTTGAACCCCTGCACCAAGCTAAAATAATTCTCCCTCCTGCTAGTATTTGTAGATTATCAAATCTATTCCCTCTGTTCCCTGTGGAACTCTTTGCCAGGGGATGTTGTGAAGGCCAAGACTATAACAGGGTTCAAAAAATAACAAGATAAATTCATGGAGGATAGGTCCATCAATGGCTATTAGCCAGGATGTGCAGGGATGCTGTCCTTAGCCTCTGTTTGCCAGAAGCTGGGAATGGATCACTTGATGATTACCTGTTCTGTTCATTCCCTCTGGGGCACCTGGCATTGGCCAAAGGTTAGAAGGCAGGATACAGGGCTAGACAGACCTTTGGTCTGACCCAGTACGGCCATTCTGATGTTCTCTTACAATTACCCCACCCCCTCATACAGCTATTTAGCTAATCTAACCTTCTCTCATAACTCAGCTTTTCTAGCCACCTGATTCTTTTTTCTTGTTCTACACTGAATTTCTTTCATTTAATTCAGTGGAAATTTCAGACTGTTTTCACTTCAGTCAATTGTATGTTATTGGAACTCTTATCTTCCGGTTCTCACAACTGCCTATTTGGTGATGACAATCGGTTTATGTGCTCACACAGATCTCTCAATTCAGATGGGAAACCAATTTTTTTTTTGTAATTTTCAGTAAACCATCATTTTAAGTGCTACGGTTGTGGTTCTACACAGATCCAAATGTTTCCCCTGACTTAATATCTGAATTATTTCTTGCAAGTATGCTTTTCATCTCTCTTTTCTGGAATCTATTCTCCGTTAGCATTAAAATCATGTGCCCCTCTGTTTTTTCAATGCCTTACAGTCTGAAAGTCAGCCTTTACACTAGTAATCTGTGTTCTTATACTACCTTCCTCACCATAGTATCCAAGCAATGTGACTAATATCTTTTCATGCAAGATATTGTCATTGTTCTTTCATCTGTGTGTACAGGCTCCTGAAATTGCTGTTCTTCTACATCAAAATATTTTCAATCTCGTCATTCATTGGTTCCAATCCAATGATCTTTCAACCTTGTTTTCCATTTAGCTCATTTATAATACCAAGAACTTCTTGCTGTAAGCTCACCTAATTTTCTGTCAGTTTCTGCTTTTTTATTTCCATGGCAGTTTCTCTGCTATGTCTAATCTCTGAAGCTATTACTGCATCGTAGCAATTTAGAAGATGTGGTATCTCACTTTCCTGTGTTTTTGAATTCTCACTGATAGATCAGAGAAAATTAAAGAAGGGAAGCTACTGATGATGAAAGCTATCTAAGATCTTAAGATAAAGTCACTTCTGCTTCTCATTTTGTATGGAACAACCAATTGCTGCCTGTTTTATAGGTGTCTGACAGCCTCTTTTTTTCCAAAATCAGGTCAACAAACAGGTCAATCTATTACTATCTTGAATTGAGTCTGCTTTGCTGGATCATTCATTGCACTGACATCCACATTTGAAGTCATTCTCTATGGCCTCTTCTCAGTTTCACTCACATTTCCTCAAAACAAGATGACAACTGGATTCAGATTCTCACTACATCATTGTTGTGCTCAAAAAAAATAAAGCTACACCTCAGACTACAATCTAGTATACACTGCTTTAACTGATTGCTTTGTTTTAGGGAGCACCGTGTAAGCTGGTGACTCATTCTGATTGTACTGGGTGCCACAACTGGTTTAGAATATTTAAAATCAAGTTGGAGAAAAATAAAATACTTTCATCTATATTCTCTTGACAAAGAACTCTTCCTCACCTAGTAAAGTCTGCTGTTTCTAATCTAGGTATCAAACCCTCTGAAAAGCAAGAAACTGAGCACTCTATTTCATATTTTTCGCATCACCTTAATTATCTGTGTTGGAATATCGACACTAGCAATGTTGGGATTCCGCATATTGTTAAAATATTCTCATAATCAGTAAGAACTTGAACAATGTATTAGCCACTGCATTTTCACCAGCACTGCAAACTTCCCAACAGCTGCTGTGAGAACACGTGCCCCTCTATTTGTTTCAAATCAGTGTTACCAACCACATCTCACTGTTTCTAAAGGTTCCTGAAGCAATGTGCTCTTCAGGAGTAGATTGCGTAGCAGGATTTTCCCCAGCATATTAAAAATTATGCAGTGGGTATTATCCCTTGTTTCAGATGCAAGCCCACCATTATGAAAGCTCCCAAAATATAAACACAGGAGGGCTTTGATTTAAAAAACAAACAAAAGTAATAAACAAAAACCTTTTAATTTAAAGAAAGGAAAAATGAACAGTGAGGTCTGGTGAGCAGGACTGACTTGAAACTATTAGACACAGTCACCCGTAAAGGTAAAAGACCTAGCAGGAGTGGATAGATTTGGATGTAAGCAAGCAAACATATCTCAGAGGACTTGATGGACAACTACTCACCTGTGAAATCCCACAAGACTCAGTCCCATTTCTTTCACCTGATTCAATGCATAGGTTATAGTCTTTTTGGGAAGTCATAACAAGCCACGGACTTCACAGCCAGCATTAAGTAGAGAATATCCCTCTACAGCTCCATCACCCAGCTCTTCAGGTGCTCAAACAAAATGAGCATTTGGATGAAAGAGATTCCTGAAACTTAATCCGGGCAAGATACAAGTAGTCCCAGTGGGCAGAGAAGTGTTTTGAAGCCTTAGTCAAAACCATTATGTTGCTATTAATCTGATGTTCATCAAGGTTATATATTGCCCACACCTCTGCTTCTTGCCTCACCTTTTCCTTGTTGCCCTTCCCAGGCTATGACCTCCTGTTAACATGAGAATGTAACACCATAATCTTTTGTTCTCCCCAGACTCAGTCAGCAGTCCTTTGTCCATGCCAGGCTAAATGATTTCTTACCTTGATAATGCAAGGTTGAAAGGGAGATTTCTCCCTCCTTCATTAAGAAGTCTTCAGCCTAGAGCCCTTATATAAGTACTGGCCCAACACTGGCCTCCAGTGTTATACTGCTCAGACCTTTTCTTCTGGCCTCACCTCTCAGGGGAGTCCTCCTTTCTCCTACCAATCCGCAGGCGTGTTGCCATTACTCCAGCTCCCTGCAGGTCTCTCTGCAAACTGAGCCACAAGCTTCCCCTATAGATAGTCTGCCAGTCACATGATTTTATCTTGGTCATGTGCTCTGGACCTGCCTTTCCCATCAGTCCCTTACAGGGAACTACATCTCCCAGATTCCCTCTCCAGTCCTTTCCTGGAAGGCCAGTTCTAGTCTTGCAAAAGGAAGCTGCAGAGAATTGTGTTAAATAGCTAGGGAAACACAGCTTCGCAGTATTTCATAACTAATGTGTCGGCTTATTTGGGGTAAGATTGAATCTGTTCAGAGAGAAAAATAGGTTAAAAAGTGTTAATAAATGTGCTAATCATCTAAAATACATATTGGATTTTTCCATAAAATGAACATGTATTCCAATATATTGTAGAACATAAATTAAGGTTCTCTGCTCTGGGCTATTTCTGGCATTTAAAGTAATTGCTGTAATGGATATGTTACAGCTATATCCAGATGTTACTATAGCTAAGATAAATGCTATTAAAAAAAATAACCCACCAGCAAATAGCCAGTGGATTTGCTTTATCATCTTACTGCCACTGAAATGAGCAGCATTCAGACTGAAGGTTTTCAGAGGGCTGAAGTGAAACTCACCATTGGATGACTCACAAATTAAATAAATAGTCTTCCCACCTGAAACTGACATTAAATAAATATTTTGTCATGTGCTCCCTATATTGGTACGTCCACCCAAAAGGTAAGCTTTCCTTTTCCACTGAAGGATCCTCGGTTCACAAGAGACCATGAACCTGATATTCTCCTCTTGCATGGGCCTGTCTTTGAGGAGAGTAAACTAGGAGGAAAATCCACTGCCTTTTGATTATTGGCTGATTGGCACTGATTCTGTACCAGTTTAACTACCGTTTAACAGTGAACATTTGACATGCACATTTTCATCGACTGACTATACCATGATGATGGCTTACAGTATGCTAATCCTGTCACAAACTCTTTTGTCTAGATCACCAACTATATGGAGAGATTAATGGAGTATGACTAAACCAGACTGGTCTGTTCAAGTACTATGGCAGCTGGATTACAGAACATGGTGAGCTTGAATGTGAGATGCAGTGCTGAGGAGTGCTGGACCAGTGTGGAGTAGCCTCACAGGTATTGTGTACTACAAGCATATACCACTGAGATGGAAAGCCCAGCTGTATAGAAGAGTAGTGCACCTCCCGCAATGCTGTACAGTGCAGAAGCCTGGGCAGTATAGAGACGGCAGATTCAATGCCTACAGGTGTTGAGATGAGATGTCTTTGTGTAATAAAAAAAGAGTTTCAGGAAGGGGCAGATTTCAGAATCAAAGCATTAGGATGTCTGTGACATAATGTGTGTGACAATATTCAAGAAGTGTGGTTTCGCTGGTTTGGACACACAGAGGATGAGTGAATGAAGAGGACCTGGGGAAGAAAGCATGCAGGGAAGGTGGTAAGAAAGAAACCCCGAGGAAAGCTGAGGAAGAGCTGGATGGATTGCGTTAAAGAAGATGGTAAGCCTTAGTCCCACTACAGGCAGACCAAGAGAGCAGATGCTTACATGAAGACCAGGCTCCAGATGATGTGATAAAATGAAGAAGTAGTTCACCAACTTTAAGTGAGCTACTGATTCTAGAGATCTCTTTAGTTCCTCAGTTCCTAAAGAGGAAGGACATCCCAGTGCTTACAGTACTAACCTAGACTCTGGGATTTAATTCCCGCTCAGACACAGATCTCCTGTATGAACTTGGGCAAGTCAGTGGAATCAATGGAAGTTAGGATCCTAAATATCTTTGTAGATCTGGGCTTTAGTCTCTGCGTGCTTCAGTTCTCTATCTGTAAAATAGGTATAATTGCACTGCCCTACCTCTCATGAGGATATCTACATTAAAGATTGTGAGGTGCTCAGATACTATGGTGACTGGGCCATACAAGGACCTAAGAAAGACAGATTCCCAAAGAATCAGTTTTCAGTAGATAGCTAGAAGAAAATGTTTGGATCAAGTTATCCTACTCAGCTGTTCAAAAATAAATGGAGGGAAAAGACGGAAATCACAGATCTCAGCTAGACCCTGTCTTACATCCAACTGCAGACTCAACCTTACAAAGTGCTGAGTGTCTCCTGAAATGTCATGAATATTCAGCAGCACCTCTCAGGAAATATGGTACTTTGCAGGATTGTATTCTGTATTGTTATCTGACAGTGATGGACATCTGGCAGACAAAGAAAAACAAGAAATGACTATGATCAAGGCTTCCTGGTTCTGTTCTCTACTCTATTTTTAGCTTATGATGTCACAAGCAGAAATTTCAGCTCTGCTTGTTTAGTATTAGTGACTGGCCACTGATTTTTGTGTCTTATCTACCTATCTTTTTGTGGCCATCATTTTCATTTGTCAGTTGCAGAGGTGTACACCTCTGCTCTTCCTCAGTAACCCATAACACATTATTCACAATAATAGAGTATCTTGGCTTGGGGACACTAGACTATATACTGTCTGTACTTTTTCTGTGGTCTGCCTGTTATAGGCTTGAGTGCCCCAATTTCAAAGCAAACACTTGCACTGAAGGAACTTTTGCTCTTGATGTTTAGGCCCTCACTCCCTCCTCTTAACCTCTGATAATAATAAATAATAAAATAAATAGTAATAATAATAATAAAATATTAAGAAATGTGTGTCCCAGTTTTCTATTGAAAACATCTCATCAATCTATGTCTTGCTCACTACTCTATCTTGAGTACATGTGCTTCAGTCATTCTGGAAATTTTGTTAATTCAAATTAAATAATGTTTCTCAAGCCACCTTTCTTCTCCCCAAAACAGAGTAACAGTTTATTTAGTCACCTACAATACACTTAAGATTTGATCCTGCATGGTGCTCACTACTTTTCACTCCCACTAAACTCAATGGAAGTATAGCATGGACTGGATCAGGCACAAGAAGTTCAGACAATTTGGAGAAGCTTTGGAGAATAATCCAAACTGTGAGTTCATGGTCTACCTACTTGAGACCCTCCATTTCTCCCAGACCATACTGTTGCAGATGCTGTAAGCAGAAGCTCTCAGTTGGAAGTATCTTGATTTAATAAAGAACTAAGATGGCCGTAGAGACTTCTCCATAAAGGGTCTTCAGCTATGGAACAAGTTTCTACTCCCAGTTCAAAATAGCCTGAGATTGTTGTCCATACTGTAAGGTCTATCTTCTTGGTGGGGTTCATAGAGGGTGGATCCTGATGGGGGAGGACTTTATAGAGGACAGGAGTTTTATTGGGGAAAGTCACATCCACAGGGATGTGTCAGGGACGGAGTTATGCTTGGTGGACTTTGCTACTGATTTTGTTTTGGCTGTATGCTTTTTTTTAAATTATGTCAAAGGCTCCCAGAGTTGTAATCAGGTGTCTTTAATTATATTATTTAAAAGTGAATAAATAAAAATGCTATCCAAAGTGAACCTCCAAGGCCTTTTGATTAGTATAGTTCTTATTAATAAGCATGTAGATAGTCGAGATACAATTTATTGCATTGTATGGGACGCAAAATATCTGCTTCCCAGTCATGGACCAAATAATTAAAATAGGTAGCCTGAAAAAGTTTGGAAGTTCTGTTTGGCGAGACTAAGAGAATAAAAAAATGGGACATAGGCACTTTTGAAAATGTAACCCCATTTGAATGAATCACCAGCAAGTCTTCGGCTCCGCCCTTTGCCTCCATCTCTGTGACCTTCCCTTTTCTCAGTGACCATGTTGGACTGAAGGGAACCAAAGTCTTTTAGTGTGTTGTAGGCTGATTAGTCACAGTAAGGGAAGGATGTTTGGATTGATAATGTAGTGACAGTTGTTATATAAGAACATGGATGGATGGATGGATGGATAGAGATGCTTTTGGAGGATTGCATAGGAAGAAGGAGCTGTTGACTTGCAGGCAGTTAGGCACATTGGTTCTTTATCTGAACCAATGTGAACATGAACAAATGTTTTTTTGAATCAGGCAAGTTCTCACTGGTTCCAAACTGGTTCATCCTTAAGGAAATCCCTCTTCCCTTTGTAATCTAACCAGCCAAACACTTGTGTGTATATATTGCAGAGAGGGGACAGAGAAGGAGAAATGCTAGTTCAACCACAAATAATGTACATAATCTATGTTTATAAACAATCTACATCACAAAGAAAAGAAACTGAACAAAATTCCTGACCTTGAAATCAAATAATTTTATCAAATGTCTTTTTACAAAGGCGGAATGCACAACAAATTAAGCGGAAATAATAAGCAGCAGTGAGAAATCACTGATTTGAATCATACATGACAGATAATTGTTTCACTTGAGTGAGGTTTTCACCCAAAACAATGCAGTTTAATAACTAAGCATTTTGTGTGATGTTCTATAAACACAACTAGAAAAGCCCAGCTGCTATAACTATTTTCACTCAAGATTGGGAAATATTTCTCTCACACCCCCAGATCTACAACTCTGGTCATTTTTGTAATGGTGGAGCAAAACCTGAACTTCCAAGCATGGTCAAAGAGGCTGCACCCTTAGAGGTGTTAAGCAATGTAGCAGCTGAGTAAATCACTCATTACTGATACTTCCCTGACCAAAGGGATAGCCTATAGTAATCAACAGGAGATAGCAGGGGTATGTAGTCTAGCTGCAGCTATAAATTTAGAGGCTTCCTGCAAGAGCCCGTTCTTGACCAGAAAGAACCTGTGACAGAGTGAGAAAGAGTTTAGTGACTGAGTGAGCTGCCAAGTTAAAGAGAATTTAGCTGCACTGAGAGCTTGGCTGCAGGAAGAGGAGTCTGAGGGATTTAACCAGTGATGAGGTGCCAAAATCTTAACGGGTTCCCTCCTCACCTCACAACAGGGTCGTTGCCCCCCCACAGGACCCCTGCCCCATCCAAACCCCTCCCGTGTCCCCTGACTGCCCCCAGAACTGGGCAGGAGGGTCTCGTGGGCCACCGTAGTGGGTGCCCACCCCACCCCTAAGAGCCAGAGGCACCTGCCAGACGGCGAGGTGGGGAGTCCCAGAGGTGCTTACCTGGGGCAGCTCCCAGGAAGCATCCGGCAGGTCCCTCTGGCTCCTAGGGGCAGGGGAGCATAGCTGGGAGGGTGCGGGGGGAGCGCCTGCTCCCCCACTGATCACATCAAAAGTGGTGCCTTAAGCGCCGACCTTCCCTGGGTGCTCCGGGGCTGGAGCACCTACGGGGAAAATTTGGTGGGTGCAGAGCACCCATCGGCAGCTCCCCGCCCCGCGCCCAGCCCCAGCTCACCTCACCTCCACTCTGCCTCCTCCCCTGAACACACCGCTCCGCTCTGCTTCTCCGCGCCACCCCTCCCACCCCCGGCTTCCCACGAATCAGCTGTTCGGCGGGAAGCCTGGGAGGACTGAGAAGCAGGTAGCGGCTTCCCGCTCAGGCTGAGGGTGGTGGAGGTGAGCTGGGGTGGGGAGTGGTTCTCCTGCACGCCCCCCGCCAGGTTACCTGCTGCGAAGCGGGTGGCCCTGCTCACACCCCCTACCCCAACTCACCTCCGCCTCCCTGGGCCTGAGCGGGAAGCTGCAGCCTGCTTCTCAGCCTGCCCCAGCTTCCCGCACGAACAGCTGATTCGTGGGAAGCCTGGGGGGCAGAGAAGCAAAGCGGGGCGGCGCGTTCAGGGGAGGAGGCGGAGCAGAGATGAGCTGGGGCCAGGGGTGGGGTGGGGAGCTGCCGGTGGGTGCTCTGCACCCACCAAATTTTCCCCTTGAGTGCTCCTATGGAGTTGGTGCCTAAGGCGCCACTTTTGGCTGGTTAAATTTAGAAGCCCTTTTAGAACTGGTTGTCCCTCGCGGAACAACCGGTTCTAAAAGGGCTTCTAAATTTAACAACTGGTTCTAGCAAACCGGTGTGAACCGGCTCCAGCTCACCGCTGGATTTAACAATTAGAAAGGCACAAAGGCCCCAAGAAAACCAACTGACAGAATAAAGAAAACTCAATACACTTAAACATACCCTAAACTTAAGCTAAATAGAAAAGCCCCAAGAATAAAAATGCAGTCAGAAGAGCAGCAGCAGAGTGGGGCATACCCAGTTCTTTGCATTGTAATAAGTAAACATTTCTAATTACCTGCCTTGTGGGCAGGTGGCGTATGTACGCATATGGTGCAAACAACTCATGGCCCTCAGAGACAGAGTACAGACTCTGGAGGCCACTGTGGCTGAACAGGAGGGAGCAATGGGAGATAGAGTGTGCTGGGACCTACTTTCCAGATGATGTCATGATATCCTCTCACACTGAGGATATCCTTTTGTGGGCATGGACTCCAGTTATTAGGAAGAGACAGGCAATACTAGTGGGGATTTGATTATTAGAAATATAGAAAGATAGCTAGGTCTGTCATGACCAGGAGACCACCACAGTGAACCGCCTGCTCAGTGCAAAGATAATGGATCTCATAAGACATCTAGATACTCTTACAGTGTAGTCCTGTGGTCCTGGCACCTGTAGGCACCAATAACACAGGGAAAGTAGGAGAGAGGGACCGGAGGCCAAATTTAGGCTGGTAGATAAGAGATGAAAAATCCAGGACCGCCACGGTAGCATTCTCTAAAATGCTCCCAGATCCATGCATATGGCCAAAAAGACATGCAGAACTGCAAGGTCTCAGTGTATGCATGAGAAAATGGTGTAGGGAGGAGGGATTTAGATTTATTAGGAACTAGGGAAACTTTGGAGAAGTAATGGCCTATTCAGGAGGGATGAGCTTTCCATAGCTCCCATTGGCGAATGGCGAACCGCAGCCACTGGGAGCTGCGGGCGGCCGTACAAGTGTAAACAAACTGTCTGGTGGCCTGCCAGCAGATTACCCTGATGAGCCACAGGTTGCCCACCACTGTTTTAGAGGATTTTTTTTAAAACTAAGGGATAGGGAAAGGCAGCAAGTATGGAGAAGCACATAGTCTGGGTGGAGATGTCCCTTAGGGATGAAATTATTAAAGGGGGAACTCTATCCTAGTAAAGAAGATAGGCAAGAAGTTGGTAAAGTATAGGTAGGAGCTAGAGAGGAACACTCAAACAAAACAGAGTCATATTTAAAAATAACTAATGAAGACAAGCAACTGAATATTGACAAAATGTACCAGTACTTACAAACAGGTGCTAGAAGTCTAAATACTAAGACTGGTGAACTAGAGTGCCTGGCACTAAATGAAGATATTGATATAATAGGCATTACAGAAACTTGATGGAATGAGGATAATTAATAGGACACAGAAATACCAGGGTATAAAATATATATAAATGACAGAGTAGGTTGCCCTGAAGGGGGGAGTGGTATTATATGTAAAGAAGGCAGAGTGTCAAATAAGGTATACATCTTAAATCAAACAGAACCATTGAATCTCTATGGATAGAAATTCCATGCTTGAATAAAAAGTATAGCAGTAGGAATATACTGCCGACAACCTGACCAGGATGGTGACAGTGACAATGAAATGCTAAGGGAGGTTAGAAAAGATACAAAAAGCAGGAAGTGAAATAATACTGGGTGATTACCACTATTCTGATGTTTACTGGGTACACGTTACCCCAAGACGTGATGCAGAGATAAAATTTCTAGACATCATAAATGACGGCTTCTTGGAGTAGCTACTCCTGGAACCCACCTGTCTGGGGAGAGACAATTCTTGATTTAAACCTAAGTGGAGCACAAGATCTTGTCTAAGAGGTGAACATAGTTAAACCGCTTGTGAATACTGACCTAAGGTAATTAAATTTAAGATTCTTATTGGAGAATAATGCCAAAAGACCCCACCACAGTCACTTTAAAAAGGGGAAAACCACAAAAATGAGGATGCTTTTTTGATGGAAATTAAAAGGAACCATCACAAGGATTAAATGCAACATGAGGGCTATTTAAAATGCGACATGAGGGCTATTTAAAAACATGATAATAGAAATTCAGACTAACTGTATATCTGAAATCAAAGAAAATAAGAAGACCAAAAGAGTGCCACCATGGCTAAACAGCAGAGTAATGGACACTATTAGAGGCAAAAAGGTATCTTAAAATTTGGATGTCAAAACCTAGTAAGGATAATAGGAAGGAGCACAAATTTTGGCAGGTTAAGTGTAAAAGTATAATAAGGCAGGCCAAGAAAGAATGTGAGAAGCAAATTGTTAAAGATGCAAAAACTAACAGTAAGAAACAGTCATGGGGGCTACTAGATGACAAAGGTGCTAAAGGAGCACTCAAGGAAGACAAGGCCATTGTAGAGAAGCAAAATGAATTTTTTGCATTGGTCTTCACTGCAAAGGAGATGGGGGAGAGCACATGAGGCCTATACTTTTAAGGGTGACAAATCTGAAGTACTGTCCCACATTGCTGTTAGCAGAAGAGGTTTTAGAACAAATTGATAAATTTGTTATAAGTCACCAGGACCAGATGGCATTCACCCAAGAGTTCTGAAGGAACTCGAATAAGGAATAAGGAACTACTAACTATAGTGTAACCTATCATTGAAATAAGCCCCTGTAGCAGATGACAGGAAAATTACTAATGTAGTGCTGATTTTTCAAAAGGGCTCCAGAAGTGATCCTAACAATCACAGGCTAGTGAGTCTAATTTCAGTACCAGGAAAATTGGTAGAAATTATAGTAAAGAACAGAATTATCAGATACATAGACAGACATGACTAGTCGGGGAAGAACCAACACAGTTTTTGTAAAGGGGAGTCATGCCTCACCAATATAAAAAAATTCTTCGAGGTGTCAACCAGCATGTGGATAAGGGAGATGCAATCAACATAGTGTACTTGGATATTCAGAAAGCCTTTGACAAGGTCCATTACCAAAGGCTCTTAGTAGTCATGGGACAAGAGGGGAGAGCTATTCCTGTAACCCACAAGGGGAGACACAATTCTTGATTTAAACCTAAGTGGAGCACAAGATCTGGTCTAAGAGGTGAACATAGTTAAACTGCTTGCTAATAGTGACCTAAAGCTATTAAAAATAGTTAAGTCCAAAGCTCTGTGTGTAAAGAGTTACAAGGGAAATCTCATAAAACTGTCTGACTGGGCAACAAAATGGCAGATAAAATTCAATATAGATAAATGCAAAGTAATGCACATTGGAAAAAATAATCCCAACTATAGATATATAATGATGAGTTCTAAATTAGCTGTTACTGCTCAAGAAGCAGATCTTGGCATCATTGTAAATAGTTCTCTGAAAACTCCAACTCAGTGTTCAGCAGCAATGAAAAAAAAGCTAACAATGTTAGGAACGGTTAGAAAAGGGATAGAAAATAAGACAGAAAATATCATAATGCCACTATATAAATTCTGTGTTCAGTTCTGGTTGCCCCATCTCAAAAAAGATATAGTGAGACTGGAAAAGGTTCAGAGAAGGGCAACACAGATAATCAAGGGTATGAAATGGCTTCCATATGAGGAGAAATTAAAAGATATTTGGGCTGTTCATTTTAGAAAAGAGTTTACTACAAGGGGGATATGATAGAGATCTATAAAATCATGAATGGTATGGAAAAAGTGTATAAAGATGTATCATTTATTCTTTCCCACAATACAAAAACCAGGGGTCACCAGAAATTAATCAGTAGCAGGTTTATTACAAATAAAAGGAAGTACTTTTTCACACAATGCATAATTAACCTGTGGAACTCATTCCCATGGGATGTTCTGATGGCCAAAAATATGACTGTGTTAAAAAAAGAACTCGATAAATTCATCAATGTCTATTAGCCAAGATGATAAGGGTCATACTCCCATGTTCGGGGTGACCATTAAATAAAAAAGCTTTCAGAAATTGCCATATTCTATACATTTCCCCTGAAACTCCACTACTGGACACTGTCAGAAACAAGATACTAATACTAGTTGGATTATTGGTCTGACCCAGTATAGCAGTTCTTATGTTCTTAAAAACAAAGAAGAATTTGAACAAACATGATCCACAAGAACAGATCATTAAAATGGAAAGACTATACAATTGCCTGTTAGTAAACAAGAGAAGGAAGGATTGCCCAGTGGTTAGGGCATTAACCTAGAAATTGGAAGACCAAGATTCAAGCCTCTATTCTGCCAGCAACTTTCTGTGTGATCTTGATCAAGTTACTTATGGCCAGATTTTTAAAGACACCTAAAGATGTAGATAGGAGCCTAAGTCCAAAAACACCTAGGCACCTAAGTCCCCTTGATTAAATATTGTAAGGCTCTTAAGTTTACATACCACAGTAATAGAGGCCATACAAGTACCTAAGATAGATAAACGGTGATGTCAAGCTGCCATAGCTGTGTCTATGGAGGAAATGCTTAAAATGCAGCACAGAGTTTTGGCTGAATGACATTTATGGACAGAAACCCAACATGTCCTGATTAAAAGGGTCTCAAAATTTTCCCCGTCATGACCTCTTTTGTGAATGTCCATTTATATTGGATAGATAGGCACTCATATTAATTAATAACTATATCCATACACTTCCAAACACTGAGCCAAATTCAGCAAAACTGGTCCAGGGAGATGTAGATTGAATCTCCCTGATCTAGGTTAGCTCAATGTGCCAGCTGAGAGATTCACCTCTCTACAAGACAGCCTATGGTCTTGCTCTGCTTTAAAGGGTTATTTATGCTTATTTTGTGTGTCTCCATTAGAATATGGTTGCTATTTTTTGCAATTTAAAAATAAAAGAAAATGAAATGCATAGGAGGGGGAATAAAAAGGCTGCTGTCAGGGTTCCCTCCCCACTCTGAACTCTAGGGTACAGACATGGGGACCCGCATGAAAGACCCCCTAAGCTTATTTCTACCAGTTTAGGTTAAAACTCCCCAAGGCACAAATTCTCCCTTGTACCTTGGATTAGGTAATGCTGCCACCACCAAGTGATTTAGACAAACTCAAGGAAAGGACCACTTGGAGTTCCTACTCCCTCCTAATATCCTCCCAAGCCCCCATGCCCCCTTTCCTGGGGAGGCTTGAGAATAAACAAGATGAGCACAGACCAACCTTGGGTTTTTTTAGGACACTAAAAAAACCCAGTCAGATTCTAAAAGAAACAGAACTTTATTATCAAGGAAAAAAAAGGTAAAAGAAGCACCTCTGTAAAATTAGAGTGGAAGATAATCTTACAGGGCAATCAGATTCAAAAACACAGAGGATTTCCCTCTGGGCCAAACTTTAAAGTTACAAAAAGAAAACCAGGAATACACCTCTCAGCTTAGAGAAAATCACAAGCCAAAACAAAAATAAGCTAACGCATTCCCTTGCTAGTACTTACTAATTCTAATGGAGTTGGATTGCTTGCTTCCTTGATCTGTGTCTGGCAAGCACACCGAACAGACAGACCAAAAACCTCCCCTCCCCCAGATTTGGAAGTATCTTGTCCCCTTATTGGTCCTTTTGGTCAGGTGCCAGCCAGGTTACCTGAGCTTCTTAACCCTTTACAGGTAAAAGGATTTTGTGCCTCTGGCCAGGAGGGATATTATAGTATTGTATACAGGAAGGTTGTTACCCTTCCCTTTATGTTTATGATAGCTGCAGTCATGGTTATGGATCTAATAAGGTATGTCTACACTACATTGTAAACCCTAGTCTGTGGGACCTGCACTTGAAGATTGGTGTTTCCATGCCTGTGCTTGAGCATCCAAACTGCATTGTAAACCTGGGTCTCAACTGTGGTAATGTATCCATACTGTGCTCTGCAGAACTTCTGACTCAAAGGCTGGGTTTGCAGCTTGAGCTGTGTCCACATTGCAAAATGACAGGGCTTGGATCCAAATCTCAGTGGGAGTCAGGCTCAGGCCCTCCCTCCCCTCTGCCCAACTATGTCCTAGAACTCAGGTCCTGAATGCTTGCTGATCTGAGTCAGACATATTTGTGTGGGATGACAGGCAAGTTTGGGCT
Source organism: Caretta caretta (assembly GCF_965140235.1). Taxonomy (NCBI): domain Eukaryota; kingdom Metazoa; phylum Chordata; order Testudines; family Cheloniidae; genus Caretta; species Caretta caretta. The sequence continues at coordinate 35,448,111 of NC_134208.1, forward strand.
CAAACCTGAGTCTGAGTCCAGGTTTACCATGCTGTGTAGACATACCCAGAGAGTCCTCTCCTTTTTGTAAGGGTAATGCTGCAGTTCAGCACAGCCCACATAAAGTTCAAGTGGACATGTCATCCATTTGACTCACAAACTACTGCCAGCGTTACAAGCAGTGCTCATTCTCACACCCTTGATTGGCCTGTTGCACTGAAATCAACAGGAGTCTTTCCACTGACTTCAATGGCCCTATGTGCCTAGGACATGCTCAGTTTCTCAATGAGGTACTGTTGAACATAGCATTAGGAAATGTTACCATTTTAAGCATTTAAGAATGTAAACCCAATAGTGCCCTCGACCCACTACAGCCTGTATGGGGTCACCACCCACAGTTTGGCAAATGCTGAATTAAAGGAAACAGCCCATAGAATAGTGATGAAACCAACAGAATTAAATTGAAGTTACTCTAAAATCCTATAGAATTTAACAGAGAATTATATCCTTTCTGTAGCTTTTCTTAATCATCCCACAGAATTGTACAACAGGGATAAAATTCTCTATCAAGTTCTACAGGATTTAAAAAACAAAAACAAAAACAAAAAACCACGTTAGAAAAGTGGTATTTTCAGTTCTGTAGGAACTTTCCATAAGGGAACTGAAGAGTCCCTGCATGACCATCACAACGTTGCTAATGTCCTATGTCCTAATCTGACCAAAGTAATTTAGTTATGATCACAGTCATAAATCCCATGAATAAAACATCTTCTACCTAGGTACTAAAGGAGTTATTACTGCATTATGGGAAGAATCTTCCCTTTTGAAGAAAGAACCGTACATTGCCTCTTTTTGATTTCCCAGGAAGGTTTAAATGTCATGGCAGTGTTGAGAGGAACAGAAGATATTTCTCTATGTCCCAGAGTATATCCTCACTCAGAAATTATACCACCAGTTACTAATTAGCAAAATCCACATCCTCACACCTGTAAACCAGATGTCGATGAGCATACAAATGCAGCCACAGTAATTCACACATTTTCTACCACATTAGAGGCTGGTAAATCATTATACTGTAATGTTAAAAAAAAAGTAAGATAATAATAGAAAGTCTCTCAGCAGCTGTCATTGTGGTAGAAACAACACACCCCTGCTAGACAGCATTAACAATCCACTAAGTCTCATTGCCCTGGATCACTGCCAAAAGGCTTACATCACCACTAACATCAAATCTCATACTGTAATAATGTACTTTAAAATTCATCAACAGACCTCTTTAAAAAAAGAGGAGTAAAAGGCTGGCCATGCAATCTCTGAGATGCTTTGTATACTATAGCATGTAGTTAGTTAATAAGCTGACATTCAAATAGATAGAGCTAACCTAGAGAGACTATTATTAAATTACATTGTATCCCATGGTAGAGAATACAGTTGGACCTGAAATCCCTATTGTGGTGAATTGGGTTTCATTTAATGAAATCTTCTTCATTATATCCCAACTTGATGGAATGAAAGCGAAGTAAATCTCTCAGGCACACAGTCAAAAGTAATCTCTGATCTCCTAAGGTGACAATGCCCTCAACATGATTAACATTTTTAGATTTGCTAAATGTCTCATATGGTGAAGACTAGCGGTGGTCCCTGGGTATTTTAGTATCATCAATAGTGCAACCTTAAAGCAGCAGAGTTCTAACTAGGGAGGAATACACTGACTCTGAGCTGCAAATGGACCACCACACTCTGTGCCTACCAGGATAGAACAGTGAAGTAGGCCTGTGAGGATAAGTTCTCTGGTTGATCTGGGTCACCAAAATCCATCCTGTAGAACCATGCTATTTCAGTCTGATTCTGCATATGCTTTTTTTTCCCCCTTCTGAAAGCATAGCACATGTATGTGGATCCTTCTTGGGCTCTCATCTAGTTTAACTCCATTCCTCCCAGCCTTAGATCAAAATGATAATGCTTTATGGGCACAGAAGATCAGATATATATTAGAAATGCATACTCCTTTCTGCAAGCATCAGGGGATTTACAGAATTACAAAATATGCATGCAGTGTGCCTCTGCATCCCTGCACCCAATACTGAAATGTAATCATTTTTTTCTAAGTGGAGAGCCTAAAGGTAGGCATGTAAATGTATATTTAGGCACTTAATACTCAGTGATTGATATTCAAAATGTGGACATCAGTGAGAGCTCTGGGTGCTCAGCCCTTTTAAAACCAAGCCTTTTACTTAGGTGCCTAAACATGGTTGGAAAATGTTGGTCTATTCTCAGGCATGGGTGGGGGAGGAATTACTGCCCAATACAAGTCAATACGTGTTGCAGTGAATGATCTATATTGAAATAAGGGGCTTAATTCTCCAAAGGAGCAAACATCTTCAGCTCCTATTGGAATCAGAAGGGAATTCCAGGTACTCAGTACCTCACAGGGTTAGGCCCTAGAGCTGCTAGAAGAACAGGGGAAACAGATAGCTCAGTGGTTTGAGCATTGGCCTGCTAAACCCAGGGTTGTGAGCTCAATCCTTGAGGGGGCCATTTAGGGATCTGGGGCAAAAAATGGGGACTGGGGGTTGGACTAGATGATCCCCTGAGGTCCCTTGCAACCTTGATATTGTATGATTTTATCACAAAAATGTATATGAAAAGGTTCCCCCCTTTTTGTTACACAATTTGCATGTAACCTTAGCCCTGAGGCATAACTGCAGCTTTCCCCCTTTTCTCCTCAGAGTTACAGGTCCTGGGTTCACCTATAAGGGTGCCTGGTACCTCTGCCCAAGGAAACCCCTCTGGGTGCAGAAAACACAGAGGGCTTGTCCATTGGGGAAATATTTAACACAGTCTGTTACAGAGGAATGTCAGTCAGAGCACACACAAAAATAAAATATTTATCACAATTCCCAGAGTAATAAAACAGTAACCCAGGCTTTATTAGGTATGGTGAACTCAGGATGGGGGGAAATGGAAAAAGGGATCGGGATAATAGAAGTCAAACACAACAATACATAAACTCCACCTCTCCCAAATGTACAGCCAGTACAGCCCACCTTATGCTCCCTTCCAGCATCTTTCCGGGCAAATACACACTTTAGGCTCAGTCTTTGATAGGTGGTGCTGTGCTGAAGTCAGTGGCTGGCTTAATACAAAATAAACAAACAGGGGTGTTCTTACAAAGTATCCACACCAAGGATGATAAGCTCATCCTTCACAGTTTCTGGTCTGGCTGACCATTAGGTTGGCTCTTGGTAGCCTGACCATGACTCTACTCAGGCTCCTGGGTTTCTGGTCTCTACTGAGATGACATGTTCAATATCCCAGAAATCCCAAAAGGTCTCAAAGTTTTCCCATACATAAGAATGTGGAGGGTAGACAGGTCACATCTGGCTGTGATCCTTCTCACCCCACTACACTCCAAATACAATCACAACTGAAAGTGAAACCAAGCCCTTTGTCTCTGAGTTCTAGCTTATGATTGGTTCCGGGAGTGTTGCCAGCTGGCTCTATCTCCACCACAGACCCGAGGCCAGTGTTCTCAGACTTTTGTACTGGTGACCCCTTTCACATAGCATGCCTCTGAATGCAACCCCCCCCCCCCACATAAATTAAAAACACTTTTGTATATTTAACACCATTATAAATGTTGGATGCAAAGCAGGGTTTGGGGTGCAGGCTGACAGCTCATGACCCCCTAATAACCTCACGACCCCCTGAGGTGTCCTGACCTTCAGTTTGAGAACCGCTGCCCTAGGCCAGGGGAATAGCATCCTGAGCCTCTGTAGCCACTGCTGCTGTAGTCTGGGATGAGTCCCCTTGAGCCTCACTGTGGTATTTCAGGAGTAGTATCTCCAAAGGGATTACACACAATTCTAAGTTTTTCAGTCAGTTCAGCTGGGCTCAGAGCAATGTGACTAGACACACACAGACAACAAATTTTCAAACTTGGCTGCATACATTGTGGGTATTGTCCATGTAAACCCTTCCATTTTGAAGACTAGCAAGCATTGATCTATGTCAAATACATAATTAAGAACTTATACTCACCTTTATCCTTTTGCTCATGCAGATGATAGCTTGTGGGTGCAATATAGAAAAACAGATGTAGTTTGTTTTGGTCCTGCTTTGAGCAGGAGGTTGGGCTAGATGACCTCCTGAGGTCTCTTCCAACCCTAATCTTCTATGATTCTATGAATATGGGTTTAGCATAACCAATGACTGCATGGGCAAGCTAGGTGGGAACAGGTTAGGGGGTGAGCTGCAAACACTTGGCTCACAGTGACACAAATTATTTCAGTGTTGTGTGAAAGAAGAGAACGTTTGACCTTCCTTGACTGTGATTAGCTGAAATCCTTCTCTTAGGATATAATATCACTTATTAGCTCTATGCCATCAGTTTAATACAGCCATAAAACATTTGTTTTGATTTTCTGGTTCATATATTCCCCTCACCTATCAGGACACATTCAGAGGGTGGTTACAACTCTCATATACTGGAAAGACAGAGACTTTTTAGTAAATAACAATATTAAGCACTGTGATGGGATGTACAAACCCCACTCTGGGCCACACAGGCTTAACAAGCTAACATGTGCTCACGTAGTACCACCCCATCACACCTGAGAGAGAGGTCAGAACTGAAGGGAGACACTTAAGAGGGAAATCCCTGTTGATGACAGACGAGGGAACATAAGAATGGTCATACTGGGTCAGACCAAAGGTCCATCTAACCCAGTTTCCTGTCTTTCAACAGTGGCCAATGCCAGGTGCCCCAGAGGAGAGAGAGAAGACATTCATTCAGGGAAGAGAGCAGACATTCATTCCTCAGCCCCCAGAGAGGGGGTTAGCTAAAGACAGGAGCTTCTCAGATGCTGTCCGATGGTCCCTCCCTGAAGGAAGGAAAGGAGGTCCACGCTGACTCACCTTGAGAAGGCACCATTCCCCTCTATTACTTGCAAACTCGATTTAGGGCCACAGCCCGCAAGCACCCTCTGAAGGAAGCAAGCCTAAATCCAATTTTGGGATGATTCAGTTGCGTTAATTCCTTTTTATTCTATTCATTGACAACCCCAGAAGGGACAGGCTGTCTGGGGGCCAGTCGGAGGGCGAGCCTCTTTGGACTGGAACTGGAGTGGGAAAATCACCCAGACATCAGAACCTAGGGAGCACCATGGGGAAGGAATGCTGGTGACAAGTGCTCACACTTTACATCTTCAAAGCACTGTGAAAAATATTGATTATGTTTTAGATTCACAAGCAGTGGAGTATTTTTAGCAGCCAAAATCTAACCATTTATGCAAGCACCATGAGCATACTTCACCCAAGCTGAAAAGATTCTTGCCATTTTGTTCCTTTGGGAAACCTGAGACAGGCAATGAAAAGAGAAAGGAAAGTAACCACACCAAAAAAAGGGAGCATTGGAGGTGTGATCAACAGTAATTAGCCAAATGTGAATAAAAATCAACCATCCTCCCACTGAACTGGATCTGACCAAAGGATTCAATTCATGCATGTTTGCACCCTGGCGCATGTGAGCTTTTTGCACTCAGTCACTATAAACTACTAGAAAACGGAACAATCTGACATCAGAATAAAAAATAGACTGAAACCTATTATCCCATCACTTGTTCTCAACTTTACAATGAAAAATTCAATTGAACCCTGACAACTATCTACTTATTCAGACAGCAGTGAGCTGCAGAACACTTTATTAGCTTTAAATGTTTTGGTGAAGGGAATAGTTATAAAAAATAATAGGTGCAATTGATCATAGAACCATAGGGTTAGAAGGGACCCCAAGGGTCATCTAGTCTAACCCCCTGCCAAAATGCAGGATTTGTTGTTTCTGAACCATCCAAGACAGATGGCTACCCAGCCTCCTCTTGAAAACCTCCAGTGAAGAAGCTTCCACAGCCTCCCAAGGCATTCTGTTCCATTGTCCTACTGTTCTTACAGTTAGGAAGCTTTTCCTGAGATTTAATCTAAATCTGTAGTTTGCTATGTAGTATGCTGTAGTTTGAACCCATTGCCTCTTATCCTGCCCTCAGTGGCAAAGAACAATTTTGCTATGTCCCTTTTTGGCATCCCTTTAGTTTTTCAAGCACCCAAGTTCCTTTTTTCAGTGCAGCCAAACAGAAGCATTTAATTAATATACTTATAATGGTTATAGGGGTTGCTTATGATATGAATTCAGTTTATGAATATTCACTTACATTGCTGAACAAGCCTACAATATGGCATGGCAGTCAGGTTTTGTTCACAACAAGGATACCAGTGGTAAGGAGTGCAGCAAATTGGCAGAGTGCTATGTGGAAGACTATGTAATGCTTGCTCACACTGAGCCAAATTGATTGCATTGACTTCAAAGGGTCCGGGATGAATTTACCCTACAGTGTCTGGTCTTTGATAATGCTGTGCCTTGCTCTTTTGAGCACTACACTATGGGCTGGATTGTGAAGTTACAACCCAGATGAAGTAAGTGATATTGCATAGGTGCCCTGTTTCACAACCAAGGCAGGAACAGGTCTGTGACTCACAATCTGGTTCCTTTTTGCTCTTGCTCTAGTTGAGACTTAAATATGCAGTAACGAAACAGCTGGCACAAATTATTTCCTCTCTGTAGCGGCTCATGTGCACATACTGGTGCATTAGGAGAAGTGGATCCAAGACTCCACCCACTCCCCAGCCCTGTTTGCCCATTCCCCACCCACCTACATGGGAAAGGGAGTAGCAAACTAGCTCTGGTTCCTACTCACCTACACAGGTTCCAGCTTCTTATGCCCCATTACTGCCTTATGTGGGTGCACAAGAAAGCTCACCATTGAGTCCTGAGTACTTGAATAAAAAGAGTAAATGGATCATTTTGCTGTCAATGATGAATGCTCTCTTCTTCTCCCTAACATTAAGGGCTTTGTTTTTATGTGACAGACCATTTATGGGGTAGATACAAGAAAGGTTGTGTAGGCTTTAAATATCAGCTACCATAAGGAAGAAGAGAACCATGAAAAATTCTTAGATTGTCAACACAACTAAAAAGCCAGCAAAAACCATTGTAATTTAAGCAACAAGCCTGACTTTTCCTCTGACAATGAAAGTAATGTTTAAGGAGACCCCTTATGGAGAAAATATTCCCTCCACTATCTGATACACAGTCCTATCTACAGGTTACCTTTATGACAACCTGCAGAAGCAGCCAGCAGGCAGATGGACAGAAAACTGAATGCTCTGTTGGCTGCCTGCCATTCTCTGTATGGTGGCTGATAATAATACTTAATCAAATTCCTATCTGGGTCTTTATCTCACACCAATGTATGCATGTATTCACTTGTTATTTGGATCACGTCTCCTCAGTGCTAGTAACAATTTGAAAATGATAACATTCACTGCTATTTTTATTTCTCTTGCAGTGAAAGACAGGATTCCACCCTCCCTATCCACCCCTCTCCCTCCCCCAAGACACATATATTGGATTATTGGCCTTCAGTTGAACTCTTTTACCAGGAGCCGTTTCCTTGCAGATTAACGCTCTAACAGAAAGCCTTCCTGTTTATGAAAATGAAGAATTCATATACAAAGCTGAACTTGGCTACAGTAGAGGATGAATGTTTAAGGGGCTGGTACGAGAGAACACTGCATTACTGTTAATAAATCCTGGCCAGCGTGAAGATTCTGACAATTGTCCATCCTTGGAGCTCTAAAGAGGTGACCCAAGTCACACACAAATGAAGAGGTTAAAATCATTACACCACTGAAAAGAAGTGAATCTTTAAAAGGCATATTTTACTGATTGCTAACCTCTCCATTTTTAAGGTTGAAGCCTTAACAGGTTTATTATGTCTTGTGAACTAAATTCTGCTCTCAATTGCTCTTGTTTTACTCCAAATTTTATATTGATGTAGCAGAGCTCAGGATCTTTCCCACAGTTTAAGCCTCAAATGGCACAGAGGTTAGGGAGAGCAGAAACAAGAGCCCTTTATGTAAATGATGTTTTTAATATGGGAGTGTGACAATCAGGGTCGAAACACTCCAAGGGAAGAACTAGGGATCTGAAACCCAAAGAATAAGCAATTGAATCAACTGATAGTATACGATGTAACTCCGTAAAAAAAAATATCAAGATAGATCTTTTATGAAAGCTTGTAATGTCCTAAACCTAACAATTATGAGATAGGTCTACAGGTTATGGTTATGAATTTATGTAAATAGAGAACTAGCTCATAAAACTTTGCCTCTACCTCACAACAGGATGGCAGTCAGCCAGGCAGGGAGGGGTTGCCTCCCTACCCAGACAATACTAGCTCCAAGCACCTAGCATTGTACAACCCAAGAAAAGACAAATGATGGGCCATTAGGGTTAATGGGAAAACACAGACATCCTGGCTAGAATTTCCCCACCCTAAGTAATCATGAATCACCATGCCAGGAGAAAAGAAAAGAAAAAAGCCTCTTTTAAAAGGAGGCTTGAAACTGAAGTCCTCATCCGGAACTGAGGGATAGTCTTAAAGGCAGGGGACTGTCTGTGAACACTGGATCCCACTTATGGTTAGGGGGCACACTCCGGCACCGATTCCGTCAGTGCTCTGGGGATGGAGCACCCATGGAAAAAAAATAGTGGTGCTCAGCACCCACCGGCCACCTGCAGATCAGCTGTTTGGCTGGGGGTGGGAGGCACTGGGGAGAGGAGGTGGAGTGGGGGCAGGAAGAAAAGGGAATTTATTCCATATAGAAGTGTAAAGCCTGAAGATGTGTCTGTGTGTGTATTTTCTGTGTAACTTGTATGTGTCTGTTTCCCTTACTTTTTCGTCTTTGAATCTGTGATTTTTCTACCAAAATAAATCTTTTATTTATTTTTACCCCAGCAGGTCTCCGATGTGCAAACTGTGTATGCCAAAGAGAGCTGATAACTGGGGGCTGTTTTCACATCTTCGGCAAATAACAAACCAGACGTGAAAAGTCTGAGTGCCTAGTAGTTAAGAATGGAGGATAAACCGATTTGGGGCATCTTGGGACCAGAAAGGCCGTTGGGTCACCCTGCAAAGGGATAACTAGGCTGATGTAAGCCAGGCTAAAACCCTTATGCTTACAGGCTGACTACTGGTGTCAGGGCTTTGAGCCATAACATTAAGGCACCCAAAGTTAAAAGGCAGGTGGTGAAAACCCCTTGACTTGCCTGGGTGATCCCCAAACCGTCATAGGGAATGACTACTAATGCTTAGGTTAAGCCTTGGAGCATGCATAGCATGAATTAGATGTTGAAGCTGGCTGCCCATCCTTTTAATGGAAGTGTTGGGCCTGACACTGACTCCCGAGTGCTTACTAAATATTATACCCCAGAGCCAGCCAGGGGATAGGCAATGTGGGAATCAAGCATTTCAAATACCAGATGTTTCTTGGTGGGTACTGCAGCAACATCACTCATTCTGCCTGAGCCAGGACGGGTGACAGCAGAAAAGCACACCTCTCATATTGTGGTAACATGTGGCCTTCAGCGATCACTCAAGATATGTCTACACAGTATCAAGGAGCAAGCCTCCTGGTCTGGGTCCACAGACTTGCAGTAGCAGGGCCCAGGCTAGTGCACTAAATGTAGCTGTGTAGACAGCACTTTGATGTTGTGGCTCAGGATGGAACTCAGGCTCTGAAGCCCACCCCCTACCGCAGGCTTCAGAGCCCAAGCTCCAGCCCTAGCTGTAACCACTACACAGGTATTTTTAGTGCACTAGTGCAAGGGGGGGGGGGGCTTGCGCCCAGATGCAGCATAGACATATCCATGATGATGACAGTAGATCTGCTACTGGTGAAAGGTGCCATATAAGATTTAGATATTATCAATTATTATGTGTTCAGTTCCAACATGAGCTTCTGCAGCACCATGCCCAGACTTAAGGGCACAGTCAGGGGTGAGAGTGAGCTGGTCCGGGCCTGTACTGTGTACCGGTCAGAACCCGCACCAGCCCATACCCAGCCCACATTAAAGCGCTACCTCAAAGCGCTGCCGCGGCGGTGCTTTAACATTGCTGCCCCTTCTCCCCGTCGGCTGCCCTGCAGGTAGGGTCCGTACCAGCAGCGCTGCCCACAGGGGAGGCAAAAGAGGCAGGGACATTAAAGCGCTGCCATGGCAGCGCTCTACGGATGGTCCTTTGCCGCGGTGGCACTTTAATGTTGCTGCGCCCCCGCCCCCATCGGCGGGCCCCCGTTAGAGTTTGCTGGGGATCTGTGCTAGCCCTTTTTCGGCTATCTCAGATCAGAGGGTTTTCCTGTCTCTCTCATGTGTCATAGAGAATGGGAAGGGAGAGGTGGTTTCTATGAACCCTCCCTCAAATTATGTTTCTGAATTATGCCCATTTTTGGCTTCAAATGACCCTGACCCTCACATGTTCCATGAAGTTAGGGTGAGTACAACCCATGGCAGCCAGCAAAAGCAAGAGAGAAGAAACACATTGTTGGCAGGCATAGACAAACTAGCTGGAAAAGTCAACAAACCAGCATGAATGTAAGGCCTTGTCTACACTTACTGGGGGTTCAATGCACGGCGATCGATGCATCAGCAGTTCATTTAGCAGGTGTAGTGAAGACCCGTTAAATCGACCGCAGATTGCTCTCCCAACGACTCCTGTACTCCCCCTGAATGAGAAGCGCTAGGGGAGTTGACGGGAGAGCGTCTCCAGTCAACATCGTGTAGTATGGACCCCATGGTAAGTAGATCTAAGTATGTCAACTTCAGCTATGTTATTCACGTAGCTGGAGTTGTGTAACTTAGATCGATCTCCCCCTTTAGTGTAGACAAGGCCTCAGGCTTTTGCCTCAAACCAAACACAAACTTTATTTTAGATTCAAATTGGTTTAAGCTAGCCCCATAGTGAGATTTGGGAATCCTGTCCCAGCAAAGTTTAAGAGTCACTGGCAGGTCAAATCTGGCCCAAATCAAAGGGTTTTACAAAAGCTTGGCCTATGAAAGCAAAAGTTACTAGAAACTGAATAGTGAAATGGCCTCATTTATTTTAACTGGTCAATCTGAGAGAAAAAACAAACAATATAAATACTAAACAGTAAACAAGATTTTAAAAATAGTCAGTTTAAATCATCTTAGGTAGGTAAGTGTGTATATATATATATGTGTGTGTGTGCGCGCACACACACACACACTCATTTTTTCATGTTACAAAGAAAAGCATCCTTTGGTTACAACTCCACCCACCCCTCCCAAAACAGTACATTAAATATGAATGTAGCTTAACCACATTTTTATATTATTTTCATATAAATTAACAAAGTATCTTCTGTGTATGACAGGCAAAGATAAAAGGGTCTAATACCCTTATTGTCAGTATAGGGAATTAGTATCTAAACAGTCCCGTCTCAAAATCAGCTAAACTGGGACAGAACAAAAACAGAATACTTCAACCTAAACCAACCATACCAGCAGCACTACCCTCAATTCAACAATCTTGAGGTTCTTCCCCTTCTTTCAGGGTAGCAGCCATGTTAGTCTGTATCCGCAAAAAGAACAGGAGTATTTGTGGCACCTTAGAGACTAACAAATTTATTCGAGCATAAGCTTTCTTGGGCTACAGCCCACTTCATCAGATGCATAGAATGGAACATATAGTAAGAAGATTATATATATATATATATATATACACACACACATACACAGAGAACATGAAAAGGTGGAAGTTGCCACACCAATTCTAAGAGGCTAATTAATTAAGATGAGCTATTATCAGCAGGAGAAAAAAAAACTTTTGCAGAGATAATCAAGATGGCACATTTCAGACAGTTGACAAGAAGGTGTGAGGATACTTAACATAGGGAAATAGATTCAATTTGTGTAATGACCCAGCCACTCCCAGTCTCTATTCAAGCCCAAGTTAATGGTATCTAGTTTGAAAATTAATTCCAGTTCAGCAGTTTCTCATTGGAGTCTGTTTTTGAAGCTTTTCTGTTGCAAAATTGCCACGTTTAAGTCTGTTACTGAGTGACCAGAGAGGTTGAAGTGTTCTCCTACTGGTTTTTGAATGTTATGATTCCTGATGTCAGATTTGTGTTCATTTATTCTTTTACGTAGAGACTGTCCAGTTTGGCCAATGTACATGGCAGAGGGGCATTGCTGGCACATGATGGCATATATTACATTGGTAGATGTGCAGGTGAACGAGCCCCTGATGGTGTGGCTGATGTGATTAGGTCCTATGATGGTATCACTTGAATAGATATGTGGACAGAGTTGGCATCGGGCTTTCTTGCAAGGATAGGTTCCTGGGTTAGTGTTTTTGTTGTGTGGTGTGTGGTTGCTGGTGAATATTTGCTTCAGGATGGGTGGCTGTCTGTAAGCGAGGACTGTGAGAGCGAGGGATCATCTGTCAAGGTTGTTTTGTTAGTCTCTAAGGTGCCACAAGTACTCCTGTTCTTTTTCCCCTTTTTTCTGTCTAGAACACAAAGGTTCTACTTCCAAAATGCTTAGCCACAGCATAACAACTTGATCTCTGGGGCTGCCTTTTACAAGATGTTCTTCTGTGATGTGCTGAGTATTCTTAGCTTCAGCTCACCGCAGTGAGACTTGAGGGAGTAACAAAATTAGGAAGACTGAACATAGCAGGAACATGAACAAGAATTTAAGAGAGACGCAGGGTATAGTGTAGTGTTAAAACTCCTTAGGTTGTGCAGAGTCCAATCACCATGATAGGAAACAGATGACTTGGGGTCAACTCAGAAGGTAGTTATCAGATTTGAGACAGAGCTTTGCAAAAGTAATGCTATCAAACATGGATGATAAGAACTGAGATTAGCCTCAATGGAAACCAGCTGGTTGAATAAGCCTTGGGGGCAAAACAGCTAAAGGGAGCGAATACATTCCTGTTAGTAAATTCTCAAACTTAGCTGCAAAATAAGTTTTAAAATATGAACAGTGAGTAACTTTCATAGTAAATATGTCTAAAGAAAGAGAAAAAACATTTCTATTTTGTGCCCAGATATCCTAACTTTTAAATAAGAAAAAAAAATAGCTCACGAAAGCTCATGCTCAAATAAATTGGTTAGTCTCTAAGGTGCTACAAGTACTCCTTTTCTTTTTGCGAATACAGACTAACACGGCTGTTACTCTGAAACTTGACAATGCTGAGCTCATCATTCATCAATACATATAGGAGAACTATCTGTAGCAGGTACATCAGAAAAATGGAGAGCCAAACTATAGGATCATTGCTATGTGGCCCATTCATTTAATTAATTTCATAGAATAATTATTTTTGCCAGTTGTGCTGCAAAATCCTAGTTGTCTCTGGAGAAAGTTTATTGATTAGTTTTTCTGTTTTGGGATGAAGATGCTGTAGTCTGATTAGCATCTCTGCTTTGGGATGAAGATGGTGTTTCAGATGTCTGATAACATGATAGTGACCTACACATCAACACCATGAAAGATCTTGAAAAATCTTTTGCTCTCATAAGCCCTGTAGCAATCAAAGCCTTGAAGTCCTTGTACTTTAAAATACTAAGATTTTCAATTTTAAATAAACCAATTAAATCTTACTTGTAGCTCCCCATTAGAACCACATCATTACAATTTTAGTATTCTTAATCTCCTTAATTTAATTTGTGTTTTTTCAACTCAATAAACCATGGCAGTTATTGCAGGAGAAGTTTTCATCCTGCCTCCTTCTCATTTGCCTGGACCAAATACTTGGGTCAGGCCATCCCGAGTTGTACCACTGAGCAGAACCAATGAGAAGCTAAGGTCCAACCCTGACTATAAGCAGACAGGCATGTTGCAGCTGACCTTTGGGAGTGGCACGGGTAGGGTATTCACGCTAAGCAAAACCACTAGTCACAGTCAGTGGTATTTTACTCATAGGATGGACAAAGTGGGGTGATGTATGGGACACAGCAGCAGTATCACAGCTGGCAGGGAGGAATATATCACCAACCAATAATATGGTTGTACTTCTGGTTTTAACAGAACTCAGTGGGCCAGATTCTTACCCCCCCCCCCCAGTTCAATCACATTATTGTTGCCTGAGCAGTACAAGGCTGCATCTGGCCAACTGAGAATTGTCTGAGTAAAGGAGAATTCTCAACACATGTTAAACCTGGCTGAAGTGGCTTCAATGTCCATCTCTTCTCTCCAGAATACGGAGCATGTTGGGTTGAGGGGAAGGGCCTAATGAAACTGGAGAGGGATGGAAAAGGGACACATGTTCCCCTATGCAAATTAACAGTTGGTGTATGATCCTTTAGGTCAGGGCAGAAGCATCTAGAAAATCAAGGACCCATAGCTGATACCTCACTATTCTGTGCTGAATATATCTTGGCACAGGAGAAAATCTGGTCTATTGTGTGTAAGGCTGATTCTGAGGCATGGTATCCAGCTATGTAGATGTGATAGGTGGGGATGAATCAAGGAACCCTAAAAACCCACCACCACCAAGCTATGAGGACACTCATAAGGAGAATAAAATAGGGGTTCAGAAATGGAGTTAGACACACAATGTAACTTATTAGGATAATGAAATACAGAGACCAGAAGGTCTACACAGCAATGAAACAGCCCCGCAGCCTGAGCCCCGTAAGCCCAGGCCAGCTGCGGGTTTTTCTTTGCTATGTAGACATACCCAGCATGAGAGGATCAGGCCCTTAATGAGTAAGTTACACAAGGCAGCATCATTTTAAGCATTCAATACCTGAATGCTTCATCGTAAAAAATAGGGGTGAAATGTTGGTCCCATTGAAGTCAATAGGAATTTTGCCATGGACTTTAGTGGAAGCAGGATTTCATCCTGTGCATGGAAATAATTTTTGTCATGATCATGACTTAGGAATTTGCTTTTGTAAGGACTGAGTGACAAGAGCTTTCACTTGGAAATAGCAGTATGCATTATTACTTCTACTACTTTTGCCACTATTATTATCTTATATTCCTATAGTTCCTTTCATTCCAAAGTGCTTGTAAACATATTCAGGAGTCACTTCACCAATCACTGAAGTGTTGTCCTTTCAGATGCAGAAGATACTGCACAACAGTATAGACAATATCAATACAGTAAAATAATCTGAGACAGGAAATGAAGAATACTGTATCCAATTGAAACAGTAGGAATTTAGGCAAGTAGAATGGAATTTATTTACTCTGACTTTAGCCCAGACATGAGTAAACACCCCTATTCATCCAAACATTGATGTGCCCACAAAATAATAAGGACTACAGTTTTATGCCACATCTGAAAGACACTGGGGCTGGTCTGATCTGATATCACAAACACTGGTGAAATCAGGAATAACTCAGTTAAGTTAATATCACCTCAATGTAAAAAGCAGTATAACATCAGAATCAGGCACAGTAACTCCAACACAGAGCCCTCTACCACCAAGTAGGTGCACCGGTTCAGTATTCACTCAAAGATTATCATCAAAATCACTTTCTGCGGCATTCAGGGATTCCCTTTGAGGTCTCCCATCTAACTACTCATCAGACTCCAATTTAATTAGCTTGTAAGAACTAAGATGAGCCCAGCCTAAGGTGCAGCTTTCAGTAATAAAAAGTCTCTTCTCTCTAACATGAAAACCCCACAAAGAAACCAAACCAAACAAATTTAAATCCAAGATGCTTGAAGTATGGCTTTTCTATTTATGGTTTTGATCCAACTTCATTAAAATTAATGAGAACTGAATTAGACTCTCATGGGTCTAATCCAAAACCCATCAACATCAATAAGAGATTTTTTTCTGTTGAGTTGGACTTTGGATCAGGAGATATATATATATGCATGCAGTGGCATGATTCAAGAACTTGGAGCACTAATCCAGATATAATTCTGGTTCACTGTGTAATTCTGGATAGGGCATTTAATGTCTCCATGTGTATTTCCCCATTTGTAAAACAGAGATACTAATACTGTACCACCATTATGTCACAAGGGGGTCATGCAGATTATTAGTGAATGTTTGTACAGCATTTTAAAGATAAAAAGTGCTATATAAGTGCTAAACATTAGATGTGCTACTGCAAAACACAAAAGCATTTAGAAATACATTTTCAATGATATGTATGCTATTGTAGTCTGATTAGTAGTCAGTGATATTAGTAATGAGAGCTGTGTTGCTAAACAATATATCACATTGAAAAGTAATTCAGTCATAAAAAAAATCTTGCCTGTTCCCATTAAAGGGTTAAAAACTTGAATTTAATTCTTGTTAAAAATCCCAACCACAACTAGACGGAGAGAATTTATTTATTATGCAACAGAATAAGATTTGACTAAAGGTTTTATGGGATTAGCTGTTTCAAAGTATCTGTCTCTTCATAAACTGCAGTAGATGGGGTTGTGACTGTTTAAGTAGATATTATTTAAACAATCTCCTGAAAACAAGCTTGCATAAACTAAGATGAGCAAGGGCAAAGAGGCTTATTCTGATCTTTTAGATTTAGATACAGAAACATGTATCTTGGATTTAACTAAATATCTCTTCCTGTAAGGAAAGATTATTAGGATTATCTACTTTTGCATGTTTTGATGGTGTAGTCAGGATTAGGTGATGGGGGAAGTTTGAGTTCAGTGGGTCAAATTCATCATTGGTTTAACTCCACAGACTTCAGTGGAGATTCACTAGGGAAGAATTTGACCCACAAAATCTGACTCTCTGTGCACATAATAAAACTGATCAAGATCAGTACTAATTAATAGGCTAAAATTCACCCAATATAACTACAGCCAAGGTAACAGTTACACCAGGGATGAATTTGGCCTTACATCAGTTCCCCCCCACCCCACCCCCAAATTGTCTGTTTTAGTTTCAACAAAAATAATATGTCTAATTTACTCCTTTTTCCTGTTTGTTGTCTGCTTTCAGATATGTGCAACCCCTCACCTCAACATATGTTATTACATGGACAGCAGGATATAGATTTCTATTTAAACAACGAGCATCAAACATATAATAGCACTCTTCATCTTAAATTACATGAAAATTAAAGATGCATAAAGCATAAGCAAGGATATGGCCCACTGGTTTCAGCAAAACAATCCTTCCTCTTTCTTATCTGTGAGCCAGATCCTCAGCTGGCATAGATTGGCATAGCTCCACTGAAATTGAAGGAGCCATATGGATTTACACCAGCTGAGAATACATGTGCAAATACACATATATCACACACATGCACAAATGGCCATTTTAACTAGGACTCTTCCCATTTCATGGAAATTATTAGAATTCAATCCATCTGATATATAAAAAGAAATCCTTTTTTAGCTTCACCTTTTTCTGTAAAGGCTGCAACGGCAGGTAGATATTTAAATAGCTAATGCTGTAGAGAGTTGGGTATTTGTTTCCTTGTAAATTAAACTTTAAAAAACACATTTGAATTCAAAGTATTTTAAAGCTGAAACCTTTTTTTTTTTTTGAAGGTATAATTATATTTCCTACTATAACCATCCTTGTGTGATATGGTTCATGGAATAGCTAACAGCGAAAATGTTGTTTAATTTACACCTGCTATGTGCTAGGGGTATAAAAAGATCTTTTAAAGTCATTGTTATATCAGTTTGACAGCACCACATTTTCACACTGAAATGCTACTAGTTGGATACATTCTATTCCATTCTTCTCATGGAATATAAAAGCTTGTTGTAGTAGAGTTTATTTGTATATTGCTGGCTATCCCCATGTTGAAGAAAGTAACCAAAAAGTCCATGTTTCCAATGCCTTGAAAATAATTATAAATCTCTTTTATGGACATTTCTTTCTTTCTTTCCATATATCGAAGCACAGTAGTGTGTTCCCAGAATGATAATAATCTATTTCTCTCCTCACACTACTGAGCTGGCAGTGACCTCACCTGACCCAATTGAAATTGATTTTGTTGTTGAACTCCTAGCTAGTGCAAATTAATCTTAGATCCATACAAGATCAGGGAAGCAAGACAGAGTACAAAGACTCAAGTAGTGAGGGGAAAAATTAGTTTGAGAGAAGGTATTTTAAGTTTGGAAAGATAAATGGCTACAATGACTTGCTTTGATAGAACATCTGTAGCAAAGGAGAGAGAATGACAAGGGCTCTGAGAAAAAGCTGTAATTTAATAGCCTAATTTCCTGCCTGGTCCTGCAGAAATATCTGTCTGTTTCTGACAGCTGATGAAAATGCACCAGGATTTGATTTGCTCTCCAGTGTGGGACAAGTTCAGTCCCATCTCTCCCTCAGGCTACATGGCTACAGCAGATGGGCACTATCTCTAGTTTCCACCTCCTTCATTGTGGATTCACCACTATCTTTTTTTTTTCTTAATTGTATTCACGGCCCTTAGTTCTCTAGTTTATTATTTATCTTCTTGTTTTCAAATATAACAATTAGTCTCTCCTTATTGATTTACTCCTTGCGCCTTTGTTCACTCTGCTTGCATGCTATATTCCTTTCCCTCACTCCATGTCTGTCTTATCTATTTAGTTTGTAAGCTTTTCAGGGCAAGAACTGTTCACTGACCGGTGTGCGTACATGGCCTAGCACAATAGTACCTCATTCTTAGTTGATCCTTAGCCACTACCATAATTAATCATTATGGATGCCTGAAACACTTTGCACACCAGTATTTTTTTAGTACCTTTAAGAAAAGTTGGTGACTAAAAACCAAACACAAACCACATCACTCCATTGTCCTTTAAAGAGTGGATTTCAATTATAACTAACACACTGACCTTATTTTTACAATCTGTAAAAGATCCCTGTGAACACTACAGTCTTTGACAGAACTCAAGGATATTTGATATTATAGGGACCCTGCAGCCCATATTATTAAAACCACCAATCCCTAATGCCTGATTTATCATGCTAAATAAGGTGAAACAGTGTAACAAATAACTTTTTGCCATGGAATTGAAAGAATTGCACCTACGAAACTCCATGCAAAAATTTATATCCTGAAATAAATGTTCTAATATTGTATAGCTAGATGTTGAATAATTTAAGCAGAATAAATTGAAAAGACTTAATCAGCTACAATGCAGCAGAATTTAACCTACTGCAGACTTCAGAAAGATTTGGGGCAGAATAAATAACAGTCACCAAAGGCCTGAAACTCTCCTATGCAGTCAGTATCCGAACCCATTCTTCCCCTCTTGATCAGCTGCTTTGGTTACAGTTATGGCCATTGACCTACTTTTCAATTCTTTTGCTGCTTTTGTGTTGCAAAGACCCATCTAGATTACCCCCTGCCTCCCCGCAAAAAACAACTTTACCAAAGTAATATTTTATTACCAATAAGTCATTTTAAAACTATTACATTTGGAATTTAAGTAGACTCTTAAATAAAGAAATGAATACGTCAGTGGCATTTCAACATCAAAGCTCTTAAGCCTTTGTCTAGACATGCGTTTAAAGGTGCGTGGTGAGAATGTGCAAGACAACATGTTTGTTCTAGAAGTTTAGTATAGACAAAACAGTGTGTACTTAAACATGCGCGATGCTGGCTGAGTTAAAGAGTAGAATGTATACATTGTCTTTTGTACACTAGACTTTTACAGCATGTTAGTTAGCATATTCTAAACACACCATTAAATCTAAGTCTATACAAAGTCTAATTTATGGAGATGCAGCATGATATTGTCCAATGTGTAAGGCCATAGGACTGGGAGTCAGACCTAAACTCTACCACTGACCTCTTGTGTGACTTTGGGCAAGTCTCTGTGCCTCTGTTTCCCCTCCTACCCTTTGTCTCTCTTGTCTATTTAGATTGTAAGCTCTTAAAGGCAGGGGCTGACTTTCTCTTTCCATGTTTGTATTTCTACAACACCTAGCATAATTGGGCCCCAGTCTCACTTCTAGGTGCTACCATATTAAGATTACTATTACAAATAATAATAATTTATTGCAGAGGTCACAAACTGAAGATGGCTGCCATTATCCCATCATTTTAAAGATAGATTGTTTAAACAGATTATTAGAACATAGGAACGGCCCTACTGGGTCAGACCAAAGGTCCATCTAGCCCAGGATCCTGTCTTCTGACAGCGGCCAGTGCCAGGTGCCCTAGAGGGAATGAACTGAACCGGTCATCGTCAAGTGATCCGTCCCGTCGCCCATTCTGTGCTCAGTGAGAAAAAATACCAACATACCAATACACAACACATTCCCTCCCATTGTTGTTATCATGCATTCAGGGGAACCAGTTTTGCTATTGATAATATGAAGTGCTGGGCTAGTTTGAAATACTTTTATCAACATTTTACAAAGCAGCGATATTTTACAGAGTGAAAACTAGAAGGAGAGAGATATGATGCCTGCTTTATTAAAAATATATAATCGAAGTTTGATCTTCTGCTGAATTTATGAATGGAAAGTACGGAAAGTTGCCTTAGCTTTTACAGATTAGGAAATTATTTACTGGATCTAACATATCTGCTTTTTATTTTCTAATACTTATTTGTATGCCATACTATTAGTCTTTGAAAGTGCCCCAATTCAAATGTTTTTAGAATCCTTTAATGTTGTGTCCACAGTGTTAACGCACCATCAGCACGTAGTTTGCTGTGCCCTCCCATCCCCTACATCAGGCTGGGGAGTGACGAATGGAACCATGTAGTCATGAATCTGCCAGCTTTGCCCTTCTCCTGTCCCAAGCCTACACTGCATGCTGTGGTTCAAGGAGACCTGAGGAGTTGTGCTTTGTAGTGTGCAGGCTCCCAAAATCCAGCCATGCTCCTCCTTGTTCTATTGTGATCAGAGCTGTTCTCTCTCAGGTTTTAGCTCATAGTATGAAAGAAGGTTTTAGCAAGGATTTTACCAATAAGCCTATTCCCCTTTCCTCACCCAACGCAGCAGTTTTGCAGAAGGAAAATATTTTTGTACTCATAAAGCAATTTGTTTTGATGTTATGTGAACAAAATTATGGCCCAGACTTTACTGGTATAAGTTGGCAGACCTCTATTGACATCAGTGGAGCTGTGCCATTTTACATACTGACAATTTGGCTCAATAATTTCTTCTAACAAATGTATTTGCTACCTTTACATAACAGACGTAAAAGACTATTGTTAGCGAAATGCTGTACACATGAAAGACACTTTTAGAATGATTAGAAGCAAGGTGCATCTTTCAAAACAAAGTTGTTTGCAAATAGTGTCTAAACCAAAGAGGAAAACCTGAATATGAACACTGGTAGGAAAATCGAAGTTCAGAGATGATGGCTTAAAAACTGCAAAGCCTCATTCAGTTGTAAGTGTTCTTAATGAACAGATTGGTCAGTTTTTTCAGAAAGGCTTTGTAATTTCAACTTGGTATTATTCTAGAAAACGATGTATAGAAATGATACTTAGTTCTAAGTCACACATACATCATATCCCCTGGTGAAATAGTAAAGGGGTATTGAAATCTCTTGTAAAATTAGAAGACTGCATCATTTGAAGCAAGACAGGTTTTCAGGATGGACCAATTTCCAGTTTAGTGCCTTTCTACAGGTTGTATTCATCATCAGTCAAAGCCAGGATGTAACGACTAACCCAATATCCTCTGAAATATACTAGCTGTTTTAGAGAAAATGAGCTTTAACATCTGAAGGCAGCACCCATAAATTCAGTATTTCTCAAGAAGTACCAAGTGATTTTTGTATAAGTTATTTTCTAATTACTAGTTGGAACAAAATGCTCAAAAATCAATAGGCTGTTCTTGGTTACTGACTTAACCAGACAAAACAGGTTATGTTCACTAAGTCAAGGATCCAGAGTAGTAGCCGTGTTAGTCTGTATTCGTAAAAAGAAAAGGAGTACTTGTGGCACCTTAGAGACTAACAAACTTATTTGAGCATAAGCTTTTGTGAGCTACAGCTCACTTCATCGGATGCTCAAATAAATTTGTTAGTCTCTAAGGTGCCACAGTACTCCTTTTCTTTTTAAGTCAAGGACTAATCTTACAGTGTTAACCAATACTGTAATTACAATTCATAAAGAAGCAAAGAGGAAAAGGAAGACAATTTAGTGCAAACATGTTTGTGTGTCTCTGGAACATTTTCCAAAACAATTACAGCTCATACTTTCAGTTCCATGTTTCATGCCTCAGATTTTGCATGTAAGACACTAAACACATGTGGTGATATCAAAGAATTACTGAAAAAATTACATTTCTTACATTTTGAAATGTGAAAGAAAAGTGCAATAATGTGAAACTGCACAAATTCTTGGAAGTGTAGTGATGTAGTATAGATTAGAGTCATGTATACAAATTCTTGAATGTAAAAATAACAGAAAATTCTCTTTACCAAGGAAATTCTCATCATGCTTTCTTTCAGCATTTGTAAAGCTCCCATCACTGTAGTGTCTAGATGTTGTACATAGGTTATAAAAAACAACTGAGTACTGTCCAGAGACCAATCACTTTTCCATCCTGTGGGCTGGATTGTGCATTTTGCACAGAGGCCTGAGCATGGAGCTGCACTGATCCAGTCGGAACTCCAGGAGAAACTGTGCTTGTAATACATGGAGACCCAAACCAGATTAGAACTGAAAAAGGAGATCTTTGTTCTGACACAGGTTCATAGAGAAAACTAATCAGTCTCCATCTTGGAAAAAAATTCCTTATTCCCTCCCTTCCCACAACCCGCTGGAGAATGCTCAGTACAGCATTTGGTCTTCCAACAGTAGTCAGCTATTCTCACATAAGTCACCATGAGACAATACGCATAACAAAAATACCTACAACATTACAGTGCTACAGAATAGTAACATCAGATGGATGGAATGATGTCACTGTGGTCAGTGCACTACACTGCCTCAAGAAAGAGCCATGTTCAATTCCCAGGCCCATGTCTCACTTGTTGGCCATCACAAGTTAGGTGTACAGCAGAATCAGTATGTTCTGCCCCTCTAAAGGAGGAATCTAGCTCTGTAGCAATAACTTCACCCAGACTGAAACAGCTATGGAAAGTCTTTGTGGGGTCTCTGTGAACCAAAAATCCAATTTTCACCTGATATACTACACACCTATTTACATATTTTTTAAAAAAATCCCTGTTACTGTAGGATAACAGACATATCTATGTTATGCAACTTGTTGTACTGATTGTTTACTTCACTACTGGTCATTCAATGTGAGAACTGTACATAATTAGCAGTGTAAATGTGGTGGCATGGGCTTCAACATGGGCTAACAATACAAATATGTACCCAGGGTCCCCAGTGTTAGGGTGACCAGATAGCAACTGTGAAAAAATGGGACAGAGGGTGGGGAGTAATAGGCACCTATATAAGAAAAAGTCCCCAAAAATGCGACTATCCCTTTAAAAATGGGTCACCCTTTTGGTCACCCTTACCGAATGTGCTTGTTCAACCTGTGCTGAAGCCCGTGCCACTGCATCTTCAGTGCTACTTTTAGCCATGCTAGTGTGAGTAAAGCTAGTGCAGGTGTATCTACCCAAGCAGTCATCGTGCCTTGCATTGCAATGTAAGACACGCTTTTAATGTAGCAATGGCAATTAGTGAAAACATGGTCATACTATTAAGGTGTAGCTGCCATGTTGCTGTACAATGGATGTAGATTGGAAATACCATTAAACATGCATATTTGTTACTGCCTATAGGTATTTTGTCCTGACAAGGTTTTGGTGTATCAATGGCTGTTACACATATTTCTTCCAAGAACCAGCAAAGCATCGAAATGATGGTCATTGCCTAAAAGATTTTTTAAATATTAATGAATCAAGTAGCTAAATTACAAGCACAAGAAGATGCATGCACTTATTTTAGACAGGCCACAAAGAAAGGAATTACTAATACAGCTCACCTTGCAGCTTATGCTAAAATATGACATTTGTTTCTGTATTATACAAACACATAATCCAGCCCAACCTCATTACTGTTAGACAAAGTTGTGTGGATGCCATATTATTGGACTCTGCTTTTTTTCAGCATCCATTCCTGTAGGCCTGTAATCCAGTGGAAAGCTGGCGTGTGCAAGGCAATGCACTTCTTTGACTCTCTAATCCTAGCATGGAAGCTGTGATCACAACTACCATGGGTACACACCATAACAGCCAACTAAATACACAGGTATGTAATCTTACTATACTATTAGTTTAGATCTGATTTTTCCCAGATCTGTCTCTTTATTTCACCATTTCTCTAGCATTTAAAGCAATTCCCTATCTAAAAGGACCTGTTCCATAATCATATGGAAATGTGGAATCAATTTGTTGATGAGGGACCTCAGATGTAAGTTTAGAGTTTTATGGTTGATTGATCATTAAAAATATTTCTGTAGATGACACAAAGGTCCAAAGCAATTATAAAATACTACAGGATTTCAATTTTTATAGTTATTTTGAGAGTCAGAGTCTCAAAATGCTTTATACTGTGAATGAACACAAGAAAATTTCCCCTGTACCAGCCAGAAGTAAGTATAAAGGAAAACATAGAGGAAAGATTGTTTATTCTCTTAAGATAAAACTGTTTTTATATTTGATTTTTACAATAAAAAAGATGTTTGTTAATCACAGCTCAAGGGAATGTTCTAAGTGCTTCGATGCTATGGGAATGGGTTCTATACAAAAGCCTAAGACAGAGAATGCTTGGGGGTAAGGGTAGAGGTGTGGGTGAGGGGGCAGAACCCACCTCACTCCCAGAAGCTACAGGTTAAAATTCCAGAAGAGTTGACTGAAAATAACCTTCAATTTGCACATGTAAATCAGATACTTATCTGCAACCACAAAAAAGGGAAGTTTGGCTATGACTGGGCTGACAATCAGGCCCTATCTATAAGATAGATAGATAGATAATATGTTATGGTATTATTGGTAACACAATGAATAATACAGTTGAGCACATCATAATGTCATTGGCTAAAAACTGTGAGATCCCTGGTGATCTAAGGGCATGTCTACACAGCTGTGCAGTGTGAACTATGAGAGCGAGTTGCAGCACACAGCAGTGTTGCTAGCATGAAATAGATACCTTTTAGTTTGCACTAGCAGGGTCTACACAGGGCAGTTACAGCTCTACTCTTCAGTGTACTGCAACTCACACCCCTATGTTCCGCACTGCAGGGCTGTGTAAACAAGCCTTAAGTGTCAGATTTTCAAAAGTATTTAAGATCCTAAAGATGCAAATGGTGCCTGGTGGGATTTGGCAGATTAGTAGATTAGGTGTCTAACTCCCATTTATTTCAATGGGATTTAGGTGCCTAATCTCTTTAGGCCCTTAGGGAAATCTCATCAGGTGACTAGCTGCATCTTTACACTCCTAAATGACTTTGAAAATCAGAAATGAAGGGTTCAGGATGTGGGAAGGGGTTCCGGGCTAGGGCAGGGGGTTGGGGTATGGGTGGTGGTGAGGGCTCTGGCTGGGGATGCGGGCTCTGGGGGATTGGAGGGGGATCAGGGGTGGGGCAGGAGGTTTGGGCATGGGAGCTGGGCAGGGGTGCTGGCTCTGGCCAGCACTTACCTCAGGCAGCTCCCAGAAGCAGTGGCATGTTCTCTCTCTGGCTCCTGGCCAATGGGAGCTGCAGAGCTGGCACTTGGGGAAGGGGCAGCGCACAGAGCCCCCTGACTGCCCCTACACCTAGAAGCCAGAGGAGGGACAGACTGCTGCTTCTGGGAGCCACACAAAGCCACAGCAGTCAGGGAGCCTGCCTTAGCCCTGCTGCACCACCGAGCAGTCTTTTAACTCTGGTGCTGACCGGAGCAGCCAGGGTCCCTTTTTGACTGGGTGTTCCAGTCAAAAACCAGACACCTGGCAACCCTAATTTCACTCCACCCATTCTGTGATCATTTGGCCAGTGCTCACAGAATGTTAGTGTTAGCTGGTAAATGCTTCTTTAATGTGTAATATTGTCATGTTCTCGTATGCATATGTGTAGAGGTTCTGCATGTTACATTGTAACAGGTGCATTATTGTGTCATAGCATTATATTAAAGCTTTATACTATGTATGAAGGGTCTCCTTGTACTGTAAGTATTATATTGTAGATACTTTATATGGTCTGTGTATTCTATTGCCCTGCCTTAGTGTGTGATTTCTAAATAGAATGCAATTGTTATACTATATATATTACAGTGTATTCTTTCCAATTAAGTGTAATTGTATCTGATTATTGCCTTTAAATAAATGTTGGTTTTCAAAGCACTACTGCATGATGGAAAGCTTATATCTGTGTCCTCTCACAGATTAACAGAACACATCTCTTCTGGGGAGTCCTCTGAGGCTCAGAAACAAACTCCCTGGTAAAACCCCAGCAACTCCTCTAGGGCAGGCTACCCCTTATTACCCACTGAAGTAGGCCAAATTGACAATTGGCTAACAATTACAGACAGGCCACTGTTAGGGTGCCTTTCGTCCAAATTTTGGGGTAACACTGTCTACACCATGTTCCTAGTACTTTTACATGTTGCACCCATGAAAATGTCTTCCAGGAGCATGCTCATCCATATACACAAAGACAAACATTGCAGTTCCCATGGTCTATAGGCCAGACAATTACAAAACAAACAAACAAAAAACACAAGAAAGGTAGTGCAGGGAATGGAGCATAAAAAAAATTGGTCTAATCAATGGACATCAGCAGAAGGGCAATTGCAGAGCATAGAATGTGGAGATTACTGAGGGGGGTTCTTTAATGATAGCTTATAGACTTTAAGGCCAGAAGGGACCATCATGATCATCTAGCCTGGCCTGCACATTGCATGCGACAACCTCACCCACTCACTCCTGTAATAGGCCCATAACCTCTGGTTCAGATACTGAAATCCTCAAATCTTGATTTAAAGATTTCAAGTTAAATAACATCCACCATTTGCTCTAGTTCAAACCAGCAAGTGATCTGTGCCCCCACACCATAGAGGAAGGCGAACCCTGTCTCCGAGTTTCTGCCAATCTGACCATGGGAAATTTCCTTCCCTACCCCAAATCTGGTGATCAATTAGACCCTGAGCATGTGGTCAAGAACCACCAGACACAAACCTAGGAAAGAATTCTGTGCAGTAACTCACAGCCCTCCCCATCAAGTGTCCCATCTCTGGCCATTAGAGATATTTGCTAAAAGCCATCATGGATGTGCCATATGTCATTGTAGGCAATACTATCATACTATCCCCTCCATAAGCTTATCAAGCTCAGCCTTAAAACAATTAGGATTTCCCCCCAACGACTTCCCTTGGAAGACTGTATTCCAGAACTTCATTTCTACTTTTGTCTAATTTCAAGCCTAAACTTACTGATGGCCAGTTTATATAAATTTGTTCTTGTACCAATATTGGCCCTTAACTTAAGTAACTCTTCTCCCTCCCAGGTGTTTATTCCTTTGATGTGTTTATAGAAACAATCATCTCTCCCTGCATCTGTTGTTTTGTTAATTAAACAAGCCAAGCTCTTGAAGATTCCTCTAATTCAGTAGGTTCTCCATTCCTCTGATCATCCTACTAGCCCTTCTTTGAACCTGTTCCAGTTTGGATTGAGCTCTCTTAAAACTGCACACAGTGTTTCTGACGAGGTCTCATTAGTGCCTCGTGTAATGGTAATACTTCCCTGTCTCTACTGGAAACACGTGACCTGATATATCCCAGGATTGCCTTAGCCTTTTCCACAGCTGCATCATATTGGTGACTCAGTCATCCTGTGATTGATCAATACACCCTGGTCTTTCTCCTCCTTTGTCACTTCTGATACATCCCCAGTTTATAGCAAAATTCTTCTTGTTACTTCCTAAATGCATGACTTTGCACTATTAAATTTTATTCCATTTCTATTACTCTAGTTTTCAAGGTTGTCCAAATCTCCTTGTCTGATATTCCGGTCTTACTCTGTATTGGCAATACCTTACAACTTTGTGTCATCCACAACTGTTACTGGCACACTCCCACTTTTTGTGCCAAGATCATTAATGAAAATGTTAAATAAGATTGGTCCCAAGACAGATTCCTTAGGAACTCCACTAGTAACTTCCCTCCAGCCAGACAGTTCACCTTTCAGCATGACTTGTTGTAGTCTCACCTTTAACCAGTTCTTTATCCATCTTGCAACTCTCATATTAATCCCCATCTTCTCCAATTTAACTAGTAACTTTCCATGTGGCACTGTATCAAATGCTTTATAGTAATATAAGTAGAAGAGATCTACTGCATTTCCTTTGTCCAGAAAATTGGTTGTCTTTCCAAAGAAAGAGATCAGATTGGTTGGGTTCGATCTACCTTTTGTAAAACCATGTTGTATTTTATCTCAATTACGGTTTACTACTATGTCCTTAACTCTTCTCTTTCAAAATTTGTTCTAAGACCTTGCATGCAACTGATGTCAAATTAATGAGCCTGTAGTTTCCCAGATCACTTTTTTTTGTCCTTTCTTAAATGTAGGTACTGTATTTGCAATTCTCCAGTTACTGTGGTTATGGATTCATTAACAATTCTTGCTATTGAGCTTGTAATTCCATGTGCCAGTTCTTTTAATATTCTTGGATGGAGATTATCCAGGTTCCCTAGTTTGGTCCCCTTACACTGTTTGAGTTTGGCTTCCACCTTAGATGTGGGAATTTCTGCTCCCATATCCTTGTTCCCATTAGCCACCCTGCCATTGCCCTCAAGCTCCTCATTAAGCTTATTAAAAACTGAGGCAAAGTAGTTGTTTAGGTCTTGGGCCACAGCTAGGTCATCTTTAATTCCACTCCATCCTCAGCACTTAGCAGTCCCACTTGTTCTATCCTTGTTTTCTTTTTATTTATATGGCCAATGAACCTTTTATTATTTTTTTAATTTCCTTTGCTATGTCCAACTCTGCTTGGCTTTTGGCAGTTCTCACTTTTTCCCTATACTTTCTGACCTCCAAGAAGTAGTTTTCCTCACTGATCCAGCCCTCCTTCTATTCCTCGTAGGCTTTCTGCTCTCTCTTAATAATCTGTTTGAGACACTTGTTCATCCAGTTTGGTCTGCAATCCTTCCCTATGAAATTTTCCCCCTTGTTTGGGATGCAGGTTTCAGGTAGTTTCTGCAGCTTTGACAAAGTAATTCCAAGCCTCTTCCACACTAAGATTCTTGAGTTCTTCGGTTGAGTCCACTTCCCTAACTACTTCCCTTACTTTTTAAAGTTTTGAAATCAAGGACACTAGTTGCAAACCTATTTTAGTTTATCCTTTCATTTAATTTAAACTGAATTAACTCATGAACACTTGGTCCAAAATAGAACAACTCATTGTAGAGGCCAATGAGGTGCGCGCTACTTACCAATATCAAATCTAAAATGGCATCACCTTTGTTGGTTCAGTGTCTATTTGTTGAAGAAATCTGTCAGCTACCACATCCAGGAATATCTGGGCCCTATCATTATTAGTAGCTCTTGTCCTCTAATCTATATCTGGGAAATTGAAGTCTCCCACAATCACACTATTCCCAGTAGTGTTTATTTCATTAAAATATTTAAGAAATCTCTCTCTATATTCTCAATAGGGAGTCTTCAGTCATGTAGACCTACCTCTTCCTGATATTGGTGCAATTCTGCAGCCTTCCCCCTTCTTTTCCTTCTGGCTGAAAATCTTCTGTTCTCATTAGCAGATGACTCTCAGAAGACAGCCAGAGTTCAGAGCCCCTGGAAGATTGCAGTCTCCATTCTCTTCCCCTCTTCTTGTAGGACTGTTCACTCTTTTCTTTTTTGCTCTTCCATCTTCTCTTATTGCCTGTGTCTCCCCTTCATTTTCCATTTCATCAAACCTGTTCCTCAGCAATCTTTGTTGTTCACTAGCCAGTCTTTTCCTCCACCTTTTGTTCTTGTAGTCACATGCTTCCTCTGGCCACTCTTCATCCAGCAGTCTACCCTCTATTGCTCTAGCCCCGCATGCATCTGCAAGTCTTTAGGTTTTCCCTTCAGCCTCTTCTCTCCTTCCCACCACCATCCTCTCAAATCCCCATCAAAACTCAACTGTCGTTTCTAGCTGCATCTCCAAACCTCGGATCTTCTCTTCCATTACACATTTATCATGCAGCACTTCATACAAAGAAAGCACCTTTCACGTACTCTTCTCCAGGATAATGTACATCCCACAGCTTCAAGAAGGAAAAAAACAACACACACACTCTTCCCACCCCCACCCCCCCAAAAAAACACACACACACACTCCCCCAAACTCTCCTTTTAAACTCCCCTGTTTTCAGTTCTGTTTGATGTCTCCTGTGCCACTGGCTGGCTTTTTGGTTTTCTGCCTTTATAGGCCTGCTGATTAAGGAAGCCCTGGATCCTAATCAAGGTTCATCTGTGATCAAAGGCTCTGCTTCTCACACAACACACTGTCCCCTACCAGACTTTTCAAAGTGAAAACAAAACAGCGAGCGAGCAAGCAAACACACTCTGAAGAACTCACTCACTGCCCCTAAGGAACTGGGGCTTTCCTCCTTCTCTTCCAACAGATCTCTACTCCAACTCCCCTGTTTTTCATCTCTTTCTGCTGGCTCCTGGGCTGCTTCTCCTGATAAGAATTGCCTCAATGTCACCCACAATGTCTTTACCCAATGACTTACCCAGAGAATTGACATGCCTATTCTTTTCTCTGCCACGTCTCCTTTGGACTTTACACCTTGCCTCCCAATGTATCTGCAAGTTATTTATACAACCAGAGAATTACCTCCAAAGTGCAGAGTTGGTACAACTCACTAGTGATAATTCAATGCCTGCATTACACCAATATTACACATGTGCAGCTGCCAACATGTAGTACAACATAGGAAAGAATTAAAAACGACATTAAAAACAAAAAGATCTTTTAGCAACAAGATCAGGAGGTCATTACAGCGATGCAGTTTCTTTGCTAAAGTAATTAGGGCCAGATCCCAAGGTTCTTATTCAGTTTTTACTCAGTCCTGATGCAGGCAAACCTGCCATGAAAATCAACAGGAGTTTTATCTGAGTAAAAGGACTATTTCAAACCTAAGTGATGAACATTGGGGTGTCCATCACCCTTATTGTATAGTTTGATCCATAAAGGAGTACAAGGAACAGACAGGAAGGCAGGCTTTCTGATAAGTTAGTAGCCCACCTTGTTCCCAAGCAGAGGAATGACTAGTATAAAGAGAGAAGGGGAATCTCCAGGAAGAGAGTGGGGGGAATGTTTGTAAAATGACAGGTTGATTGAGACTTCACTCTCAGCAGGCTGTTTTCAGGATACCTGACAATGGAGTGCTCTGTACTACAAATGCCTGAGGGCTTTCCTGTCAAACAATGGAGGAGGCCTGGGTCTTCATAATGGATTATACGTGCTAGAACTTTGCTTTTTCAGTCATGAGAACATAATACCATCCAATGTGAATACAGTGTAATGTTCTCATAGTTATACTGATACAATCTGCTGTCCCGCAGGTGAGCTACAAACCAACTTAAACAGGAACTTTGAAAATAAGCAGAAAACATCCCAATCAGTAGGTCAAGAGAAAAATGGGGATGCAAGTAAAAATATTTGCATATCTTCTGCACATGCAGAACTCTATATTTACATGCACAAAATGAGCAATTGTGCATACAAATAAATAGTGAGGATCTCTGGTTACCCATTTAATATGTGGAAATGCCTGTTTGTATGTACAAATATGGCAACTTGTGTTCACAACAGATGTGCATTCATTTGTGTTGTCATGTGCTGCGTTTGGACCTGAAAATTTGGCTCATGGTACATAATAGCAAAATATTTCACATTTTTAATTTTTACTTTCTGGAAAAGATAGTTGTTGTCTAAACAATGGTTCTTCCTTCCAGATGGCTGCAATACTGCATATGGTAGCAGAAACAGTTATATTACTGAATGTGTGACATCACAGTCACGTCCAGAGCAATAGAGGGCTATGTCATAAACCACTGATTTATTATATCACTGCAGAGTCAAACAGAATTTGAATATAGGTGTTGAAGGGTGAATAGTTTATTCACACTGGCTTAGACAAATAGCAAGCTGAGACTTCCATTTTTCAGTTAAACTGTTCATTTTGTCACCTCCTCTGCCCACCCAACCCTATACCATATGCAGTGTTTACTTTGTGCCAGGGCTTGCCAGGACCAAGCCCCAGAACCATGAGGCTTGGCAGTCCATCGCCCCGGCATCTCTGGGCTGCCACGTCAGTTATGAAAGTAAAAAGTTGCTTGAGCCATGGCACCTAATTGCTTGAGCAATTAAGCACTGCCCATATGTCTGCTTTGTGCACCTGTCATGTCTTATTTGACACCTAGGACTGTAAAGTCTCTGGGATGAGGACTCCTTTCTTTGTTATTTGTCTGTACAGCACCTAGCACAATGGGACTGTAAACTCTGATCCAAGTTTCTAGGTACTAACATAATACAAATAAAATAATAATAATAGGTTTTAGTTAGCAGAGAAACTGAGAACTTACTAAATAGAATGGAAGGACAATAGAAATACCTTTTACTATGAAAAGTTTCCAACTAAATATAGAGTAGAACAGAAAAAAAGTTTTACGTGTATCTTATCAATATTCTTGTTGGTTTGTCATCAAAATTTCAATTCAACAGAAATCCTCCACATTACTGGATTTGTTATGTACATTTGTGAAGTCACCAAGAAAAGTAAACAAAAAGGAAAAAATTTAATATTATGATTATTATTGTTTAGCTTTCCCAAGTGCAGTTTTCTAGCTCCCTTTGCTTTTAATTTGTTCTTCTCATTCTTCTGAGGTCTTATTTTTTTGCTATTCTTCCTAATTTTCAGCCTGCTTCTGATACCTGTATACTCACTCTGAGTGATCCTTACTCTGGCAATTAGTTTCATTCAACCGAGTAACAACTGCAAGATCAGAGCTAAACTCACAGCCTTACTTACAGTGTAAGGCTATGTCTACACTACGCAGCTTATCACATTCCCTGCCCTCACCTCCATTCTGCTGACAAAGAACTTCCACCCCCGAGTGGCATTTGCGTTGTCGGCAGGAGTCGACCTACGCTACACAACTCCAAGCTATGTAAATAATGTAGCTGAAGTTGACGTATCTTAGGTTGTGTTACCATGGGGTCTACACTGTGTGGGGGCGATGGAGAAAATCTCCCATCGACTTACCTTACTCTTCTCGTCGGGGGTAGAGTAAAGGGGTCGACTGGAAAGCGGTCTGAAGTTGATTTGGCAGGTCTTTACTAGACTCACTAAATTGATTGCCGGTGGATCAATCTCAGAGCGTCGATCCACGCAGTAGCGTAGACCTGCCCTAATACTGGGTTCAGGGTTTAACCTCCTCAGAGCAGACACATTTGCCTAATTATCCAGTCATTTACAATTATCTAACTCCATTGTCTTCAACTGAGATATTTCTGATTTACTCTGGTGTAAGAGGAAAACTAGTCCCCTTGTTTTCTTAAGTTTTTGTAATGGCCATGTACACACATTGTGCTTCTGTATATACCTTATAACAAAATAGAAGAGTAAAGAATAATAGGAATAGGGCAGATGACAGTGGAGCTACACTAATAGTATAAATTAGAGCACCCCTTAGACTACTGTAATTCACACAGAAAGCAGGCTGGTGAAGAATCAAGGAACCAGTACCAGCTCTCTAATGATACCCATACTTCCCTGCACCAGAAAGAGCTGTGGCCCAGGGGAGAATTCAGTCCTAAAGATACAGAATATCCTGCAAATATCAAAGGTAACAACTACTAGAGCTAAACCGTTCTAAATCTTCAGGATGGGATAGCTTGTACCCAAGAATTTTAAAAGAATACACGGGAACTTTCTGAGCCATTGATGTTGGTAATTAAAAAATCTTGGAGTACTGAAAAAAAGCTATTGTGCCGAAGGATGAACAAAATGACCCAGGTAACTATAGATTAGTTATCATCACATTAGTTTGGGGAAAAATCATGGAAATACCAAGATGAAATCAGTACAGAATTAAAGGATGGCGGTATAATTTATACTAATCAACATAATTTTATGGAAAATAGATCGTCAAACAAAATTGTTATAATTCTTGGAAGAAACTACAAGATTAATTGACAAAGGTAACTGTATTCACAGACTTCTGTAAGTCATTTCACTTAGTACCTAATGACATTCTGGTTAAAAAAAATAGCACAATATAAATAAAGGCAGCACACATTAAATGCATTAAAAACTGGCTAACTGACAGATCTCTAAA
Organism: Caretta caretta; assembly: GCF_965140235.1. Lineage (NCBI taxonomy): Eukaryota > Metazoa > Chordata > Testudines > Cheloniidae > Caretta > Caretta caretta. The sequence continues at coordinate 35,482,160 of NC_134208.1, forward strand.
AAGTAGTTGTAAATGGGAAATCATCATCCTTTGGGGTTCCAGTGTGGGCCTAAAGACCAATTCTTGGCCCAGTTGTTTAAATAGTTTTATCAATGATTTGGAAGAAAATGTGTCATTACTGGTAAAGATTGCAGATGATACAAAAAGCAGCAGAGAGATACATAATAAAAGGACATGTCAGTCATATGGAGCAATCTCATATGGAGCAATATGCTAACCTGGGTTCATTTAAATAATATGCATTTCAATACAGTTAAATGCAAAATCATATCTAGGAACTAAAAATTTAGGTCACACTGATTGGATGACTATTCTGGAAAGCAATGACTCAGAAAAGAACTAGGGGTCAAGACAAATAAACTGAACATGAATTCCCATGCAATGTGGTGGCAAAGACAGCAAATGCAGTTCTTCAATATATAAGGAGAGAAATATTTAATAGAATGATGGAGATATTTTACTACAGTTCACAGAATTAATGAGACCATTACTAGAACACTGTGTCCAGTTTTGCTGCCCACACTTTGACAAAGATTTGACAAAGTGGAAAGGATTCAGAAAAGAGCTACAAGAATGATTCTGGAAAACCTGCCTTACAGTTAGACAAAAGAAACAATCTACTTCGCTCAGTATGCAGAAGTTTAACAGGTGCCTTCATCATAGCCTGTAATACCAACTTTGGGAAAGATTTTTTTATATTAGTGTGCTCTTTAATCTAGCAGATTAACAAAGGCATAAAAAGATTCAATGGCTGGAAGCTGGAGCCTCACAAATTCAGAGTAGGAATAAGGCTTGTTTTTAACAGTGATGGTAATTAACCAGTGGAACAGCTTACCTAAGGATATGGTGGATGTTCTGTCACTCGAACTCCTTGCAGTCAAATGTAAAGTCATACACCTAGGAACAAAGAATACAGGCTAAATTTACATGATAGGGGACTCTATTCTGGGAAGCAGTGACACTGAAAAAGATTTAAGGGCCATGCATTTTGGCTGCTGGTGCACTTATACCAATGCCCATCATTTTGACCTGTAGACTCATAGACTTAGATATCTAAGGTTAGAAGGGACCATTATGATCATCTAGTCTGACCTCCTGCACAATGCGGGCCACAGAATCTCACCCACCCACTCCTGCAATAAACCTCTCACCTATGTCTGAGCTATTGAAGTCCTCAAATCATGGTTTAAAGACTTTAAGGTGCAGAGAATCCTCCAGCAAGTGACCCGTGCCCCATGCTACAGAGGAAGGCAAAAAAACCCCAGGGCGTCTTCCAGTCTGCCCTGGAGGAAAATTCCTTCCCAACCCCAAATATGGCTATCAGCTGAACTCTGAGCATATGGGCAAGATTCACCAGCCAGATACCCAGGAAAGAATTCTCTGTAGTAACTCAGATCCCACCCCATCTAACATCCCATCACAGGCCATTGGGCCTATTTACCATGAATAGTTAAAGATCAATTAATTGCCAAAATCGTGTTATCCCATCATACCATCTCCTCCAAAAACTTATTGAGTTTAATCTTGAAGCCAGATAGGTCTTTTGCCCCCACTGCTTCCCTTGGAAGGCTGTTCCAGAACTTCACTCCTCTGATGGTTAGAAACCTTCGTCTAATTTCAAGTCTAAAACTTCCCGATGGCAAGTTTATATCCATTTGTTCTTGTGTCCACATTGGCACTGAGCTTAAATAATTCCTCTCCCTCTCTGGTATTTATCCCTCTGATATATTTATAGAGAGCCATCATCTCTCCCCTCAGCCTTCTTTTGGTTAGGCTAAACAAGCCAAGCTCCTTGAGTCTCCTTCCATAAGACAGGTTTTCCATTCCTTGGATCATCCTAGTAGCCCTTCTCTGTACTTGTTCCAGTTTGAATTCATCCTTCTTAAACATGGGAGACCAGAACTGTACACAGTATTCCAGATGAGGTCTCACCAGTGCCCTGTATAAAGGTACTAACACCTCCTTATGTTTACCGGAAATACCTCGCCTGATGCATCCCATGACCACATTAGCTTTTTTCACAGCCATATCACATTGGTGGCTCATAGCCATCCTGTGGTCATCAATACTCCAAGGCCCTTCTCCTCCTCCGTTACTTCTAATTGATGCGTCCCCAGTTTATAACTTAAATTCTTGTTATTAATCCCTAAATGCATGACCTTACACTTCTCACTATTAAATTTCATCCTATTACTATTACTCCAGTTTACAAGGTCATCCAGATCCTCCTGTATGATATCCCGGTCCTTCTCTAAATTGGCAATACCTCCCAGCTTTGTATCAACCACAATTTGTTGTTAGCACACTCCCATTTTTTGTGCCGAGGTCAGTAATAAAAAGATTAAATAAGATTGGTCCCCAAACTGATCCCTGAGGAACTTCACTGGTAACCTCCCTCCAGCCTGATAGCTCAACTTTCAGTATGACCTGCTGTTGTCTCCCCTTTATCCTTATTCACTTTTCAATTTTCATATTGATCCCCATCTTTTCCAATTTAACTAATAATTCCCCATGTGGCACCGTATCAAACGCCTTACTGAAATCTAGGTAAATTAGATCCACTGCTTTTCCTTTGTCTAAAAAATCTGTTACTTTCTCAAAGAAGGAGATCAGGTTGGTTTGGCACCATCTACCTTGTGTAAAACCATGTTGTATTTTGTCCCATTTACCATTGACCTCAATGTCCTTAACTACTTTCTCTTTAAAAAAAATTTCCAAGACCTTGCATACTACAAATGTCAAACTAACAGGCCTGTAGTTACCCGGATCACTTTTTTTTCCTTTCTTAAAAATAGGAACTATGTTAGCAATTCTCCAGTCATATGGTACAACCCCTGAGTTTACAGATTCATTAAAAATTCTTGCTAATGGGCTTGCAATTTCATGTGCTAATTCCTTTAATATTCTTGGATGAAGATTATCCGGGCCCCCCCGATTTAGTCTCATTAAGCTGTTTGAGTTTCGCTTCTACCTCAGATATGGTAATATCTGCCTCGATATCCTCACTCCCATTTGTCATGCTACCATTATCCCTAAAATCCTAATTAGCCTCATTAAAGACTGAGACAAAGTATTTGTTTAGATATTGGGCCTAGATTATCCTTAACCTCCACTCCATCCTCAATGTTTAGTGATCCCACTTCTTCTTTATTTGTTTTCTTCTTATTTATATGGCTATGGAACCTTTTACTTTTGGTTTTAATTCCCTTTGCAAGGTCCAACTCTACTTGACTTTTAGCCTCTCACTTTATCCCTACATGTTTTGACCTCAATAACCTCAATTGCTGACCCCTCCCATCTTCCACTCCTTGTATGCTTTCTGCTTTTTCTTAATCACCTCTCTGAGATGCTTGCTCATCCAGCATGGTCTACAACTCCTGCCTATGAATTTTTTCCCCTTTCTTGGGATGCAGGCTTCTGATAGCTTCTGCAGCTTTGACTTGAAGTAATCCCAGGCCTCCTCTGCCTTTAGATCCATAAGTGCTTCAGTCCAATCCGCTTCCCTAACTAATTTCCTTAATTTTTGAAAGTCAGCCCTTTTGAAATCAAAAACCTTAGTTGCAGATTTTTGTTTATCCTTCCTTTAAGTTTGAACTGAATTAGCTCATGATCACTTGAACTAAGGTTGTCCCCTACAACCATTTCTTCTATGAGGTCCTCACTGCTCACCAAAACCAAATCTAAAATGGCATCCCTGCTTGTCGGTTCAGCAACTACTTGATGAAGGAATCCATCAGCTATCGCATCTAGGAAAATAGGAAAATCTGAGACCTATGATTATTACTAGAACTTGTCCTCCAGTCTATATCTGGGAAGTTAAAGTCTCCCATGATCATGCAGTTTCCATTAGTATTTACTTCCTTAAAAACATTAAAGGGGGCTCTATCTGTATCCAAATTAGATCCCGGCGGTCTATAGCACACCCCAAGCACTATCCCAGGGGAGGCTCTATTAGCTTTCTTCCCCAATGTGATTTTTGCCCAGACGCACTCTATCTTATCCATTCCATTGTTTCTTATTTCTTTACATTCTACCTCATCACTGATATACAATGCTGCTCTACCACCTTTACCTTTATTTCTGTCTTTCCTAAACAGCACATACCCTTCAATATGTGTAGTCCAGTCATGACTACTATTCCACCATATTTCTGTTATCCCTATAATATCTGGTTTCACTTCCTGCACCAGTAGCTCTAGTTCCTCCATTTTGTTACCTAGGCTCCTCACATTGGTGTACAAACATCTTAATTTTTCCTCATTGTTTCCTTGTTATCCCCTCACCCCCCACTGTCTGTCTGGAGCTGTCCCTTGTTTTAAACTTGAATTGTAAACTCTTTCAGATGGGGATTATCTTTTTATAATCTTCGCCTAGCACAATGGGGACTTTGTCTCCCAGGCATTATGATGATAATGGAAACATTTGTTAACCAAAACCCATTTTTTCCACCAAAATATTTTCACAGAACATTAGGGGAAAATCTATTTTTCAAAACTTTCCATGAAAAATAATCTGACAGTTTTAGATCATCTCGATTGTTGGGCATAGTACTTATGCCATAAGAAAACCCATTGATACCTGCATTTTTAAAGCACTATAATGGAATATATCTGTTTTTCTTTCTTAATAAAACAAGTGGATCTAGTGCTTCTGAAAGATACTACATTCACAGACTAGGAGAATGATGTTTTCAATATATTCCCAGAATAGGTGTAACAAGTGCAATGGAAATACACTTCAAAGTCTGGCCAACTTGCTTCAGTCTTGACCTATAAGGACCATCTCTAAGGGTGAATTCAGTATTTTTGCTCATTCTACTTGGCCTCGCTGCTGAAACTGCCAAGTTCAAGTTTTGTGATGTGGAAACCTGCCCTTAGGAAATGAACTGAGTTTTGTGTTAAAACATTTGCAAAGTAATAAAAAACTATGACTGATTTATTGTGAAATTGGTGCCAGAATTGAATCCAAAGGTTCATTACCTTTAGACAAATCTGACCTGATTTTTGAATACTTAATGAAACATAAAACCAGTGAAATTTTGCATAATTTCAGGATTAGTTGTGAATATATTACAGAGATATGCGCACAATCATTTTTGTCTTGTTTTTAAAATGGATCAAGGCAATGGAAATGGCCAATTAAATACATTTTTGAAAGATTTTGTTCAGGAAGGATTTTAATACAGAGCCAATGTAGAGTGATAGTAAAATACTTATTTTTCCCTCCAATATATAGTCAGGGGAGTAAATCTCAGTGATTGTTTTACTTAGTAATTATTCTGCCTCTTAATAAAGTAGACAATAGGATTGAAACTGCCTCTAAGTCAGTAGAGCTGATCAGAAAATGTTGACCAAAAAACACCAAATAAATGTTTGAATCATTTTGTCAACATTTTCCCCCATTTTGGTTGTTGGAAAAAAATGATGTAACTTAAATTTCAAAGAGAAATGGAAGGGAAAATTTTGCAATTTTTTTTTTCTGTTTTGCCACCAGCTTTATACAACAGTTTCAAAGTCAGTTTAAAACAAATAAAGAACTCATATTAAAATGTTACAATATATTTACTTTGGGAGGAAGGGATGGAGAAAATCCTGTGATTGCAAACTGAGGCCTTGATCTTGCACTGAGACTTTTGGGGGCGCACACTCAATTATATAGTCACCATCAAATATCTGGAGCTGAATCCTGGTTACTTTATTTGTGAAATCTGAGCAGAATTTGGCCCTTCACTTGAAGATGTAATGACCTCACTGGGGATTAGAATTTTCTTTTAAATCTACTGCTGTGCTGCTGACAAACAAACATGTCTAGCCACTATTTGCATGGACACAAACTCCTTAGCTAGGGACTACATCTTCATGGTATATGATTTTCAGAGATGTTGAACATCTAAAACTTGGACTTGTTGGTGATGAGCACCTTTGAAAGCCAGGCCATTTACTTACATAGGTACCTACAGAGAGGCATTTCTTGATAACCTGAGGATTCCAGTGGACGCAGAGAGCCTGTTTAGTAAACATGCAAGCTCTCCATAAACATACAACAATCAATGGCAACAATGCGTAGAAAAGTAAAAAAAAATGACATGCTGCAATGGCTGCCAATGGAACAGGGAAACCTTAATAGGGAAAGAAACTTTATTTCTAATTTGTAAAGGACATTTGAAACAACTAAATAAAAGGAAACATTAAAAAACTATTTAACGTTGTCTCATGCAATTAATTGTTCCAAGTTTCTTTAGAATTATGCAACCAATGAACAAGTGCTTGTCAAATCACTTTTTAATTACATTCATACATTTGTTCCTGTTTTAAAATGGCCACATACTCCATCTGCCCATGCAAAATGCTTCGGTATTTTCATCCAACTTTCTCACGTAAAGCTTTGCACCCATCAGAAGCAGCACGCTTCGTTGTTACAAAGACCATGACTGCAGACTCTCTCTTTTGGTCCTGATGATTAATTATCTTTCTGCTGTTGTATATTATATTTCTATGTATCTTTTATGATGAACATTCAAAAATTGTACAAATGGTAATAGTCTTTTCATACTGGCAAAAGTGCCACTGACTCACGGATAATAGAAGGCTTGCAAGTTACTTTTCACAGATGGGCACCATTTTCTGGGTGCTCAGCTTGATACCCTAGGGTTTGATTGACAGAAGTGCTGGGCACTCACCGCTGGATCTGAAGGATAGATGTTCAAATCATAGCTTCCATTAAGTATTATAAGATGCTAACTACTTGGAAAAAAATCAGGTCCTAGGCATTCAAAATGGGCACTCAAACCTGGTGGACACTTTTGACCTTAATTTATCCCTGCCTCGGTTTCCCATCTGTAAAATGGGGATAGTAATACCCCTTTACCTTTATTGTGAAGATAAATTTATTAATGTTTGCGAAGGTACTACAGTGATGAGTACCATAAAAAAAGTCCATGACAAAATTAACAATTCTGTCTTCAGAGCAAGGTTTGGATATTGTGCAGTAAATGAAGGATGCACCACACATTTAACAATGAGGAGACAACAAAACATTGACTAATTTCTTATTAAGTGAGCACTGTCCATCCTGTGCACTGAATGAGGCATGGTTCTTGTGGAAAAACTGATATGTGATCATATAATTAAAAACTGTCTTGTAATGCATATGGATAACGGGGCAGAATTAAGGTTGACAGAGCAATCTTAATTCTGGCATTTCCTAACTTGCATGCTTGATTTTGCAATCTTAATGTTCTTTTAACATGGTTGATTTGGGTGAAATTATCATCACCTATATTGTGGCTGCCAATTCACAATCGGGCCCCACTGTTCTAAGAACTCCACATACTGAAAAGACTATCTATCCCCCAAAGAACTTACGTTCTAGCCCCAGCTTTTTCAGTGAGTCATTTAATATTAATTTAACATGAAATACAGTGGGCAGCACCACAAAAATGGAGGTTTACAGGATCACTAAAGTTTTGGTGGACAGTAAGGAGATTTTTTAGGTACAAACTATTGGGTTGGCAAACTACTGGCAACAACAACAAAAAAAAATAAAGGGCTGTGGCTGGGGGGGTGGCAGACTGCAGAGGGAACGACAGACTGGGAAACAGACAGGCAGTACAACCTGACAACTGGCAAGGTTTTGAAGCGTGAAGGTTAGTCTCAAAATACCCATTCTAACACTCCAGTACTGCAAATACCAAATGCTCTCCCCTGGAGTCATCCTTCACTACCACTATGAGTTATCATTTTTGGAAATAATGAAAGTGTATTGCAACTAGGAGCCGCACAATAGACAGGTGTGACCCATCTGAAAGAGCTGAATGTCTGTAAAGACTATTAGGAAACAAATGAAAAATGAATGGCAGCAGTATAAAATATAACATTACTAATGCAATGCAGTAACATGAAATATTTTTACACCAGCATTGGCCCAGCTATTCAAAGAGAAAGAAAGACCATTGATGTAAAATAGACTCATTTCTCCTAATAGAATTGCAATGGACTGCTTTAGATTTGCAAGATATCAGCTGTATTTGGTATAAATGTAATGTTTAAGGAAGATAAACTCAGGATGGGAAAATGTCAGCTTAATATAAATGAAGTGACCGTAGACAGCTCAGCTACAAGTCTTTATGGGCTTGATCCAAAGCCCATTAAAGTCAATAGGAGTCTATTGACTTTAGAAAGTATTGGATCAGGCCACAAATTACTGGGTTAGGTAACAGCATTAAACTGATGAAAAGTATGAATAAATTTAATTACTGTGATTGATTTTATCAAATATTGACAACAGTAACTAGGCATGGTTTAAAAAGGAGAGCCAGAGCTTCAGCGTGCATTAATCAGCATAGCTGTATTAACTTCAATGGAGCTACACCAGTTTAGACCTCCTGATGATCTGGCTCTGAATGTTTATATTATAGAATCCATGAAGTTCAAAGTTGGCCTGAAAAGATTTGTGATGAAAGTTAAATACCTGCTTGGAAGATCCCCATAGAAAAAATAGTAAAGAGATATTTGAAAGCTGTTGTATAAACCATTATATACACTGAAAATATTGCAACTCACTCCCCTCAACCCATCCAGCTCTAATTCCTAATATATCATCAATAAAAATTCTGATTTTGAACTCCTTAGACAGTACCAAGTTCTTCAGCCACCAAGCTCATTGTTTCAAAAGCTAAATGACATATTAGTATGTAAGAATTCCTTTCCAGTAGGCATAAACATCAGATAATGGATACAAATATGCCCCACAATTCTCCTGTAGCCCAACAAAAGTAATTTTGTGTTTAGTTAAGTTAAAACAAAGAATTTTCCCCTTGTGAAGAGTACAAAATATAATCATCATTTACATTATAAATGAAGTGAGCTGTAGCTCACAAAAGCTTATGCTCAAATAAATTTGTTAGTCTCTAAGGTGCCACAAGTACTCCTTTTCTTTTTGCGGATACAGACTAACATGGCTGCTACTCTGAAACCTGTCATTATAAATTCAAAATCTCCTTCATTCAAGGGTATCAACTGGGCATGTTTACAATGCAACAGTGATAGGTTAATCAAATCTCATGGATTTGGAAGTTTTGCACACTTTGCAAACTGTTTTGTTAGCGGGTGGTTTTTTTGGGAGAGGGGAGTCAGCAGATTTCACAAAAAGAGTTCAATTTTATGTTGTTGCTGCAATTTAAATCCAATAATTTGTTTTGGTTGATTCATCTTAAAAAATGTTTCATGTTAAATAGAAACCTGTTCTAAGCACAAGGGACAGAAAAACCACATCACTTCAAAAAAATCATTCTGACACAATTTGGTGTCCTACGAACAATATACTGTATTCCTGGCCTGAGTCTCCTTTCCAGCTGTTTCAATCCACTCCAGTAAGGCAAACAGCCAGAAAAACAATGTAACTGGATTTCCTTTCTGTAAGATGAATCCCCAGGTGGCAAAGTTGCTGTCGTAGGAGGCATTCTGAAGAGAAAAGGAACATAACCAGGCCACCCATAAATCCTGGCAATCCAAACTTTCAGAGTGAAGCTTGTCCTCCCCATGCTCTGCTGCCCTGAGCATATCTCAGTAGCAGCTGAGGATCTTGCCCAATGTGTTTATTTCTTTTAGTACCATTCTCTCTCCTCTCTTTCTTTGTCAATGCCTCTGAGTATTTTTCATTCTGCTTGTTTACTCTGCTCCTTTTTTCACTGGATATTTTTTCTCTGTGACCCATCTGCTTCTTTCTTAGCTTATTCTAAGCAGAATGTGAACCCAATAACTTTCTAGCTGGTAGAAACATGAATCCAGAGTGTTTGAATTAGGCAAGTCACACTTGTTCATCCTTACTTCCAGCTTATTGGAATAGCAAGTTTAATTATGAAATGAGTGTCTAAATGAATATAGATCAGATTATCAACAAGATGTGGTGCCTCCTACAGAGATGTCAGTGGACAGATGAACGTGATTCTTATCTCACATCTGTTTCAAACTGCTGTAACTCTTGGCTTCAGTGGAATTACACCTGATTTGCAGCAGTGTGACAGGAAAATCAGACCCACTGTGGATAGTGAACAGGTCATTAGTTATTTTATTTTCCTGGTAAGTGATCAGATGAAAGCATTTCAATGGGGAGAAATTCATCTTGGGAAGATAAATAAATGTGTTTGCTAGAGAGAGTGATTTTTCTATCTGTTTCACTCAAGTTAATACACTATAAAGGAGGGCAGGGTACCAGGAAGTATAGATTGCAAAATAAACAGATCTCTAATATTAGAGCTCTCCTCTATGATGGACAAAGAAACAACAGGTTCTAGAAAATTAAGTCTAACTTATTCAGTATAAATATTTTAAAAACTACACATTTGTTAAAAAGTAAAGCAACTCTCACAGCTCAGCTGACACTAAAATCCAGATGTGGTAGCCAATCATCTGTGGAAGCAAACTGTGCCAGAGATAATGATGAATGCTGTTGTTGGCTTTATTGGCCATCCATTATAAATATTTATTTTGAAGAAGATACTTTTAACTTCTGATGGGCTTGATTCCATGTTTTGCAGTTCCTTCAGCCTTATTCCATCACAGTGCATTCTGTCACAAGGATAAAACTGAAAGTGAGTAGCAATGAGAAAATTTGGATTCATTAACAACGAGCTGCCATTATTACATCTGAAACAAACCTAGTAGATGGGAATGGATTGAACAGTGTGAAGTTCAAGCTTTCCATGAATCTGCGCATACTACCAGTTGCAACTAATAGAACTGCTTTGGGGGAGCAAACCTCCTGTTTACTAGACATTAATTTGTTCTCCTTCCTCCTCCTAAATTAGTTTACTGTTTGTTCTAGTTTAATCCTTCGCCTATCCTTACAGTAGCTCTTAACAAAACATTTGGATGTGCTCACCACTCATTTTGAAATGTTTATCTTAATAATTGATACAGCAGCACAGGTACCAACGACATCATTTTTTTTCCATGTTTACTGATCATTCTGAATAGTGAATTATACCAAATTTAGTGGGTTCAAAGACTATTAACTTATAAATGACAGCACCTCTCCTTCTAAAAAGCAGAAGGAACCTTTGTGTCCTATTAGCAATGTCTACCATACTGTGTTAGTCTAGTACAATTAATAAAATAAAACAGATATGTTGGCACATTGAATATCCTTTGCAGGAATCAGTTAGCCTTTAATCATGTTAGCCTAATTTAATCAAGTGCTAATCTGATATGAAGATGACATAACACTAACTTCAAGTGCCCCTAATTTTGCATTCAGAATTAACTTTATACCTATTTGGTAATGTGCTCAGAGTAGAAAATAAATACACTATCAGACTTCAAAATGCTGGTTGTATTTTTTAAACTATTTGTCTGAATTTATAACCCATTATATTTAAAATACAGCTTCTGGGTCTGAATTACAGCCCTTTTTATTCAGAGATTGTTTAATATTTCAGGGGGAGGGATTCTCCCAGATTTTTATGAATGTTTGTTCTCTGTACACTTCTTCATATTCCTTGAATATTTTTATCCTTCTGTATCAGGCTGTAATGACACCGACTAATAGTAAAGGTCAGACAGTAAGGTTCTGGTAATAAAGATATGTTTCAAGAAAATACAAGAAGCACCCTTGGTTGAACTCTCTGTGAGGTCTGCACACTGCCATACTGGCAATGTGAAGTAGATACTGGCAAAGGGATACACTGAAATAGAAAGCAGTGAGCCTTATCAACCACACAAAACCATTGTGTCCTTACCCTAAAAAATGGTAAATCACTGAAAAGGTCACAACCTAATGTGTACAATAGGGTATGAAATAAAAGGCCCTTTGTCACAGGATGTAAACAGAAATATTAAAGCCAGATTCTTGGGTGGTGTAAGCTGACAGCATAGTTCCATTGACTACACTGATTTACAGCAACGGCAGTTTTGGCCCAGACCTTCCAAATCTCTTGCTCTTAAAAAACACCTCAGGAAAAAAGGTAGGATACATTCATCCATATCCAATTAGCCCATAAGTGATTATTGCTTATTTATGCTGCGCCCAAAAGTGGGGTAGATGCTTTACAAAACCAAGACAAAAACTTGATTTGCAATGAAACTTTGGTGTGGTGATGCTGGGTGTCACTACACCTAATTTTAAGGCACCTAGAAAATCACTGGGAGTCACAAAGCCTGGGTTCGGCAGAGAGACTGGCACCTCAGAATGTGGTTCACACAGGCCAGCAGGCTATGAGGCTACTCACCTAAGATAGTCAATGGGAGATGTCAAGACAAGGGGCTTGTGCTAAGTCTCGCCCCCTCTTAGAGATAGGTGCCTAAATCTGGGCCGAAGGGAGGCTTGGGATTCTCAGCTGCAACTCCTCTTTTGGTGTTAGGCACCTACACCATTTTTGCAAGAAGGCTGGGGGAGGAGGAGAACTTCCCTCATAACTTTTAGCCCAGAGGTTAGAGTACTCTCCTGAGCTGAAGGAGACCGCTGCTCCTAGTACCCCGTGTGCCTGGGGGGGCAGAAGGGATTTGAACAGGCATCTGCCATCTCTCAGATGAATGCCCTAACCACTGGGCTACCTGGTATTCCGATGTGGGGCTCCCTCAGCCTCTCTTGGTGAAGCTGTTGCACTGTGGATCAATACTGAATGAATCATTGGGCCAGAGCGAGAGAGTGTGAGCCACAGCAAGCATGAGAACGACTCTGTAGCCTGGCAGTTATAGCACTCACATAGGTGACCAGGATCCAATCAACATGTGCACTTAGGTAACCAGGGGTCTCCCACATCCTAGGTGAGTACCCTAGCCAAGGGGCTAAAAATTAAGAGGGTGCGCCCAAGGGAAAAAAAATTAACTCACTTCCTGACAAGACAGAAGTTGATCAAAGCCAACACGCTGTGATCATCATAATTCAAAACCGGATGGTGCCTGTTAGGTTTATCCATTCACAGCTGATCGGCTGCAGGTGCTAACATGCCTAGCCTTTGGATGAAAGCCAGAGGCTCAGACTCTTTTGCCTCTACTCTCCAGCTCCCTGCTATCCTATCAGTTTCACCAGCTTGTTTTTAGTCTTTGCTTTCTGTCTGCTGCTAGTGCCTGCTCTTTGATAACTGGGTAGACAGGAAATGCTGAGATCCCTCTCCTTTCCCTGGCCAGTTGTCCACTCTGTTCCTCTATCCTTCCCATAAACTGGGTGCAAGCGTACTGAGCAGGAAGATCTCTTCTGCAACACCCCTCCCCCTACCCTTCTCCTTGTTGGAAGCAGGTGAGTGGTAGGACGCATGCTATATATACTGAGGGAGGAAGAAGTAAAGAGCAGGGGGAAATAGTGAAAATGAAAAAGGATGAAGGAAATGCAGAGGAGGGTTCCCACTCAAGGAGAGGTGCCTCCTGAAGATGAAGTGGAAACTAGGAAGCAAAAATAGGACGTAAGTGATATTTTAATTTACTGATTAAGGACAATGTGTGATTTATTTATTCATTTTAAATATCAGAGCAAGACCATGACTGAGGAGCGGGGCGGGGGGTTGACAGAGGAAAGGTGTGTTAGATGACCATCCATGTATGGCTAATCATACATCAGTACTCTCTGTAAGCAGCCTGTCTCCTATATCTCATGTCTTAATCTAAGGAATTATTAAAAGAGCTAGCTATATGTATAGCATGGATGAGAGATGACTGAGGAGAGAGATAATAAGTCTACAAATATTTAAAGGGCGTAAAAGCCATGAAGAGAGAGAGAAAGTACTTAGTGTAGTAATGGAATTAATTTAATATCAGTAAACTTGGGCTGAATACCAGCAAGTCTTCCTCAGAGTGGGCCACCTCATAGAATTCATTTTAAGCAAAAGGCCCTAAATCAATTAAGAGTTCTGCCTAAAAAAAATCTATGGCCCACACATGGTCCCTGTGACACACTCTCTTGAATGATGTAATGCAAGTGTTATCACTTGCAATATTTAAAATTAGACTGGACAAAGTGCTAGTAAGTAGACCATAGGGAAGAAGACAGACTTGGCAATTTAATACTGCCAAATGTTATGCTGGTGTAAACTGGCACATTGTCTCTGAAGTCCATTTACACCAGCAGAGAATTTGGCCCACAGTTTTTTCACATGATTCTGCTCTATTTGGGCAGGGAGGACAAAGCAGCTTGGTGGAAAAAGAAGGGGAAGGGATCAAGTAGTGGTGCATCTGTTCTCTGTAAAAGTGTGCCCTTTCAGTCTATTAACATAAAAACGACATTGTGCTGTGTGTTTGCATGCAAGCATATGTGATGATCTTCCAGCATCTAGGCCACAGAAGAAGTTTAGAGACCTAATACTATTAATGCATAACTCATAGATTTCCTTTAGCTCAAGTGGTCGTGGCCTATTTTTGTTCAACTGAAGAACTAGGGTTGTAGACCTGATTCCCTAGAGGAGCAGTATGTGTGAGCCAGATAGCAACTGTGTCTCAGGTCTGCAACACATGAATTTGTTACAATATCAAAGTGAGGTTGAAAATCCTTTTTAACATGTTATTACTGTCTAGGAATCACATAGAATCATAGAATATCAGGGTTGGAAGGGACCCCAGAAGGTCATCTAGTCCAACCCCCTGCTCGAAGCAGGACCAATTCCCAGTTAAATCATCCCAGCCAGGGCTTTGTCAAGCCTGACCTTAAAAACCTCTAAGGAAGGAGATTCTACCACCTCCCTAGGTAACGCATTCCAGTGTTTCACCACCCTCTTAGTGAAAAAGTTTTTCCTAATATCCAATCTAAACCTCCCCCACTGCAACTTGAGACCATTACTCCTCATTCTGTCATCTGCTACCATTGAGAACAGTCTAGAGCCATCCTCTTTGGAACCCCCTTTCAGGTAGTTGAAAGCAGCTATCAAATCCCCCCTCATTCTTCTCTTCTGCAGGCTAAACAATCCCAGCTCCCTCAGCCTCTCCTCATAAGTCATGTGTTCCAGACCCCTAATCATTTTTGTTGCCCTTTGCTGGACTCTCTCCAATTTATCCACATCCTTCTTGTAGTGTGGGGCCCAAAACTGGACACAGTACTCCAGATGAGGCCTCACCAATGTCGAATAGAGGGGAACGATCACGTCCCTCGATCTGCTCACTATACCCCTACTTATACATCCCAAAATGCCATTGGCCTTCTTGGCAACAAGGGCACACTGCTGACTCATATCCAGCTTCTCGTCCACTGTCACCCCTAGGTCCTTTTCCGCAGAACTGCTGCCTAGCCATTCGGTCCCTAGTCTGTAGCTGTGCATTGGGTTCTTCCGTCCTAAGTGCAGGACCCTGCACTTATCCTTATTGAACCTCATCAGATTTCTTTTGGCCCAATCCTCCAATTTGTCTAGGTCCTTCTGTATCCTATCCCTCCCCTCCAGCGTATCTACCACTCCTCCCAGTTTAGTATCATCCGCAAATTTGCTGAGAGTGCAATCCACACCATCCTCCAGATCATTTATGAAGATATTGAACAAAACCGGCCCCAGGACCGACCCTTGGGGCACTCCACTTGATACCGGCTGCCAACCAGACATGGAGCCATTGATCACTACCCGTTGAGCCCGACAATCTAGCCAGCTTTCTACCCACCTTATAGTGCATTCATCCAGCCCATACTTCCTTAACTTGCTGACAAGAATACTGTGGGAGACCGTGTCAAAAGCTTTGCTAAAGTCAAGAAACAATACATCCACTGCTTTCCCTTCATCCACAGAACCAGTAATCTCATCATAAAAGGCGATTAGATTAGTCAGGCATGACCTTCCCTTGGTGAATCCATGCTGGCTGTTCCTGATCACTTTCCTCTCATGCAAGTGCTTCAGGATTGATTCTTTGAGGACCTGCTCCATGATTTTTCCAGGGACTGAGGTGAGGCTGACTGGCCTGTAGTTCCCTGGATCCTCCTTCTTCCCTTTTTTAAAGATTGGCACTACATTAGCCTTTTTCCAGTCATCCGGGACTTCCCCCATTCGCCACGAGTTTTCAAAGATAATGGCCAATGGCTCTGCAATCACAGCCGCCAATTCCTTCAGCACTCTTGGATGCAACTCGTCCGGCCCCATGGACATGTGCACATCCAGCTTTTCTAAATGGTCCCTAACCACCTCTATCTCCACAGAGGGCTGGCCATCTCTTCCCCATTTTGTGATGCCCAGCGCAGCAGTCTGGGAGCTGACCTTGTCAGTGAAAACAGAGGCAAAAAAAGCATTGAGTACATCAGCTTTCTCCACATCCTCTGTCACTAGGTTGCCTCCCTCATTCAGCAAGGGGCCCACACTTTCCTTGGCTTTCTTCTTGTTGCCAACATACCTAAAGAAACCCTTCTTGTTACTCTTAACATCTCTGGCTAGCATTTTATTAGTTAATATTTTCTGCATACCCCTGAGAATTATGTTAAAGTCTCAAGATTTTAAAAGTAAAATTAGTTTCTTATCCAATACCTATAAAGTTAGGGTCTGATTCCTATCTGGTCAAAGTTTCAATTTGCTTTGATTCTCTTCCATTGTGAGTCTGGACTTGACCAACATAACTGAACTGCCCTAAAATTATAGCATTATTTTACAGTAAATGTTTCAAGTCTGCCAAGGGAGACAGGAAAGGAATGTTTTAAAAATAAATGTTATGAAGGCCCAAAAGCTGCAATTGAAATCATTCACAGAATTGCTTTACATTCAGAGAGGACAGAGGTTAAAAGTCTGAGGCCCCAATCCTGCAAAGACCCCCATGTGGCACTCATTGCAAAATCAGGCCTTTACTGAGCCATAATTATAGCAAAGGCAAGATTTAGTATCCCAGTCAAAATGAACAGCTGATGTCTCTCAAATAAAGAAGTAGTTAGGCAGCTCTTTTATAATGCATGCTGGGTAGATAGCCAACCAGGTCAATGCCATTATCATGCAATAGTTACTATAGAGCATGCTACCAGTAGAAAGAAACAAACACATTGTTCACTCTTACAAAAAGCTACTAGCGTATCCTAGAGTGAATTTCCAAAACACTGTTTAACATGGGAGATGTTGGAATTTTGACCCTTTACTATACAACCTTATAGTATTTTGTATAAGAGATAACTCATGAAAACATTTTTTCTACGTGAATTTGAGTGATTCCCCCCTCCCCCCCGCACACAAATAGCTCCCCAATATTTTCTAAAAAAAAAAGGAGTACTTGTGGCACCTTAGAGATTAACAAATTTATTTGAGCCTAAGTTTTCATGCGCTACAGTTCACTTCATTGGATGCATTCATTTTCTGTTGAACCATGTAACAGCATGCCTGCCCCACCCTGAGGGTCTTACGATGCATGACACTGGACTCCAGCATAACAGACTGAAAGGGGCCTTTGTTTGCCTTCTATCAACCCTGAGTATAAGGATTAATGTTTTACTACTGATCCCTATCCTTCCACCCTGCAAATACTGTTCCAAGCCAAAAAAGAAAAGTCCCAGAATAATTTACTTCTAAAAAGTCAATATCTAGAAACAATCAGCTTGTACTATAGACTCTGGTATATCATCTCAAAAGTCAGAATACTATATACAGTCCATGGGAATTGTATGTGCTATGTTTATTGTTATAAGTAAAGCTTGTTGGATATTGAAAACTACATATGAGAAGATGTTCTTGTGGTTAAAGCACTGGCCCAGAACTCAGGAAACCTGAGCTGAATTCCCTGCTCTGCCAAATACTTCCTGTGTGATCTCGGGCAAGTCATCATCTCCATTATATAGATGACCAACACTTTCCTTCTACTACATTTCCTCTCATCTATTGAGGTTGTACGCTTTTTGGGGGCAGAGACCAGAATGTGTGTACAGCACATAGCACAATTGGGCCCTCTAGAAACTTTTGTAATATACATAATAATTATATCCATGAATAAAGAGGCCAAATTTTATTTACTTCCATTTGTGGTGCAATTTTATTTATTATTCACAAATATTCTGAGGACAGTTGCATATGCATGAATATGTTTGTGAACCCTGGCAGTTGCAATAACTCCTAATAGAAGTGATTAAATTATTATGAATTATAAACTGTCATTCTTAATTTCCTATTGAAAAATTTGTCATCCAGTCAGGTGGCAGAAATAATCACACTTCAGTATAAGTAAATAGTTGAGATGAACAATTCACAAACAAGACACAGTCTGAAAGTTATTCATGTGAAATATAAAGCAAATATTTACAAATACCGCACAGATAATGGATATGATTGCAATTTTTTCCAGAACAAAATAAAAGTTGAAATTCATTACATTTTTTGGTTGGACTCAACTAATACTCAACTATTCTTTGAATAACTCTTGTTTTAAGTAGAATCATAGAATTTTAGGACTCGAAGGGACCTTGAGAGGTCATCTAGTCCAGTCCCCTGCACTCATGTCAGCATTAAGTATTATAGACCATCCCTAACAGGTGTTTGTCTAACCTGCTCTTAAAAATCTCCAGGGATGGAGATACCACAACCTCCCTGGCCAATTTATTCCAGTGCTTAACCACCTTAACAGTTAGGAAGTTTTTCCTAATGTCTAACCTAAACCACTCGTGCTTCAATTTAAGCCCATTGCTTCTTGTCCTATCCTCAGATGTTAACAACAATTCTTCTCCCTCCTCCTTTTAACAACCTTTTATGTACTTCAAAACTTATGTCCCCTCTCAGTCTTCTCTTCTCCAGAGTAAACAAGCCTAGTTTTTTCAATCTTCCCTCATAGGTCATGTTTTCTAGACCTTTAATCATTTTTATTGCTCTTCTCTGGACTTTCTCCAATTTGTCCACATCTTTCCTGAAACGTGGTGCCCAGAACTGGACACAATACTCCAGCTGAGGCCTAATCAGCATGGACTAGAGTGGAAGAATTACTTCGAGTATTGCTTACAACACTCCTGCTAATACATCCCAGAATGATGTTTGCTTTTTTTTGTAACAGTGTTACACTGTGACTCATATTTATCTTGTGATCCACTATGACCCCCAGATCTCTTTCTGCAGTACTCCTGCGTAGGCAGTCATTTTCCATTTTGTATGTGAGCCACTGATTGTTCCTTTCTAAATGGAGTACTTTGCATTTGTCCTTCTGAATGTTAATCCTATCCCCCAAAGCACTTGCAATGCCTCTCAGCTTGGTATCATCCTCAAACTTAAGTGTACTCTCTATGCCATTACCTAAATAATTGATGAAGATATTGAACAGAACCAGACCCAGAACTAATCTCTGCGGTACCCCATTTAGTATGTCCTTCCAGGTTGATTGTGACCCATTGATAACTACTCTCTAGGAACAGTTTTACAGCCAATTATGCACCTTCCCTATAGTAGCTCCATCTAGGTTGTATTTCCCTAGTTTTAAAAACCTTGAGTGTTGTGATTTGTGTGTTTTCTTCCTCTTCTTTTTTTAAAGCCAAGTGAAGAATGGCAATTTGTCTCCTGGATAAAGCACAAGACTGGGAGATCTAATTCTGCCTTTTACTCTCTGCATGATCTTGCATGGATCACTTAATTCTCTGTGCTTCAATTTATCAATCTAGGTATAGCTTACCTCCATCATCATGTCCTCAAGAGTAATGTGGGAAACAATTTTGCCATTCAGGGAAAATTTGACATTTGAAAAAATTTCCTGTCCTGAATTGGGGCAAAAGGTTGAAATAATGAAAAATTACCATTAAAAAAAACCTCACGAGTATTTGGGTCGACTGAAACAATAATTTAAAAAAAAATTGTTTTCAACTCTTAGTTTTTTATAATTAGCTTAAATTTCCAAGCAAAAAGAAATTTAGAATCCAAACACTCAAAATTTTTCATTTAAAAAATGAAAAAAAAGATGTTTAAACAATTTTGATTTTTTTCTTTAAAAAAATGGTTTAAACCAAGATTTTTCAGAACCATCCCTTTCCTGCAAAGTTTCGGTTTCAATGAATTAGCATTTTCCAATGAAAAAGGATTTTGCTGAAAAATTCCCAACCAGCTAATTAAGACTAATCAACCAGTGTTTAATAGGGTTAAAGATCCTCTGAAGAACAGTGCTATGAAATATTGTTGTTTCCATGCCATATGCTTCAGTGTCATGAAGACAGTTTTTCTTACTTGTAACTACCAGTGAGAATTCCCTTTAAGAATCTATATTGAAATGTTCCTCCTCAGACCAACTATTGTGCAGAGTGTACTGTGCTGGTTGTTTCTGTTTCCTCCCCTTCAGCACTGAGAGCCAGATTTAACTGTTCTTCATGCTGAGTAGTACTTTCTGCTAGAGTTCATGGCACCATTCCCATTAGTGAGTCTGTACAATGACATCAGGGAAAGAGTTTGGGCAGCAGTATTTTGGATGGACTGGAACAGTGGTGGGCAACCTGTGGCCCATGGGCAGCCCATCAGGGTAATCTCATGGTGGGCCGCAAGACATTTTGCCGATGTTCAACATCCGCAGGCACAGCCCCCCGCAGCTCGCAATGACCACGGTTCACCATTCCCAGCCAATGGGAGCTGCAGGAAGTGGTGGGCTGCAGGAATGTGCTGCCCGTCACTTCCCGCAGCTCCCATTGTCTGGGATCAGAGAACTGTGGGCACTGGGAGCTGCGGGAGGCCATGCCTGTGGATGGTCAATGTCAGCAAAACGTCTCATGGCCTGCAATCAGATTACCCTGATGGGCCACAGGTTGCCCACCACTGGACTGGAAGGTGGATGAGGTTCATATAAAAAAGACCTGATGGCAACTGTCCCAGTGGAAAACGAGTAGGAGTGGACCACTCTAATAAGGAGAGTTCATTGGGACTGTTCTAGTGAGTGAGTACTACTTAAGATGTGTAAGGGTTGCAGATTTGAGCCCATAGTTTGTAAAGTATTTCAAGATGAAAAGCACACAACACTTGTAAGACCTTATTAGGGCTTGTCTATGTTAGGATATAGATATTCAGGCCTGCCTGTAAAGGCCTATACTTTAAGAATGTAGGTATATGTTTATCATTTAGCTAGTAATAGAGGTATACAAGAAAGAATCTGTGTAAGGGCCTTCTCTCATTGTGACAGTCTGAGGCCCTGTTCTTAGGCCAATGCCTTTGGCTAAGCAGCAGAGGCAGCCATAAGCTGGGAAGCGAACAGTTACATCCTCACATTTCAAACTAGTCAATATGGGGCTGTTAGGAAGGTGATCTGATCTATCACCTCCAGAGAAAGGGAAGAGCCTAGAAGATGTAAAAGTAAATTTAGGTTGATAGTTTTCTGTATGGTAAGAATTCACTTATCATTAGACACAGCTGGGAAACCCTTATGTCTTTACAGATGTAATTGTGAAATCCTCACTTCTGTATTGTTTTGTCATTATAGTTTCCACTTTGCTACTGTTTATTTGCATGGTCTCCGTCTGGTTCTGTGATTGTTTCTGTCTGCTGTATAATTAATTTTGCTGGGTGTAAACTAATTAAGGTGGTGGGATATAATTGGTTAGCTAACCATGTTACAATATGTTAGGATTGGTTAGGTAAATTTCAGCAGAATGACTGGTTAAGGTATAGCTAAGAATATTACTATATAAATTAGGGGCAAACAGGAAGTAAATTGAGATTTGAAAATAAGGAAAAAGGAACTTGGATGTAAGCTTGCTGGAAGTTCACCCCAATAACATTGAACTGTTTGCACCTTCGGACTTCGGGTATTGTTGCTCTTGGTTCATGCGAGAAGGACCAGGGAAGTGGGAGAGTGAAGGAATAAGCCCCCTAACAGTCTACATATACAATGCAGCATCAGCATAGCTGCACTGATCCATTTTTGCCACTGTAGCAACTAGTGAAGTCTCTATCTACGCCAATGATCGAACTTCTTTTGTCAACGCAGGTACTGCACCTTCCTGAGAGCAGGAGACGCCCGCTGATCAACATAGTGCTGTCTTTACCAGGGGTTCAGTCGGTATAAACTGCATCCATCTAGGAGCGTGGGTTTTCCACACACCTCTGAGCAATGTAGTTATACAGATAGGCTTGGTCTACACAACAGACTCATTAGTCATTCTTTACAATAAAAACAGGACTCTTTGGCAAAGCTCACATTCCCATGTAATTTCTATTGGCTGATAAAATTCCTTTAATCAAACAGCACATATGAGTTCACATAAAGACTCGGACCTAAGTATAACTGGTGCTACGTATTTCATGGCAAACAATTCAAAGTACTAAGTAACATACAATGTTCCTGTTCTTTTGTTGCCAAGGCCTTATCCAACAACAGACAGCCACCTCCAAGGTTGCTTACTCACAGCAGTTCTATGAGCCTTCCTTGTTCCACAGCTGTGCAGGTTGCTCCTTAGTCTGAAGGAAGGAGCAGTCCCCTAACAGTAGTGTCTACATAATGCATTAAGTGGCGAGCTTGGAAAAGAGGAGGAATCAGATGCTTTGACTAACCCAGTACCCAAGTAGCCCACTTACTCATGGGAATGACCTCAACATGCTTACAACATCCTCTGATATACTAATGCAGTGGTAAGTTCTCCTCTGACTGGCTTACAGTCAATTCAATCCAGACAGAGAAAAATTTTAAAGAGGTCATGTGGCCTAAAAACAGCTCTTTAGCTGACAGCTACCTCACATAGCAATGCCAGGAAAAAAAGAGGGGCCGTAATGGGTGATTCCACCTGCTATTACTGCTTTTTCATCAAATGTATGATTGGGACAAGGGACCCTCCATTTTAACGAGTGGGGGAGACTAACAACTCATGAGGGTAGGACTCTTTTCCACATCTGGCAAACAGGGAGTAGAAGCAGCAAATATCACACAGACTAATATTTACAGATAGTCTACAGGCCAGACAAGAGCCTTCCCTTCTAGCTACAACTCAAAAAGAAAAAAGTAGGGGGAGGGTCCAGTGAAGACATTTTAGCCTCAGATGTGTATCATTAATGTGTGTGTCCATCTGTGTGTGCATTTGCCTATGCACGTGGGTATTGCATTCTGTGGTCCCCAGCAATGTTGCTCTACCTACCCATGCAACCCTCATGTTCTGTGTTCCCACTGCTCTGTCCTCCTGGGTGTTCTGTGTGCCCTGTCCACTGTGGTTAAAATAGATTGAATCAGGATGGGGAAGCTTTCACTGCATAAGCTGAGGAGGAGAGGGAGGTGTGAAGGAGCAGTGCTGCTGGCCCGATCCAGGGAGGATTCCCATCTGGTTTTACCTGAATGGGAGTGTTGCTCCAGACTGCTCCCCCTTACTGCTTAACCCCTGTCTGCTCCCCACTGTGCTCTGATCCCTTCCCCCATACTTAGTGGTGATCATTCCCCATAATCTCTACATACACTCATACCCTCACCCCTGTTTTGGTCCAGTCTCCCAGATAGAGTGTCTATCCCTCTCCTGGCACTACAGTACTCTCCCCCAACATTAGTAGTGGGGCTAGTTGCTTCCTCCAACTTGCTCTGGGAATCTAGCACGGGGACTCTTCTTCCTATTCTTATTGTGAGTGCAATTTCCCAGAGCAAAGTTGAAGTCTTGCCTCTGGCTTCCCTTTCTGGCTGAGTCAGCCTCTGTAGTTCAGCTGCTGAGTGAGAATGAGCTCATCAGCTCTTTGGTGGCTCAACAATGGAGAGAGAAGGGAGTGCTGCATTAGCTGAGGCTGCTATATGTAGCAGCATTTTCAGGGTTAGTGTTGGGGCTGACCTGGTCTTCCCTTACCATAGGCTCAAAGTTGGGGAGTAGAGAGAGACATTGTGGACTCTGAAAATTGGAGCAGGGAGGAGAAACAGGGACCTCACCTCCCTGTTGTTTCAGCTATTCTCTTCTCGCTGCTATGCATTTGGATTACTTCAGAAACATCCTCTGCTTTTAAAACTGCAGCAGGGGCATGAGGGTCAGAAGGGGAGTAGTAGAGCCAACTGCTCTAGTTTTACATTGATGGAGCTCCACTGATTTTAAGGAAGTTAGTTCTGATTAATACCAGTGTGAGTGACATTAGAATCAGGGTCCCTATGGGCATACAAAGGTGGGCAGCTCATCCATTATATTTACAAGTCAATAGACCTTTCCCCACATTAAGTCATCCTAATATAGGCTTCCAGAGTTCAGAAGACTTGTATATATTATCTTACACACTAATTATATGCATAGAAATTGTAAGCAAATCCCTGGCCGATGTAACTCTTCACTAGTGGCCATTACAGGTTGTGCTGAATAGTTTGAATATGCTAACTTGTTTTACTATCAACATTTCCATATTTTTAGAATCAAAACAATCTTTCAAAGTTACCTTATTTTCATTTTACAAAGTTCACTACAGAGTAAAAAGTGCTAGCAGCCTGTGGCTTCAAATTGGCCTTTGTTTTTAATAATTAAAAACAGTAAGTCAGAAAGTGATTTAATTTTCTGTAAAAAGAGAAATCAGTAGAGGAAATAACCTAGACTTATGTCATCAACATTTGCCAGGAACTGAACTGAAGAGGACAGAACAAGAGTGTCATTGTTTCAAAAAGATTTCATTATGAATATGCTCAGATGGTTTTGACGACATCAGGCATAGTCAAGACAGAGCAAAAGCAGAGAGAAGCAATGGAAGGGAGGTGGGAGGGGAAATAGCTAGAAAGGTTTCTTTAAAACCAGAAATAATCCACTAATTAGTGGGTTTCTCTGAACTGGTGATTGCATAAATATCAGCTGTTAGGTGTGACAAAAATCCCAGTGTGGCTGAGGGTCACCCAAAAATCTTCAAGGCCTTTTGCTCTTCTAAAAATGATTTCTAGAAAACAAATTGCTATGGCTCACAGAAGAATCTGTTTCACAAGCAAGCCCAGTATACATGGGTCATGCTTCCTTTTGAAGGGAAACACAGACTGAAAAATCAAACTAAAAATAAAGTAGTGTCAATGGTACTGAAAGCTATCAAGTGATTGCTGTAAGATCTTAACACAGCCCAGCTCCAAGTTTCAAAGGTCAGCTAAATGAAAGAGAACTTTACCGCCACAAAAACAGTCAGAAACCTCCTCCAGGGGGACAATAAAACCTAATTATGACAAAAAGCACTTACATGACATTTTTTAAAAACCACTGCAGAAAAATCATTAGATTAACCAGAGGGCATGATAACCCGAGAACTATTATTCATTCATTCATTGATGGTGACAACATGCTCACCAGCAAAATGATTACTCATCATGAATTTGAGGGTAGAAAGAGAAATGGAATATGTGTTTATATTCAAAACCTGTTTCAAAGGCTTCTATAATATTATAAAATTTATATCTTGACAGAAATTAAGGCTCTGATTCAGCAAGGTGCTTAAATACCTGACTAACTTCAAGCATGTGAGTAGTCCCAGTGAAGTCAGTGTACTAGATTCTTACCTCAGCTATTCCAGTGCCATTCCAGACTAACTCCTCTGAAATCATCTGTGTTACTCTGAAAATGGCACTGGTAAGTGAGCTGAAAGTGGCCCTGTGATTCACAAGCTGAAAAAGTAGGATTACTCAGATGCACCAGGGGATACACCTGTTAGTTTGGAAACCCTTCTCTGTACACTATACGGGAAGAAGCAGCCTACAGTTTTAAAAACTGAAGGATGGAAGGGGGAATTTGAAATAGCTTTAAGGGGAAAGCAAATCTGGCTATAAATAATACAAACAAAATAAAAGGATCCCACAAATCTAGAACATATCCATTCAAATGGGTTCATTTGATTCAGACAGCACAGATGAGAATCCCACATTTGTCCCCTCATGGCCAGGTAGGGACCTACAGCAATGACTTAAATCATTAGAGTTTTTGCAGTTACTCCTTTCCTTACTAGTGATTGTGCTAAGCAAGAGGGATTAAAAATATATTAAGAAACCCAAAACGAACAAGGTTGTACTAAATGAAAGGCAATGATGTTGCAAACAGTTATGCCTTTTTATTTACAGCTCCTGACATACATTTTCATTCATTCCAAAAGTATGAGAAAATGCTTACATGGTTTCAATTTTTTTTAAAGTGATACCGCGGTTGTTTCTTGTGTGTTGATCTGTCTGGATCACTGAAGCTTTACTCAACAGCCACCTGTTGATAACAGCTACCATGGCTACTATTCACCAGTTCAAATTTCCTGTTACTCATTATCTGAACATAGCTGCTTACATCCTCCTATATTGGTCTCTCATGCCTTTCTCTCTCAGTCAAAACAAGCTAACATATTGTCCTCTTTCAATTTCCTGCCCTAGGAAAAGTCAGTCTGCAGGATTATAGGGAAAACCTGAGAAGCAAGGAGAGTAAACAAAACCACTGGGCCTATTTTTAGTAAGGCAATAAGGAGAGAATGAGTCAGCCCACAACTGCTGATTTAGTCCCTCTTGCCTTACTCAGAAGACAGGTAATGTAATGATTCATGAGCTTGTGGCCTAAGGGAGTCAGAGGGAAGCTCAGAAGCAGGCGCCACAGTCTGAAAAACCTACAGCTACATAAAATACCTGTGGGAAATATTTTGATAAGAGGTGTCTGTAAAGCCAGTGTAATTGCTTGGACTCTTTTAAAGAGGAAATTGCCATCCTTTAAGAACAACTCTGAAGAGCTTAGATAAATATTGTAGAAGAACTATTCCCATATAAACTAGAGCAGTTAGTATCTGTTTTCCTCAGTTTGTTTTGGACTTCTTGAGTCAGATTTTATCTTTTGACGGCAAATCCACCTGCCACCTGTATTTATAACTTTCTGCTGACACTACCCGTATTTACATGTGTTTAGCCAATTTATTTTAGTTTGTCTAAACTTATTTTTAGCGAACCAACCACACCAGTTACACAAATGATGCCAATTTACATGGTGAATTGAAACTAAATTAAACAGGTTTTTCCCCCCCTAAAAGTTTACATAGATGAAACAATTTGTAATTTATTTACTTAATGTTACTGTTGTAGCAGGGACCCACAGTTCTGTTTAAACTGAAAAATATCAAATGTTGAGGTAATAGAACGTTACAAAAAGGATGTGTCAAAAAGTTTAAATGACTCATTTTACACTTAGAATGGGTGACTCTCAAAACATTCAGTCTGAAGTTTGAACCATAACTGAACTTCTTGAGACTACCTCCTCTCATTCTTTTACACCTTTCTCAGTCTCTACCAACAACTCCTTAACTTAGTCCTGGATCCACAACTCAAGCATTCATAGATTTTTACAGCTAGAAGGGACCATTACAATAATCTGTTCTGACCACCTGCACAAAGGCGGCCATGGAACCTCACAATAATTTCTGCATAAAGTCCATAATTTATGTTTGATCATTTTGACTTGTGCTGTAAATGCTTCTTGGGGCTTGAACTTAGGACTGCTGATACCATAAGTAAGCACTCATTCCCCCAGGCCATCTTTTGCATGTCTAAATACCTCCCTTCTCTCCCCCCAAATTTAAAAATTGATGATGGGCCTCTTTCCTGGGGCCTAAGAACTTCACTGATTTCAAGAGTTAATTTAATGTGGGTCACTGATGTGCCCCACAGTACAATGTATAAGTAGGAGGGTCTACATTATTTCAAGTGGGAAGGTAAGGATTGTCATGGTGGACTCCAAATCAGGTCATAAGAGTCAGTGGAATAGAAGAGGTGATATGTTGAGGACAAGGCACCATTGATCAAGTGAAAGAAAGTGAGTGTTGTGAATTTTCAGGAAGCATGCTGTGAGTTACTGGAATGACGAGGAGTCAGGAGAAACCTAGAAACTAGTGGAAAGCAAACCAAGAAATGCAGTGAATGGCTAGAAGGATGCTCCTACTGGAGGCATGAACAGGAAGAAGTCATAGGTGTGGTTGTGCACGAGAGATGCAGGGTGAGAAGGAGAGATCTAATTAACAGAACTTTTCCCAATCTTGCTCAGAACTAAATCAATGTAAAGACTGCTGTTACCTTGAAACATGAGCAGGCTTTGATTCAAAATCTTTAAAAGTGTTGCTAAACTGTGAATCAGATGCTAACTGCATAACCTGATTCCAGTTCACTATCTCACTATAGACTGAATGCATCCGATGAAGTGAGCTGTATAAATGCTCAAATACATGAGCTCAAATAAATTTGTAAGTCTCTAAGGTGCCACAAGTACCCCTTTTCTTTTTATAGTAGGTAAAGTTTTCAACACCTTCAGATGAAGAGTTTCCAGCTATCTAGGGTACAACAGGGTCAAATCCTGCTTGTTTTACTAATTGTGAGCAGTACTACTGAAGTCAGCCTGACAAACTCCACTAAAGATAATGGAACTACTTGCATGCATACAGAAAGGCAAGATCTGACCCAATGAAATCAGTAGATTTGCAGCCACTTCCCTTTGGTTGCATTTATCCCAAAGATTCCTAGTTTGACAAAGAGGACTTCAGAAATGAACAAACAGTCTTATTAATTATGGGTTGCATTTTAAAAAAGACAGAGAATTGCATTAACATAACATTTCATATTTTGTATTCTATGTTTCCTTTTAAAATCTTTACATAAATACAAATAAACTTTAATTTGTGCTAAGACAGGAAATATTAAACATTTTGGCACAGCAAAATCAAAAAAAGGTGTAAAGGTGTAAAGATCCTGTAATTTGTTCAGGTGGACCCCTATATGCTTGTGTGCACCCCATTAAATTTAATAGGGCCTCTCGAAGATGCAGGGGTCCACCCAGGCAGAACAAATTGTAGCATGGGGGCTTTAATGTATAGTTTTTGAATATCATGAGAGGGAGGCTTTTCTTCCACTACTAAAGGAGATTGTCAGACCAAGTGAGATACAAACTAAGAGAAACCTATCTGTTTAAATATGACTTTAACATACTCTAACAGAAAGTTCTTCATAAAATTCTCTTAGCAATCAGAGTGATCTGTAATGGATGTTACAGATTTTACATTCCAGACTGCAAATCAATACTGAATGGATACATGAGGTTTTGTTAGACCTTAGTCTTGAGCCCTTCAGATCCTCGTAACCTGAAAAGATGCCCTTTTCAACAGTGAAAAATCCCACCAAATAGATTTGAACCCAAACTGGCTGAATGATAACATGATTAAACCATTGATCTGCCTGAATGATGTAAACCACTAAGAAAGAAACTACCACTGAATGAAATCAAACAAAACCCTTTAATTATTGATCAAAGATATAAACAGGTGATGGGGCTGTAATTTTTAGCCATGTCACTATATGGAATTATGTACTTCACTTTTTTAAAAAATACATAGTAATTTGGAAGATACTCTATAAATCTGTCTTTTTAATTATGCCCTTTAAAAAGATATTTTTGTAACCCTGTTTGAAATCAATTACTCCCTGGGCTCCCCACCATGTCCAGTAGTGGTGTTGGGTTTTTTTAAACTGCCAATGGCTTTCGAAGTAATGCTACTTTAAAATGCCATATCCCCTTAGATTGCATCACTCTTTTCTAATTTCAAGCTACCACTGCACTACTTTGTGTTATAAATCTTTAACATTTGGATGCTTTCATCATTCTGAATTTAGTTGAATTAGTGAAAAATGTTCCTAGTTTCTTTTATGAGTCACATTATATATAAGAGAGGGAGACTAAAAAACCCCAAATGTACTAGAATTAACTAACAATTTTAACATGCCAGAATTAACTATTTCATCTTTAATATAAGAACAAGACAAATAACTCAACTGTAACTGGATTTTTTCCACCTAGAAAACCCATGAATATATACATTGAATGTTTGAAAAAGGACAGAAATAGATACATATTGTATTTGACCTGTAGTTAGAGATTATCCCTACAAATTCTAGATCCAGCTAAAGCTACTCCAAAATCTGGTGGCATTTCGCTCCATGGTTTAAGATTGTCCCATTATAAAAACAGATGCTAGCTGCAAAGTTCAGAATTTCAGCCAAAGTTCAGATGTGTTTGGATCTGGAGTTTTGTTTAGTCCCATACCTAGTAGTCATGTATTAAAGATTGGTTTCAGAGTAACAGCCGTGTTAGTCTGTATTCGCAAAAAGAAAAGGAGTACTTGTGGCACCTTAGAGACTAACCAATTTATTTGAGCATAAGCTTTCGTGAGCTACAGCTCACTTCATCGGATGCCTACTGTGGAAAGTGTAGAAGATCTTTTATACACACAAAGCATGAAAAAATACCTCCCTCCACCCCACTCTCCTGCTGGTAATAGCTTATCTAAAGTGATCACTCTCCTTACAATGTGTATGATAATCAAGGTGGGCCATTTCCAGCACAAATCCAGGGTTTAACAAGAACGTCTGAGGGGATCGGGGGGGGGGGGTAGGAAAAAACAAGGGGAAATAGGTTACCTTGCATAATGACTTAGCCACTCCCAGTCTCTATTCAAACCTAAGTTAATTGTATCCAATTTGCAAATGAATTCCAATTCAACAGTTTCTGGCTGGAGTCTGGATTTGAAGTTTTTTTGTTGTAATATCGCAACTTTCATGACTGTAATCGCGTGACCAGAGAGATTGAAGTGTTCTCCGACTGGTTTATGAATGTTATAATTCTTGACATCTGATTTGTGTCCATTTATTCTTTTACGTAGAGACTGTCCAGTTTGACCAATGTACATGGCAGAGGGGCATTGCTGGCACATGATGGCATATATCACATTGGTGGATGTGCAGGTGAACGAGCCTCTGATAGTGTGGCTGATGTTATTAGGCCCTGTGATGGTGTCCCCTGAATAGATATGTGGGCACAGTTGGCAACGGGCTTTGTTGCAAGGATAGGTTCCTGGGTTAGTGGTTCTGTTGTGTGGTATGTGGTTGCTGGTGAGTTGCTCACGAAAGCTTATGCTCAAATAAATTGGTTAGTCTCTAAGGTGCCACAAGTATTAAAGATTGTATATTTTTGATGGGGGAGAAGAGGGAAGAGAGAACATTTTGTCCCAGATTATATATTATTTTGCAATTATTCAGCCCTTTTCAATTCAAAGTATCACCATATAAGCATTATTTATTTAAGTCCCCACACCATGATGGATAAGCATTATTTAGCCCATTCTATAATGGAGAACTAAGGAGAATATAAATCTCACACAGCAAGAGAGTAGCAGAATTAGGACTAGATTCCAGTAATCCTGGCAACTAGTTTCCTGCTCAAGAAAACACATGGAGCTGAATCCTAAAAGGTACTGGGTCCACATAGTTAGGCATTTCATTGTGAAATTAATTTTATTTTGTTCACTTTAAGTCATTTATAGTTTGGTAAAACCACAACATATTTTCTCTAAACTGGGGAATACTATAAAATACAAGGATACAGAAAATCATGAGAATTCAAAATCCTTTGAAAATGTTCTACACCGCAACAAAAATGGTCTCTTTCTACTCAGTAATAGATAAGGCTATCTGGACTAGATACAGTATAAAGAAGTCTCTGTTGGCATAAATTGAGTTGTTTTATTAGTTTAGTAGCACAGCACTAACTTTGAAAACTGCAGACTTTAGACCAGTCATTTCCCATATCGCTCATAATTACATTTTTGTCCTTGAATCCTTGGGGGAGGTATGTGTATAGCAAAAAACCAAAAAAAAAAAACCCAAAAAACAAACAAAAAAACCCCCACACCTCTTGAAGGCTATTACCAGGCATTACACTATGGTGAGAGAATTTTGCCTCAGTTGCCCAGAATACCTTATCAGGCTCTGAATGGAGAGAATCTTCAGAAAAACCTCAGAAGGGGTTTAAATTTGCCAAAATTGTAAAATTTGCTTTAATAAAAGGAGTGGTGATGGTGTCAGGACCCTCTGACATCTTTAGAAGAGTAATTAGTTTTAAGAATAGGGCTTTAATTAAATTAGTACTAGTTTAAATTAGAAAATACAGTAATGGCGGCCATAGGAATACATGGGAGCTCATAGAAATGAATAGGGATGATGCAATCTAGACAAGGGATTACATTGTTTCCTGTGGGGAATGACTCAGCAAAATCCCATAGGAATACATTGTAGCCTATAGAAGCCAATGGGACTTCCAGACAGGAAATAGCTAGAGTTCATCTAAAGGTCATCTGAAAAACCCCATAGAAATGTATTAAGCCCATAGAAGTCCATGAGACAATGGAGGAACAGGGGAGGAGCTTTCTGTACACATTTGCATATGTGACCCAGTAATTAGCATACGCTAATATCTGGACGCTAATTGGCTGAGTTGAATGTCAGGTCGGTATGTGCGATATAAATTAGCATATGCAAATCCTTGCATGCTGATTGGTCAAATGATAATAAATTATGTAATGAGCTGCAAAAATCATATATCATATATAAAGGCAGCAGCTAACTCTGCAGAGATAGTGATCAGCAAGAGAGCAGAACACTGCCAAACATCTATGAGATGATACCTGTGCAAGAGAAGCCACCTGAAAAGCTGAGGTTTCAGAGGAACAGCCGTGTTAGTCTGTATTCGCAAAAAGAAAAGGAGTACTTGTGGCACCTTAGAGACTAACCAATTTATTTGAGCATGAGCTTTCGTGAGCTACAGCTCACTTCATCAGATGTATACCGTGGAAACTGCAGCAGATTTTATATACACACAGAGAATATGAAACAATACCTCCTCCCACCCCACTGTCCTGCTGGTAAAAAGCTGAAGAACTGCTTGGAAGCCCAGCCACTAAAACAGCAGCCTTAGCAACGATTGCTCCTGGCACCCTGCCAGCAGGAGGTTTTTGCAGCAGCGGCCAGCAGGTTTCCCTCTCTCCTGCCTGAGAGGACACTTACCTCAGAAGAAGGCAGCAGTGAGCAGCCCAGCAGGCAGCAGCGCACAGACCACCAACAGACACCGCTCTCCAAAAGACTTGACAGAGCAGAAGGACCGTTCCAGGGACGAGTCAGAGAGATTTTATAAAAGCCTCTACATTTTAATTCTTTTCTATTTAACATCCCGAGGCATAGGGGGTTCCGACGTAAATAAAGCTGGATGCCTGTGGTTTGAGTGAGATCTCCCTACCCATCTGATAACTGCCTGATCAGCATTTATTGGATGTTTAGGGTTAAGTATTTAGTATTAAGTGTTAACTAATATATTGTTCTATGTATTTGACTTGATACATTGTTATGAAGTATAGTGTTAAGTAAATGATTATATTGTTATAGTTATGTGATAGTTAATTGTAACTTATTGCTGTGTTGTGTTTTTATCTATCATGCCACTTCCTTTATATTGTATCTGTAACCTTTACTGTTTGTTTTATTTATTTTTACCTCTATCTCCTCTTATTCAGAAGGGAAAGATTACAATAAAAGTTATTTTTGTTTTCAAAGAATTTACTGCTTGCTGCCTATTCTTGATTGGAGGGCTGTATCTGTGTCCTTTAAGGGGAAATTTAATTGGCCCTGGTCAATGGCTTTTCTCTGGAAAGTCCATAGGGTAGACCATAACCTTTAATACCAGAATATAGGGTTTAAATTAAAAGCAGTGGTTTTAAGTAATATCATTGACATGATAGAATTGGGTTCAAATCCTCCAGTAGCATATTTTGCATCCCTGGTGAATAGATAGGATAAAATAATAAGTTTCAAATCTTCCAGTAACAATACAGCCCAAATATTATTAAAGTGACATGCAGCTTGTGGCCCCAGCTCATGGCCTTAAGCATGGAAGATGAAGAAATTACTCTGGCTAAGTACCGTTGGTTGTATGGAGAAAGGGA
Organism: Caretta caretta; assembly: GCF_965140235.1. Taxonomy (NCBI): domain Eukaryota; kingdom Metazoa; phylum Chordata; order Testudines; family Cheloniidae; genus Caretta; species Caretta caretta. Next base: position 35,515,731 of record NC_134208.1, read on the forward strand.
TGTGGGAAAGTGGCACCAATTTAGCTCAAATAAGTACATATAATGAGAAGAGGTTGGGTTTTTTTTGGGGGGGGGGGTCTTGCATGTTCAATGAAAGAGACAAGCCAGGTGAGGTAATATCTTTTACTGGATCAGCTTCCCCCACGTTCTCTCTATTATACCCTGGGACTGACATAGCTACAACTACACAACATGGTCAATGAAATGCATTTAAAAATAACAATTAAAACTAGCATTTCTGAGCTGATATCTTTCTAAAACTAATTTGTGATAGCCAGAATGTGGGAGCCTGACATAAAAGATTGCAAGTGTTTTTTTTTTTTCCTTTCTGCTGAATTACTGATTTAACAATTAGAAGAATGCTAATATTTAACTTCTTAAACAGAACTTTTTAACATTCACACTGCAGTGGCCTAAACATAGGCTAGAAATGGTAATTTTAATTAATCTTTATTTTTAAACACCATGTATTGCATATATGTGGCAATAAGCATTTCTCATCTGAACTTTCAGATGAGTGTTGAATTCAGTAAGATGAAAGTACTAAGGAGGGAAGTTCCTTTAGTAAGGTTGAGTCTGTTTAGTGATTGGATAAAAGATGTGTGACGAAAGCACAGGCTATTACAGAAAAGGTTGTTGGTGATTCAATAGACCGTGCTCTTCTCTCCAAATCAGTACTAGGCCAAAGGCCCAGCAGAGTTTTAGAGGGAACTGTTCTTCTAAAGGTACTGTCTTGTTGGATGAGATTTAAATCTATGATTCTCCTGACTGCTCATAGTCACTAAACATCCCATGGCACTGTTCATGAGGCAGTCAGAAGGCATGTGGCCTAGTGAGTACAGCACTTGCCTGGCACTAGGGAGACCTGGATTCTCTTCTGTTCTCTACAGGTTCTTATACTGTGCTCTTCACCATAGCATATGAGTACCTTCCAGTAGTGCATTAAGCAATTTGATTAATATCTATCTCATGTGATTTCTCTCATCCACTTCTGAGGGGGAGAAGAGTGTATAATGAAGAGTTTTGTTTTAGAATTTTGTTTACAGAAAGAGAAGTAGAACTTGTATATTATATGTAACCCTTCTGCCAGGTGGAGTCAGCAGCACCGAGGGCCAGGTTCAATATCTAGAGGTTCTTCTTCATAATATAACACAGAACTGCCTCAAGACTCATTAATTTGGGAAAATATGAAAGTATGTGACCATGAGCAAACACCCACCCCTGGGTACATTGGGCAGTGTCCTTTGCCTCAGTTTCTCACCTTGAGATGTGAAAGTCTAACAAATGTTCTTTTAACCTGCCATTGCCCTCTCCCTCCCCTGCACCCCATGCACAGTTGCGGTCCTTGGTCAGCACAGGCCCCGAGTTCAGAGGTGCATTCACATAAGTTCACCTCCCACCCCAGGATTGTGCACACATGTGTTTCATCAAACCATGCCACCAATCACTTTGATGTCACATTCTGAAGTTCCACCATTTAAACCAGCTCTTAATGATTGCAGAAGGTATGGGGGAGCCTCAGTGGGCTGGGCAGTCTCTTTCACGGCAGCACTCACCCACACCAGGTCTAAAGCTCAGCAGCTAGACCTGGGGTTATCAGTGACTGCAGCTCTAGCAATCACTTAGCAAAATAAAGACCCTCAATTGAGTCTGATCATCTCTCTCTTTAAACAGTAGAATAGGGCAGGGTCAAATAGTGCCCAGAACTCTTAAGGCAGAGCCCACGCTACCAGGCACAAGCATCTGCCTGCAGTCCTCACTCTCTTTCATTAGGATTTGACATTCCCTACCCCTTCCTTAGCAAGTGAGGTTCAGCTTAGGGTGGCTCTCCTCAATCAGAGCAGGCTAAGTATAGTTTTTCTTCCCTTTACTCATACGATTAGGATAATATTCCATTACCCCATACTCAAATACTAGAGTGATTTGTAACCCAACACCAGACAAAATCCATCATTTTGGCAGAAGAGTTCCCTCTGCTGAGCACTTTGGCAGAGTAGGGGTGTTTATGCAAATACAGTCTGCCCCTGAACTCTTTTCCCTCCAGCTCATCACTAGATGTTAGGAAAGAGCTCATTCAAAGCTTGCTTACATCTAGACACACTGTTATACGTTTCTACTAGATAAGGCAAGGTCAAAGAAACGTGCACTTAGAGCAGAAGGCGGTGACACAGGTGATGGTCATTAGTTCCCAGGGAAGTTGATTCCACAGTCTTGGAGCCATCCCCACGAAAGCTCTGGTCTCCTGCATAGACAAGCTTTACCCTATTGAAGAGCATTCTATTGTGCCAGAGGAGCATAATTGTTGACCAGTCTTCAACCTGCAATTTTAGTGCATTTCTTAGGTACCGTGGGCACAGCCAATGGAGCACTTTGAAGATAAGAGCCAAAATTTAATAGTCTATAGGAAGCCAGAGATGGGAGGGCAAGTCTGATATGTTTGCAGTAGCCTGTGTTACTGAAGAGATGCACTGCAGCATTCTTTACTAGTTGGAGTTTCCTAAGTACTGACAGCTTCATGCCCATGTATATCACATTGCAGTAGTCCAGCTGAGAAGTGACTAGGGATATGTCTACACTGCAGCTGGGAAGGATAATTCTCACCTTAGACAGATGTACACACTCTAGTTCTGCTCAAGCTAGCTTGCTAAACCTAGCCATGGGGCCACACAGGGACACGTGGCAGCTCAGGCTAGCCACATGAGTACAATCTTATCTGAGATCCTAGCCTGATTCATCGCCTGTTTCACCATATCCACACTAGTATATTTGGCATGCTAGCTTGAGTAGAGTTAGCATATGTACCTCTACCTAAGCTGGGAATTACACCTCTTAGGTGAAGTATAGATGTACCCTGACATGTGAATAACTGAGGCCAGATCATCATCTGCCAAGATTGGACAGTCTCTCCTAGCCAACCAGCTGTAATAGAAAGCATTACTCACAGATGCTGTTCTGTTATACCTTCGCATCAATGAAGAATCCAAGAGCACTCCTAAATTATAGACTGAATTAAGCATTATGGGTGTCCACCTTCAACCAAAGGAGTCTGCACCAGGGCTGCAAACTCTTCAGAAATGCTTTTGTCTGCTCACCAGCATCACCTCCATCCCACTCAGGTTCAGCTACAACAGCTGTTCTTCATCTATGAGCTGTTCTCATCTAAGCACTGTGCCATCTTGGTGGTATAGCTGTACATGGTGAAGGACAGATAGAGCTGTCTGCCAGTCACATATTGCTGGCACTGTAGTCCATGTTGTGTGCCCAGTTCACCCAGTGACTGCATGTTGTTGAATGAGTAGGACTGGAGAGATAATTGATCCTTGTGGGACTGTACAAGTGAGGGAGTCTTGTTGTAGAGGTGCAGTTTCCCATCACTACACACCATGTGCAGCCCTCCAGGAAGGATTCAAGCCATTCCCAGCTCTGCCCCTGGCTTGACTGACTTGCCAGAGATCACCTATTTCCCTCATCTGTAAAATCGGGATAAAAGTGCTCCTTTCCTTTGGGAAGTGCTTTAAGGTCTATAGATCAGAAGTACTACAAAAGAGAATAATTATACAGGTGTTGTTGTTAATCCAGATAACCTGGGAAAATACTAATTTGCGTAAACATAGGCTACTCTCGTAAATTACCCCTGCAGTTTCACTTGGATGTGTTATTTGTCAGGAGATCAGCATATGGGCAGTTTGGTCTAGCAAGGAGAGCAGGAGTCAGCATCAGAGCCCAAATGCCAGAGTCCAGGCAGAACAAGAACTAGAATTGAAAATCAGAACCAGATTACCTGGAGTCAGGGAAGGCAGGGTAGGGCCTGGGCTGGGCTGGAGAAGGGTAAGGGCAAAGGAAATAGAGAATCCACAGGCATATGCATTGAGCTACTGCTGGGCTTAAGAACAGGCCTGCTGGCTTCCTCAGCCAATCAGGTGGGGCTGTCTGTTGGGCAGCTCAGCTGTGCTCATTAGGCCATCAGGAGACTGAGCAGATGCAGCTGCAGGGCCTTATTCCTGGTAGTATTATGCTTTACATCCTGCCCTAAACTGTTGTCTAGTTTCCCCTCAAAGGCATTTAGTAGCAAGTAGCACAATTCATGCATATATTACATACAAGCTGCTATGTCAAAAGATTACTATTATAGCAGTAAAATAAAAACTTAAAAAGTTAGGAATTGCTAATTCAGTCCCTTTGTATCTATAGTATAGGCTCTGGGAGTGGGGGGGCACAATCGTCAGGTGTGCCAAACCCATGCTTGGTATAGCTGAGGATGAGGGAAGCAAAGGCAGCTCTAATACTTTTGTTCCTCCCTGATCTTTAGTTGACTGGGGGCCACATCAGCCCCAGCACACACTTCTATGGGCAGAGGGCTGCACTAGCTTTTGCTAGTTAGAACAGTTCCTTACAGACCCTTCTGCAGATGGCAGATTAGTGGAATGCCTTGCGCTCCAGCCCCATGTCTTCCAGCTCTTGTAATGTCCTCTCTTCCCCATCCTGATAGCCTCAACATTCCCCCTGCTTTGGGTGTGGGGAATGGAAGTGTTGGCCCAAGTCAGACGGGATGGCTTTACACCAGCCCAGGATTCCCTCATGTTCAGGAAATCCTCACTTACCCCTTGACAGCAGATTTAAGGTGCCTTTACGCCTAGTGGTGCATGGGGACCTTAGAAGCAGTCTAGGATCTGGCCTCAGGAGTTTAAATCCAGACATTCATTGGCTGATATATTTTTATCACACTTGAAAGTCTCTCCCTCATCCCACCCCTCTTTTGGTATGCACACTCCCAAATATCCACATGCTGAATATTTTCTGACTGGCACCCAGAAACAATCACCTCACTGTATATGGCTGATATTCATGGTGTTTTGCAGATTTCTGACTCAAGTCACCAGTCCCTACAAATTATATGAATTCTCTCACAATGACCCTTTGAACCTAAGGGAGAAACTTCCTCCCCTCTAGAATAAATTCTCTGGCTGGAAAGAAGAATTCCTTTGAAGTGTTCAGCAGGGAGGTATTGACACAGAATTGTGGTCTCTGTATTGCTTAAAAATGTAACAGTCCTCGGACCTCACAGTTAGAATCATTCTCCAGTTTATTTAAATTACAGTTTGAATATGTACCTTGATTTAAAATATTTTCTATTTTTAAACCTGGAAACCAAAATGAGTAACTGCACTAATGTCAGGCATAACTTAATGGCCCTAGAAGCAAAACAGATGCTGAGAATCATCAAGGACTTCAGAGAAGCAGTTGGGCATCAACATCATTTTCTTTCCTTACACTCAGCAGTTAATAGGGTTTTTGCTGAAAGCATCTCGGAATGGTTGGTACTAACTGGCAGGAAGCTTACTGCACATTTGCACATTCCAAGTGTCCACTCATGTGGAGTGAGGTCACTGGTATAAGTTCATGAATTCTGGAAAGACATCTAAGAGAATTAAAGTAATCCCATAAACTGACATCATTTGAGAGGAATTAAAGAATACTCTGGAAGAGACAGGAAAAACCAAAGACGTTGCTAGTGTTATAGAAAAGCCACACAAATAAAAATAATTATTTAAAAATGCCAGTAGGCAGCATAGATCACAGGCTAAGTGATATTTTATAATTGTGTATGTTTTTAAAATCATAATTTTATTTCAGCCAATTACAACACACCTCAGAAGGAAGGGCAGTAGGAAGTTAATTTTAAATGTTTAACAGAAGATACAGGGGAACATGTGCATAATCAAAAGCTTAAAAGTGTCAAATTCATGCAAATTGCTGGAATTCATACTGTGGGCTATGTGCCCAGTATTATCTTGACAAGACTCTGTATGACAGAGGTCTATGTTTTGTGTGCTACAATATATTTATACTTTTAAAAATGAAAGTAGCTGAGGGCAAATACATTTTCAAAATACCCATGTCATTGGGCTTATGCCTGACATTAGTGCAGTCATGTCTTAGTGATGCAGTCAGGTCTTTGTTTGGGACTTCCTAGACTAATCCAATTTAAAAAAAACACTTCCCTACATATGTCATATTGTGTACATATAATTTATTTATCTTTACATGAAAGACAACTTTTGTGTTTTATTACCCATTAAAAATAATCTTCAAGCAAAAATGAGGCATGTAATGGGATCTCAGTGGGGTGATAATGTGTTTTCACCAATAAGAGCACATAAACAAGGAAAAAACTAACATGTTTTGCAAAAAACTCGGGCCAAATTCCTAACCCTTCTGAAATTGTTATCTCCTGCTTCACCTGTCTGATAACTGTGCTTGATAGACATTTGGATTCACCCAGCAAAGGACAGGAGCTACCTGTTCTACTTCAAGGTTTCCACCAGATGAAGTCACTTTTTGTCACCACCCAGAATTCTCCACGGCAGAAGCTGCATAGGGGATGAACTGAAGTAACTCATTCCCCAGCCACCCTAATCATTGCCTGCTTCATGGTCCGTGCCACCTACCACTGAGGCAGTGAGGCTATGGGATGCAAGATTGCACAGATCTTGCACCAACTGGAATCTTGATGCAGACTTTCTGACTCCCAGTGCCTTCTCTCACCATTTCCCTTGATCAAGAATTTAGACCCTGGGCACAAAACGTAGGTAAATTTCTTACCACAATGTCGTCACCAGTAAATATACCAAAATGTGCAATTTCACCAAATGGTTTTATATTTATTTTCTTGAGGATTATGCCTCATGGTTATTTATTGTGGTTATGTGGTTATTGTTTCATTCAAGTAAAGTACAATAACTGGTTATAAGTTTATCTGACAGGAAGAGGAAAAGGATGATAATAGTGCCCTGCATAACAGCACATTCAATCTAAGGATCTCCAAGTGTTTTACAAACATTAATAAGACAGGTATGTTTAATTAGTCCTACCTTAACCAGAAAAGTTAATCTTTTCTCATTAGAAGTGTCATTTCCATATAAAACATTTCCAGTGTTAGCAAAATAGAAACAGAAGGGGGAAAAAATCCACAACAATTTGAAGTGTTTTTCAGTGTTTCCTGGCAATATTAAGTAATTTGGAAATGTTATCATCAACTTCTGGACTACAGGCAAGATGGACAAGTGCTCTTCAGTTTTCAGTTTTGCACTGCCTTTACTGCTCAATTATTGTAACTCACTTTCTTGTCTTAATAAATAGTTTTCCCATCATCCATCTTACCATGTTAGAGATACTTGACCACACAGAATAATATTTTCTAGACTGTCACCTTTCTTCTATGTATGGAACTTAAATAAGTTCTGCCTGAATGTGTATGAAGAACATCTGTTGCAAATACTCCTTTTGAAGTCCTCCTAATTCTTTCTGTGAGATGTGTAGGAGACACCAATACAACCACATCTTACGATCTCTGATCAGCAACTATCCTCTTGTTTCATTGCGTAACGCTCACAACTACAGCTGGATCTATGCCAAATATATACTAATATTTGTCATTTTTTCATAAAGCCCAATAATTAAAATGTCCATTCTTTTAAACAAGACTACTTCATCAAATGTGACAGTGTGTGGACTGGAATAACCTTTTGTTATATGGCCACCATTCCGTAATCTTAACATTTCATCTGAGCTGTAGGAAGGGAGAGGTTCCCTCCCACCACCCTGGAACTCAATGTTGTTCAATGGGGAGGAAATGGCAGATTTGAGTATGTCTATATAAATTGTCAAGTTAGATACTGCTGATCTACCAACCACCAAACAGACCCCTAAACTCACTATCTTGGAAGATGTAAGCATCCATGTCGATGATTTTGACACACAGGTGCAAAACCACATATTCACCTTATCTGACATGGTCTATCAGATGGTTTTTATTCCTTCACATAGAAGTACATACTCCAGATCTGATTTTTAGTATGTACCTAAGAAAAAATGCACAGGATCTCTGGGCTAGACCCACAAAGGAACTTAAGGGTGTTGCAGTGCTCAGTGTTGCAATACCTAACTTTTACGCACCTAATGGACTTCTCAGCCCGGGGTTAAGTGTCAAATCTCCCAAAGGAGAGAGAAAAGGATTCTCAGAAACCAGCAAGCTGAGCAGGGAGCTGCCTACACTAACGAGACTGTAGGAAATACCAAGGAGAGGGACAGGGCTTAAGCCCCAGGCCTCTCAACAAGAAGGTGGTAGTAGTGCCCCAAGGGTTGCCAGGTGTCCAGTTTTCAACCGAACACCCGGTCAAAAATGGACCACCCCCAGCCTTCCCCTTATACTTAATGGTCAGGGCACTTATCTGGGATGTGGGAGACCTGGGTTTGAATCTCTGTTCTACCTGGTATAGAACAGGGACTTGAATGCAGGCTATAGGGTATTCTAGGATGGATTGCTCTCAATTTCTTGTGTTGTAGCTATCCCATTTTGTATTACTAATTACATATTCATTGTGCAAGAGTGAAAATGAGTCTATTGCCTAGTTGTTAAGGAACTCACCTGGGAAATCTGAGTCTTTGTTCTAATGATTATTTATATAAAGTGGAATATCTTCAACTGCAAAGATTGGAAGACCCACCATACCCTACAGCCTGGTATTTAGGTGCTTAAATACCTTTGAGGATCTGGGCCAGAGCAATTAAGGTATTTATCCAAGGAAACACAGGACGTTTGTGTCAGAGCCAGAAGTTAAACCCATGTTGTCTGAACCTCATCCATCATATGAAAGACATTTTTTCCCCAAATATATGTACAAGTTTAACCACTACTTAGCTCAGCATGGTTGTATGTAACTTTCTGCTTCAGGACATTCCAAATGAATGTGGTTACAAAGATAGGCCAGAGCTAAACTGGTATAAATTGGCCTTGCTCCATTGATTTCAGTGGAACTAGGCCAATTTACACCAGCTGAGGCTCTGGTCCTATAACTTTATTAGCAGCTGTGGCTGTTTATCATCTATCTGGACTGAGTACAACGTACAATATTTAATGTAACAGCTTAATTACAGAGTGTCCACAAGTACAGAGTAGCAATAATCAAATGTACAAAGGTTCTAACCTCATGACCAAATCTTAGCTGAACTAGAGAAAAGCTCTACTAATTATTCCATAATATAAGGGTGCATAATAGAAGACTGAGCTTCAGTTATGAGACAAGACATATCTTCTGCACTCACGTATTGAAAACACACTCTGTGGAAAAACATGTTTCAAATGAGGCACTTTCTCTACATACTCCTGTATAAGTGCTAACTGTGTAATTAAGATAGTGTTAGGTGATCCCTGATACTCCTTTTTAAATATAAAAGCATGGATTGTAAAGTAAATTGCTCCCTTTTAAAAAAAAAAAACCTCAAATGAGTACTGTTTGACTTCTCACCTTTTCACCGACAAAGTTCACCACTATGGATCTGCACAGAGAAGAGAATTAAAGCTCTGCCTCAGCACAACCCCAAGCATTGGGTAAGGGTGGAAATCCAGTTCTGGATCCAAATCTAAATTTTGTGTATTGGGCCCATCTCTAATGTTAACACTGATCATAGCACGTGGGACATGCATTAAAAGTTACTTCAGTAAAGACAAAAATCCATGGGCCAGATCCGTAAATCAGCATAGCACCATTAACTCCAATGGCAATTGAATCAAGCATTGACTATTGCAACTGAGATCCTGGACCCATGTTTGTAATGTAAAATAATCCTTATTTTGCACATTATAAACATGCCGGAGGCTGTAAAAGGAAGAGTGAGCAATTCTCTAACGATGCTGACAGGTTCAAATGGATTCTAGTCAGAGTTGCTGTTAAGACAAATTTAATGCTTCAATAAACATGTACTGCTTTCAGTGAAGCAAAAGGGATCCTCACACCCAAATCTAGTGGCAGAATTTGACCTTTCAGCCCCACCAAAACATGGCCTAATCCTGCTGTCCTTACTCAGGCAAAGCTGGTTTATGTTGCAGGAACAAAATAAAACATAACTCACACTTTTAGACACATTTTTGGGGTTTTAGCCATTTTTTTTTTGTTTATTTTTAGCTTTTACCGCCTTTAAGGTTTTTTGCATAATGAACACGAGAGAGTTTTGTGGTTGGTAAAATGCTGGCCTAAATTATCTTCTTCCTAACATCCATGTAAACTCCTCTATAATCAGAGGAAGGGCAGAATTAGGTTCAATTAATTCAAGTAACTTTGATTGCAACTTCCTTGTGTAAATTATGTGTGAACATGAGATATGTGGGGAATATGTCAGAGCAATGCTCATGGCCTAAAGTGTCTTAGCTTCTGGAAATAAAAACAAAGGGCCTGCTTCTCCACTCACACGGGTGTAAATTAACAGTAACTCCAGTGAAGTTAGTGGAGTTATAATGGTGTAAAACCAGTGTAGAATAGAAGAGAAGTAGATATAATTAACTTAATTCTCTTTTCACATTTACTAGCTTTACACCAGTGTAACCTTATTGACTTCAGCTGAATTACTTTTGATTTGCATCCAGGTGAGAGAGAGGAGAATCAAGCCTATTGTATCTAAAATGTAACAATAAACAGTGGACCATTTTTAAAAGGCCTTGAAAAAGGTACAGCATGCAGGAAAATTGCTTTGTTTGCTTATTCATTTGCACCTCTGGAATGTTATTTTACTAATGCAACACATTCATGCAACTTGCCTTTTCAAACTTAACGGTAGAAGAGTGACACACCTGACTGAAAAGGTATCCACATTTCCATTTGAAATATTACCTGGAGTGGTTACAGCTTGCTAATTTGAGGTTGTGTGTTCATTATATTGAAGCATACAGGCAGGCACAGTGGTTTAATGTATTTTTAGGTTACTCTCAAGTGTGAGGAAAGCATCAGAACAATGCATTACAAAGAGAAAAGGTTGCATTTCTCTACGCTCACCCTCAAACTTCAAACTGAATATACAATAACAAATGGTTAGGTCCATTTTGCAAAGGCATCTGCCTGCAGATTTCCATTCTGACTAGTTTAAAATTTTTAAAATTGTTACTGTCGTCCTCTAGCATACATAAAAGTAACTGAAATAGAGCTGGAGTACTTGTGGCACCTTAGAGACTAACAAATTTATTTGAGCATAAGCTTTCGTGAGCTACAGCTCACTTCATTGGATGCATTCAGTGGAAAATACAGTGGGCAGATTTTATATACACAGAGAACATGAAACAATGGGTGTTACCATACACACTGTAAGGAGAGCGATCAGTTAAGATGAGCTAATACCAGCAGGAGAGCGGGCGGGGGAGGGGGGGAGAAAACCTTTTGTTGTGATAATCAAGGTTGGCCATTTCCAGCAGTTGACAAGAACGTCTGAGGAACAGTGGGGGATGGCGGGGGGGATAAACATGGGGAAATAGTTTACTTTGTGTAATGACCCATCCACTCCCAGTCTCTATTCAAGCCTAAGTTAATTGTATCCAGTTTGCAAATTAATTCCAATTCAGCAGTCTCTCGTTTGAGTCTGTTTTTGAAGTCTTTTTGTTGTAATATTGCGACTTTTAGGTCTGTAATCGAGTGACCAGAGAGATTGAAGTGTTCTCCGACTGGTTTTTGAATGTTATAATTATTGACGTCTGATTTGTGTCCATTTATTCTTTTACGTAGAGACTGTCCAGTTTGACCAATGTACATGGAAGAGGGGAATTGCTGGCACATGATGGCATATATCATTGGTGGATGTGCAGGTGAACGAGCCTCCGATAGTGTGGCTGATGTGATTAGGCCCTATGATGGTGTCCCCTGAACAGATATGTGGACACAGTTGGCAACGGGCTTTGTTGCGAGGATAGGTTCCTGGGTTAGTGTTTTTGTTGTGTGGTTTGTGGTTGCTGGTGAGTATTTGCTTCAGGTTGGGGGGCTGTCTGTAAGCAAGGACTGGCCTGTCTCCCAAGATCTGTGAGAGTGATGGATCGTCCTTCAGGATAGGTTGTAGATCCTTGAGGATGCGTTGGAGAGGTTTTAGTTGGGGGCTGAAGGTGATGGCTAGTGGCATTCTGTTACTTTCTTTGTTGGGCCTGTCCTGTAGTAGGTGACTTCTAGGTACTATTCTGGCTCTGTCAATCTGTTTCTTCACTTCAGCAGGTGGGTATTGTAGTTGTAAGAATGCTTGATAGGGATCTTGTAGGTGTTTGTCTCTGTCTGAGGGGTTGGAGCAAATGCGGTTGTATCGTAGAGCTTGGCTGTAGACAATGGATCGTGTGGTGTGATCGTGTGGGTGAAAGCTGGAGGCATGTAGGCAGGAATAGTGGTCAGTAGGTTTCCGGTATAGGGTGGTGTTTATGTGACCATCGCTTATTAGCACCATAGTGTCCAGGAAGTGGATCTCTTGTGTGGACTGGTCCAGGCTGAGGTTGATGGTGGGATGGAAATTGTTGAAATCATGGTGGAATTCCTCAAGGGCTTCTTTTCCATGGGTCCAGATGATGAAGATGTCATCAATGTAGCGCAAGTAGAGTAGGGGCATTAGGGGACGAGAGCTGAGGAAGTGTTGTTCTAAGTCAGCCATAAAAATGTTGGCATAGTGTGGGACCATGTGGGTACCCATAGCAGATACAATTAACTTAGGCTTGAATCGAGACTGGGAGTGGATGGGTCATTACACAAAGTAAACTATTTCCCCATGTTTATTCTCCCCCACCCCCCACTGTTCCTCAGACGTTCTTGTCAACTGCTGGAAATGGCCCACCTTGATTATCAGTACAAAAGGTTTTATTCCTCTCCCCCACCCCCCGCTCTCCTGCTCATATTAGCTCATCTTAAGTGATCACTCTCCTTACAGTGTGTATTTTAACACCCATTGTTTCATGTTCTCTGTGTATATAAATATCCCCACTGTATTTTCCACTGAATGCATCCGATGAAGTGAGCTGTAGCTCACGAAAGCTTATGCTCAAATAAATTTGTTAGTCTCTAAGCTGCCACAAGTACTCCTTTTCTTTTTACGATTACAGACTAACACGGCTGCTACTCTGAAACCTGAAATAGAGCTGTCCACTGAAGTGGATTTTGCTCTTTAATCATTAAATTTTATTTCATTTTTTCTATTCCATTTTCTGACTCATGCAAATCTAAAAACGTCGCTGTGTACCACATTTTCAAATGTGGCCTCTTTCTTTGAGTTCATAATCATTTTTGTGTGCACTTTTTGTGCACTATTTTTCTGCATACTAGCATTCCCATGGATCAAGCAAATTTGCTTTTCCAAATCTAACACAAATCAGTTTTGTATGTATAAATTCTATTGTGTGTATATGCAATTAATGATGCACAGAAACCAGGTATGACAGTGACTTGCATGTCTAATGTGGTAAATGCCGCAAATGGACAGACCTTTGAAAATTTGACCTTATTGATTTGTAGGACTTTATATGCTACAATCACTTTACTGAGGGCTTGTCTCCACTACCGGTGGGATTGACGCTGCAGCAATCGATCCAGTGGGGATTGATTTAGCGGGTATAGTGAAGACCTACTAAATCAACTGCCTATCGCTTTCCTCTTGACTCCGGTACTCCACCGGAACAAGAAGAATAAGGGGAGTCGACGGGAACATTTCTCCTGTCGACCCAGCAAGGTGTGGACCCCGCGGTAAGTAGATCTAAGCTACGTCGACTTGAGTTATGCTACTAACGTAACTCAAATTGCGTAGCTTAGATCGACTTTTCCACGTAGTGCAGACCTGCCCTATGTGAGACACTTGTATTTCTTGAGTCTTTCATCTTAAAATATATTTTCTAACATATGAAATAATAACCAGATAATTAGGCAAAACAATTTAAAATATGAACTGGCATAAGATAGAAAAGTGCAAGTTAAAGAATATTATTGGCATCAAAGTTTACTGATGCTATTAGTTTCTCCCTGTGAGCCATACTGTGCTAGCCTTATTTATATTAATAGTACCTTACTTCTTGAGCACTAGGACTAAAACCAACGGGACTAAGAGGAGGCAGTGTAGTCTAGTGGAAGGTGTAATGGAGTGGGACTCAGAAGACCTGTCTTCTATTCCTGGTTCTGCCATTAGCCACTTGGGTAAGTCAGTTTGTCTTCCTGTGATGTAGTTTCCCCAGCTGGTCTTCTTTGTAATATGCTTTAAGATCTACTGATAGAAAGAGTATATGAATTCTTATGAAGTAAAGTATTATTCCATTTAAGCAAGGATATGACAATCTGTCCCTAAAATAGTATATCTCATTTTAATGATCATCTACTTAAAAATATCATGGTGTTTTGACTTAGATTGTACATATTATTTAATTCAGATTGTACATTCTTTGGGACAGAGGTTGTTCTTTTACGCATTGTTTGTCCAGCACCTAGAACAATGGGCCATCCATCCTGATGGAGGTGGGTGACTCTGGATGTTACTATACTACAAATAATACTTTTTAGAAGAATTTAAATAATCAATTCTTTGAGAATTTAAAAGCAATTGATCTTTGATTTTTCAAAAACAAATATAAATATGTCCTTAGATTTGACTATGGAATGGAATAAAAACTTATGGAAATAGCTATCCTAAATCAGAGCTGTTTAGTTACCTTCAGTGTGATTCCGGTTAGACATGTCATCCTGGCATCTCAGCAGGTCCAGTACTTCCACCAGAGCTGCGGTCTGATGAAATAGGCCTGAGAAAACAACATTTGGTCATTAAACAATTTATAGAGGTTATAATTTCCACTGGGCAAGTCTGCACAGTGTCCTTGGAAAACTCTGCTTTTTCTACCAGCTGTAATCAAATGCGCATGAATTAGGAACAGGCTGCCAGGTGGCGAAGGACATGATTTTTACAAAAAGAGAGCTTGTACTGAGCAGAAAAGTGCTTGGCACTCGATGCTATAGCAAAATGGGATTTTGAAATTTTATTACAGAATGCAGAATAAAATAACTAAATGCTATAAGCACAGGAAAGCAAAATAATGAAAGTTAAGAAATAAAATGGAATAAGGGATTTACCAACGTTAAGCACTTTGTAAATAACCTTTGAGATGTTTATTGCTTAAAATGGGATAAAACCCCTGTAAATCTGGTAACTGTGTATGCCTAGATTTATATCCAGAAAACATTTTCCCCTCACCCACAGTTTATTCATCCTCTTGCATACATGGAACACTGTACTATTGTAACCCAGTGGTTTAGCACATATATTACAGGTCCGTCTCCGTGACTGTTCTGCCGGAGATAACTGATACAGCCCCCTGCTGTGGAGCCTGGATCTTTAGCTGAAGCAACAGAGCCTTATCCTTTTGGCCCTGGTTCAATCCATACAGTGTAGGCTAAGATAGTGGCCATCATTAGGGGCAGCGCTTGTGGGGGACTATAGCCACCCCCAAATTTGCCTTAGCCCCTCTGTAGCCACCTCTCCTAGCACAAAGGTCAAATGTTACTTCTCCACTGCTGCTTTCTGATCTGAGCTCCCGGCCAGCAGCCGCTCTCCAGCCGCCCAGCTCTTAAAACAGCGCTGCCGCCAGCAGCAGTGCAGAAGTAAGTCCAGGCAGGGGGCCGGAGAGCTGGTCCTGGCCCAGGTCCCTGCCCACTGGTTTGTGCCACCCAGGGCAGGTGGAGGGTCCGGGGCTCCCCACAGCAGCCCAGACTGACCCACTCCAGCCTGGGCTTCTGGGCCCAGCACTCTGTGGTTGCTGCTCTCTGCCAGCCCCAGAGCCGTATCCTCCTACCTGGGAGGCTGTTATGGGCTGTGAGCAGTCGAAGGGCGGCTGGGAGCTGAGGAGAAGCCACTCTCCTGCCCCAAGCAGCAACAACAGGAGGAGGAGATTGGGGAGTGCTGTGATTCTCACACCATGTGCAGCAGCCAGTGCAGCAGCTTCCCCCCACTGCCCAGCTCTGGCTTTGAGATTCCAACCTGGCTAGGGGGCTGAGCCTTGGAGGAGGGAAAGGAGGGGCCAGCACTTACCTGAGGAGGAGCAAGGGGTAGGGTCACAGAAAGGGGTGGGGGCTTGTGGTGGGGGAGGGTGCATCCCCCCCCCCAATTTTTTGTCTAACCAACCTCAGCCCCCGCATCAGGAAGAGGCTGGCGCCATCACACTATGTCACCAGTATGCACAGTTTATTTTTCAGGAACAAAATAAAAATATTTGCAGCAAATTTCATCTTAAAGTAGAAGTCTGTTTCCTTTGTCATGATTGTGCCTCCTTCCTTTGTTTTGAAATGGGAAAACAAGTGATAGATTCCCCATTCCTTCATACCTTGACTGCCCAAGCTCTCATGAACGCTGGCGGTACACGGTTTTATCACTGACTAATAGAGAGAATTTTCACGACACCTCTTGTTAAAACACTGACTGCACATCACTATCACTGTACTATGTTTCCACTAAGCGAATGAATTTAGTGTGCACTGGATGAAGGTAAACCATTTGATGACTCCCTGTTGCACATATCACTTCTTACTGGTCATAAGGTAAATAAAATAATTTTAGTAAAGCAAATCATAAAATCTTGGTAGTGCTATAAATAGCATTTTCATATATGTAGCATCCAACCTTGCACACCACTGCACCATCATTGTAAGATTTTTTGTAACAGAAAAGGCAATCTGAGCAAATAACCCTCTTTTTCTTAGTCCTGCTTCCCTGCTTTTTCACCATACCCATAAATTATTGCAACGTGATGTGTAAAAGCACCTCATGAAAATGACTGGCCTACCCATATGAGAATACAGGTATTAAAGAGAATTATACATTTCACATGAAATAAATAGAACTGGTCTCTGGAGAGTTCTGATGAGACAGACAGGCCAGGAGACAGACAGATATTTTCATAAGAACTCATTTGAAGAGGTTGCACTGGTATTTCTTGCAAAGCTGTGAGCCCTTTATGGAATATCATCACAGTGCTACATTATTGGGGATAGAGGAAAGCAGTGACCATAAATATGGGTGCTCTAGCAAGGATAAGGGACGTGATGACCAGAGATGTTGATTTCATGGTCAAGAAAGTATTCCTCCCACCCATCCTGGCCCATGAAAACTTTTGATAAAAACAAAATTGTTTTTCCATAATATTTTTGAATCTTCTGATGAAAAAATATTTTGGTTTAAAATTGATCCCCCCTACCCCCCGTTTTTGGTTGTCAAACATGAAGAAATGTTTGCTTTTCCATGAAAATGGAAACAAGTGTCAGAATACCTGTTTAACTGAAGAGCCATTTTCCATCAAAAAGTTTTGATGGAACATTTTCAACAAGCTCTAACAATTGGTCATATCAGAATCAGTAATTTTTCTGGACTATGCAGGGAAGTAGATATGCAGATACCAGTAGACAGAATGAGCATCTGATGCATTCTAAAAGGTGATGGCATTATTTAAAATAGGAAAATGGAAAGACGACAGGGCTAGTGGAGCGAAGTTTGGTGGTTTCACACACAAAAAAAAGTTTTGCACAGAAGATATGTGATGCTCAACTCTGACAAAAATGTAACCATTACATTACAGTCAGTAAGCATTTCAGAGTTACTGTGTGCAATATGAAATGATCGTGAATAGTGATTTTCAGCAGGACGTACATGCACTGCTGCTTTTTGTATTCATTATCATCTGCTACATTATAGGCAGGGAATTAAAAGAATGGGGGTTTTATATCAAGGTCACTGAACCAGGAGCATTGTTCAATTGCTCATGTAAATCTCAAAATGGGGAAGTGTTAATGTGATTAGCACAGACTTCTACTTGACTATAAGGTGGATAGAAAGCTGGTTAGATCGTCAGGCTCAGCGGGGTAGTGATCAATGGCTCCATGTCTAGTTGGCAGCCAGTATCAAGCGGAGTGCCCCAAGGGTCAGTCCTGGGGCCGGGTTTTGTTCAATATCTTCATTAATGATCTGGAGGATGGCGTGGACTGCACACTCAGCAAGTTTGCAGATGCCACTAAACTGGGAGGAGTGGTAGATATGCTGGAGGGTAGGGATAGCATACAGAGGGACTAGACAAATTAGAGGATTGGGCCAAAAGAAATCTGATGAGGTTCAACAAGGACAAGTGCAGAGTCCTGCACTTAGGATGGAAGAATCCAATGCACCGCTACAGACTAGGGACCGAATGGCTAGGCAGCAGTTCTGCAGAAAAGGACCTAGGGGTTACAGTGGACAAGAAGCTGGATATGTGTCAACAGTGTGCCCTTGTTGCCAAGAAAGCTAATGGCATTTTGGGATGTATAAGTAGGGGCATTGCAAGCAGATCAAGGGACGTGATCGTTCCCCTCTATTCAACATTGGTAAGGCCTCATCTGGAGTACTGTGTTCAGTTTCGGGCCCCACACTACAAGAAGGATGTGAAAAAACTGGAAAATGTCCAGCAGAGGGCAACAAAAATGATATGGGGACTGGAACACATGACTTATGAGGAGAGGCTGAGGGAACTGGGATTGTTTAGTCTGCGGAAGAGAAGAATGAGGGGGGATTTGATAGCTGCTTTCAACTACCTGAAAAGGGGTTCCAAAGAGGATGGATCTAGACTGTTCTCAGTGGTACCAGATGACAGAACAAGGAGTAATGCTCTCAAGTTGAAGTGGGGGAGGTTTAGGTTGGATATTAGGATAAACTTTTTCACTAGGAGGGTGGTGAAGCACTGGAATGCGTTACCTAGGGAGGTTTTGGAATCTACCTTCCTTTGAGGTTTTTAAGGTCAGGCTTGACAAAGCCCTGGCTGGATGATTTAGTTGGGGATTGGTCCTGCTTTGAGCAGGGGGTTGGACTAGATGACCTCCTGAGGTCCCTTCCAACCCCGGTATTCTATGATTCTATGATATGTAGCGAATGAATGTTAGCCAGAGGCCAGTAGCTACTGTGTTCGTGAAAATGCTCGTTCTCAATAGAAAACATGTTACAGCATGTGAGTAAAATTTTTAGAAGAACCTAAACAACTGAAAATTTTACTCTATAGCCACAAGGTGATTATCTGTAGGTAAGAACTGATATTTATAGTGTAGCCATTGAGGCTTCACAAGAGATGCCACAGAGTCGCAAGATGTTACAATGCATTCCTGCAGCTCTACTGCCACATACCATGTGGTGTTGGAGCACAGGCCTGTGATCTAAAATCAGTCCAAGATACTTAACTGGCAAATGATTCTCATTTGCCAGGCAGCCAGAGAACATGAACAAGAGTCGCTTGTCTGTTAAAGCAGGGGTTCTCAAACTTTTCCACAGTGTAAACCAACATTACCTCTAATTTTCCACCTTGTGTGCAGACTCGAAAGCTGACAGTGCATGAGTTTAAATTTGTGCACAGCTACTTGTCAGGGTCGTGGGTGGGTGTGGGGAATGTACATGAAGCAGTGCTAGGTGTATGCATATGTATATCATACATCAAAAGCTGATTTGGGACACAATCAGTAAAGAACTAAAGGGTAGTAGCATAATTAATGCAAATCAACTTGACTTAATGCAAAATAGGTTTGGTCAAACAAACCAACTTTTTTGGTGAGATCAGAAATTTAGTTGACAAAAGGTAACTGTTCGCATAATATACTAGATTTTGGTAAAGCGTTTAACTTAGTGTTGCACGACGTTCTGATTTAAACACATAAAATTATAACAAATCAGAGTATAATTGAAAATACTGAATATATTATAATCATATTAAATGGATTCAAAACTGATGGTAGTCCCTGGGGAGGAGAATAACCCTGAGATTATTGTCGGGATGGGAGGAGAGTTCCAGGGGAAGGGGGAGATCCTGAAGCCCCACATCCAGCAGCTTCAGGTAGGGGCAGAGCATTGTGGGGAGGGCCTCACCTGCACACAAGTCAAGTCACACTATTGTGGGTGCCTCTGAATCTGCAAGTGGGAGACCTAACGAGTTGGAGTGGGGAGCCAGGCCCAGGCCCAGAGGACTGGAGCTGCCACTGTGGGGTGAATGCGGGGCAGGTTCAGCCCTCCCCACCCACCAGAATATTTTCACCAGCCAGTTGTATTTACTCCCGTAATGGAATCACACACACACACACACACACACACACACACAGAGTAAACAAGGCAATACGTGAAGAAATGATGTGAGTAAAAGTAATCTTCCTTAAATAATAAAAGATATTAAAAATGTAAAAGCTTATATGAGATTTACTTTGATCTCCATGACGAATATAGTACCCTCATTAATATTTATACAAACAATTCATGTGTTGTTATTTGTTGTTTGACAGATGTTATCACAGTGAAACTAGTAGGAGAGAAATAAACAAAGTGATCCTTTGTTATAATGTGTGCAAACATGCTGTAAAAATAGATGTTTTATTGTCTGTATAAAACAGAAGCCCGTATCTCTTGGCAAATGAGCCACCACAATACCTGAACAGCCACATAAGACAATGTTGTCCATGAGATTCTGCTCTCTCACCTGGGAGGTGGGTCGGGGGGGCCAGGGTAATGTGCTAAAATAGTTTGCAACCTAAGTGGAGGGACACGCCCAGCGAGTAATGATGGGAAACCACCTCTACCACTAGACCCATCTTTTCAGTATCTACAGGCAACCAAATACATGAGCTGGCCAGACAATACTGACTTAAGTGCCAGCAAGATGCACGTGGCACACAGCTCTACTCATCTTTCACCACATACAACTATACCACTACCACAAAGATGGCCCCTTGCTTGGATGAGATTAACTCATAGATGAAGAGCAGCTGGCTGAATACGAACAAGAAAGAAATGATGTTGGTGGGCAAAGAAAAGCACTTTGAAGAGCTTGCAGTCTGCTTTGGTTGAAGATACACACTCACAATTGGTCAATTCGGTCTCTAGTTTAGGTATACTCTTGGATTCCTCGCTGATGTTAAGCTATCACATAGCAACATGCATGAGTAACACTTTCCACCGTCTCTGGTTGGCTAGGAAACTCCATCCCATCCTGGCAAATGATGCCTGGCCTTAATTATTCATGCCTTTGTCACCTCTCAGATGGACTGCAGTGATGTGATATACCTGGGCACAAAGACATCAGCACTAGGAAACTCCAAGTAGTATAGAATACTGTAGTGCATCTCCTCAGCTACTGCGAGCACATCACATCTATTCTCCACTCTCTACACCAGCTTCCCATAGAATTTCAAGTCAAGTTCAAGGTCTTGGTCCTGATCTTCAAGACACTCAGTGGCCTGGGCCCCAGATATCTAAAAGACCACGTAAAGCTCCAGGATGAAGATTGTAGTCAACAACTCTACTTTCTTGGGGACCAGTTTGAGACTGTGAAATCTCCGCAGGAATTAGGGACTATCACAAACCTCACCATATTCTGCTCTAGATGCAGGGTACATTTCTTTGACCTTACCTTCTCTTACACAAAGAAATAAAAAGATGTATATTTTTAAAAAATCCTCACCAAACAAGACATGCCATTGTACACACTTCTCCCCCTGGGGAGGGAATGAGAAAACAAACCAACATATGACAGATGTGTAGTCACATTGCTTAAAGCAACTGAAAGGCATTCAAATACTATGATGTAAGTATGGTATTAGCACATCTATAAAATGTCAGACCACTCCCAAGTGACCATCCAAACATGAGCATATTCCAATAACATCTACCGGGCAATGAATACTAGAACATTGGTCAAAACTGATGACTTCGGTGTTAAAGCCCTAGTAAGCAGTTGCACAATGACTACTGTGGATACTGCAGGACCTAGCATTTACTCCCCAGTCACAGCAAACCAGTTGTTAGTGTGCATTAGTCTGAAGTTCTCATGGAAGGGTGTTTGGACCATTGATGGTACATGGAGCACTTGCTTTTGATCTGCTGAGAGCGAGCTGGTCACATGGCTCCTTATTTCTAGCTACTAAATTCCATTAACCTAATTAAATACTTTAATTGTTGTAGTTGATGCACAGATGTTTATTCCATCGCCAATGAAAGGAGTTGGTCCATGCAACTCTGAATGGGAGACTGGTTGGTCCACAAGACAAGTTCTTTATTAAAATGTGGTCCACTCTGGGGTTCCTTGGAGGCCATACACTCAGGAGCTGCTGTTAACTCAGCAGAATTAATCAGAAGAAAGAGGTGCATGAAGATCTCATTGTCACCACCCACCAATCAGTAACTCACCATCTCACTATTAATAAACAGATTCATAGTTTATAAGCCCAGAAGGAACTACCATGATCATCTAGTGCAAGGGTGGCCAACCTGAGCCCGAGAAGGAGCCAGAATTTACCAATGAACATTGCCAAACAGCCACAGTAATACATCAGCAGCCCGCCCATCAACTCTCCCACCCTGCTCCAAGCACCTCCCACCCACTGGCAGCCCCACCTGTGGGTGCAGGAGGCTCTGGGGGGAGGGAAAGGGGAGGAGTGAGGGCACGACAGGCTCAGGGGAGGGGAAGGGGTGGAGTGGGGGCAGAGCCAGGGGTTGAGCAGTGAGCACCCCCATCACACTGGAAAGCTGGCGCCTATAGCTCCATTCCCAGAGTTGGTGCCTATACAAGGAGTCGCATATTAACTTCTGAAGAGCAGCATGTGGCTCCAGAGCCACAGGTTAGCCACCCCTGAATTCTAGTGTGAACTCCTGCATAAACAAGCCATAATGTTTTACCAAGTGATTCTTACAGCATGCCCATAACTTCTGTTTGACCTACAGCATATCTTTTAGAAAGGTAGCCAATCTGTGTTTAAAGACTTAATTACCCTCACCGTTTAAAAGTTGTACCTTATTTTAGACTGTATTTGTCTAGCTTCAGTTTCCAGCCATTGGATCTTGTTATGCCTTTGTCTGCGAAATGAAAGAGCCCTCTACTATCAGAAATCTTTTCCCCATGTAGAAATTTAAGACCACGATCAAGTCATCTTTTAATCTTCTCTTGGAAAATCCAGGTAGATTGAGTTTCATTAGTCTCTGACTGTGAGGCTGAGTGGCAGAGATCCCACGTCGGGGCAGCTTTCTATCCCCCTCAATGCAGTGGAAGAAGCCTCTTCAGCAGCCCTCCACTAGACACCATGGAAGAAGGAAAGCAAGCATGTTCAAGGTGAGACCACTGGGTTGTATACAGTCTGAATTTATTACACCCATAGCCAACATTGGGAGGAAGCAGCCAGACATCGGTGTTGCCAACGGTTGAAATTTTATCTTAAGACTCATGATAACTGGAGTTGTACTTAAAGCACCAACTACCAGAGACATGTGATTCCATAAGAATCTCAGCTTTCTTTTTTTTTTTAAGTTAAATTTCTAGTCCCCATGGCTTCAGAGAAAATCTTGAAAACTTGACTTGTGGGAACCCTAAAAGGCTGAAAAACCTGAAGGCAAAATAATCAAAAATTTATTTCATGATTTGGGGGGATGAGACTCATGATTTTTGAGCCTTTCAAGTAACAAATACCTAAACAAGCATTGGTACTTCCCCAACAAGCCACTGACAGAAGGCAAAGGCAGCAATAGATTTTCTATATATATTTGTTTTAAAAAAACAAATTCAACTCTACTATGTTTGCTTTCCCCAAATACTCTAGTAAATGATATCCTGGCAGAAGCATTCACCTAAACAACTCATTTTAAACCAAATATCAAGGAATATTAATGAACAAAGAGTTTCAAATTGTAGAGTATTTGCCCTGGGAAACTGATTCAAAGAGTTACACTCAGATAAAGACGGAAGGTCCTAAGCACAGGTTTGCGCTGAAGAGTCTAAGCACTTGGTTGCTATGGTGACGGTGCTCCTAAGAAAGAGAGAGGTTCTGCTGTGCTTTAGCTGACTTTCTTTTATTTGAGCCTTGCTTCAGCCTTCAGGACAATGATTGTTTCCATCACTTTTTAATACAGCTAAGGACATTTCTGCAATATGTAATTGTAGCAAACACCTCCTATTTTCTGTTTACATTATAAGCACGAGGCTACAACTATGATATGCCTAGGATAGGGAAGTTGTTGAGAATTACTTCATGCTAGCACAATAATATTCAGCAGTGAAACTTGAAATTAAATATCTCCCTAGTCTCTTGCATATGGAAAAAATATAATCAAACTTGTCCAGACTTGACCTTGCATACCAGAATTAACTGATTAGCTCTACTTTCTTAGGAAAGACGGGGGGAAAGGATGCAATGTTGCCGACAGCTACTTCATTGGTATTGTCACAGCTGTGCTAAAAAAGATGCTTTTGTATGCGGTAATTACAATAACTGTCACCTCACTGAACACATGGAAAGTTAGATTGTGACCAAACAAGGTGCAGTTCAACACTGGTTATTCTATAGATGTGAATATGGCTGCTGTCATTTAGATAAAAATAAGGGAACCTGAAAGATTTAACTAATCATCATAAACTACGTTTTTCTCCCTGAAAGCTAGTTCTTATTTCAGTGTTTAATTGTGTATCTATCTATTTCCCTTTTTTACCTCACACACAGAGGTAAAATTCTGTGCCCCGAATTATGCTTCAGATTTTTATGTAGGGTTGGTTGAATAAGTTTGAAATGTCAATGAAAAATTGAAAGAAAAATAAAGAAGTCAGCAAAATCTTTGCTATTCTTCAACAGCTCTGTAGCTGATCAAGTGGTTGGTTTTTTTTAAAATTTCAACAAAAAATTGTGGAGGGGAGAACTGGGGTACACATCTTTCAGTTTTTATCCTAGTTCTACTTTCATGTCAGACATTTTTTTAATTTATTTTTCCAGATTTCATTTTAAAAGACTAAATTTTCATGTGAAATTAGAGTCTTCAAACACTGGGCCAGATCTTCACCTTTACTCCTGAGGGAATTCTGCGCCAAAAAAATTAAAAATTATGTGAACAATATTTTAAAATTCTGCAAATTTTATTTGTCAATAAATAAACGTGGCTCCAGCACGGCAGTGGCGAGCACAGGACACTGGCTGCACTAAGGTGGGAGATCACCCTGAAGCCCCCACCTCCCCGGCACAGGAACTCGTCAGTGAAGCTGCACCTGACCCTGACACAGTACAAGGGCTGGGCCTGCCCCAGAAACACTCCAAGGCCCTGCTCCTCTGCGCCAGGTGTGGGCAGGCAGGCTCAGCCCAGCAGGATCCAAGTTTGGAGGGGCTTAGTGTGGGGGGATCCGAGTGTGGGGAGAAAGGTTTCTGTGTGGGGCAATCTGGGTGTAGGTGGCTCAGAGGGAGATCTGGATGCAAGGGGTTCATTGCGGGGATGCAGGTGCAGGGGCCATGGGACTCTGCAGGGCTGGTCTGGGTGTGGGGAGATGGGGCTCAGCAGTGGGTCTGGGTGTGGGGGCTTAATGGGGGGTCCAGGTGCTGAGGCAGTGGGGCTTGATGGGGTGGGAGTCCAGGTGCAGCTGGTTGGGGATCAGTGGGGTGGGGGGTTTGTCATAGGGGGGTAGGGCTTGTCAGGATGAGGGTTTGACGGGCCTGCTTAATGGGGGAGCCCCAGCTGCTGCCAAGGGGACACTGCATACTAGGCTCTCGCTTCTCCCAGTGATTTCCCTATCCCCTTTTCTTCTCCATCCCTCTACCTTCACTCCCACATTCCCTCCCCCTGTCCCATTCCACCCCCTTCCTTCCCCACTGCCTCTTCCCCCCACTCCCTCACTCCTCTTCCCTCATTTTCCCCAACCACCCCTTACCCAGCCCCACCACAGGCACTCACTGTTGCCCAGAAAACGGGAAGGCTCCCAGCACACAGAAGGGGAGCATGACTGGCACTAGGACCCATCTGACTGTGGAGCCCAGACACAACCTCCTTCAGCTGGGCAGCTCTGTGCTTGCAGAAACGAGGGGGGCAGTGGCACATAACCCTGTGTGCCCCCCATGCCTCGCCTCTGTTTGGAGGGGGAAAATCCCCCCCAAACACTGCACCCATGGTGGGGGGGGGGGCATTTTCTGCAAGCGCGCAGTCATGCAGAATCCCCACAGGAGTACACCTTGTATAAAATGGTATAGCCTCACAGACTTTAATGGAGCTACATCCCTTTATAACAGCTGATGCAGCACAAAAAAGCATATAAAACAGACCACACATGAGCTACTTTATAAATATCAGATGTTGGTAGTTGTGACACTGTATCCCATAGTCTTCCAAGTAATATTATGATATGATTATGATTGTTAAATATTTTATGCAAGATAGGTTGTGTGAGATATCATTGAAAAGGTTATGTTTTGCTGAATATGATTATCCTATTTGTATTCACGTGTCATTTTTGTATCCAAATTTATGAATATTGACTATGTTTTTGTATTTCAAAATGTAGTTACACTGGGGCAACGCCCACTAGGCAGAATGCGCTGAGTCTAGATGGCTGGCTGGGAAGGGCACATTCAGGTTAATGAGCCATTAGGAAGAAACAATAGGCCTTAGGAGAAGCTTATCTCCCACCTAGGGAGCCTTCCTGAGGATGCTACAGACAGCTTCCGAGTAGTGGCTGCTGTGACACTACAGGGACATGTGACCACGTCACCTGGTGCCTGACTTCATCTTGGGATGTCAGTATATTTCCACTTAGTGGCGTGGGAACCAACCTTTGAAACAAAGGGTTCCCGCCCTATGCTAAAGCTGTATAAGGCAGGGGAGTGACATCATCTTGGTTCTTCACTGACTCCCCACCCAGGAAGACTCGCGGAAACATCTGAGGAACAAAGACTGAACTGGGGGAAGTGCTGGGCCCAGGCTAAAGGGATTTTTAGCCTGTGAATGGAACACGTGGGGATTCCAAGCTGTAAGCAAGTGCAGCTTGCTCCTTAAGAATCTGCAGCCTGCTTGTATCATTAGTTAAGGTGAGGATCTGCTATTTATATCCAATGTATTTAGTATATTAAACTTAGTTTGGGTTTTTTATTTCTTTGCTAAATAATCTGCTTTGCTCTGGGTACTATCCCTTATAATCACTTAAAATCTATCTTTTGTTTCTGCTTTATCTAAAACCAGTGTGTGGCAATCTTTCATAGAATCATAGACTTTAAGGTCAGAAGGGACCATTATGTTCATCTAGTCTGACCTCCTGCACAACGCAGGCCACAGAATCTCACCCACCAACTCCTGTAACAAACCCCTAACTTATGTCTGAACTACTGAAGTCCTCAAATCATGGTTTAAAGACTTCAAGATGCAAAGAATACTCCAGCAAGTGACCCATGCCCCACGCTGCAGAGGAAGGTGAAAAACCCCCAGGGCCTCTGTCAATCTGCCTGGAGGGAAAATTCCTTCTTGACCCCAAATATGGCAATCAGCTAAACCCTGAGCATGTGGACAAGACTCACCAGTCAGACACCCAGAAAAGAATTCTCTGTAGTAACTCAGATCCCACCCCATCTAACATCCCATCACAGGCCACTGGCCATATCTACCACTAATAGTCGAAGATCAATTAATTGCCAACATTAGGCTATCCCATCATATCATCTCCTCCATAAACTTATCGAGCTTAGTCCTGAAGCCAGATATGTCTTTTTGCCCCCACTGCTTCCATTGGAAGGCTGTTCCAGAACTTCACTCCTCTGATGGTTAAAAACCATCGTCTAATTTCAAGTCTAAACTTCCTGATGGCCAGTTTATATCCATTTGTTCTTGTGTCCACATTGGTACTGAGCTTAAATAATTCTTCTCCCTCCGTGGTATTTATCCCTCTGATATATTTATAGATAGCAATTATCTCTCCCCTCAGCCTTCTTTTGGTTAGGCTAAATAAGCCAAGCTCCTTGAGTCTCCTTTCATAAGACAGATTTTCCATTCCTCGGATCATCCTAGTAGCCCTTCTCTGTACCTGTTCCAGTTTGAATTCATCCTTCTTAAACATGGGAGACCAGAATTACACACAGTACTCCAGATAAGATTTTACCAGTGCCTTGTATAACAGTTCTAACACCTCCTTAGCTCTACTGGAAATACCTCGCCTGATGCATCCCAAGACCACATTAGCTTTTTTCACATTGGCGGCTCATAGTCATCCTGTGGTCAATCAATACTCCAAGGTCCTTCTCCTCCTCCGTCACTTCTAATTGATGCATCTCCAGTTTATAATTTAAATTCTTGTTATTAATCCCAAAGTGCATGACCTTACACTTCTCACTATTAAATTTTATCCTATTACTATTACTCCAGTTTACAAGGTCATCCAGATACTCCGGTATGATATCCCGGTCCTTCTCTGTATTGGCAATACCTCCCAGATTTGTGTCATCCGCAAACTTTATTAGCACATTCCCGCTTTTTGTGCCGAGGTCAGTAATAAAAAGATTAAATAAGATTGGTCCCAAAACTGATCCCTAAGGAACTCCACTGGTAACCTCCCTCCAGCCTGACAGTTCACCTTTCAGTGTGACCCGCTGTAGTCTCCCCTTTAACCAGTTCCTTATCCACCTTCAATTTTCATATTGATCCCCATCTTTTCCAATTTAGCTAATAATTCTCCATGTGGAACCGTATCAAATGCCTTATTGAAATCAAATAAATTAGATCCACTGCATTCCCTTTGTCTAAAAAATCTGTTACCTTTTCAAAGAAGTAGATCAGATTGGTTTGACACGATCTACCTTTTGTAAAGCCATGTTGTATTTTGTCCCAGTTACCATTGACTTCAATGTCCTTAACTGCTTTCTCCTTCAAAAATTTTTCCAAGGCAATGCATACTACAGATGTCAAACTTAACAGGCCTGTAGTTACCTGGATTGGTTTTTTTACCTTTCTTAAAAATAGGAACTATGTTAGCAATTCTCCAGTCATAAGGTACAACCACTGAGTTTTATAGATTCATTAAAAATTCTTGCTAATGGGCTTGCAATTTCATGTGTCAGTTCCTTTAATATTCTTGGATGAAGATTATCTGGGCCTCCCGATTTAGTCCCATTAAGATGTTCGAGTTTGGCTTTTCCCTCAGATATGGTAATATCTACCTCCATATCCTCATTCCCATTTGTCGTCCTACCATTGTCCCTAAGCTCCTCATTAGCCTCATTAAAGACTGAGACAAAGTATTTGTTTAGATATTGGGCCATGCCTAGATTATCCTTAACCTCCACTCCATCCTCAATGTTAAGCGGTCCAACTTCTTCTTTCTTTGTTTTCTTCTTATTTATATAGCTATAGAACGTTTTACTATTGGTTTTAATTCCCTTTGCAAGGTCCAACTCTACATGGCTTTTGGCCTTTCTCACTTTATCCCTACATGTTCTGACATCAGTAAGGTAGCTTTCCTTGCTAATCCCTCCCATCTTCCACTCCTTGTAGGCTTTCTGCTTTTTCTTAATCACCTCTCTGAGATGCTGGCTCATCCAGTTTGGTCTATTACTCCTGCCTATGATTTTTTCCCCTTTCTTGGGATGCAGGCTTCCGATAGCTTCTGCAGCTTTGACTTGAAGTGATTCCAGGCCTCCTCCGCCTTTAGATCCACCTGTTTTTCTGTCCAATCCACTTCCCTAGCTAATTTCCTTAATTTTTCAAAGTTAGTCTTTTTGAAATCAAAAACCCTAGTCAAAGATCTATTTTTGTTTATCCTTCCATTTAGTTTGAACTGAATTAGCTCATGATCACTTGAACCAACGTTGTCCCCTACAACCATTTCTTCTATGAGGTCCTCACTGCTCACCAAAACCAAATCTCAAATGGCATCCCCTCTTGTTGGTTCAGCAACCACTTGGTGAAGGAATCCATCAACTATCGTATCCAGGAAAATCTGAGCCCTATTATTATTACTAGAACTTGTCCTCCAGTCTATACCTGGGAAGTTAAAGTCTCCCATGATCACACAATTCCCATTAGTATTTACTTCATTAAAAACATTAAAGAGGGCTCAATCCATACCCAAATCGGATCCAAATGTCTGAATATTGGTGGCATCATAGCAGAATTTGTGGAAGCCTTCTTGATCCATTATTAGGGAGCATTCATCATCATGTAGTCTAGGCAAACCTTAGGGACTCTCAATGGGAGCACCGCAGCTAATCTCTCCAATTAGCATGCTTCACTGGATGCAAGGAGGTTTCAGATAGTCAAAAAACAGACTAAAGAGACTTTGTAGATTAATGATGATTATAGTGTTCTTTCCATTCCACTGGTATCTCAGGAGGATGTTAAATAGCAGCTACTAAAGTCAGACATTTTTAAAATCAAATAACTTGCATGCAAGAGTTTTAAAAGAGCTGACTGAGGAGCTCACTGAACTGTTAATGTTGATTTTCAATAAGTTTTAGAACACTGGGAAACTTCCAGAAGACTGTAAAAAAGCCAAATTGTGACAATTTGTAAGAAAGGAAATGGGATGACTTGGGTAATTATAGGTCTGTCAGTCTGACCTCGACCTCAGGCAATATAATGGATCTGATTCGGGACTCACTTAATAATGATTAATGCCAGTTAACATAGGTTTATGGACAATAGAACTTGTCAACCTAATTTCAATTTTTTATGATATCACAAGCTTGGTTGATAAAGGTTATTGTGTTGACATAATATACTTACACTTCTGTAAGGCATTTGACTTGGTACTGCATGACATTTTGATTAAAAAACGAGAATTACCTAAAATTAACATGGCACACATTAAATAAATTAAACTGGCTAATGGATAGATAATTGTAGAGAGGGCATCATCAATGAATGGCTGTGTTTATTGTTGGGTCCTGCAGGGATCTGTTCTTGGCCCTACGCCATTTAACATTTTTGTCAATGACCATGAAGAAAGCATAAAATCATCACTGATAAGGTTTGCAGATGTCACAAAAATTGAGGG
The DNA here is from genome assembly GCF_965140235.1 of Caretta caretta. NCBI lineage: Eukaryota > Metazoa > Chordata > Testudines > Cheloniidae > Caretta > Caretta caretta. The sequence continues at coordinate 35,546,323 of NC_134208.1, forward strand.
AGTGGTAAATAATGAAGAAGGCAAGTCATTGATACAGAGCGATCTGAATCACATGGTAAACTGGGCACAAGCAAACTACACAATGGCAGACACTATCATGAGAAACAGTTACTGTGAAAAAGATTTGGGGGTCACGCTGGACAAACAGAGGAACATGAGCTCCTAGTGTGATGCTGTAGTCAAAAGTGCTAATGTTATCCTTGGATGCATAAACAGGAGAATCTCAAATAGGAATAAAAGCTTATTTTACCTCTGTATTTGGCACTGGTGTAACCGTTGCTGTAATGCTGTGTGCAGCTCTGGTGCCCACAATTTAAGAAGAATGTTGAAAAATTGAAGAGGGTTCAGAGAAGAGTCACAAGAATCATTAAAGCAATAGAAAATCTGTTTTATAGTGATAGAGTCAAGGAGCTCAATCTATTTATCTTAACAAAGACGGCTGGGGATGATGTGATTACAAGCTACATGGGGAACAAATATTTAATAATACACTTTTCGATGTATGAGGAAAAGACTTAACACTGCCCAATGGTGGGAACGTGAAGCAAAACCAACTCAAACTGTAAATAAAAGACATAACTTTTTATCAGTAAAAATAATTAACCATTAGAACAATTTACCAAAGGGTAATGATGGATTCTCCATCACCGACAACTTTTAAATCAAGACTGGATATTTTTCTAAAAGATACCATCTAGGAATTATTTTGGGGAAGTTCAATAGCCTGTGCTATACAGGAGGTCAGACTAGATGATCACAATGGTCCCTTCTGGCCTTGGGAATCCATGAAAACCCACTACCTTGAATTGCACTCAAAAACAAACAAGAAGCCAAGAAAACAGAAGAACTGATGTATGCAATATTGAAATAATTCTCTATTTGAGTATGTAAACAGTTAATATAAAATGTCATCATAATGACAGTATTGCCAACCCTAAAGTCCCAAAAGTCATGAGATTGGCCTCCAAACCATGAGATTTTAAAAACATATACAGTGTGGGTTTTGGTCTGTCTTTGGATTTTCCCCTCCCATCCCCTCCCCTCTTTTGAAAATGGTGCTGGCTGCTTCTCTCCTTTCTCTCCCACCCAAAACCTCCTCTTGGCTCCTGAAAGGAGGAAGGGGAAAGACTTCTACCTGCCTCCTGCAGCAGCATCCACTGGGTGCTATGCTCCAAGGAGGCCAATCAGAAGGAGACTTCCCCTAGGCAGGGCTGAAATTCACAAGGGGGCTGCAACATCTTTTGTCATGTGAAGACTGGCTCCATACCCAACCAAAAATCTTATTATTTGTGAGGAAATCATGAGAGTTGGCAACACCCATGAATATAAAATTGTCAGGTCCAAGCCTGCAAGCATTTTAACATGAGGTATTGATGCCTGTTTTCATGAGCAATCCCATTGCCATCAAGCAGGACAAGGGCCTACATTTATAATTACTTTTTTTAGTGCACAGTTATGTATCTCTACCCCTTTTTGCTATTTAATGTTTGTAAAACACAGTTTAGTCCTGCACATTGACTGCCTTATAAGGAATGACAATACGTGCTGTGATTCATGTATGATTTGTAGAGTTCATGTGTTTATCTTTTGACAGTAGAGGGTGCAGATACCTTGTGGGTCAGACCCTCAGCTTGTGTAAATCAGGACAGCTCCATTGCCTTCACTGGATCTATGTCAATTCACAGCAGATGAGGATCTTGCTGAATGCATGACTGGTATCCTAGCATTGCCCGTAATTATGGAGGAAGATGTAATTTCAATGCTCTTAGTTGTACAGTTCCACATTATCAGCCAGCAATAAGTAGGGGGAAGGGCCATGCAATACTGTAACAGGAAGGCTGAGTCTAAAACCTTGTTGACTGTAAATTACATATTTAATGCAGTGTTGTTGTAGCTGTGTTGGTCCCAGGATACTAGAGAGACAACTTGTTGGTCCAATAAAATACCTCCTCCATATTTAATGCAAGCTTTCTGGCTACCAAGGATTTCTTTCCTGATTGCCATAGAGGCACAAAAGGGCTTGCATTCTTAGTTGTGAAAATAAAACCCAGTACTTAATGTGACTGCTAACAAACCCTGGACGCCTGAAAGTGTATCTGAGTAAAATGATCTGACAATGCTATCTAAAGCCAAAGTCAAGGTTTAAGCATAAACCACATTGTCTTCTAAGCTTGCTTTTTTTTTTTTTTGCACCCACCAACTGGCTTGCAGCTGTGTTGTAAATGAGATTTCCAGTGCTTAGTGTTAGCCATGGATTAGACACAGATTCAGAGCACATGGAACCTGCTCTTGCTGATTTACTGTTGCCACTGACGTGAAATGTTTACAAATATTTTACATGGCTTTTTTTCCCCAAAGGCATTTACTACTGCTTTGTTTCTGTTCTGACAGCAGCTTGCAGATTTGTACCTTTCCATGCCTGCCACCCCCCTTTTTGATATTCCTTACCATATTGCAGCACAACAGGGAAATTAAGGACACTTTCATGCATGTGCCAATGCCTTACTAGAAAACATGAACAATTTTATTACAGAAATAATTTTGTTTAGTAGGTTATTTAGGTCAAGATTGCGCTTTTAGGTAGAGCCCTGGGCATGGTACATAGTTGCATCACAGCAGGAAGAACGCTTGAAAAGAATTCTGTCTGAAAGTCTTCTGGGACACAGTTCCTCCAGCTCTTCCCTTTTACACTTAAACGGAAGTATGCTATTGTGATGTTGCATTACAAAGCTTATAATCCACTGAGTTCATCCTATTTGTATGAATGTATCATTCTTGTATCTGAAGCTAGAAATATGAAGTATTACTCTGAAGTCCTACTGTAACTATGCAAAGTATGGGCCATTAATGGTGGCTTGGAATCTTGATGGCTCCCATTAACTAGGACAATTGGTTGTGAATTGCTCTGTTTACTTGCAAGCCTTCCTGTGTACGTGTGAGTCAGGCCAGAAAGAATGGAGGTTTGGCGATCTCACAGGACATGTGACCATGTCACCTGGTATTGGAATCCATCTTAAACCTGGTGCTCTTCCATTTAGAAGGAGGGGTGGGGACCAAGAGAGACAAAAGATTCCTGCCTTGTGCCAAAGCTATAAAAGGGGGTAGAACAGAACAAAGGGGGCTGCAGTCCTGAGAAATCCCCTAGTTACCACCTGAGCTGGAACTAACAAGAACTGTACCAGGGGAAAGGACTGCGCCCAGACTAAGAAGGAGTCTAGTCTGTGAAAGAAGCTTATTGGAACATCTCTGAGCGTGAGATTTACCTGCATTCCGTTTCTTAAATGTATTAGGCCTAGAGTTGTATGTTTTGTTTTATTTTGCTTGGTAACTTACTTTGTTCTGTCGGTTATTACTTGAAATCACTTAAATCCTACTTTTTATACTTAATAAAATCACTTCTGTTTATTAGTAAACCCAGAGTAAGTGGGGGAGCAAACAGCTGTGCATCTCTCTATATCTACTTTATACAGAGTGAAATGGATTTATTTGGAGTTTGGATCCCACTGGAAACTGGGTATCTGGGTGCTGGAGATAAGTGACTTGCTGAGCAATTTTTGGTTAAAGTCTGTAGCACTGGGGGCGTGGACCAGAGCTGGGTCTAAGTTGCAGCAGACTAGCATGTCTGGCTCAACAAGGCAGGGTTCTGGAGTCCCAAGCTGGCAGTGGAAAACAGGCTCAGAGGTAATTCCAGCACGTTAGGTGACAGTCACAAGGGGGTCTCTGTGACCGAACCCGTCACAGCTGTGTCAGCCCTTTAAAAGCTATAATGTGTTGCTCTTCCCTCTGCGCAGAGCTTTGATCCAAGTAGATTCTATGTACCCACTTAGGTAGAGGACAGAGGATCCCTTACTCCCCAATGAAGTTGCTATAACCTGGTCCAGTTCCCCTCTGGCTGGACACCAGTCTGTAAAAGTAGACCCAGGCATGCAGTCCATGTGCTCCTAAGCCAACAAGGTCTTGGCTGGGATGCCTCACTGTTCCTAGCTCTTGGTCTGGGTGTCTAGGAGCTTGTCTATCTGGAGAGTTAGCACGTGGCAAGTCAGGTAGTAAATTTAGAGCACTTTAGCCTGCCATGCTCTAACTGGTCACGTGGGCATTGCTATCAAACCCTAAAAGCTGTATTAGATCCAGGCCCCCAGTTGCTTATACATGTTTCTTCAGCATTTCACCTCATTGTGGACTATGAGCTTCTCAATTAATCACTTCAGGGACAACCACAGGATAAACGAACAAGGAATACAGGCTTAGCAGAGGAACTTCTTAACCACAGTCACTTTTACTCTTAAGAAAGCACTAGAGTTACAGTTCTTTGCAAAATAAACAATCCTGAGATGATCCCCTCTGAGTCTGATCTCACCCCTTCTGTGAGTCTGAGGTCTGATCAGCATACCAGGAAAGACAGAGTCCCTCCTGCCCCATCTCTCTCCAGCACAATCTTCTGACATATGGCAGTGGATGGCCCCCTTTATCAGAGGAATTACCTCCCGCGCACCTTAAATAGTTTGTCCCATTTTGCCCATGTGTTCCAGCTGGGAAATTACAGCCCCTTCCCCCAGGCAGGCTTCTGTAGGGAGTCCATTATCCCGTAATGATGGGCCAGTATTTGAGTGGCAAAGTTGATGGCCTTAGAGTTTTCTTTTATGGCTTCTCAGCCATAGCCATTCAGCTAGGTGCCAGGCCCCTAATGCAAAATGATGTACTAATTGAAAACGGAGGTTACACTATGACATGAACATTACAAGGAAGGTTACAATCCAAAATAGAGGTTACAATGTAAAATGGAGTTCACAATTTGATATAGACCTATCCCATATCAGTCACAGTGACCACGCAGGACAGAACACAATCTAGTCCTGACTGGTAGTGAGTGATATCATGCACCTGTCACTGCTTTGCTAGATGCTTGCGTAATTATTGGAGTTCCACTGTAATACCAAGACCTGTCAAGCGATTGAAAAAATTAATCATGATTAATCGCACTGTTAAACAAATAATAGAATACTATTTATTTATTTAAATATTTTGGATGTTTTCTACATTTTCAAATGTATTGATTTCAATTATAACAGAATAAAAAGTGTACAGTGCTCACTTTACATTTACAAAATATTTGCACTGTAAAAAACAAAAGTATTTTTCAATTCACATCATACAAGTACTGTAGTGCAATCTCTTTATCATGAAAGTTAATTCTACATTTGTAAGTTCATGTTCAAAAAAATAACTGCATTCAAAAATAAAACAATGTAAAACTTTAGAGCCTATGAGTCCATGCAATCCTATTTCTTGTTCAGCCAATTGCTCAGACAAACAAATTTGTTTACATTTGCAGGAGATAATGCTGCCCACTTCTAGTTCACAATGTCACCTGAAAGTGACAACAGGTGTTCTGATGTCACTGTTGTAGCTGGCGTCACAAGATATTTACATGCCAGATGCGCTAAAGATTCATATGTTCCTTCATGCTTCAACCACCATTCCAAAGGACATGCGTCCATGTTGATGATGGGTTCTGCTCGATAACAATCCAAAGCAGTGCGAACCAAAGCATGTTCATTTTCATCTGCGTCAGATGCCACCAGGAGAAAGCTGTTTTTCTTTTTTGGTGGTTCAGTTTTTGCATCTGAGTGTTGCTCTTTTAAGACTTCTGAAAGCATGTGCCACACCACATCCCTCTCAGATTTTGGAAGGCACTTCAGATTCCTAAACCTTGGGTTAAGTGCCGTAGCTATCTTTAGAAATCTCACATTGCTACCTTCTTTGCATTTCATCAAATCTGCAGTGAAAGTGTTCTTAAAATGAACAACATGTACTGAGTCATCATCTGAGACTATTATAACATGAAATATATGGCAGAATGCAGGTAAAATAGAGCTGAAGACATACAGTTCTCCCCCCAAGAAGTTCAGTCACAAATGTAATTAAACTCATTTTTTTTAATGAGGGTCATCAGCCTGGAAGCATGTCCTCTGGAATGGTGGCTGAAGCAGGAAGGGGCATACAAATGTTTAGCACATCTGGCACATAAATACCTTGCAATGGCAGCTACAAAAGTCCCATGTGAACGCCTGTTCTCACTTTCTGGTGACATTGTAAATAAGAAGTGGGCAGCATTATCTCCTGTATATGTAAACAAACTTGTTTGTCTTAGCAATTGGCTGAACAAAAAGTAGGACTGAGTGGACTTGTAGGCTCTAAAGTTTTACACTGTTATTTTTGAATGCAGTTATTTTTGTACATGAACTTACAAATGTAGAATTAACTTTCATGATAAAGAGATTGCACTATAGTACTTATATGAGGTGAACTGAAAAATACTGTTTCTTTAATCATTTTTACAGTGCAAATATTTGTAATAAAAATATAAAGTGAGCAGTGTACACTTTGTATTCTGTTTTATAAATGAAATAAATATATTTGAAAATGTAGAAAAACATCCAAAAATATTTAATAAATTTCAATTGGTATTCTATTGTTTAACAATGCGATTAAAACTGTGATTGATTGCAATTAATTTTTTTAATCATGATTAATTTTTTTTAGTTAATCGCATGAGTAAACTGTGATTAATCAACAGCCCTAGTACAGAGTCTTAAAAGTTACAGTTCAAAGTGAGCAATAGCAGTAAATGTTTTGGTCCCTGAGGCAATTCAGTCAAGAGTCAGGGCTCTTCAGGTCTACTGCCTGGAGTGCCCTCTTCTGTCCACTCTCTAATCAAGCCAATAAGCATTTGTGAGTTTCCAAGACAGGTTCATTTGGTGTGTCTCACTGGGACTCCTCTTTGCTGGTTCCCTGCCCAGTTGCTGCTGCTTCCCCATATGTCCCACACAGACCTACACCCATCTGTGTTGTCTGGCAGTCTCAGCCTGTTCCACGTGCAGCTGTGTCTACAGTTTCTGGGGGCTTCTCTCCAGCACCCTCCTGCCATACGACTCCCACTCCCAAATAGAGTTTGGCTACTTCCTGGTTCAAGACTTTTCCGCTTACTGGCCAGGTGAAGGGGAATGCAATGGAAAGGGGGCTGATGGGTCCCTGCATAGCCAGAGGAAGGAGATGTACAACGGGGAGGGGGCTGATCAGAGCTGTAATCCCCTGCTTTGAAGATCCACCACACATGTGTCACTTCCTCTCTTAATACCATGCCACAAGGTTATCAAAAACCAAAAGACCTCCACCTTGAGAAATCATGGCACTTTTCTAAGAGACAAATTCACTGCTGGCACAAGTACAACTATCAGCCACCAGGTCTTGAAATATAGAGGTAAAATAAATGAAGTCTGGAAATCCCACCAGATTCATGGCACTGTCTGTGTGGTCCTGATTCTGCTCTTCTGACACTGTTTTTACAGTGCTGTAACCCTATTGGCTTAACCCCACTGGGCTGCAACCTCACTGACATGTATTTCTTGATTTTACACCAGCGTAAGTAAAAGCAGATGCAGGCCTATGAGCTCTCAGTGTACCCATGATTATCTAGTGGTGGTGTGCCCTCAGTTCCTACTGATCCAAAACTTGTCCTAACCATTTGTGCAGAAGAACCATATTATTTTGCCCCACCACTTTCATACAAACAGGGGTAGGATTTAACCCTTAATGGATATTAACTGAGGGATGTCAAAAGGAATGCAAATTGGTAAACTCTGCAAATCAAGTAGTGACAAGAATGGAACCCCAGTCACAAAAACTGTAATCGTAGGACCTTGTGGATTAGTTTTGTGGGTACTGTGAAGAAGAACTGAAGAAGACTGGCTGCAAATCATGAAACTAAATATGGCAACACCTACTGTGAACACCTAGTATTTTCCAGGTAAGTATTTTTTCCCCTGTTAATACATGGTTGTCAGTTTTGAAAAGCAACAGTAGTTTTAATATATTGACATGATCAAAACAGTACCATGTATACCACACATGCACTCCATCGTTTATGGAGCATTTCATGTTATATTCCAAAATATATACATTCATTTCACATTTAAGACAGACATCACCTTATTTTAAATGTTGTATCCACTTTATTAGACATGGCAAATACAATAGCATTCAATGCATGTTTCTCCCTCCACTATTAAAACATGCAGTTACACCACAAGGTGCTACACGTGCATGGTGGATTGTAAGTCCTTCTCCTTATTGGCCAGATACAGTTCACGTTATGTGCCCATGTGCATAAGGCACTCCCCAGCATGGCTTGTTTATATTCTGGGTAATACCATAGAGGGTGGTAAGCAAACTGCACAGCCACTACTCCCCCTCCCATGCGAGTTGGCAGACAAAAGTGGGTGAAGACAATGCACAGCTAAACCAGTGCAGCAGGAAAAGTTATCTGCATCAGATACAGATCTAGCGTAGATTATTTCCCTAACTGGCACAAACGTGTGGGGGAGGGGGAGGGAGAGGGGTGAAAATCAGGGACCAGACTTTGAGCAAAAGTCTAGTTTCTGAACTGCTCCCCCCCGGAGAGTAGTTACACATTGGTCCTTACTCAGGGCTTGTGGCACAAGGCATAATCTAGCCCTTTGCTAGCAATTCAACAGGCTGAGAGGTAAAGGGCACATTTGTTATTATTGGGGAATTCCATAATTAATGAAAATTGCAGGAGTAGCACATGCACACACACCTGCTACAGTGTGGTCTGTGCGCTGTAAAGAATATTTCATTTTCTAGTCTTTTTATTTTTGGTCTCACCCGAGCAGTTAAACTTTCAGTTTTTCATAGTAGAATTTTATTGTGAAAGCGGCAGGCAAATTTATGAACCAAGGTATATATATATATATATCTACAGCAAAAAGCTACCCATATTTGCTTCACTTCATAGTTTGCTCCAAACAGCCACAGACCCAGCCATCCTCACTGTTCAATGGGAAACCAGTAGTAGCAGCCAGGAGAGCAGACATGTGGTTAACAGTTAACATCACTGTTTCCGATCCATGAGTCTCCAGACGTTCATCAACAGCAGAAGAACTGTGGAATTATTCTCATAGTGCTCTCACACGACGAAACAATATATTGGGACAAACTTCATCTGACAGATTTTGCAATAGGGCTAAAAATGAGCTGTTCTGAACTGTCACCATCTCAAATCCAAGGGGCTGAGGCCCCTCTGGTTAATAACTGCTAGAGAGCAAGGGAAAAAAAAACAAAAAGGAGTATCTCCAACGTGTAACATATTGTTACTTGTGCCAGGAAATGCTCAAATAATTTTGAGAGATGGTGTAGCATACATTTATGGAAATGCCTGAGACTTAGTGAGTAGTGAGCAAATAATTCTCAAATCACTAATTCAATTAATTGATTCCCTTATTCTCTTGTCCACAAGCTAGTTGTGATTCCTCATATTTCTTAATTATTTGAAAATATTCCATGTTTTTTTGTGAATTTTAGTGCTATTGACTGTTCACAGTTTTTTGAGGGTATTTGATGTTCACTATTCCAGCTCTATTATTTGGTTGTGAATAGCCCAATTGATCACACAGTACTGGTTCTGTGCCTTCCTAGTGGTTGAAATTCATGACCGTTCAGATGACCGGCACAAGGCCTACACTTTAAGTGGGACTGAAGTGGCGCATAACTTTGGGCTAGTGTAGCCCACTGGCAAATGAGAGTTACAGGGCTCTCTCTGTTTGGCTTTCACTCCCCCTTTTTCACCCATTCAGGGTAAATTTTACCCCAGACTGGTTTGTGTGAGAATTTAACATTTAGTTTTGGCAAATACTTTTAAATGTGACTTTGCAATTCCCTTTTCATAAATATATACATCAATAAAACTCAAATCTCACAACAAGGGAACAGCCTGGCGGAATTCATTTAAAAATTCAAGCAAATCTTAGCAAAACGCTGTTTGCCGTAGTTGACTAGCCCTAGTGAAGACAACATTCTATTTTGCTATCCCAGTAAAGAACAACTGTTTGTAGCAGAAAGAGAGGGGCTTAGTGCGACGCCAGAATCAAAGTCAGGCCCCGCCATGAGGCAAACACCTGTTTATAAGTTTACTGTCCAGTACATGAACTTGGCAAAAACATGGCTGGCACTGCTAAAACACAGGCACTCTGAAGAAGTCTGGAAAAACTCAGGATAGGCTTCTAGAGGCACAAAGCTCTACAGATATAGAGCAGGTTGCACAGAGGAGCCAAGAGGCCAGTGAAGAAGCTTGGCAACATGTGACCTCCAGAAGAGGTAAGCGGAATGTCTGGGTTCCAGTAACATAGACACAGGTAACTAACCGCTTTCATGTTCTCTCCACAGGTATCGTTGTGGAGAGTGGACCAGATGATATGTCTGGGGCGAGAAAGCAGAAGGAGACTCCGCTGGTTGGAAGGCATGAGATGATATGTCCTGAGGTTGGGAGTTCCACGACCACCACTCCCAAGAGGAGAAGGCGGGTGGTGGTGGTCGGGAACTCTCTCCTCCGGGGGACTGAGTCATCTATCTGCCGCCCTGACCGGGAAAACCGAGAAGTCTGCTGCTTGCCAGGGGCTAAGATTCGCGATGTGACGGAGAGACTGCCGAGACTCATCAAGCCCTCGGATCGCTACCCCTTCCTGCTTCTCCACGTGGGCACCAATGATACTGCCAAGAATGACCTTGAGCGGATCACTGCGGACTATGTGGCTCTAGGAAGAAGGATAAAGGAGTTGGAGGCGCAAGTGGTGTTCTCGTCCATCCTCCCCGTGGAAGGAAAAGGCCTAGGTAGGGACTGTCGAATCGTGGAAGTCAACGAATGGCTACGCAGGTGGTGTCGGAGAGAAGGCTTTGGATTCTTTGACCATGGGATGGTGTTCCATGAAGGAGGAGTGCTGGGCAGAGACGGGCTCCATCTTACGAAGAGAGGGAAGAGCATCTTTGCCAGCAGGCTGGCTAACCTAGTGAGGAGGGCTTTAAACTAGGTTCACCGGGGGAAGGAGACCAAAGCCCTGAGGTAAGTGGGAAAGCGGGATACCGGGAGGAAGCACAGGCAGGAATGTCTGTGAGGGGAGGGCTCCTGCCTCATACTGGGAATGAGGGGCGATCAACAGGTTATCTCAAGTGCTTATATACAAATGCACAAAGCCTTGGAAACAAGCAGGGAGAACTGGAGGTCCTGGTGATGTCAAGGAACTATGACGTGATCGGAATAACAGAGACTTGGTGGGATAACTCACATGACTGGAGTACTGTCATGGATGGTTATAAACTGTTCAGGAAGGACAGGCAGGGCAGAAAAGGTGGGGGAGTAGCACTGTATGTAAGGGAGCAGTATGACTGCTCAGAGCTCCGGTACGAAACTGCAGAAAAACCTGAGTGTCTCTGGATTAAGTTTAGAAGTGTGTGCAACAAGAGTGATGTAGTGGTGGGAGTCTGCTATAGACCACCGGACCAGGGGGATGAGGTAGATGAGGCTTTCTTCCGGCAGCTCACGGAAGCTACTAGATCGCATGCCCTGATTCTCATGGGTGACTTTAATTTTCCTGATATCTGCTGGGAGAGCAATACAGCGGTGCATAGACAATCCAGGAAGTTTTTGGAAAGGGTAGGGGACAATTTCCTGGCGCAAGTGCTAGAGGAGCCAACTAGGGGGGGCGCTTTTCTTGACCTGCTGCTCACAAACTGGGTAGAATTAGTGGGGGAAGCAAAAGTGGATGGGAATCTGGGAGGCAGTGACCATGAGTTGGTTGAGTTCAGGATCCTGATGCAGGGAAGAAAGGTAAGCAGCAGGATACGGACCCTGGACTTCAGGAAAGCAGACTTCGACTCCCTCAGGGAACGGATGGCCAGGATCCCCTGGGGGACTAACTTGAAGGGGAAAGGAGTCCAGGAGAGCTGGCTGTATTTCAAGGAATCCCTGTTGAGGTTACAGGGACAAACCATCCCGATGAGTCGAAAGAATAGTAAATATGGCAGGCGACCAGCTTGGCTTAATGGTGAAATCCTAGCGGATCTTAAACATAAAAAAGAAGCTTACAAGAAGTGGAAGGTTGGACATATGACCAGGGAAGAGTATAAAAATATTGCTCGGGCATGTAGGAATGATATCAGGAGGGCCAAATCGCACCTGGAGCTGCAGCTAGCCAGAGATGTCAAGAGTAACAAGAAGGGTTTCTTCAGGTATGTTGGCAACAAGAAGAAAGCCAAGGAAAGTGTGGGCCCCTTACTGAATGAGGGAGGCAACCTAGTGACAGAGGATGTGGAAAAAGCTAATGTACTCAATGCTTTTTTTGCCTCTGTTTTCACTAACAAGGTCAGCTCCCAGACTGCTGCGCTGGGCATCGCAAAATGGGGAAGAGATGGCCAGCCCTCTGTGGAGATAGAGGTGGTTAGGGACTATTTAGAAAAGCTGGACGTGCACAAGTCCATGGGGCCGGACGAGTTGCATCCGAGAGTGCTGAAGGAATTGGCGGCTGTGATTGCAGAGCCATTGGCCATTATCTTTGAAAACTCGTGGCGAACCGGGGAAGTCCCGGATGACTGGAAAAAGGCTAATGTAGTGCCAATCTTTAAAAAAGGGAAGAAGGAGGATCCTGGGAACTACAGGCCAGTCAGCCTCACCTCAGTCCCTGGAAAAATCATGGAGCAGGTCCTCAAAGAATCAATCCTGAAGCACTTGCATGAGAGGAAAGTGATCAGGAACAGCCAGCATGGATTCACCAAGGGAAGGTCATGCCTGACTAATCTAATCGCCTTTTATGATGAGATTACTGGTTCTGTGGATGAAGGGAAAGCAGTGGATGTATTGTTTCTTGACTTTAGCAAAGCTTTTGACACGGTCTCCCACAGTATTCTTGTCAGCAAGTTAAGGAAGTATGGGCTGGATGAATGCACTATAAGGTGGGTAGAAAGCTGGCTAGATTGCCGGGCTCAACGGATAGTGATCAATGGCTCCATGTCTAGTTGGCAGCCGGTATCAAGTGGAGTGCCCCAAGGGTCGGTCCTGGGGCCGGTTTTGTTCAATATCTTCATAAATGATCTGGAGGATGGTGTGGATTGCACTCTCAGCAAATTTGCGGATGATACTAAACTGGGAGGAGTGGTAGATATGCTGGAGGGGAGGGATAGGATACAGAAGGACCTAGACAAATTGGAGGATTGGGCCAAAAGAAATCTGATGAGGTTCAATAAGGATAAGTGCAGGGTCCTGCACTTAGGACGGAAGAACCCAATGCACAGCTACAGACTAGGGACCGATTGGCTAGGCAGCAGTTCTGCGGAAAAGGACCTAGGGGTGACAGTGGACGAGAAGCTGGATATGAGTCAGCAGTGTGCCCTTGTTGCCAAGAAGGCCAATGGCATTTTGGGATGTATAAGTAGGGGCATAGCGAGCAGATCGAGGGACGTGATCATTCCCCTCTATTCGACATTGGTGAGGCCTCATCTGGAGTACTGTGTCCAGTTTTGGGCCCCACACTTCAAGAAGGATGTGGATAAATTGGAGAGAGTCCAGCGAAGGGCAACAAAAATGATTAGGGGTCTGGAACACATGACTTATGAGGAGAGGCTGAGGGAGCTGGGATTGTTTAGCCTGCAGAAGAGAAGAATGAGGGGGGATTTGATAGCTGCTTTCAACTACCTGAAAGGGGGTTCCAAAGAGGATGGCTCTAGACTGTTCTCAATGGTAGCAGATGACAGAACGAGGAGTAATGGTCTCAAGTTGCAGTGGGGGAGGTTTAGATTGGATATTAGGAAAAACTTTTTCACTAAGAGGGTGGTGAAACACTGGAATGCGTTACCTAGGGAGGTGGTAGAATCTCCTTCCTTAGAGGTTTTTAAGGTCAGGCTTGACAAAGCCCTGGCTGGGATGATTTAACTGGGAATTGGTCCTGCTTCGAGCAGGGGGTTGGGCTAGATGACCTTCTGGGGTCCCTTCCAACCCTGATATTCTATGATTCTAAGTACTAGGCACTAGGTATTCATATAAACAGATTCTAGAAGGCTAGGACAGATACACCCCAACGTAGAGTTATGGTATAAATACAAACCTAGAAAATGGTACAGGAACACACAGACCCTGAGTAAAGAGAAGGACGGGAGGAAAAATGACGGGTGGAGATGTTTTCTTCAAACCACCAGGTACAAGGTGTAGAGTCAGTAACTAACAATGTCAAGAATGTAATACTTTACTGGTTGGTGTCAATGAATAAAAGAGAAATCACAGGAGGGGCAACTTTGTCCAGCTTAGGGAACAGCAGAAAGTCCCGCTGCTGACTTAGCTGAGAGTCCATTGTAATGAGCATACATGTGTTAGTGTCCATTTAGACATTGATCTGGGGAGCTAAGACCATGCTGACAATAAACTTGGGTGAGAGCCTTCACCACCAAACCGAGTCTGTGGTTTTTCTGGGTAATAATATCAAGGTCTGCTGGGTTAGCTAATGCACAGAGCCCGGAAAGCACACGAGAGAAGACATATGCACTGATAACATTGATATCACATTGATAACATTGTTATCACATCAGCTAACATCACAGTGGAATTTAAGGCCATTCAATAACATCTCTGTAATCTTTGCACAGAAATTACAGTTTGTGTAATGTTTCAAGACACATCGTCTAAAAATAGCATTCTATCTCTTCCCTTTGAATACATAAGGTGCAAATTAAAGCCCCCATTCCTGCAAACTATTTTGTATGTGCCTAACTTCACTTGCATGAGTAGTCTTACTGACTTCAGTGGGCTTTAAAATGTGGTCAGCCTGATCCTAGCTGAGGTAAATCAGTGACCTCAACAGCGCTCTGCCAGTTCATACCAGTTGAGGTTCTGGCCAATGATGCATATACTGCAAAATAATAAAATGATACTGAATATCAAAATGAATAATAAAATTATATCATCCTCAGCATTTATGTATCGCTTTGTAGAACATGCTAAAAAAAATGTACCTAACAATCCCTCTCCTCTTTCCTACTTCCATTTACCTATTCCCTTCACATTAAATATATATATCAGACAAATATTTTAACATCAGTTAATGGTTTTGCTCCTCACAATGATGCAGTCTATGTTTTGTATTCTATTTTTTATAAAAAGGTAAAAATGAGGGTACACATTTCCTGTTATACGAAGTGCTGGTGTTTACTTCCCATGAGTGCCTGATGATTAAGTACTGCTCTTAATAACAACATTTAGATGTTAGCCACGGTTGCGGTAAATAAGCACCCCTACTTTCACAATAAGCCAAAAAATCAAGCTAATCCCATTTCAAAACAAGCCAGTCCCTAACAACCCCAACATTCTATGTGACTGGATCCCCCCAGCGTGCAGTCTGGGACTGTGGTGGACCTGCTGTGCACCCCTGACTCTCTCCCCACCTTGCCCCCCTTGCCCCTGCTTGCTGGGAGCTGATCCAAAAAAAAAAAAAAAAAAAAAGCAATAAGCTACAAGCCAAACAAGCAACAAGCCAAAAACTAGCCAACAAGCAACTCACAAGCTAATTAAGCCAAAAGGCAGCCCAATTTCGGTGTTTTTTTCCATAGGTTTGGCCTGTCTAGTTAGGACCTCATTCTGACAGGCACTGAGCATCCACAACTTCAGTGGAAGTTGAGAACACTGTCACTCCTCAGGATCAATCCCTTTTGTATTAAATGATACAAACGTTTAATTAATCCTCACAACACCCCTGTTGAAGTAAGCAAATATCAGCCCAGTTTTACAGATGGGGAAACTGTCTCAAAGGAGGGTAAGTGACTTTTCCAAGGCCATGTTAAGGCTGAAATAAGAACTCAGGGGTTCCTGGCTCTAACCCTGCGTTCAGTCCACTAGACTATGCTGCCTGTGTTGCTATTGCGTTAGTTTCCAGACTGCTTTCAGAAGCAGTGTGACTACTTTACAAGCTGGCAGGAACAAGAAAATCTTGAAGTTCCCCATGGTGCAGAAAAACCAGATTGGAATATTGAAGATTGAAAAGTAGGTCAGACTTAATAAATGCATTTTTAAGTAATCCAGACTTTAAATTAAACCCTAATATCAAATGGAAGAATGTTCTGCTCTGTGCCAGTAACCAGAGATTCACCCTAGTGCTTTTATGATGTTAAAATTCTTGTTCACACAGAAATGGCTTATACACATTTACATCAAAAAGGCCATGAGAGAATCTCCAAAATTAGACTTCCAATTCTAAATAAGAAAAAATGCAGAAAGAGGATGGGAATAGGGCCAAGATGTACTAAGAACAGCATCATTTACCTGGGAGATATTACATGTGGAAAAATCACTGCTTTGACTTGGAATACTGGAATTGTCTTGCCAACTACCTTCTGATTCCACTGCGCATTGCAAATTGAAAGAATTTCATCTATTATTTCCTCAGAACAATATTTTTCATTTGCTATTAGGCTATTTTTATGGGCTCTATTTTATGATTGAAACATAATGTGTGCTCAGCTGCTCTGCAATCTTGCCTTGTGCTCTGGAAAGGACTATAAATTGTAACAGCTCTCAGTGTTCCTTCTGCCACTGGGTGTTGACACTGGAGCTGATCCACCTACTGCCTAAACCTAATGCCAGATCTAATGGTGAGATAATGCCAGATACAAAAGAAGCAGATACATGAGGAGGACAGGAGCAGCTCATAAGTGGAAATTCAAAGGCTTGTAAGTTAACTGTGCGCCACACTGAGAAATATAATCTGATGAATTTTTACTCTTCCTACCTTCCCACATCCTCTGTTCTTTCAGCAGACCTCCCAAGTACTGTGAGAGGGTGTCCTGCAAAGGGTTTTGGCCCTCACGTCCCTAGGTGCATAACTGCACAGAACTGCTGCTGAGGATGTCTACTTTGCAGGACATGGGATGTCATTTGGGAAGCTGGCAGTAATGGGAATCTGAATGATAGAACCAATTCCCATTGCTTGTGATTGTCTGTCTCTCTCTGTTCTAGTTACTTACCTTAGACCTTAGTCCATCCCAGGCTTTGCTGCAGACTGGGCTACCCACATTTGCCATTTTTGCCTGTGAACTGCCCTCTTCTCCAAATCTTCCCATTTCATGTTGTGGTGCTTGATGTCGTTCTGAACTGTTCTTTTCTATGTTATTCACAGTCTTCCTCTTTCTTCTTGCATTTTCTGGCTTCCATTCAAAGGTGGTATTTGGTAAACGTTCTTCTTCCATTCTTAGCACATACACCAGCCACTGATGTCTTCTTTTGTAAATTATTTGCGAGAGAGTGCCTTGTCCAGTAATTTTTCTGACTTCTTCATTCAACTTCCTATCTCTATAGGTTATTCCCAATAGTCTTCTCCAACACATGATGAAATGCATCCAGCTTTTGCATATCTTTCTTGGTAAACTGCCATGTCTCACTGCTATATGTTGTGATGGCGATAACAATTGCTTTGTACACATTCAGTTTTGTCTTGAGGGAGATGTTTTTGTGTTGCCAGATGTTTTTGAGTCTTCCAAATGCAGTGTTTGCCTTCCCGATTCTTCTTCTTATTTCCTCAGAACTAGTACCATCTTGGCTGATGATACTTCCAAAATACATAACTGTACACCTTCTCCAGTTTCTCTTGTCCATTTTTGATTTCTGTCCCTGTAGTCCCCATTAACATGACTTTACATTTCTTTGCATTGTATCTTAAGCCTCCCACTGTTGAGGGACGTGATCCTTCGGCATTGGTGAGGCCTCATCTGGAGTACTGTGTTCAGTTTTGGGCCCCACGCAACAAGAAGGATGTGAAAAAATTGGAAAGAGTCCAGTGGGGGCAACAAAAATTATTAGGGAGCTGGAGCACATGACTTATGAGGAGAGGCTGAGGGAACTGGGATTGTTTAGTCTGCAGAAGAGAAGAATGAGGGTGGATTTGATAGCTGCTTTCAACTACCTGAAAGGGGGTTCCAAAGAGGATGAATCTAGACTGTTCTCAGTGGTACCAGATGACAGAACAAGGAGTAATGCTCTCAAGTTGAAGTGGGGGAGGTTTAGGTTGGATATTAGGAAAAACTTCACTAGGAGGGTGGTAAAGCACTGGAATGGGTTACCTAGGGTGGTGGTAGAATCTCCTTCCTTTGAAGTTTTTAAGGTCAGGCTTGACAAAGCCCTGGCTGGGATGATTTAATTGGGGATCGGTCCTGCTTTGAGCAAGGGGTTGGACTAGATGACCTCCTGAGGTCCCTTCCAACCCTGATATTCTATGATTCTATGAAACCTATCTTCTCCATTACTTCTTTTACTTGGTTTGTGCATTTTTTGTAGTCCGTTGACATCTTCATTGATCAGATCAATGTTGTCAGCAAAGTCTAGATCAAATAGTCTTGAATTGTTCCATTTTATGCCATATGGATCACTGTTGCATTGTTTTAAAATCCATAGTTGATGACTAGCATAAACAGAAAAGGAGACAGGACGCACCCTTACATGTGTCTTGATGCTGAATGGCTTACTCAATCCATTTTCCATTTTAATGCAGCATTTTGAGTTGGCATAGAATGCCTTCACAATGTTAGTTAATTTTGTTGGAATTCCATATTATTTCACAATTTTCCACATTGTTTCTCTGTTTACACTATCAAATGCCTTTTGAAAGTCCACAAAATTGATGGCAAGACTGCCTTGGAATTTAGTTATGTTCTCAGTAATCCATCTCAGGGTGAAAATAGCGTCTGTGCATGATCTCCATTGTCTAAATCTAGATTGTTGTTCATGTAGGATGATATCCATCTAGTTACTAGACCATCAGAAAGAACTGTGATATGCACAGAAAAGGACAGATTTACTCTTACTGGCAAATAGAGGTCCACACTGCACCAGCCTGCCCTGTAGCACCCCATCCATGACTGAATCCCAAGGAAGGCAGGGCATCTTCCACTGCCACCCTGCTCTATAGGTTTCACCCTTGAAGCTCTACTAGTGGTTTGAAAAGAGCCCTATTGACATGGGTGGAAGTAAGGACGGACTTAAGTACTGTATCCACCATAGCCTCTGTGCCGACCCCTTTCCCAGCCAGCCCTGCCCACTCTGGAGATTGTTCTGACTGGCGAAGGCCCCTTGGCAGTGTGGATACTTGCAGGCATTTTGCACATTCACAAGCCACCATGTTCCAATGGACTTTCCACTTTCTAGTGCCATTTTTCAGGGGCATGGAATTAAGTTGGTCCATGCTGTATCGTTTATTTAGCTATTATTACTTTTCTATCAGTACTGAATCAGGCCAGATACTGACATCCAGTCACTGACATTGGGCTTACATCTTGCCAGATTCACAAATTGCCATATCTGATTACTAGAATTAGTTCCAGAAATGCCAGTTATTCAATGTTTTAAAATATACACTTCACAGTTTACAAATGGTCAGAGTGCTTCCTGCTGTCATGATCAATGTTGGGAAAGCAATGCTGAAGAACAAGGTGTATTCAGGCACCCGATCCCATAAGATCGGCATGGTATAAACCAGATCTTCTTCAAGTGTAAAGCAGCATAACTCTACTGAAGCCAATGGATCTATGATTCTTAATTATGCCTGTGGCCCAATCCAAGTCGCAATAAAGTCAATGCACTTTCTCATTAACTTTAACAAGCTTTGCATAAGATCTCCACTGAGGGTCAGTCCCACAGAGGGATAGCTATACACTGCAGCAGTTCTCAAACTTTTGTTTTGGTGACCCCTTTCACACAGCAAGCCTCTGAGTATGACCCCCCATCCTTATAAATTAAAAACACTTTTTTAAAAAAAACATTTAACACTATTATAAATGCTGGAGGCAAAGCGGAGTTTTGGGGGTGAACGCTGACAGCTCGCGACTCCCACATAATAACCTCATGACCCCCTGAGGGGTCATGTCCCCCAGTTTGAGAACCCCTGCTATCCAGTGTTCTTTTAAACCAACAAATGATATCAGCATTTCTAAAACTTGACACGCTTCATATTTTATCAGCAGACCTGTAAGTGATGAGGTTTTCAAGGGATTTAAAAACCTTCTTTGCCTTTTAGAATCATAAAAGTATTATAAAAGAATCATATGCTTGCAAATATAATTTATTGTTTAATACAAATATGACTCTATATAGTGAGATAAAGTTGCCATACAGGAAAAAAAAAGTCTTTGATTTTAATAGTGTAAGTATGATTCACCAATGAAAAATTACAATACCAACACATGAAAATAAATAGCTGTCCAGTTGTTGCTGACAATCTTACTACAATAGCAAAGTTTAGGTTTGTTTTTTGCCATAATTTGTAAAATAGTTTTTTCTTGTTATTTATAAAAATACACCTTGGAAATCAGATTGAAATTGGTTTCCTTTTCAATTCTCTTTTTCCAGGTTCATGTGCACGCATCCAGTTATTTAAGGCTTGCATGTGCTGGATTGCAGGCATTGATTTTTGTTTAGAAATATCAATATTGACAACTAAAAGACTAAAGAATTTGTTTTTTTTAAAAAAGGGTACAATAAGAGAAACAAGGAAGATTGAACATTGGGCTTATGAATTATGCCAATGTCTTTTTAAACATGAATAATTCTGCAGCTGTTCAGGACTCAGACTGTGCTTCGGCCATATCAGGAAAGATCTTGAAATATAACACGAATTACAGCAGTTATATTTAAGGGGGTAACGAGAATGGGACTGTGTTTTGTAAAAATGAAGCTTAGAGTCCTCAATGTGCAATCTTACATTACTATTAAAACTGTCTCCAGTTTTGCTAACAAAATAATGATTATTTTTTGCAATAATGAAACCGGATTTTAAAGTTCTTTAAATTGTTGACAACATTTGTGAGAGAAAGTATGTTATGACTACCACCATCACAAACAAGCCACTGCTGAGGTAATTTTTTTTTTTAATGCACCCAATTACCAGTTAGGGTGACCCGATTTTGTCCCGATTTTACAGGGACAGTCCTGATTTTTGGGTCTTTTTCTTATATAGGCTCCTATTACCTTCCACCCCATCCCGATTTTTCACACTTGCTGTCTGGTCACCCTATTATCAGTGGAGGTGGTTATACCATGGAGTCATTGTTCAGAAAACATGCCATGTTCTGAGTGCAATCTCAAACTGAATTTTTTTCCCCCTCTGTTCCTGATGTCATAAACTGTCCTTGCTGCAGAAGGCCCAGCAGGGGGCTGAGGACAGAGGCAGTTCTGACATTGCAGGCTGCTGCAGGGTGAAGTGTCATGCAGAGCTCAGAGACCATGGCTGTCACTCAAGGAATCATTAGCAATGAAAGGGAGGTGGTGTAGCTTGTTGTGTTGTCATCACACTGTAAGCAGGTTGGCTGCAGACCAAATTAGCTTGCTTGGGGAGTGTGAATCAAAATGACAAGAAATCTGAATGTTAATGAAAAGTTTCTCTTGCTTTAGGCTTCAGACTCCATCCAGCAAGCTGTCATCTGGAAGACATTATGTCTCTCTCTCTTTTGGGCATAAATTTTAAAGTTTACACAAATATGAAAATATGTTTTTCTTTTAAAAATCAGCAATGCTTGGATTTATTTTCCAGAATTCTGTACTGGAGTCAGAAATGGACCGATGACGTTTAAAGCTTATGTTTTAGGAAACTGAACAGGAGAGCAGTACAAAAAAAGCGTCCTGCCTTTCCTGAAGGTTAATTATGTGTATTTCACAAGACAATTAAAGTTATGACACTAAATGCCCTGCAGGTGCTGATTGGAGTGTAGCTGCACCAATTTGCACCAGCTTGCACCAGCAGAGAATTTGGCCCATCTGTCTGTAAACTGTTCAGGTGGTATTGCACTTTGTCCATGTTAAAATAAACCCACATAAAAATCAGGAGTAACTCCTTTGAAGTCAATGGAATCACATCCATGTAAAACCAATATGCAGTAACTGAAATTAGACAGAGAACCTTAATGTATATAATAGCTCATTTTCTAACATAGGCAGTCATATGTCTTGCCACTTGGTATGAAGTATAGTTCACTTTAATACACATTCTCTCTCTAATAGCTATTAGACAGCTCTAAGATAGCTGATTTCAAAAGGTTTCTTCCTTTCCACCCACCCCCCACCCCCGACTTGCACTGAAAGACACCTGGAAAATGGCATTTCCTGTCACATGGCATACACTAAACATTTGAAGTCCTGTTCTTCACAATGCATTCCAAGGCAGGAAAGAAACTAAAGACACTTCTATCTAGCACAGTTACTATACATGCTACAAAGCAAATAGCAATTAATATTTTCTTTCCCTTGATTTAAAAGAAAAAGAAAAGAACAACCCATGAACAAGTTAAATTCTTCCTCACAAAATTCAGCCAGAACTAATAGTCTTGGAAACTGAATTCATGAAATGGTAAATGCTGATGTTCTAACTTATAATTTAATCAAGCAACCATGCAAGTGCCCTTTTCAAATCAACAGTCTGACAGACTCTAGCATAAAAGGGAATATAAATCTCTGCGCCCAGCACAGGAACGCTTTTCCAATTCGGACAGACATATTTCAGCAACACAGAAATGTGCATGCTATCACTGGGAGACAATTAAGACATTTGTAAAGCAGTTATGATAATTTATAAGTTTTTAAAACATGCAATTTAAGACACATGGTCCAAGAAGATACAGGTTCTTATGAAGAATATAATTAAAGTAGCTTTGGTGGAGGTTTGTTGTGTTTTTGAAAAACACATATATCTGTGCAAGTGATTGGTTGTAGAATTTTTTTCCTGCATATCCGATAATAGAGCAATAAGGATTGGTCCAAAGCCCACTGAAGTCAATAAAGGGCATTAGATCAGACTGTAAGACTCTGGTCCAGAAGACCACTACTCATCTGCTTCAAGTTAAGTCTGTACTTAAGTGTTTTGTTGGATCACTGCCTTAGTTGCCATGCTTTTAGATTTTGGATAAAAGACTTTGAACTCACTTTACAAAATAAGGATATTGGTCAGTTAGGAACATAGGAATTGCCATACTGGATCGGACCTGAAGTCCACGTAGTCCAGTATCCTGTCTACCCCCGTGGCCAGAACCAAAGGTTTCAGAAGAATGAGTAAGAACCTTGGAGTAGTTAAATGTGGGATATTGTCCCCCCACATCAGGTCTCATCCTGAACTCCAACAGATAGATTAACTTAAAACCTGAAGCATGAGGTTTAATAGCCACATTTTTATTAATTTGATGATTCTGGAAATCCTTAAGATTATATAAATGTCCAATCCCTCTTTGAATCTTAAATTCTTAACCTCAACTACTGACTGTACCAAAGACGTCTACAGTTTAATTATATTTTTCCCTTTTTTACTTTTGAATCTCTCACTTTTAATTTCATTAAACGTCCTCTTGTTCTTGTGTGATGAGTAAGGCTTCTGTTTTGGGGGGGCTTATTAATTTAATTCTGGAGGGCTTATTTTTAGCAATCTTTTAGTTTTATGTAGATGTCCAAAAATTGGGGTGATTTGGTGCTCTCTTTTCATATACAGTAATAACTAATTATATACACATAACAGTAGTATATATCAGTGGTTCTCAACCATGGGTATGCCTACCTCTGGGGGTATGCAGAGGTCTTCCAGGGAGTACACAACTCATCTAGATCAGTGTTTCTCACCTTGGGGGTCACAGCCCCCAGGGGCAGGGTGGGGCGACAGGACAGGTTTAGGGGGATCACAAGTGCAGGGCCACCATTGGGGGTGGCATGCTTCAGCCCTGCTTTCTAGGGCTCGGGCTTCAGACAACGCTCTCAACTGAAAACCAGGCTCAAGTATCACACTGAAATGTAAGTACAATATTTATATTCCAAATCAATTTCTTTTATAATTATATGACAAAAATGAGAAAGTAAGCAATTTTTCACTAATATTGGGCTGTGATACATTTGTATTTTTATGTTTGATTTTGTGAGCAAGTAGCTTTTAAGTGAGGCGAAAATTGGGGGTATGCAAGACAAATCAGACTCCTGAAAGGGGTACTGTAGTCTAGAAAGGTTGAGAACCACTTGTATATATTGTAATGCACTTATATGTGGTACTGTTACAAACAGCACTATGTTAAAGAGCACAAGGGAACCTTCAGTGTACAGCAGCAGGGTCTACATGGACCAGTTAATGTGCAGGACATTAAAACTCTTTAGAAATCATACCCCCGTAGTCCACATTTACTGCTCAGTATATACAAGTCCTTACATACAAATAATCATTTTTGATGTTTCTCTGATGTTTATTGGATAAATACCAATTTCTCTGTTTTTTTCTAAATTGGGGTTATTTTTATCCATGTTTATTGTTTAAAACCAAAATCGGAAGCCCTAGTTCTGAGATAGTAAGAACAGAAGTTCCCAATCTGCCTCATCTAGACCAATAAATATTTTATATATTCTGTATTATGTCCCCTCTTCTTCATCTCCTTGCTAAGGTAAGCAATCCCAGTCTTTTCAGTCACTTCATAGGAGATTTTTTTAGGCCCTTGATTATTCCCATCACCCTACTCCAAACCCTCTCTATTTCTGCAATATCATTTTTGAGACAGTTTGACCAGTACACCACACAGTATCCTTCATGAGGCCTCGCCATTGGACTTATATAAAGGCATTCTAACACTCTCCATTCCATTCTTTATGCAACCTAATATTCTGTTTGCTTTTTTGATGGCAGCTGCACACTTAGTGAAAGTTATCATTGAGCTGTCTAGAGTGATACCCAGCTCCCTTTCTTGAATTCATATAGTTGATTTAAAATCCTGTAAGGTGTCTGAGTAGTTTAAACTTTTCCCGCCAATGTACATTCCTTTGCATTTATCAACACTGAATTTCATTTGCCATTGTGTTCCCCCATTCACCAGTCTTATGTAGGTCTTGCTGAAGTTCCTAATGGTCCTCTCTACTCCTAACAAACCTAAATGATTTTGTGTCATCTGCAAATGTTGCTGAGATGCTGGCAGACCAAGTGCAAGCTTATGCCAAGGCCCCTAGGCCTCAGCTGAACACTGACAAATGCTTAGATGGAAACCAGTCTGGCTCTCTTGTGTGTTAGTATTGGGAAAATAGGTATTAGATTTATAAAAATGTGTTTAGACTTTATGAAATGCCTGTAAATTGCTGCATGCATTAATCTCACTTGTAATATCCATATGCCATGTTATAAGAGTATATTAAATGTTCGCATTGTAAACCTCTAACTGTGTAACTCACCAACAGTCAAGAAAGAAACATTACCCAGTGTGAAATACTAGTTTGCTGCAGGAGGTATTATCTCCTGTCCAACAAAGAGAATGTCCATAAACACCGGACAAACCATTGTTGAATGTTAGAGGACAAAAGACTTTGTTCATTGCTTCCCCCAATACCCATGAAGAGGAGATGAGCATGAGGGCTTGGCCCATCAGCTTGATCTCGGGGGAAAGGAAGAAAAATCCCTGACCGGGTGAAACTGAATCTTTATTCTGCTTGGATTCAGAGGGGCAAGGATTACTAAGTATAAGCAAAAGATCCCCAGTGCTTGGACTGGATTGGTCATAAAGGACATATAGAGCTTGCTTATTATAGAAGTTTCTACCACCTTTTGGAACCTAACACTGTAATTTATCTATATGTATTGTTTACCTGCTTTAACCATGTAAAAACCTCATTTCTTTTTCTTCATTAGTAAATCTTTAGTTAATTTATTATAGGATTGGCTACAAACATTGTCTTTGGTGTAGGATTCAAGGTGCAATTGACTGGCGATAGGTGCAAGGTGCCAATTGACTGGTCTGGTCCTTTGGGACTGGGAGACCATCTGTCAGAAAGGCAAGCTTACCTAGGTGGCAAGATAGATTGCAGTACCCAAAATGTCTGTCTTTAACTCCACGTTAAGACTGCTGTAGTTCCTGAGTGTCACAGATAGTTAGCTGGTGAAATCTAAGTATAGAACTCTCAGTTGATTTCTGGGGTATGCCCTGCTTAACAATCTGTCCTGAGGTTAGAATTCATGCCTGTGAGCCACTCCAGAGAGCTTAACAGTTGTTTCCTCACAACTCGCCCCTTTTATTATTATTAATGATAATAAATGTATTAAAGAACATGGGACTTAGCATGGAACCTTAAGGCCATCCTACTCTTTGCTTTCTGCCTCCTAACCAGTTTTTGACCGATGACTATATTTTGCCTCTCTCACCATGAGTACTTTGCTTCCTTAATAGCCTCTTGCGTGGGAACTTGTCAAAGGCCTTTTGGAATCTACATATATTGTGTCCACCAGTTCTCCTTTAACCACTACATTATAACACAGTGAAAGAATCCTAAGAGATTAGCGAGACATGATTTTCCTTTACGGAATTTGCATTGGTTAGTCCCTCATCAGATCACAATCTTCCATGTTTTGTTATTGGTTTAAATAATTGTTTCAACTAATTTTCCCAGGTACAGATGTAAGGCTTACTTGTCTATAACTCCTCAGCTCACCCTCAGAACTTTTTTTTTAAATATAGGTACAATATTTGCTTCCCTCCAGCCTTGTAGAACAGTGGCTGTTTTTAATGAAAGGTTACATTATATTTTTTTAACATCTCAGTTATCTCCTTCAGAACTCATGGATTCATAGCAACTACCACTTGTGATTTTTTGCTTTTTTAAACTATTGGCTTGTTTTAGCACCTTTTTCTTCAGATACCTCAAATCTCTGAGAATACCTCATCTTTTTTAAGAGATAAGAGCAGATCCATGTTACGTATCTCCAGATCATCATCTACAGTGAAGAATGATGCAAAATATAAATAAAATAAAACCAACCAACCCTTTTCAACAGTCCCTATCTTCCTTAATTCCTCCATTTTATCCCTGCTATCAAGCAGACCTACTGCTTTTGAATCTCTGGCATGTTTTTACACCATTAGCTCTTCAAAATCTATTTTGGCCCTTCTCATTTTCCTTTTATTTCCTGCTGTAACTTACACTCCTGTTTATTGGCTTCACTAAGTGGATCCTGAAGAATTTTTATTTGGCTTAAACAGATTAACAAACTTTGCCATTTAGTCATTTGTTTATTCCTTGCATTCCTTGTTCAGTGGTACGTCTCCTGAGACTCCGATTTTTTTTTTTAATTAGGCCATATTTAGGCCTCATTGTAAGTCACCTAATTTTCAGAGGTGCTGTGCACCCGTCGCTCCCATTGAATTTAGTAGGGTTTATGAGTGCTCAGCACCTCTGAAAATTGGGCCACTTAATGCCATATTTAGATGTAATGAAATGTTTTACTTTAGGCATCTAGGTTTGAACATTTTGGCCCAATCCCACAATCTGGGGCATGCAAAACTAAAACAAAAAACAAGTCTCATGTAAGAATGTGTGTAATAATCTGTGGTCATACGCATATACAACTAACAAGATATAGACAAAAAGAAAAGGAGTACTTGTGGCACCTTAGAGACTAACCAATTTATTTGAGCATGAGCTTTCGTGAGCTACAGCTCACTTCATCGGATGCATACCGTGGAAACTGCAGCAGACTTTATATATACACAGAGAATATGAAACAATACCTCCTCCCACCCCACTGTCCTGCTGGTAATAGCTTATCTAAAGTGATCAACAGGTGGGCCATTTCCAGCACAAATCCAGGTTTTCTCACCCTCCACCCCCCCACACAAATTCACTCTCCTGCTGGTGATAGCCCATCCAAAGTGACAACTCTTTACATAATCAAGTCGGGCTATTTCCTGCACAAATCCAGGTTTTCTCACATCCCCCCCACCCCCATACACACACAAACTCACTCTCCTGCTGGTAATAGCTCATCTAAACTGACCACTCTCCAAGTTTAAATCCAAGTTAAACCAGAACATCTGGGGGGGGGGTAGGAAAAAACAAGAGGAAACAGGCTACCTTGCATAATGACTTAGCCACTCCCAGTCTCTATTTAAGCCTAAATTAATAGTATCCAATTTGCAAATGAATTCCAATTCAGCAGTTTCTTGCTGGAGTCTGGATTTGAAGTTTTTTTGTTTTAAGATAGCGACCTTCATGTCTGTGATTGCGTGACCAGAGAGATTGAAGTGTTCTCCGACTGGTTTATGAATGTTATAATTCTTGACATCTGATTTGTGTCCATTTATTCTTTTACGTAGAGACTGTCCAGTTTGACCAATGTACATGGCAGAGGGGCATTGCTGGCACATGACGGCATATATTACATTGGTGGATGTGCAAGTGAACGAGCCTCTGATAGTGTGGCTGATGTTATTAGGCCCTGTGATGGTGGAAATCCTGGGCGCCCCATCATCTCAGGCATTGGCACCCTGACAGCAGGATTGTCTGGCTATGTAGACTCCCTCCTCAGGCCCTACGCTACCAGCACTCCCAGCTACCTTCGAGACACCACTGACTTCCTGAGGAAATTTCAATCCATCGGTGATCTTCCTGATAACACCATCCTGGCTACTATGGATGTAGAAGCCCTCTACACCAACATTCCACACAAAGATGGATTACAAGCCGTCAAGAACACTATCCCCGATAATGTCACGGCTAACCTGGTGGCTGAACTTTGTGACTTTGTCCTTACCCATAACTATTTCACATTTGGGGACAATGTATACCTTCAGATCAGCGGCACTGCTATGGGTACCCGCATGGCCCCACAGTATGCCAACATTTTTATGGCTGATTTAGAACAACGCTTCCTCAGCTCTCGTCCCCTAAAGCCCCTACTCTACTTGCGCTATATTGATGACATCTTCATCATCTGGACCCATGGAAAAGAAGCCCTTGAGGAATTCCACCATGATTTCAACAATTTCCATCCCACCACCAACCTCAGCCTGGTCCAGTCCACACAAGAGATCCACTTCCTGGACACTACAGTGCTAATAAACAATGGCCACATAAACACCACCCTATACCGGAAACCTACTGACCGCTATTCCTACCTGCATGCCTCCAGCTTTCACCCTGACCACACCACACGATCCATCGTCTACAGCCAAGCTCTGCGATACAACCGCATTTGCTCCAACCCCTCATACAGAGACAAACACCTACAAGATCTCTGTCAAGCTTTCTTACAACTACAATACCCACCTGCAGAAGTAAAGAAACAGATTGATAGAGCCAGAAGAGTTCCCAGAAGTTACCTACTACAGGACAGGCCTAACAAAGAAAATAACAGAACGCCACTAGCCGTCACCTTCAGCCCCCAACTAAAACCCCTCCAACGTATTATTAAGGATCTACAACCTATCCTAAAGGATGACCCAACACTCTCACAAGTCTTGGGAGACAGGCCAGTCCTTGCCTACAGACAGCCCCGCAACCTGAAGCAAATACTCACCAACAACTACATACCACACAACAGAACCACTAACCCAGGAACTTATCCTTGCAACAAAGCCCGTTGCCAACTGTGCCCACATATCTATTCAGGGGACACCATCACAGGGCCTCACAACATCAGCCACACTATCAGAGGCTCGTTCACCTGCACATCCACCAATGTGATATATGCCATCATGTGCCAGCAATGCCCCTCTGCCATGTACATTGGTCAAACTGGACAGTCTCTACGTAAAAGAATAAATGGACACAAATCAGATGTCAAGAATTATAACATTCATAAACCAGTCGGAGAACACTTCAATCTCTCTGGTCATGCAATCACAGACATGAAGGTCGCTATCTTAAAACAAAAAAACTTCAAATCCAGACTCCAGCGAGAAACTGCTGAATTGGAATTCATTTGCAAATTGGATACTATTAATTTAGGCTTAAATAGAGACTGGGAGTGGCTAAGTCATTATGCAAGGTAGCCTGTTTCCTCTTGTTTTTTCCTACCCCCCCCCAGATGTTCTGGTTTAACTTGGATTTAAACTTGGAGAGTGGTCAGTTTAGATGAGCTATTACCAGCAGGAGAGTGAGTGTGTGTGTGTGTATGGGGGTGGGGGGGGATGTGAGAAAACCTGGATCTATGCAGGAAATAGCCCGACTTGATTATGTAAAGAGTTGTCACTTTGGATGGGCTATCACCAGCAGGAGAGTGAATTTGTGTGGGGGGGGTGGAGGGTGAGAAAACCTGGATTTGTGCTGGAAATGGCCCACCTGTTGATCACTTTAGATAAGCTATTACCAGCAGGACAGTGGGGTGGGAGGAGGTATTGTTTCATATTCTCTGTGTGTATATAAAGTCTGCTGCAGTTTCCACGGTATACATCTGATGAAGTGAGCTGTAGCTCACGAAAGCTCATGCTCAAATAAATTGGTTAGTCTCTAAGGTGCCACAAGTACTCCTTTTCTTTTTGCAGAAAGTGAGAGAGTACCACAAATGGAAACACACTTTACATAAAAGGTTAGTTTCCAGTGAGTTCTAACTCATGTTGTTTGAAGTCTTTTTTCCCTTAAAAAAATCTTTAGTTTTAAATTGATTTTTTTTCCCTACTAACTCAACATTTGTTTCGTATTACCCTGCAACAGCAATTCTGATGAACAGTAACATCAACTAGGGCAGTAGTGGCCCAATCTTATTACACAGGAGGGCCACGTAAACCTAAGTACAACCTTGTATGGGCCAAACAGGTTCTACATATTTTAAGACGATTTAAAGTCACCTGTATTGATTTATATTTTAGGTACAGCTTGTTTAGTATGTATTTAGATAGGTTGTTTCTAGGTACAGTATTGTCTGTTTACTCACTTGTGTAAATCAGCCGTTAGTATATTTGTTGAAGCAGACTGGACCTTATAAAATGCTCTGGTGGACAGTGCACAGCCTGTGGGCCATAGACTGGCACCCCTGGACTAGGGAATATAGCATATTTTACATTTTTTCAGTATCAAATGTCTTCTTTCCATTTTAACTCTGAAAAATTTATTTTTGTTATGGTTAAAATATGGTCATATTGTTATTTGTTCCTCATTACTTACACACTGTCACTAGATGAAGTATTTTTAACAGACTTTTTCTCTTAACACACTAACTTACTTATGGCGGCAGGGGGAAGGGGTTGGTTAGTTTTGCTATACCTAAGGGGAAAACTATTATGTAATCCCTTTGGTACAGATCTTCCCCCTCATAACTCCTGTGCAATTTCTAGATACTGTAGCAGTATGTGGTTTAGACCTGCTGATTAGATAGAATTGATGGAGTGCCTAATTCAGAAGTGATGTGTGAGATACAATAATTTAGACTTGCTTCCACTCACTGAGAAGTAATTACAGCCACATTTTACTCATGTGAAAAGGAGTTTCAGTGGAATTTACAGGCTGAGAAGGTGAAAGAAGGAGTAACAAAGTATTGGTTGAGATACTTTAGCTTCCACCTTCCTCTGGCTCCTCAGCATGTAATTTACGGTAACAGACTTGTTCTACCAAAGTGTAAGAGAATCTTAAATGAGTGGGAGAACGACTTTACTCCAGTTTACGTCACCTCTGAAATACGGCCATTGTATGCATCCACAGATAGAAAAACTATGGTAAGAGAATGCTGTTTAGGTTGCAAAGTCAGGACTCAAAAGTTAAGAAATTGCCAGATTTGTTGTTGCCTGGTCAACCTTTGTTCTGCCCCCTTGTGCATCCAACCTGTGCACTAAGCGAGGCAGGGCTCCAGTGGAAAAACCAATATATGATCATGTAACTAAGGATTAAGTCTACACAAATATAAATCTGACATTTATGAACTTGCAAGTGCTTAACTTTGCAACTTAACTAACATTCTTTTAACAGATTTTTGTAAGTAATTTCCTAACTTTTTAAAAGAAAAACAAATCCTAGTACAATAATAATAATAATGTCTCTCTCTTGAATAGCACTTTTCAATGTTAGATCTCAAAGCGTGTCACAGTCTCAACCCCCACACCCTAATAATGTATCAAAAGTAGGGCTTGAATCCTAAAGTTTTAGCCTTGCAACACAGCGTGGGTTACAGGACTTAAAAATTCATTAGTTGACAGCAGGAGAAGTTTGTTATCTGAGAGGACAGATAGGATGCTGAGTCCTAGGGGAGCCTAGCCCAGCTGTCCCTAGCCGCCACCCCCCGCCTCCCCACAAAGCTGGGGAGCACTCCAGCCCCATGTGGTACCCTCAGAGGGATCTGTAGACTGAAGGGGCCATGGTCTGGGTTGAGGTCTGCTTTTTCCTCCCCACATTTGGGACAGAGGCGGTGAGTTGTATGGTCCTGTGGTTCCAGCAATATTCAGGGACCAGGGGCCCGGCACCACCAATGTTTGGGGCTGGGTCTCTCTCCTGGCCCTGCCTGCCTCACCCAAGTGTCCCCCAACCCGCACTTGCTGCCCCCGCACGCCTCCCCTGGGCCCCAGAGTGTCCCTGCTTCTCCCCTGCAGCTCCCAGCTGCCTCTGTGTTGCTGGCTCCTGGCATCAACTACTGCCACAGGGTCCTAGTGCCCCCATTCACTAGTGGATGAGCAGGCTGCCCTGACCCTGCCCTTCCACCTTGGACCCTTCCCTTTTCTGGCGGGACCCTCCACCAGTACAGGGGCCCCCCTTGCCCACAGTCATCGCTCCTGCCTCATGCTGGGCAAGGGGCAGCCCCATCCCACACCTGCAGTGAGGCTACAGTGAGGAGCAGTAGCAGGAGAGGAGGTGCATGTGATAGTAGACCCCCCCTTCCCCAGCACCCTCCACAGGGGAGGCTAGGTGGCTTCCTGGACATGAGGAGCCCAAGGAGCATGTGCAGTGACGCGAGGTGAGGGTGCTGCTGGGGGGGACAGGGGGCCCCTCTCCCATGGAGCTTGCTGCTGCCAGAGGAGAGAGGGCTGGGGGGGGGGAGGGAAGTCCTCCTCTCTGGCCCTAGCCCTGGGGCAGCTTGCCTGCACCCCAAACTCATCCCCAGCCCTGCCCCAACCCAGAGCCCTCACCCCCAGCCAGAGCCCTCACCCCCCACACCCTAACCCTCTGCCCCAGCCCTGAGCCCCCTCCTGCATCGTGAACCCCTCATCCCCGGCCCCACCCCACAGCCCTTATCCTGCACTCCAACTCTCTGCCTGAGCCCCTCCCACCCCCCAAACCCCTCATCACCAGCCCCACCCCAGAGCCCCCAGATTTTTACATTTAAAATTATATTAAATAATTTAGAGAAATCAGCTTCTGTTCTCTTCAAATTAGTCAAATGATTCAAAAAATCAAATGATTTTTAAGCAAATCCTCTAACATAGGAATTTGAAGGAAATTAGCTTGAAATTTTGTTCTGAGAAGGACTTGTTAAGAGTGAACTGGAGTGTATCATTCCCCAAACCTTTCTAGAGCACAGATTGAAAGCAAAGATTTAAAAGATGTATGAAGGCTTTTTTGTTGTCGATATATTTAATTCAACATACTGTTTAGTTAGTTTACATATAACCTTATAATGGCAGGATATTTCAGATTCAAATCCAACCTTAGTTCTCTGTAACTAATAGTGCAAATACCAAACATCAAACACGAGCCAGTCCTTTGGCTCAACAAGCTCAAAAAACCCTCCTAGGCTGAGTTCCAAAAAGGTCATTTAGGTTGTAACAATCTTTTACCTATCTGTAGCAGTTTCTAAAGCATCAGATAATATCTGAGATAAGAAGACTGGATTGCTACCTAGAAATTTTAGAATAATGATACCACACACACACATATACATATATTCTCCCTGACAAGAATAACCAGTTGGATGTTTTCACATCAAAATACAAGTGAGATATTGGTCCACTAGGAGTATTTCAGACCCACACAATTTCCAGGTAAAAATATCAAAGTATATCTTGTCTATTTTTTTTATCGTCTTATTTTATTGTTAGTTTGGGAAAAATCTCCCTTCCTCCCTAATGTGCGTAAGTGATATAGGGGCCTAAGTCTCATTTTCAAAAGTGATTTAGGAACCATTTCTCATTAAAAGACAGTGGGATTTAGCGGGCTAAATCATGTAGGTAATTTTGAAAATTTTACCTGTAATCTCTTTAAAGGTTAGGGGAAAGGAGCTCTGATCAAGGGTTCTTTTTGGTATTAGAGATATGGAGTTGGGAAGTCAGGTGGTTCTTTCAAAGGCATCAGTTCTATTGCAGGTCAGAGGGTAGCAGTTAGAGTTCTGGAGATGTGAAGGAGCTGCAGACAGTTATTGGAGAAAGAAGTGTAAGATTAAAAGAAAGGGAAACTATTTTAATTAAGTAGAAGAGAGGATAAGGTAGAACTCCCAAGAATCAAATTAGCATCCGCAGCTACATTCTTCATCACTAGCCATGCTTTCATAACTTGAGAGTCATATATTACCACTTTGTTAGGGGTACCCTGTAGGACTGGAAGAACTAAAATAGTCAAACATTCAGAGCATTATTCCTTGATAAGTAGGTATATTTATTGTATCCTATCCCTAAATCCTTCATGCATCGGTTGTGTCCTTAGTAGAGGTGGTCACTAAAATTGTGTGTTCTCATGAAAAATTTCCAAAAGAATTGTTTTTGTCAAAAAATGTCTTTGAAACTTCAGGTTTTTGCTAAAAAACCTAAAACAGGAAGGAAAAAAAAAAAAGTGAGAGGGAGGTTTGGCTAAAATTTTTCAGTTTTCTTAAGAAAAAAATAAAAATGAAGATTTCCCACATAAATTACTGTTTTTGACAAAAAAAGCCATTTTTGATGAAGAATGTTTGACCAGATGTTTACTCCTCAGGCCTCTATCCTGTGTGCCCACATGCTTAATTTTAAACCTG
Organism: Caretta caretta; assembly: GCF_965140235.1. Lineage (NCBI taxonomy): Eukaryota > Metazoa > Chordata > Testudines > Cheloniidae > Caretta > Caretta caretta. The sequence goes on from NC_134208.1 coordinate 35,580,840, forward strand.
TCAGTAGTCCCACTGAAATCAAACACAGACAGCAGCGTTTGCACGATCAATGCTACATGTAGTTCTGCAGGGATGCACAGTAAGAAAATTCCAATGCCTTTCCTCCTTCAAAAAATAAAAAACTCCTCATGACCAGTAAAACAAAGACAGAAAATATAAATAACTAGAAGTGTTAACAGAACCGATATGGAGAGAGCCCTTTCTCAGGACTTATACCTCTTGCCAGTCATTTTTATTTAACCAGTCTTCTTGCTTCAGTCTGATTATTACACAAATACTTCATGCTCTGGTTGTTTTACAAGTGCACTAGCTCTTAGGAGAAGTGTAGTGCTACATGAGGCTGATATATTAAAAAATCCACCTGGGAGGTTTACATTTTATATCTTCAGCACTACTAATTATTCTCTAAGGGATTAATTACAGTAACTTTTTTAGCTTTTCAACAGGCTTATATTCACACTCAAGCTAATTTAAGAAACAGTTTGAATTGTGATCACAGAAAAATTCTGCTTGTTTCTTTAATGTATAATCTGCTGAATAGGTACCACAGGTGTTAAATTAAATCTACATATTGACCTGGAAATTTAAAAAAGACATACTATCAGTTCCACTTGTTTTTATGCTCTAGAGAAAGCTTGGCATGAATAAATTATGGGGGAATGAGATGAACATGCTGGAGGTCAGACCTATTTGTGATGTGTTCAGTTAAAGAGGTTCTGGTTACTCAATCAGTTTGAAAAGTTAGCACGCTATTTTCTCTAGTAGCTTTTGGTTAGTTTCTTCTCCCGTGTTCTCTATCTATTTAATAGAATGGGGTTTCCCACCACCAATTTAAAAACAAATCTTATCCTGGCCCAAATGACTAGACGACCCCAGCCAAGATTTTCAAAAATAACTACTTAACCAGCTAGGCTCCTAAGTTTGGACTGAGGCACTTAAATTTGCCAGATTGCAAATCCCGTACATGCAACAAATACTTGTCTTTCTTCCCTACCCTAATCCCTGGGTATAAAGCTTCATGTCGTATTTTCCTCGCTATTCTCATTTTTTCTTCCCCTGAAGTGGGTGTGGGGAGGGGAAAAGAGATTATGTGTATGATATAAGAAAGGGAAAGAAATCCCTTCTCCTATTGCAGTCAGCCTGGCAGTTTAAATGCTGCTGAAACCTTCTGCAGAGTGCCTAAGACCTGGGATAACCTTTTGTTCACCAGCCAGGATTAATCTGTACCATATTGTGTACAGAAAACTTCCATATGATAACAATGAAGAAGGTGGTGAATTGTGATTGGCTAAGCATTGTGCCCTTAGCTAGCGTGTGCTAAAGCATTCTATTTTTATTATCGTTATCCTGGCCTCTGAATTGCCACCCTACCCACTTTGTCTCATCCACCTGTTTTGTCTTTTCTACTTGGGGCAGGGCAGGGCAGGGCAGGGCAGTGTCTTGCTATATATTTGTACAGTGCACATTCGGGCCCCAACCTAATTGAGGCCTTAGGCATTACTGCCACACAAGTGTTAAATAGTTATTAACAATGCCAATCCAAGCCATCATCATACAGGATGCAGCAGACCTCTGGTATGACAATCACAGTATGTCAGGGTGGCTCTGGTAAATTAAAAATGGAACTTGGCCTTAAAGAAAAGGCAGGACTAAGTCAGATGGTCAAAACTAGATTTTTAGGTTAAATAGGGACCTTCTTCCATGGACAGACATTGTAGTTTAAGGGCATTATCAATATTCCTTAATTTATGGGCCTCCTGAATGGTAATCTCCAAGATCCTTCCCCCCTACACAGACACTTAGTCGCAATTTCCTTTTGGGGTTAAAACAACAAACAAGAGGAGACTGAAACAAGACATTTCTTGAGACTAGCAAAGCACTTTGTTATAATGTGGGGTCCTATTTTTCAGAGATGAGCGCATTTTGAAGCTGACCATACATTTGAATTATGTTGTAGACAGCTAGCCATTGGCAAAACTATCAAAGGTTCTGCAAAATGTAATTCCATGATTTGCTATAGTACCCCCAGCAAATTATTGCAATTAACTATCATACAACAGCAACAAATGGAAATTTTACACTTGGCAAAGCTGGAAAAGCTAAAAATGATGTGCTTGCTCCACTGTAACTGAGCTTCATCCCTTTGGCAGTAGGGCTCATGGTGTTTAAATTTCATTTTTAAATGCAGTGCCTTTTAACCTGCTATGTTTAAAGCAATTTGAATAAATAATCCGTGCAACTCATTAAGGGCTCCCTTCTGTAGCCACTACACATGCAGAATTCCCTTTGAAGACCATTTCCTTTTTGTTAATTTCCTTAATCACTTGTTGAAGTTGTATATACTACTGGCTATTTTAAACAGTATTAACTTAGAAAAAATTAAACAGAATATTTGAAAACAAACCAATATTTCCCCGTCATCCACAAAAACGTTTCAGGTACTTGACATGGCTAAGCAACTCCTCCACTGCCACAGTGACACTCATATACACTCTTGCTAGCTCAGGGAGAGCTAGCGTGAATAGACACTACATGAGAAGAGGAGTCACCACTAGCTTGTAGTGTAGACGTAGCCACAGACACCGTAGAGCAAGACGACAACAAGGCAACCATTCTGCATGTCTCAGAGGATGCTGCAGCAAATCCATTATCCCACTCTGCTGAGAGCAAGAGTTATATTAGGGCCTAGCCTCACGACAGCTGAAAAAGCTTTGTAGATTATAGTGAATCACAAATTGAATGAGTCAAAATATGACGGAGTTGCAAAGAATTCTAATATTCTGGGGTGTATTAACATAAGTGACATATGTAAGGCACTGGAAGTAATTATTCTGCTCTACTTGGAACTGGTGGGGCCTCAGATGATATACTATTTCTCTAATGTGGATAAGGTCTTATAATATGGAGTTGTTTTGTAAGGTTTCAAGGAAGGTAAAAATAGTGATGCCCAGAATGAAGAGACCCTGATTAACTTGTCTGGACCAGCCTGTTATCACGAAAAAAAAAGGAGGACTTGTGGCACCTTAGAGACTAACAAATTTATTTGAGCATAAGCTTTCGTGAGCTACAGCTCACTTCATCGGAGCTCTAGTTAATATAGTTAACAGTGTGAATATAAAGCATCTAATTACGGACTAGACTCTTCACTGCAGTTCATTCTTCTTCAATTGTCAAATATCTGAGAATCTTGCTAGGATATCTCTCAGACTTTCATTAGTTCAGGATGTTATCACTTGGGATTTTAACCTTGTAAAGAGACAAGCATCTCCAGAAAGGTCTGACTGCCCTTATCTCCCTTTGACATCTGTGGAAATTTGTGGGTGCTCAGGATCTCCCAGATGCTCACTAAGCGGATTTCAGGATGAAGCCCCACTTGTGATTAATCTAAATGCCTTTAATTGTGCCATTTACACCCTACATGCTATATGTGTAGTTAATTATGATTCATGACTCAGTCTTGGAATGTTATTATTTGCTGCTTTAGCTTGAACCCAATATATTGGATTAATGAGCTATGTCTAATATTTGTGATTTTATATGGAAAACTTTAATACAATAGAGAATTTGTACCTTGTAGAATTCCATCCATGTCAGTCTCGTCAAATTCATTAGCAATTGTGTCAGTAGATCAAGAATATGACATGGCCCTTAGGATGAAACAGCTTAAACTAATAATACAAATCCCACTGAGTAGCTCTTAAATATAGATATCCTGTCTTAATCTCCAAATCTAGCAATTTATGAGTCACCCAGACACATTTTTTGGGCAACTTAGTCAGCACAAAAATGTTATTACCATGAATTGAAACTCTGTATTAGGTGCCAAAAAGGTGTTTCATAGATTGATACACATTGGAAAAGTTTTCTATTTGAACAGGAGTACTTGTGGCACCTTAGAGACTAACAAATTTATTTGAGCATAAGCTTTCGTGGACTACAGCCCATGTCATCAGATGCATAGAATGGAACAGATAGTATGCATACAGAGAACATGAAAAGGTGGAAGTTGGCATACCAACTCTAAGAGGCTAATTAATTAAGATGAGCTATTATCAGCAGGAGAAAAAAAAACCTTGTCGTGATAATCAAGATGGCCCATTTCAGACAGTTGACAAGAAGGTGTGAGGATACTTAACATGGGGAAATAGATCCAATTTGTGTAATGACCCATCCACTCCCAGTCTCTATTCAAGCCCAAGTTAACGGTATCTAGTTTGCAAATTAATTCTAGTTCAGCAGTTTCTTGTTGGAGTCTGTTTTTGAAGCTTTTCTGTTGCAAAATTGCCTCTTTTAAGTCTGGTACTGAGTGACCAGAGAGGTTGAAGTGTTCTTCTATTGGTTTTTGAATGTTATGATTCCTGATGTCAAAGATCTACAACGTGTCCTGAAAGACGATCCCTCACTTTTATGGATCTTGGGCAACAGACCAGTCCTCACATACAGACAGCCCCCTTACCTGAAGCAAATAGTCAAAAGCAACCACACACCACACAACAAAAACACTAACCCAGGAACCTATCCTTGCAACAAAGCCTGATGCCAACTCTGTCCACATATCTATTCAGGGGACACCATCATAGGACCTAATCACATCAGCCACACCAGAGGCTTGTTCACCTGCACATCTACCAATGTGATATATGCCATCATGTGCCAGCAATGCCCCTCTGCCATGTACAATGACCAGACTGGACAGTCTCTACGCAAAAGAATAAATGGACACAAATCTGACATCAGGAATCATAACATTCAATATATCTTCTTACTATATGTTCCATTGTATGCGTCTGATGAAGTGGGCTGTAGCCCATGAAATCTTATGCTCTGTCATAAATATAAAGGGAAGGGTAACCCTGACATGCTCAAATAAATTTTTGAGTCTCTAAGGTGCCACAAATAGTCCTGTTCTTTTTGCGGATACAGACTAACACGGCTGCTACTCTGAAACCTGTCTATTTGAAAGCATCACCACCACCACTGGGAAGCACAAGGAATTTCTGCATATCTCCTTGTCTCTTAAACAATATGAGTCCACTACCAAGCAATGAATTCCAGCCTAATTGAAACAATTAGGCTAATACTGTTATTAGGAAAATACTTCTTTATAAATCATGACACATTAAATATTAATTTCTTATCTAACTTGCAGTATGACTACACACAGTCCCATTCGAATGTTCACTACTGACAATAGAAATGATGGCCCTAATCCAGCAAATCGATGAATGTGACCTTCATGTGGGTGCAGGGGTCATTCTATGAGCATCACATTGTAGAATACAGTAATGAAACTGTGAGTGATAACATCAGAGAACAAATACCATATAACTGATCTATGGTGTGTCTGCCCAATTAGGGGAGTTTTCCTTGCACTCCACAGGCTCAGACTGAGCTTCATGAGACAGCACCCAGATTCATGTAAAAGTGACCTTTAAGGATAATACACTATTTGATGCAAGCATATGATTCCTGCATTAAGCAGAAAGACTCTAGTAGATCATTATTGTTTTTCTGATTTGAGAAGTGTCCCTTCATAACATTTAATTTTTAAAAAATTACCACGTGTGTCAAGTGGCTCCTAGAGCTCCGAGCCACTATGTTAGATGATGCTCATAAGTATAAAAGAGAGTTCCTGCCCCAAATAGTGTGCAGACTGTATCTCTTACCTGTTTAAATGGCAGGGAAAATAGCATTATTAGTGTTATTTTAGAGGGGTGGGAGGGAATGGAGGCACAAGGTGATAAGTGATTGCTCAAGGTCACACAGGAATTCTGAAGCAAAGCTGGAAGTTCCTTTCTGAAGAAAATCCATTATGATTTGATGTTCTGACAAAGCAACAGTAAAACAGAGCAAGACAGACTTCCAGTTAGTCACAAACTACCCCCCTAACAAATATTCACAGAACACATATCATAGAATATTTTACAGTCACAGTGCACCTTTTATACAGAAGCATTTGACACATTCACAAAGATGGGCATACTGTACTTATATGCATAAGTTAATCACGTTACCTACCATCAATCACGTTACCTACACAGTAAATGCTTTGGGATGGAACACAATAGCTATTTTATAGCTCACAGTAAAGCTACACAATATTTTAGGACACAAAGTAGTGAGTACCATACTCTGGGGCTTTTCAAAGTATAACACACATCTCAATACCAAGACCCAGGTCAAGTTCCATTTGTGACCACACAGCTCACATTTCTTTCCCTTCAACATCTTTGTGGCAATTTCAGCAGCTGCTTACCTAGAAAAGTAAAGTAGTGGTTTTTTAGCTGTCATCTAAAATAAGTTTGGAAGAGGAAAGCTATGTTGACAAAAACAAGGAGAGCCTATGCCATCTCACCAGCAAGGTTTCTATGCATCACCAAAATGTGCTCCGCGGACCACAGTTTTAAAACTACTGCCTACGAAATTGCAGGAGAAAGGTGGGCAAATTGACACCCAAGCTGGGAGGGGTTGCAAGCACTTTGGAGGCCAGAATTAGCATTCAAAATGATCTTGATAAATTGGAGAATTAGTCTGAAATCATGAAGAGGTCTGTTGAATTTCAAGTGGAAGGAAGAAAATAAAAAAAACTTACCTGCACAAATACAAAATGGGAATAATTGGCTAGGCAGCAATACTGCAGAAAAAGATCTGGGGTTAGAGTGGACCATAAACTGAACCAGAGTCAACCATGTGATGCATTTGTGAAAAAGGCAAGTATTCTGGGATGTGTTAACAGGTGTCATGTAAGACACAGGAAGTGATTGTTCCACTCTACTCAGCACTGGTGATGCTGCAGTCAAGGATCTCATAGGAATGAGAATTTGATTCATATGTCCAGTTCTGAGGACCATGCTTTAAGATAGATGTGAACAAACTGGAGAGTCTCCAGAGGATAGCAATATAAATTATAAGAGGTTGAGAAATCGTGACCTATGGAAAAGGTGGGAAGAATTGGGCATGTTTAGGCTAAAGAGAAGAGAAGAAACGGTGAGGGAGGCAGGGAACAGGATAACAGTACTCAAGTATGTAAAAGCAATCAATTATTCTCCAGGTCCGTCAAGGGTTGGACAAGAAGTAATCAGCTTGGTTTGCAGCAAGAGAGATTTAGGTTACACAAGAAAACCTAACTATAAAAATAGTTGACTAGAACAGCTTATCTAAGAAAGTTGTGGAATACCCATTGTTGGAGGTTTTTAAGAATGGGTAAAATGATCAACTGTCAGGGATGGTCTAGGTATACTTAATTCTGCCTCTTGAGGTCCCTTCCAGTCCTACATGTCTATGATTCTATAAGTGCAAGTAGAATGTGATTATCCAAACTGGAGATTTTCCTGGACAGAGGACATCTCCATAATCTTGTGAAAAGTATTATGCTACTGTTAATGGCCTACAGTAGCAAGATCTTTTGTGTCATGTGTTCACCAACAAATATCGTTTCCATCAAAACAGTGACAGCTAACATCATGCTGGGTCATTAGCTCAGTCCTGACTTATGATGTGATCCTGAGCCATTCAAGTTAATGATAGTTTTGCCATGAAATCCAATAGCAACATGATCTGTCCCCTAGAGATCTAAGAATGCCCTACACTCATCCCCCAAAAAGTGGGCTTCTGTGGAATTCTGGGATTTCTATGTAGATTCCTTATCCTAGCTATGACCAGGTCTGACCCCACTTAACTGGTGAGATATGAAAATCGATCAGCCGGAGTGGTATAGCAGTAGAATATGCACATGTACTAATGATGTCACCTAATGATAAAGTTAGCCAATCTCCTTTTCCTTGAGGCACTCTAGCCAAGACTGTCAAAAAGTAAGGATCCTAAATCTGTATTTAGGCACCGAAATAAGAGGTCCAATTTTAATCATCCAGTGCCCAATACCTCCCATGAAGCTCAATCTTCTTAGCGTATGCGCAACGTGCCTCAGGTGGAAGGTGACCAGGATTCATCACCAAATTTGGGCTACTGGTTAGATCATTACCTTCCCTGGCTCAGGTCAGGTGCTGACAGGGTATGCAATGTGAACACTGACCACTGCCCCCTATGGAGCTCAATGAAAACTGTTGAGTGCAGTGCATTTTTGAAAATTGGCTCTCTTATTTAGGTGTTTGAATACAGATTTAGGGATAGATTTTCTAATGCATCTAAGGGTATGTCTACACTACCGGCTGGATCGTTGGGTAGTGATCAATCTATCAGGGATCGATTTATCACATCTAGTGTAGATGCGATAAATCGATCCCCAATCGCTCTGCCATGGACTCCTGTACTCCACTGAGGCGAGAGGCAGAAGCTGAGTCAACGGGGGAGTGGCGGCAGTCAACCCTGCACCGTGAGGACACAAGGTAAGTCAACCTAAGATACATCAACTTCAGCTACGTTATTCTCATAGCTGAAGTTGCATATCTTAGGTCGATCCCTCCACCACCCCCCACACCCTCCCAGTGTAGACCAGGTCTTCGGGATCTGGAGCACAAGTCTAATTTCAAATTAATGAAATTTGTAATCCTAAATCATGGGGCCAGGATGAAAAATCACATCCTGGGCCTCCATTTTAACAATTATGACAAACTGTTCTGCCTCATGTAACTGAAATTGAACTCGTCTTTCTTGATCTCTCCTCCAACAGCATTAATCCTTCAATTACAAATGCATTTAGGGTTCTCATCTTCTCTCGATGTGCAAACATACAATAGATCCTATTTATTTCCAAAGGGAATTTGATTCATATGTCAAGGGTTAATAGAACATGGTCTTTTCACCCTCTTTGTCCTTTACCCGGGGGTTTGTGGGTGGGTGGGCCGGAAAAAAAAAGGAGTTGCCTTCCTACATATACATAAATAAGAAAATGATAAAGAGGTATAGAATTATGTTTAAAAATATTAAGAATCCTTTTCTCTTGATTGCACATAATTTATTTTTAACCATAAAAATTTAGTAATAGCGTCAAAGAAAGACTTTAGTTGTTCTTGATGGGAAGTGAATTGTGCTTTTTATTATACAGTATGTGTCATTCCTCCATTAGAAGTGTAGCAGGGTGAATAAGTGTTGTGAATCACAACCTAAACATCGAGTATAAGAAGCTTTCAGTTGTTTTTCTAAGACAAAAAATAATCAGATTCAGATAAAACCAGATGCATTAAAATAGCTGACTTGGGCCT